>NC_139534.1:36432560-37032560 GCF_965153285.1 Podarcis tiliguerta
GGGATCAACTGCTTTGTCATCGCAAACCTGACATTGTTGGATGCACCCTAGAACGATGGGCTGTTGTGCTCAACAGCATACTGAACAAGAACCAGTGGATTCCTACAAGAAATATATGTAGTGTGGTAACTGATGTTGGTCCTGAAATGTCAGGGATTGTATTGAAGAGGAGGAGAAATGGTGAAGGCCCACTCCCCTTTTCCTGTAGCTTCCAGGGAAGAAGAAGGCAGTCTCGAATTACAGCAGGGCTTTGAGGAAGATAGCAGCTCAGAGGCAGGTGAACAGCAGAGTTATGCTGTGTTAGGAGGAGGAGGGGAGACAGAACAGCTAGCTGACATGTCACTGGACAGCGTACCCAACCCCCCTTCTCCCAAAATGCGGCGTTCGTTAAGGGTGCTAGAACAAAGAGCACAGAGACAATTGTCCACTGACAGACATCGTAGAAGCAGGTGTTGTTGCTAGAGAGGGAAGGGGGAGGAGTTCACTGTGAGCAACTCCATAATGGAGGAATGACCGGAAGTCTTTGTCTTTTACTGTGATGACTGAATAAATCACACGTAATAACTTTCTTGTTTCGTCCCTGCCTCTTGTTGCCAACAGGGGGCGGGAGAAGATTCCTCAAGCCTGATATGAAATGCTTGTCTGCCCTGGATCCCATCCAGCTCTTGCAATCCCTGTTAATAACATTCTGATCATATTCCCCCCATCAAAGGTTAAGGATTTGTCCTTTTTTGTCTCTTGCAGCAAATGCATCGTAGCCCTTCCATGGTTCACTTCATCATAAATTCCAAGAATTTATTCATTTTAATTCATACTTACTATTCATATGGATCCTACCTAAGATAGTTACACAACAGGTAAATACTATTTTTTTCAAATATATTCACATTCAGAAACATCACCATGGCATTCAAGCCTAGGGGTGACATGGAAGATTTCCACAAGTTGTGTTTGATTTACACAGCAGGCTGCTCTACATTGTGCAACTGCTGCATGTGGTGATGTATGGCAGCTATAACATATAGAACTGGCTCCTAGAGAAGCTGTGATGGGTTGCATGGTGTTCTGTTTAGATTGGACAATGGGCACATTAATGGGTGCTTCTATGTTGGCGTATTTGCAAAGTTTTTAAAGAACTCAGGAAGGGTGATCGCATACAGTAGTGTTGTGCCAGAAAACATCTTAATAAGGATGGAACACAGATCACTCTATTAACAAAAATATAATTCTGTTCCTGTAAACAGATTCAGATGATTTACTATACTTTCCAACATTGTAGAAACATTACAAGGACCTTGTTCTTGGCATGACAGCTAGCTTTATTATTAATCTAGGGTGTGGACTTCTGGTCAGCAGAAAGCTTTTGTCTTTTATACAATTGGTGTGGTCCGATTAAGATCCTAGGGACCACCTTCTAGAATGGAGAACCTGGTTTGCAGGTCTGCAGCATTCAAAGAGCTGTTTCTTGTTCCTGCTACATCACCTCCACATTTCATTTTCTTCCCATTGTCCCCAAAGGACAGCCTGTTCCTCTGACTCACTTTGCAGTGCCATAGATGGATTCTCCTAGGGATGGGCAAAGAAATCTATGTGGTATCTGCATTACTTTTGCCCGTGTTCATTCATAAATTGTTATGTACTGAAGTTCTCACCCTGGGCCAGCAGGGGGATACTGTAGATAGTTATGCAAATAAGGGATCAAAAGTGACGTTCAGTGATTGGATAGTTATAGAAAGTTGTTACAGTAACGTTGTACTGGAGCTCTATATAAGCAGGCTGACTGAACCCTTCAGTTCAGTTCTGTTCTGGCCTGTGACTAAACAAGAGCTGTTTGAAGAATTGCTGTGTCGTCTGATATGTTCACCCACAACTTAACATAAATCAGTTCTATCTCACATTTTAGGCCCTAACTTGCCTAAAATGATCTGCACTGATAAATAAATAAATAAATCAGATTTCAATATGCAGTTAAACACATATTTTGAACACATTTGTTTTCTCAGAATTTTAGGGTATTTTTAATTAATTTTTTAAACCGTGTCCCAGCATTGAGAGAAGTTAAAAATCAGATGAGAAGGAAATCCGGTAAGTTCATATGGAATTTACAAAGACTGAATTCTTCAGTCATACCTACATTGTATTTCATTGAATTTTGGCAGTGTGAAATCCTTCTGCCTAAAGAATAAAATTTCTACTCAACTGAATCTCCAGAATGGATAACAGAAGCT
The DNA here is from genome assembly GCF_965153285.1 of Podarcis tiliguerta. Taxonomy (NCBI): domain Eukaryota; kingdom Metazoa; phylum Chordata; class Lepidosauria; order Squamata; family Lacertidae; genus Podarcis; species Podarcis tiliguerta. Next base: position 36,434,789 of record NC_139534.1, read on the forward strand.
GGACTCACTTAAATGATTCACTAGGACCATTGGATGTATCTGGGGATGGGAGGGGGAAATTCAGTGTAGCCCAGAGTCTTTTCTTGATCTGCTTAGAGCCATAGCATTCAAAGGTACCCAAAGGGGTCATCTAGTCCAAGCCCCTGCAATGCAAAGGACTCTGATCTACTGTGGTAGCATCTTTCTTAATTCCTCACACGGTATCAGATGGCTTCAGGATATGGATGATGGACAGATTCAATTTAGCTTGCATTTAAATGTGAACCTACCTCATCCACACTTTCTGAAACAGTACACAAACCAAAACACAGTCATCAATTGAAATCCACATTTCTTTGAATTTTACAATGTCATTCTCTAGTTAATTTGCACGTACAAAAATACATATTCTGTGGTAAACTGTGCATAAAATTGCATATATTAGTGAAAGCAACATGCAAAAAAGCATTGTATTGGGCAAAACTGCCCTACAAAAATGTGTATATTATGCAAAATTGCGTACAAAGATTTGCATATTGGGAGAAATTCAGACTAAAATGTTGAGGAGATGATCATGAAGACTTAAAAGATAATAATAATCACAAACTGCTGTGAAATTGTGGAAATATAGACTAGGGGGAATGAGAAACTGGGAGAAAGCAAAATTGACAGATTCAGGATAAATCCCAAGAATGAATCCAAAGTTCTGCACAGGGCACTTTTGCCTTGAATGAAGAGGGGAGGCGAAACACAGAGGTGAAATCGGGAAACACGTCAGGGGAACAACCATTTTCAAAGAGTTTTGAAGGGTTTACAACATTCAGTTTCTTCTGCCAAAGGCAGTTTTGCCATCTCTCATTTCCCCTTGCAGCTCACTCCATATCTACTAACACTATCTTGGACCTACACATGGTGATTACAACCTTTGCACAGGGATGTTCAGATGTACATACCAAAGGCATCTATAATCAAAATTATACACCAAAATGTATAATCGGCACCCTGCAACAATTGAGTGGACACAGTCTAAGAATATTGGATTATGCAGGCTCAATTTGAATTCTGCATCCATTCACACATTTCTGTCCAGTGTGGACTTCCATAGGACTTCGGTTGTTAACAATTTAGTGTGGCACAACAGAACATCAACATTGGGATTTTACCTCTGCTTGCCACTCACCCTAAAGATAGTATCTCAGGAGGGTGACAATCCTTTTAAACTTCAGCTTCCCAAACTTTGAATTTCAGGCATACCTTCAAAAATTCAGTCCCCCATTCAGTCAACCTGCTCTCACAGGAGCCCAAACGGAACATCCTGGGATTCAATTAGAAGCCAGAATGGCTTCTGCAATTCTTGGATGTCCTACTCAAAACGGGACAGTTGGCAGGTATGCTCATGTGGTAGAAATCCATTACCAGACCTTGCAAGAGACTTTGCCACACTGCCACAATCTGTTCAAATTCCCTGCCATTTGTCTTAGTGCTGTCCATGCCATTCCGTACCAACTACTTTCAGACAGATTGCGGTGTTACAATATTCTGAACTTTCTCCCGATGGCGAAGTGCCCTATTTTAAGAAACTGTATTCCAACCACTGATATGCTGCAACATAAAAGAAAGAAGGAAGGAAAGAATAACCAACACAGAAACTTGAAACAGCTTCTTCAAAATAGCAGTAATCATCTGGTGGCACATCTTAGAGAAAATGTGTGTGTTGCTCTTTGAGTCAGCGTGTTACAACAAGGCCACACAGTAAGCACTGAAGACCTAAACTGCAGCTGGTTAATTTAGACAAAATATGTTTTGGATTGTTGTAAACAGAGAGGAAAGGACTGGGATGAGATGTTCCATGTGCACACTATGGCATTCCTGCCCTCTGCTTCCCACTCCAACCCCTCAAGCTGCCTGAAAGGCTTCTTGTAGTGCTGTTGACCCAGTCTGGGGAGGAACCGGATTGTGAACTTTAAACGACAGCCTTGCTGTGTATGCCAAGGTTGATTGGGCCCCAAACACACAGCACATGGATCTTTCTTTGCAAATGGATACCAGGATAAACAATCAGACCAAAAAGTAAAGTTCAAACTTTGTTTCTTAAAAATCGGTATTACACAGTCAGGACTTTTCTCCTCCTCCTGAAGAGCAGAGCCCTAGGAATGGGTGGATAGATTGAAGGAATAACTCTGCTTAGCACACTAACCCTAATCCTTTCATAGAAAGGATGGCATATACTCTCTCACACACATACCAAGGACCTGGGCTAAGGATCCCGTAACAAGGAGAAACAGGGGGAAGATGAATGTTGCTGATATGTGTCTCCTTGGATTTTTCCTGAATTAAGACTTCTCTGAATTGTAATCCTTTTTGTGAATCGTAATTCTTTTCCCAATTGGTCTTCTCAGTTCCACTAGACCTTCTCTGCCCAAATTGGCTTTCCCCAATTTGCACTGATATAAAAACGCCCTTTGTATATACATAGGATGAAGCACTGTCCCATTGAACAGGATCTAGAATGCCACTAGATTGCAAAAGTAGCATAACCAAAATCTACCTTTCTCTCAATATTGTTCTTTCCACATGCATGGGAACATGCTCTGTTTGGGCAGGTCCAAAGTTTGTAACATAGTAAAGTAGCAAAAGTCCAGATTGCCTGTGTGGTCATCTGCAAGGCCACACCTTCTTAGCCCACTGTAAGCAAAACCCATTCACACACACAAATGTAACTGTTCTGCCCTGGCCATCTTGATGTGGTTTCAAGGCTGAATAAGGGTTTCTTAATTCACTTGGTTTAGAAATACAGCTTACTTAATCTTTAAAAATAAAAGGGTAGAATAGAATAAAGAGTTTTTTAAAATCATGATGTATGGTTATATCATAAGCATATATATCTCTAATAAGACGCACAATAAACGCATCCATTCTTAAGGAAATCAGCCCTGAGTGCTCACTGGAAGGACAGATCGTGAAGCTGAGGCTCCAATACTTTGGCCACCTCATGAGAAGAGAAGACTCACTGGAAAAGACCCTGATGTTGGGAAAGATGGAGGGCACAAGGAGAAGGGGACGACAGAGGACGAGATGGTTAGACAGTGTTCTCGAAGCTACAAACATGAATCTGACCAAACTGCGGGTGGCAGTGGAAGACAGAAGTGCCTGGCGTGCTCTGGTCCATGGGGTCACGAAGAGTCGGACACGACTGAACGACTAAACAACAACAACAACAACATCTCTAATAAACCTCTAATAAACCTGTATAGGATGCCAAATATAAAGGTTGGTTCTAGTGCGTCAGCTTGTTAGGTTGCCAACTTACTAAATTCATGTTTTGAAGTACAAATGTAGTTTAATTATGACACTAGGGGCTGGGTCGTGAGAAACAATTGCCACAGCGCGAGAGGCTCAAAGCTAGTGTGACACCTAGCAGCTTGGCTACTGCTGTCCCATCCTCCTTCTTGCTGCCCCTCCTTTTCCCTAATTACTTTTAATATATTTTGTCACTACTAATGTGGTGGTGACACTTTCTCCACCCCTCTTTGTGCTGTGAGGAAGGGGGGGGGTCATTTCTCAGAGCAAGGCATTCTGGGAAAAGTGGTTGAAAAGAGCTTTTGGGCTGTTCTTCCACAGTATATGGACATTCTCTTTTAAATTTAGTTAAAAATTTGAAGCTACTTTGAGCTTTTTAGTTTCGTTCAATTAACTGTTGTTGTTGTTGTTGTTGCGTGACCAGGCAGTGACAGCCCTAGCCCCCAGGGATCATAAGGAAAGAATAAAGACTCTGACAACGTTATATGGAATTAAAATTAGGCCACAACTTTATTAAACTTCCGAATATAGGAAGACCTTAGCTTAGGCCTTGGGCATGTATCCCTCCCAGCCCCCCATCTGGGGGGAACTGGGGCTCATCTGCGAGACATAAGTGTAGCAGGCAGCCAAGCCCATATCCCCACACGCAGGGTAGTTCAGTGACAACCTTTCAGTGTATGGCCAGTGACACCCATTATATAACCCCTTTTAAGAAGAGACCCTGGAATTGCCATCACAGGGGGGTGAGTCACCCTCACCCCCCATTATAGGGAAGAAAAGACTAAAGGATTCCACCCAAGGCCATAAACCGCCAAAGTTGTGACGAATTGCTATGGAAGACAAAACCTGCCAATGCAGGAAAAATTTCTTCCCGGTCCTTCAACAGCAACCAGTCATAGACCGTAGCTGCTCCCGCTAAAAAGGAAGAAAAAGTTATCCTGCAAACAAGAAAACATTAAACCAAGGGAGCGTAAGGAGGATGAATCTCCTAAGCTGACCGCCTGGATACTGTCAGCTCCACCCCCTTATATATATGGGACTGGCTCCACCTCCCAGCAATGAAACTTGACTACTGAAGCTGGGCGTGAACCTCCAAAAATTAACACTGAGAGGCAGACTAGTCCCTGTTTGCCAGTAAGTTCTGTGGGAACTGTAGCACCACGCATGATCCTGCAAAGGGCACCCACAATGTAAAGTGTTAGTGCTTGTTGTTGTTGTTGCTGCTGCTAGCCACAGGGGAGATGTTGTGGTAAGGCAAGCATCTTCTTAGGCCACCTAAAGCACAATGCCTCACTCTGAGGAAGAACCATTTCCCCCAGAATGAAGCAAGTGGATGGAGCAGGTTCACAGGAGAACCACACACCACAGCTAGTCTGCTGGTGGAGGCATTTCTCTGGCACCTGAGGCAATTGTCACTGCCTAATGGAAGGGCCAGACCCGCAGCAGCTGCAGCCCCCACCACTGCCCCACACATTAGGAACTGGTTTTCACAAGTGTATGTGTTTCTTTGGCCACAGGACACAAGTTAAAAGCTGTTACAAATTGCTAAGGCTGACATGATTAACATTTCCATGAAAGCATTTATTTATTTCCCAAAATAAAATTTGAGTGTACTTCATATTTTGGAAGGTGGTTTTCTTACACACGCACACCAGCATAGATTTTTCCCCCTCCTCTGGGAAGTAGAGCAGTTAATATTCAACATGAAATGTCTAATCTTTAAATACATTATAATCTAACTGCTTAGGATAATTTTTGCTTTAATACCTTAAGAGTCTGCAAAGCCTGAAGGATGGGATTATTAAAATGGAATTTTAATGTCAAAATTATCAGAGAAGAGAACACATTGCTAGTGTTCATAAAAAATGTATTCAATTTCTCTATGATTTGTTCAAATAAGAGATGAGAATATATTTGATTATACCTAGTAAGTAATTCTGAAAGTTGATCAGATGATTGTAGGTCATTTCTGCACAAGTGCTGTCAACAGTGGAGATTAGAATATTTAAGATGTTTCTATATGTAGCGCTGTATAAGCATACCTGTGTAGCAAACTGCTTTCAAAACCCACATAGAGAGAGATTGCCTCTAAGGAGAATTCGGGGTGTTAAAAGCAGGAGAAATGGAACTGGAAATAAATGTATAGCATTCTTTTTTTCCTATCTAGTGATCTTGGCATATCACAAAACTGTAGGAGAAAACAAGCTTCCTCAGGTTTGTTGGCCACAGGAGGGGCAAAGACGGTATAACAAGGAGTCATAATTTGAAAATGTAAAAGCATTTGGAATAGGAATGTTGTATTTCGTATATACAATATTGTATTTTAATTACTTAATACACTAATTAATCTCTGGCATTTGGGAGGGGCGGTAGCGCTGGGAAGATCTCTACCTGAAATTCGGTATGGAGCTGCCATTTGCTGCAGATAAGTGTAAGTGAGATGAACCAATGGCTTGATTCAGTCTCAAATTGCTTCTTGTGTTCCTAAATAATACAGTACTGCAGAATAATCTCCTTTGCAACTTCCACTTCGTAAAGCATCTATACAGGTGCAGAAGAGTGTTTTCCTTTTTTAATAAAATGGAACCACAGTGGCTGAAATTCTTCAGATGCAACATTCGACAAATTTAATATAGTAATTGCTCTCTTTGTACTTTTAGCTCTAGAGTTAAGATTCCTTCTATTGACATTTATTAATACAAAAACCAGCCCATGAAAATACAAATTGATACACCACACCAAATAGTAGGAGGAAGCTGTTGAAATATATTTAACTGTAGTGTTTAAAGTAATTGTCTGTACTGAAAATACACATTTTGCAGTACTTTTGTAATTGTGTTTGTCAGTTTCTTAAAGAGGATTATCCTCGTAGCGGTACAAGCGCCTTTATGTGCACAGCAAATACATAAAACACTGAGTTTATACATAATAATTTAAGACTAATAATAGCATCTGTAATAAGCAATCGATAGTAGTCTTTTTGTGCCTTTGTCAAATTAACATATACATTTTTAACCAAATTTGTGATAAGTGAAAAGAACTGTCCTACAGTTTGGCATAAGGCTACATAGAACACAGTAGGTATGATTTTCAGAACAATGCTCATTTGCAATTTATGAATGTTCTTTTTGTACACTTCTATGTATACACCCTGCTTTTTTCTCCCTCCCCCCTTCGTGCAACATAATTATAACTTGCCAAACGTAAATATTTATGAATTCACAGGATGTTCGCTGGAAGAGAAGAATGTTATACTTGCAGATTTGTCTTGTATCTGCTGGATTCACATAATACTATTTTCCTTCATAATGTGTTGAGGAGAAATGGGGAAAAAATAGCACAAATTTTCTATAAATTACCATCTGGTGGTATTTTTTGAGCAGGAGATTAGTTCCATAATTGCATATATATAGACTTAGAAATAGACATTACTACATTTGCAGAGAATTTTTTTTTTTTTGCTTTCTGTCATAATCTTATATTTAAACACTGACATGCATCTTGAAAGATGCAAAGGGCTTAATATGCAGGCTCACTCCACCCACCGCTGAAATGTCGCCATCTCTGGTTTAAAACATTGCAGCTGTTGAAGAGTCCTCAGGAACATGAGATGAGTTTGAAACACTGGATTTTGCTGAAAGCTGCATTTTGGATCTGGCCAAGGTGCTGTGCTTTATACGCCTGTGCATTTTAAAACATGGTATTGATGAACAACGCAATGTAGACATACCAATATATGTCTACTCAAAGGTAAAGGTAAAGGGACCCCTGACCATTAGGTCCAGTCATGGCCGACTCTGGGGTTGTGGCGCTCTTCTCGTTTTATTGGCCGAGGGAGCCGGTGTAAAGCTTCCGGGTCATGTGGCCAGCATGACTAAGCCACTTCTGGAAAACCAGAGCAGCGCATGGAAACGCCGTTTACCTTCCCACCAGAACGGTACCTATTTATCTACTTACACTTTGATGTGCTTTCAAACTGCTAGGTTGGCAGGAGCAGGGGCCGAGCAACAGGAGCTCACCCCATCATGGAGATTCGAACCGCGACCTTCTAAGTCCCACTGAATTCAGCGGGGCTTACTCTTAGGAAACTGGGTACAGGATACATGCAACTGGCACCCACCACAAGATACCTGATGGGATTATCTCCATCCTGCTTCATTTAGAATAACTTGCGAAGTTTTCTTCTGCATTATATTTATAAAAACGAGATTGCCTGTGGCATGTCTGTCTTTATGTACATATGCATCATTTATCAAAGTGAGCTTTCTAAGTAATCATATAAAGTTAAAGGTAAAGGGACCCCTCACCGTTAGGTCCAGTCACAGACGACTCTGGAGTTGTGGCGCTCATCTCGCTTTACTGGCTGAGGGAGCTGGCATACAGCTTCCGGGTCATGTGGCCAGCATGACTAAGCCCCTTCTGGCAAAGCCAGAGCAGTGCACTTCGATGTGCTTTCAAATGGCTAGGTTGGCAGGAACTGGGACCGGGCAATGGGAGCTCACCCCGTCATGGAGATTTGAACCGCTGACCTTCTGATCAGCAAGCCCTAGGCTCTGTGGTTTATACCACAGCGCCACAAATCTGCAACAGCAGCTAAAACTCTAGGCATGTCTGGCTACAGCTTCCCAACAACCAACCTGTTATCTACACCTGGATTTCCTGCATTTAATTTTTTAGAAAATCCTGATTTGTAGTTTCAACATTGCTGGTCTCTCTGTGTGCCAGCTTCCTTGCCTCCAGCACTTCCTAGAACACCCAGGTGACCCTACAATATTGTTCAGGTCACATGGACATTCAGGAAGTGTTGTGGGCCAGGAAGTCTATGTGCCCCACGGTGATGCAAGCACACACATGCAACATTTTCAAGTTATTGTTCAACAAACCGAAGATTCCTCCAGTCAACTTGTACAGTTAAAAACGGTAAGCACAACCTTCTAACTCCTCTCTGAGAAATGTCTGTCAAAGTTCCTCCCCAACATCCTGAGTCTCTTCGGAGCAACCACCATCCAGCAAACGTTTGGCACAATGGTACGCTACATCCAATCTGCAACTCCTGTTTACCTCTCCTAACAAGTAAAGGACATGGATTTGAAAGGATTGGGGATTTGACTCATGCAGGTCTGTGCTAGGTAAAATACTCGGCCAACTCTAGAGTCCAAATTAAAAGTAAATATTTATTCTAGTTCAACAGAGGAGAGGAGAGAAATATGAGATTGCATTAAAGAAATAAACAAACAATAGTTTCAGACTAACCCTTACACTCATACCGGTTCAAAAGTTCAGTAGAACATAGAAGCTGACTGCCATCAGCTGACATGTAAACAGGATAAGACCCATTTTCTGGGGAAGTAAGCAGAGATCCTCCAAGCAAACGTAGAAAAAAAGGCATATTCAAACTACTCTTTTTTATGATGTGTTCCAGGAAGGGATTGATGGGGGGAAGTAAAACTCCCATCAAATGGGCTCCCGGAGCTTGTAAGGTCCAACACGTACACAGAATGACATTACTTATCCCCTTCTTCAAGTCTTGGAGATAGTTTCAGGAGGCATAAGCCTGAGAAGAAATCCCTCTGCACTCGCTTTTATGAACAGTTTCCCTTGCATAGGTATTTTCATGCACATTACCTGGCTGGAGAATCATAGAGTGATAGAGTTGGAAGACACCCTGCAATATAGGAATCGTTTTCCAGCCCTGGCGCTTGAACCCACAACCTCATGCTCTACCATTTGAGCTATGGAGGCAGAACTGCATTGCAAAATCAGGAGCAGTGTGGATTTGGAAGGATGGTTGAGTGTCACATTGTGTGACCAGGCAGTGACACCCCCCCCCCAGCCCCAGGGACCACCAGAAAGGAATAATGACTCATGACAACGTGCTATGGTATTAAAATTTGGCCACAACTTTATTAAACTTTCAAATGCAGGAAGACCTTGGCTTAGGCATTGGGCATGTATCCCTCCCAACACCCCAGCTGGGGGAACTGGGGCTCCTCAGGGTAAATGGGATACGGGGGTGCTCTACAAGACGCATGTGTACGCAGGCAGCCCACCCCATATCCCCGCCTGCAGGGTAGTTCGCTGACGACCTTTCAGTGTATGGCCAGTGACACCTATATTACAACCCCTTTAAGAGGGGACCCTGGAATCGCCGCGCCGGGGGGGGGGGGGTGAGTCGCTACTTCACACCCACACACCATTTTAGGGAAGAAAAGACTAAAGGATTCTGCCCAAGGCCTTAAGCCACCAAAGTTGTGACAAATTGCTATGGGGAAGACAAAACCTGCCAATGCAGGAAAATTTATTCCCAGTTCTTCAACAGCAAGCAGTCAAAAGACTGTAAACAGGAAGAAAAAGGTTAACCTGCAAACAAGAAACAAAGGGAGGGTTGGGTGGGCAGGTGAAGCTCCTGAGCCGACTGCCTGGCTGCTGCCCGCTCCACCCGCTATTTATGCAACTGGGCCCACCTCCTAGCAGTGTAAATTGAGTAACTGAGGCTGGGTGTGAACCTCCAAAGAATAACACTGAGGGGCAGCCCAGCCCATACAAACCTGTAAGTTTCCTGGGGTCCGAAGGACCACATGCGATCCCGCCAAGGGCACCCACAGTGTAAAGTATGAGTGCTCATTTTGCTTGAACATTGTGGATTAAAAGTTCTTCCCCATCCCTGTTTCCAAATGGTATCATGTACTGACCTTTGCTGTTTTATTCATACTGCTGATTGATTTTCTCTGACATTTTGTACTTGCCCCATATTTTCCATAATTAGATGTAGCCTTAAGTCTGACTTGCGTGGTTTTTTTTGGGGGGAGGGGGAATGTACTCCTGGAGTTTTCGGTTCTGCACCTTTCAAGGGTTTGTGCCCCCCTTGAGAACATCTCTGGTGGACAGTTCTGCCTTTGGTCTTGCAGGCCGAACAGCCCTGATAGCACCTGAATACAAGCAACCCCCCCCCTCCAATAATTTCCCCCTGCATTTAGTTGACTTAGCCATTCCTGAGTGTTTGGCAGCAGCCAGTCAAACACCAAACAAGCAGCAATGTGTGTTCACCTCAAGCTGGATGGTTTGAGAATCCCTTCCCTTTTGAATCTCTTGGACATGGTTTCAGAAGCACCCTTTGGGCAGACTTCTCTCCCCCCCCCCTATTGTTGATGGATAAAAATCAAGCACTTAAAAGTACTTTTGTACTCTTCAGTGCCTGTAAGTCTCTTTCTCGTGCATTCCTTTTTCTCCTACCCACTCTGATGTTTTGCGGTGATGGGGGATGCTTTTTAGATGCTTATTTTGATGTGTGCTTCCATTCTGGTTTTTAAAGGCCACTCTCTGACTGTCAACAGTCCTGCTTCAGGCCTGAATTGTGCATCTTTGTGTCCCATCTGCAACAAAAGAAAAAAGGTACTTCTCAATCTCCAGCCTGCGAAAGTTGAGAATACTTTCTCAAAAGCTGTTTCTGAATTTTAATATATTCAGCTCTTTGTCCCAAGCACGTACAATATTCAGAAAGGATAAGCTATAAATATAAAAAATACAGCAGGTCAGGTAAAGTTCAGGTGCTGGACCAGTGCTTGGAGGCAGTGATGGGCTGGATGTGGGCAAATAAACTGAGGCTGAATCCAGAGATGTTGTGTTTCCTGAGTTATCAGGTCCAAGAGGCGGGGAAGTATGTAGCATGAGGCTATACCTGGACCTAATGTTCTTACTGGAGACCCAAATTGCCTTGGTGCTTTGCATAATTTCAAAAGCATTTGTATGATTTATCTTATTATTTTTATTTGGTTTTAAATTGTGTTCCTTGTGTTGTTGTAACCCACTCTGGGATTTTAGGGTGATGGGACACAAAACAACAACAGCAAATTTTCACTAGAAAAACAACAGCCCCAAAGACGATTATTCTCAGACAATTCAAATCAGATTATTCAGACTTTTGTTGCATTTATAATATTCTGATACCTTGTCTGTGCATGTGTTAGAATTCATGTTTAAATTAGTAATATAAAACAGTATTAGCGTACTTATATACATCAGGTGTATATAAGTGTGTATATAATCTGTGACCCTCCAGATGTTGTTGGACTCCAACCTCTCCAGCCAACATGAAAAATGGCCAGGGACAGTGGAATCTGTGGTCTAGCAACATCTGCAGAGCCACAGATTCCCCATCTCTGAAATACAAATACAGTAATATCCTCTTACAGCAATCATTCCTCAATGGATCCCAGTGTTGTACAAACCCCGGTTTTATTATTGCATGTTCCTTTACAATTTAGTGTCCTGTCTCACCTTTTTCGAGATCTCTTGTGTATGCTCGGAAACGCCATAGTCTATCTCCACAAATGTGTAAGATATGTAGCTGTGAAAAAATCATCTGCAATTCCATGGCGTGAGTTGCATTTTATTACCCATTTCATATACGGCCATGAGGTAACACCTAATAAGGGCAAAGTACAAATGTGTGCACAGAATTTATATGAGCCCATATTCTTCCTCCTATAAGCAGACACCGGATGCAAGAAGCAAATTGGAACACTTTCCAAAGGCAGTTAGAACTAGTCAGAATCCCAGAAGGGACTATTTCAAAGATTGGTTTTTGCGGCCCATAGAAATTTGTTGTGGAAGTTTTTCGCCTTTTTTTAATGCATTGCTCCCATACGTGGCCATTACTGTGAAAGAGTTCCGGCTGTGCAGGTTTGATTGCTGGATTTAGCCACATCCTGAGAGACCAGAAAAATCTTGGCTGGTGTACTAAAATGTAAAGCACAGGCATCTTCTGTAAAGTTCCTTTCTTCATATCTGCATATTGTCTTGATTGGAGATATTCTGTTATAATAGTGAAGAAAACACAGAAGAAGCAAAGAGGTGGGAAATGTTTGAGCGGTGAAAGCGCAGTCTGTTCCATGCCTTGCTGGAGGAGTGAGCCAAACTTATATGGTTCAATAATCACAGTGTGAAAAAAGTTCTGGAGAATCTAAAACGTTACCCCAAAGGCCTCTTCCCCAAACCTTCATACGGCAAACCTCACTTCTTCACAGTTGCTGGAAACCACAGAAGGGGAGAGTGCTCTTGTGCTCAAATCTTGCTTGCTCGCTTCCCACAGGCAGCTGTGAGAACAGTATGCTGGGCTGGAGAGGCCATTGGCTTGCTCCAGCAAGCTCTTCTTATGTTCTTATGCTCACATGAGCTCACTCATGTTCTCAGGCCCTCTTATCAGCTATGTTTGTGTTTTTAAAAACAGTGTGCTAGCTCCGTGATCCAGCCGCTCAGGGACCACATGGCCAGCGGCGTCATAATGTCACTGTGGCATGTATCAAATCTGATGCGGCTACATGACAACACTGCAAAGTCAAAACAGGCTGAGACAAATGTCTGTCAGGCAGTTTTAGTGTTATCAAGCAATATGTCATTACACACCAAACCATACAACAGTAACAATTATCAGTGCTTCCTGCCCTCACTCTGATCCGTTGGGTCGTTTTTGTCCCGTTTTGCAGGGATATATGCATATTCTGGGGAGCTGTGAAGCACTTTGCATGCAGCATTTTGGACAGCCTCACCTTGCAATGCATATTGAAGGACATTCCCTCCTAATACAAAAAAGCACCAGAAAACCTGTATGAAACTGCTGTTTTTCTTAAAAATGTCAGAGCCACACTATCCCCTTGAAAATATGTTAGTAATATGGATTTGGATGTGTTTGCTGGCCTAATAAGGTCATTTCCCTTGTGAAACCTTTCTACACCCCCCCCCAAAATCTGCTGGACATAATTGTTTACAATTTGGCAGGCCTAATCCGTGCACTGGGAGGGAGGGGCTAAGCAGCAGGAGCTTGGTATAATGCAAATACGGTGGCAGAGCCAATCCAATGCTCCTGCCGCTGTGCCTTTGCCAAGCTCCCTGCTGCTTTGCCCCCCCCCCCTTGGTAACTAGCAGTGGTGTGAAGCTTTGTAAGCCAGGTAAGTCACTCAGGAATGCACTACTGGCCGCTAATGTATATGGGCATCTCAAGGTGGTGTAAAACAGTATCATACAATGTAATACAAATGAAATAAAAACATTAAAACATAGTAAAATGAATGGTTGGGTAGATCATTGAAACCCCATAATGGATGGCATCAATAAGTAGCCAAAGTCACAGTAAACAAAATTTTCAGAATTGTGGCCACTGTTGCTGCATGCCTTATTCCTAGGGAGAGAGCGTTCAAAAGAGAAGTCGCCACAGTTCTTATGATTCAAACTTTCAGTGCAATATCTCCGATGCCCAAGATTTACTGTATTTAAGTCTCTCTTTTATTGCATCGTTATTATAGAAATACTATCTCTCTTACTAAAATTCCCGTGTTATCAGCTATTAACATTTCCCCTGAGTAACCTAGATACTAATAATGAGCTGCCACATTCTGTGTAGGTACAATGCCAACATACTTATTAGGCGTTACAGACTTAGTTGAGGGCTTATGTGAAACGGCACACTTTATCGACGAGAGAAAAATAAAGCTCTGTGCTAAACAAGCTGCCACCATTCTCACTGGTGGATCATTAGAGATCCTCACTGCAGATCTCACATCAGTAATATGCACACAGTAATAGCATACCTAACTGAAGAAAAACTGGTAGGTTCCAAATTGCAAGTGATTTCACTAGAAATTATTGAAGTGCACTGAAGAGTCATATTTTTTTATTCAGAATAGACCCATTGAAATTAATGGACTTGCATTTGTCATGCCCATTAACTTCAATGAGTCTACTCCAAGTAGGACTAGCATTGAATACCACCCATTTTTATATTTTACCTGGCTCCTTCCCCGGTTACCATGTAAGTAATTTGATAACTGTAACACAATCAGAATGTATTATACCAGGTAAGAGTGTTTCTGTGTGAAGAACCTGAGGGTTTGACCTCTACAACACATGAAATTGCCTGATCCTCTTATTCAAAAACTACTTTGAGTCTTAGGCATTATACTTTAAAATAAAAAAACCCCTCATAATTCGATAGCATACAAAGCTGAACCTGCAGCAAAGTGTTTCACTGCATCCTTTCCCTTTACTGCTCAGGGTCCCAGCCAGCCAATCATTTCCTTCTCCAGCAGGCCATCACTGGAGGCTGCTGTGGACAGAAAGCACCACTGAGGATGGTAAGGAGCCCCAGATATCCACCACGAGGTCCTTGCTTAGCAACACCATTGCCTGTGACTGGCATAAATAGTGGCTTTGCCTTATTAGCTGTACACTAATGAAGCACATGAATTCCGTGTGCAATAAATGATACTTGGAAAAATTATATTTAAGGTATAGGTGAACACCTACTGATCTGTGATCTATGGGTAGTTCATGAGTGAATACTCATTTTGTAAACACTTTTGTCTGAGTTTTAAAGAGCTGAATAAATGCATAATTGCAGGAATGTGTCATTGCTGATTAAAATTACTAGTTGCTTACAATACAACACTATCTTAACTGGATGTGATGCGTCATCAGAATGATGTTTCATGCTCTGGGAAATTGAAAAGATCTGCTATACTAAATTAATGGGAAATAAGCAAAATATGGTGGCATTGTACACCAAATGTCATCTTGGATACCAGAAAAAAAAATATATGAGCCATTAATATATTTCTCAAAAGTGAATACTTTGGAAGGACATTTGGGGATAATCAAATGGGCAGTTGCTCACAACCAGTCTGCCACACATGATGCAGATACCAATTAGTCTGGAGTGAGATGGCTCACTCTGAGATAACTTGCATGCCTGCATGGACTTGATAGCCACATTTTCATGTAAAAATAAGTCAGATATTCTAGCTTATCATGGTTTACTGTGAATGAATAGTGTGCTGGGATACATTTCCCAGTCACTCCTGTTTCATTCTTCCCTGTCACAAAGAGATTAAATCAATCAGGAAGCATTTACTTCCCCTGATGTTCCAGCCAAGAATCATGGTTTGTTGCTGCGTGAGAAGCCACACTCAGAAAGTCAACAAGAAACCATGGCTTAAGGTTGGCTAGCGATTGTGGGTTTTAGAAAGAAAAACAACAACAATTCTTAGTTTGGATGCAATGGGAAATCATGGCTTCCTGGTTTCTTTATTCCACTTGTGCCAGTGGAGGAGTAAAGTTGAACAATTGGGCAGTGCACCAATCCAGTGCTTTTTTCACAGTAAACCATGAAGTCAAAAAGTATGACTTGTCATTATGTGCAAACACAGTCAATCTCCCATACAAAATAATAAGTAATCCCCTTTTAAGTTCAATGCAATTTGTTGCCTAGTAAGTCTGTTTAGGACTGCAGCCTAACTTAAGTCAACTGGATCACAGCTAGCTTGTCAAATTCATTTGTGATGTGTTGAAGCCACCCCCAGGTGACATACCTGTGCTTCAAAAGGATAACAATTTATTGTAAATATACTATATATTCTGCCCAAAGATGCTACAACATTAGAAACTCATGTTTTTTCACTGGACTAAGAAAAAAATAATGAGCTGCCTTTTGATAACACACATTATTCCACTGCAAAAAGGCCAAATGTTCTATATTATAGATTAATAACTTAATTATGTTAAATTATATTATTTAGAGTAATGTTTTTAAAATAGTTTTCCCCTTGCTCCTTTTGTGTCTGCTGAATTGTTTTGAAATAATTTTAGAGAAACAAAATTTTCTCATGAACTGGGACTCCCTGTATGGAGTTTCAGTCTGGAGGGAATACAAATCCTTCATATACAAAATATATAATGGAAAGGCTGTCAGATTCTTAGCTACAGCAGAGCAAATGGCACAGCTATAATATGTTACAAAAAATTAAACCACTATGTACACAGGGTGAAGGCTAGCTGACTTGACACTGAACACAGAAAGGTAAATGATTGGAACTTTAATTACTTTGATCTGTCATGCCTTGTAGCTATATGTCAGCAGAGCCAACAAAATTGACATAGAACAAAGGCCATGACTGTTTCAACAACTTAACTCATTTCTAGGAGTTGATTAATAAGTTTATTGAACTAAACATACGCCGAGAATTAGGGGGGAAATATCCCCTGTGTGTATGCAACCTTTATCCACTGGGATCATACCAATTCTAGGCAATTCTTTTTCCCCTTACAAAGAACCTTCTAGATCAAAGTAACAAACATTGAGACCCATCCCACAGGAAGGTGGTGCTCGCTTCTGATGGAAAAATATTTGTACCCCACACTTCAGGCAAGGTGCTATGGGCTGTGTAGGTTTTCTCCATTTTATCATCACAGCAACCAAGGCTGGGGAGTTAAACTGAGACTAGCCTAATGTCACCCAGTGAGCTCCATAGCTCTAAACCAAGTTATTTGATGGGATAGTGTGACAGTAGCGAGGTCAGCTTTGACACAGAGTCATTTGTGTGTCCTTCATATATACAAGAAAGTGGGGCAAATAAAAGTTTCTTTATATACAGATGTCAACTCAAGAAGACTCTCCTTTTCAAAATTGATGCTTCATACTACCATATTTTTCTGTGTATAAGACACCCCATGTATGAGACAAACACTATTTTTTTGAACCCAAAATTAATAAATCAATGTTTTAAACATCAAACAGAAGGACTTTGATATAGCAACCCTGAGATTTGCTATAATTTGTTGACTGGTTGCCAGAAGTGGATTAGTGTTTCCAGCAGCTTCTTCATGGCAGTGCTCCTGTTAACCCCTGTGCATTCCATGTATAAGATGACCCTCCATTTTTTCCCTTAAAAAAAATAAATCATCTTATACACGGAAAAATACAGTATATAATGATAACCACCGAGTCAAGTGGAACAAACTTTGCAGGACTGTGCAAGTGTTACTATAACCACTGAATTCAAATTGGCTACTGTCCTAGGTTTCAGTTCTGGGTTAATGTTGCTCAAAATTCCTTCCTTGTGTAGATGCAAATGCAGACCATTTTATTACTTACTATCATTGCACTTCTGTTTTCTTATACTATGTGTGCTTGCATCCCGAGCCCCATTTTCTTGAAAAGGCTCCAGTGCTGTCGAGCAACAAGTTTTATTGAACATTAATAGGACTTTACCATGATCAGCTCAGCCCATGCTGCACCACTGGGCAGGGGAGCAGGAGGCATCTAACCTACTATCCTGGAGGAGGTGTTTAAGCTTAAAGTAAGCTAAGGGTGGTATCAAACTAAAGAGTTCTGCTAGTGCAAGTACTTTGGGCTGTACAATGCAACTTTCTCTCTCTCCACTTACCTTGCAAACGTCTCACCTCCTTCCCTTCAAATGGTGGTTTTGCAACAAGCCTTACAAATCACCTCTCCCGTGTAAAGCTGGTTACAGCTCATTTTCAAAGCATGGAGAGGGGCCATTGGTTTTTTTCTGGTTCTTCTTCTTATTATACATTCTGTGTTTTTTTATCTTGTATTTTTATGTTGTGAACTACCATTTTATATTGAGAACTATGGATGAAGGGCAGTATACAAAGTTAAAAATAAATTAATTATTATAACTGACAAAATCACCAGAGGACCCAACCACATGTGATGTTTAGGTTTGTGGATGTGCTCACTGTTGAGTTGGCTTTTAACATCGTTTTTACCCAAAGCTGCCACTGAGCCTGCAATGTGAGACAGATGATTGCATAAGGGAAGAGAGAACAACTCTTTTCTGATGGGCTCTTTCTCTTATCAGCTCTATCCCAGTTGCTTTTCATCCAGAGGTTGACAAAGGAAATAGAGAAGAAATTCTTTCTTATGCTATTTTTGCAAATATAATGGGGTTAGGGTGGAGAAACACTGTCAGCTGACATTAGCAATAAAAATATTCAGTTGATCTAGATTCAAGCATCTCAATTAATATAGGCAGTCCATATGTCCGAAATAGTATCCAAATGAGATTGACAATTATAAGCTTATGAGTTCAAATGGCACAGAGGTCTTTGTGCCAGATGGGGTCATTCTGATAAGATAAATGGTCCTCCTAGAAATACTTGCTCCATGTTATCTTCTGCTCCATCTATTTATGGATGCTTCGGATAAAAAAGAAAAAGAGGGGGCCAGGGAGAGAGAATAAATTTACACAGGCAAGAGTCATGTGTCCTTTGACCCTGAGAGTACGTAATCTTTTCACATTTAGGCCAACCCTGTGGAGATTGGTTTTCCTGTGGAAGAACTTATTTTAGCATAGGCAGGAACTGGTGTGTAGCTAACCTGAGCAGAGAAGTTAATTGCTACATTAGCAGTAAAGTTTAGTCAAAGGAACACAGCCCTGACATTTTAACACTCAGTTCTGAGAAACACTAGGCAATGAAGCACACACAGAAAGTATTACGCATGGCTCAGATTGCTAACTCAGCAGCAAGGTGCTCTAGAAAGTTTGGCTTGCAGGAGTGGCAGGCTGCAAAGTAATAATCAAATCACTCTTCGTTATCACATCCAACTGACAGCCAATGTTTTCTGGCAGAAATATGTCTTCTTCCCACTATCTAAATGAAGAGATATTGGATATCCTTAAATGGTTCCTTGAGATAGTGTTGCACGTTTGAATGAAAGCAAGAGAAACTCTTACGCAGGTTTTCTTCTCAGCATAGCCAATCTGGTGCCTTCTAGCCTTTATTTGCACTACATCTCCCATCAGCCCCAGCCAGCATGACCAATGGTCAGGGGTGATGGGTGTTGTAGGTCAACAAGATCTCCTCCCTCTCAGGCTTGGATTGTATATAGGTGTAAATAAACAATCTCTCATAAAGGCACCATATATCTTTAAGAGCAAGAAGCATAGAAATGAGTTTCTTGTTCCTTAAATAAATGGAAGATATTATAGCTTTAAAAACTCTTTTTCCAAATTGGTTTGCCATGCTTCGTTGGGGTTTCCTGTGTTCAAGAAAAACAAGCACAAAACACATTTGGGTGCATAGAACTAGGCTCGGGGTTCTTCAGAAATTGCATGAGCAATGAATGCTATCCCTTAGCCAGCTTCTTTCCTGGAGTATTCAGTTTTTATGGTCTTACACAGTTACATAACTGGACAATCTTAGGGTGCAATCCAATCCCTGGTGGCCAGCAATGGGGCTTAATGGCATTGCATAGACACAACTGCATCCAAAACACCACCGGAATCAGGCAGAGGAAAACTCTGTACCTTTTGCTGCATCAGCTACAGGCTAGTGAAGCAGAGAGGTCCAGACTGGGCCCATTGCAACAACTTTCTAGCAGCTGGACTGGCTTAGGGTGGAGTGGATCCTTTAGCAGCTCAGCTCCATCATCTTTCCCCTCTACCATTAGCTGGGATATAGGTGGGTTCAGTTCATGAAAGTTGCAACGTTCGAATAAGGCAAGCACTTCCTGAGCAGTAGCTGACACCCAAACCATTATATCAGGATATTGGAAAACTTCCCTTAGAAAGGATCCGCAAATAGATTTTGCTCTCTTGTTCTGGTGTAAGAAATAATTGGCTGATTGGTCAAAGCACTTTGGATTATTTCCACAGCATATGGCATGATATTTTACGGATGACTTATTTGTTCTTTATTAAACTTGATTGCCCAGCATCCATCTGTAAGAGGCACATTTGCTGGTGGATAGAGTCACAGGCAACCCGCCACTTATGTATGGGAAGTTCCACTAAAGCAAGAACAGCATGCAAAATAATTTGCAAAAAGTAGTGCTGTACCAAAAGCTGCCTTTCAGTTTCTTGAAAGTTTTCTTCCCCGGTCACAGAGCCTTATATATTTCTCTACCTCAGTCTCTGGGGACTTCAATAATTCTTTTAGAATTATAGTCAATGTGTGGTTTTGAACCTGCCCAGTTGGGAGGTGATCGAGGATGTTGTGTTTTGCCTTCCAGAAAGCATTTCTCCTCCAGCATTTTGTGGCCTCCCCAGCTCCTTGATCTGAAAAAGCCCCATGGGAAGAGTTGCCTTGCAATGTGTTTCTCTGCAGCAGTGAAGAATACTGACTGTGGGATGTGATATGTAAGTAGCAGTCAAGTACAAGATTCCTTGTTTTCCTATAGTGAATGGGCAGGGGAACGTTTGGTCCAGCCAGTCGAAAACTTCCTGTTTCCTCCTGGCTGGGACATACTTCCTATGCATGAGACTAGAGGTGCTTGTGACCTTACATGTCCAGGTAACAAAAGGGACAAGGCTCTCTCTCTCTCTCTCTCTCTCTCTCTCTCTCTCTCTGACTTGCTTCTGTGTCTGACCAGCTTCTAGCTAGGACTGCTCTGCTAGCTTTCAGCAGGAGCTGGGATCATTCCTCCATATGGGTAGGATCCGCATGTACATATTTGTAACTAAGTCTGCCTTCGGGGATCACACTGTGCTCTGCCTGATGTAAGTAAACTTCTTTTATTGCTTACAAATAAGATTGTAGCGTCTTTATTCTTTTAAGAGGGATATAAGGGAACTTTCCAGGAACCTGATAGTGAGAGGCTTACACAAGCCTGCAACCAGCTACCCGCTGTGCTTTTAAAAGGGGAATGTGTAACTCTGCTATGTAAGGGAACTTGCTAGCGCAAGTTAGGAAGGATATTAATAAACAATATATCCTCTCCTGCCTCCCTGAACATCCCCACATTGACCACATATGAGGAGATTTGCAGAATGAACCAAACACCCGTTGCCCAGCTGAGAAGTAAAAGTAAGCCCAGCAGGAATCCTTCATGCACACCCAATGAGAATTTTGCTCAAATTTTCTCTTCCTTTTGATAAATTCGGAATGCAGCTTTATTTCTTGTTAACTGATAATGATGCAAAAAAGGAGAAATTTTCAGTACGGCAGTTGTAAAAAGTGGTAATTAATAATAACGTTTCTATACTCTTTGCATGGTAATACATATATGCATGATTAGAATATCTGGCTAATAATCCTTAAAAAATTATCCTTTACAAAATAATAACAACCTGTTCCATTTGTATGTGGTAGGTTCTGGACAGTTTTGTCATGCCTACAAAATAATTATTCTTCATCGTCACTCGTCTAGGAAAGAGGAATCACAAACTGATTATTCTGCAAATGGACAGTCACAACTGCATTCTCTCTCTCTCTCTCCTCCCTTCCAAATGAAGAACCTCCCATAGCAATAGACAAGCTTATTGTTCTGGGTGGGGGTGGGGGGAACCCTATGCAGAGGGCACCCTTTGCATGCAGTGCTTTCCATATGTAATAGGCAAGTTTCTACAATTGAACACCGCACCAGAGTAGTAGTTAGGGCTTTATTACTTACTTCTAATTTGTATTGATGGCCTAAAAAAAGTAGCATGCTTTGCAGTTCTATGAAAGAAAAGATTATAAATGGAGATTAATTATAATTTTGCTAGCTCAGTACTTGTAAAACTAAAGCAATTTATATTCTTTCTCTTAATGATCTCCATTCCTGATTGCAGTAATGTAATCTAATTGTGATTATGATAGTATCTGAATCATGTGGGCCTCGATGTGATTGGAACTACTCTTTGCATTAAAAAGTAATTTTGGAGTAATGATGAAAAGTTACTGTGGAAAATTGGCAAGTAATATATTTTACTCTGTATCTTAAGTTTCTGCTTTCATTTTTGATTATATCTTATAGCAAGGATAAGCATGATATTATATCAAGGATTTATTACATCAAAGACTTGCCAATGATAATTATGAGTATCAAGGATAAGCCTGATATTATTGGAATAACATAGATATGGTAAGGCAAGAAATTGCCAAAGCTTTTAAAATACTTGGCTGGGCCTTAACAAAAGGGAATATTAGAAGTGGGTCAGTTTCCCTAATGAGTAAGTGTACACAGGAGGGAACCTACAACATTATGGTAGAATAGGGTTCTGGTAGAAGTCTCTGAAAGATGGTGGTACTGATTACCCCTAATCTCACCCCCAGATATTAACTTAGAGGTGTCCTTACCCCAAAGCAGTTGAAATTGATTTAGGCATCAGTTGCACCAATTGAATGAGAAAGAAGGCAACAATATTTGCACAAGCATTCCCATTTGCTGTTGGGAGGCTATCATCTTGTTAAATGGCTGCCTTTATCCTGTCTTTGAGCGTAACATTTCTCCTGGATAGTGTAGAAATGCAATCTCAGTGTCTAAGCATAGGTTTTTGAGAAAAAGCAAGTGATGTTCATCAAACTCGCTTCCATCTAACAGGTTTCAAGGGGATGGAGGACCCTGGTGGACATTTTCTTTGACAAAAATCCCTTCATGGTGTCCCTGAGGTTGGGATGGGTGAGAAATGTTGATTCAATTCACATTTAAAGGTGAATCCAGATTCCCCCCCCCTTTTTGAAACAGTATGCAAACTAAACCACAGCTATCATTTGAAATTAACACTCCTGTGAAATTTTCAGTGCAGTTTTCCAACCAAGTAATGTGGAAAAAATGCCTATTCTAGGGCAAAGTGTGCATTAAAAAAACATATATCCATGAAAATAACATACAAAAATGCATTACATTGGAGGAAATCACATATATAAATGTGTATATTAGGAGAAATTTGCATGAAAATGCTGGTGATTATCCTTTTTTTTTAAAAAAAAAGCACACACAATTTGATTTGGATCTCCTCCTTCTAAGTATTACATGAGGTTGCTTAGATGCCTTTTTGTGTTTCTTCAGTTTGCAGCAGAGAGAGTGGCACGAGAATAACCCCTCACGTCAGTATGGTCCTTCCCACACAAACTTAGTGCGTGATCAAGGAAAGGGTTGATGCAGTCTGATATGCTAGATATTGTTCCTCTGCTGGCGGTGGTGGGGAATTTAAGGATGCAATCCCCTATCTGCTGTCTGAAGTAGGACAGAGACTGCACCTTTTCCATTAGAGACCGTTGCTGAGAATAACATCTTATTACAGCCTTCTAACTGCACCAATCAGCTGTCAGGAAAGGTGGGTGCAGCAAGGAGAGACTGGCCAGACTCGGATGCTATGCTTCCTTTCCTCCCTCCCCACCTCAGACGACAAGAAGCTTCATTCAGAAGTTATCCAAAGTGTCAGCCTCCCTACCAGAGGGCAGAAGAAGAGAAAGTCTTAATACGGTTCTCTAGATTAAGCCACTGTCTTTATGCTGCTAAACACCAAACCTGGCTCCCCTTCTTGAATTTGTCATAATTAATGCGTATTCATAAAGTTAAAAGAGCCAGAAGCCGGGATTGCTACGAAGTTGGATTGTTGCCTCGTTATCATGAGTACTATGTTTCACATTGTCCAGGTGATCCTGATGTCAACATTGATTTGACTGCAACATTTCTGCCCCACCTTGGTGGAAATTTGCACGATAAAAAGGCTGGCGAGAGCAGCTGCAGCAGTGTGGAATGATGCTTTATACATACTTTCGTCTTCTTTAAAAGACAGCCTAAAATGGCTCTAAAAGAAGGCGGTTGGCAGTAAAAATTCTATTGTCAAAGGCCAGTTTCTTAGCAACAACACCCTCTCAATGTGTCACAAGTCTGGGGCCCTTTGGCCTCTCAAAGGAAGTTCCTTAGGTGTCTTTTACACACTGAGTGCTTTGTGATAGGTTAAGGCCTGCTGGCTGTCAACTTGGTCCCTTAAGGGAACTTGACAGATCTTTAAAAAAAAAAAATCAATTTTAAGCTCACATGCCCCAGTGGGTGCCAAAGCCACTTCAGAGAGCCTGAAAGATGGCTGAGTCGACAGGATTTGACTTCCAGAGGTAGAAAGGTGACAAACTCTATCATGAGAAAGGGGCAGCTGAGGGCCTCAGAGGCCTAACCTGCTCCCAGGATCTGGGGCCTGGTGTTGTATTGAACCTATTTATCTCTTTCATGGGCCCAAGGTACCACGGGGAAAGAAAAGTTGTTCAAAAAAAAAAAAAAATGCTGGCAGAATTCAGGGGTGTAAATGATGAATTACTTTTCATCAGCTGAAAGGAAACATACTCTGGAACAATACTGAAAGGGAGCAGGAGCATCTGACCTCCTGCTTCAGAGCAGCCAATATCTTCATTCAAGAAGACAACCATGAAATTACACAGAAAATGGGATTGTCATGAACAGCCCCTTGAAATCTCAGTATACAGTCATTACGGCATGGGAAAAAGCCTTCATCCACACATCATAACTTGTAACAGACGGGGTGGCAGGAGGGGGGGTGAGGGCTGAGAAATAGCAACAAAAACAGGACTTGGAGTTACCAGTGAGAATGTGGAATATATTTGTTGATCTAGCTTTACCTTGTTAGTCCCCCAGATCATTATATATAGACATAACTATGGACTAACTTTACAGTGATTTGTGGCTATTTTTATAGGCTGCATATTGGACCTGCTTTGCAAATTAAGGAGTGGGGAAATAAATGAAGAAAAACTGAATATTGCATTTAGAGTAATGAATCTTCGTTTTATGACTCAAAAGTGTTTGGGGTTTTTTTAATGCCAACCCTTTTTGGATTTTTAAACAGTAAGTTGTTAGTACAAGGTGTAAATTGCAGAGTTCTCTGCAAAACATTCATCCAATTAGAGGCAATTTCAAGTTCTACATTCTGATTTTATTTTTGTTGAAATATTCAAGCATTGCATTTCCAAACACTCTTACTCCAGTGAGCTTTACTTAGGAATCAGCATGCTAAGGATTGCATTGTAAGTCAGGAACCAAACTCAGTTGTGTGATATTGTCTGAGAATGACACAGCCTGTGGTCAGATTTGCATGTTCACCTTAGAGGCATGTTTTGTCTCTGCATGATCGACCAAATGAATAATCCACTCTACTGCAAAGTGCCAAGGGTGCCAGTTTGCTCTGGTGATACTTCGCGCGGGGGGGGGGGGAGTATTTCCATTTTACGTAACTTATTCTCCTGTTCATCCTTGCTCATCTCTGCCTTTTGTTACTTTTCTTCCATATTCAGTTTTTCCCTAGAACCTGTAGCTGGTGACAATCGCTGTAGATTCATTTCTCCTAATTGTAAAACACCTGTACAGAAAACAGATTATTGCTAGTATTTTGCAGAGATTAACTCAAGCAGTATACTTTTTTTCAGACTATACCAGCAAACTACAAACATACTGTAATTTCAAGAAAAGGCCTTACCAGTCGTTCCCTTGGGTTTAGCGGCAAAGTCTTTTCCAGACTGCATTTTTGAGCAAAATACACCCTCTGTTGGAAAATAAGAGGCTAAGAGCATACGTCTAATCAAGCAATTTGGAGGAGGAATCCTGAATGCTACAATACACTGATTTCAAACTACTGTACTACTATTCTTCTTAGCAGGATCTGGGCCTCTATGGTCCAGCTCACGTCGGATAAAAGGTGATGATAAGAAATAAAGAAATATTATTATTTATATCACATATAATATTGAATTATATATTCTGACTTGTAAAAAATACAGTGATTTAACCTAAAAAAAGGATTTAACATAAACAAACATGCTAAATGCTACACTTAGCTTTTAAAATTGACTTCACCCTCATCTATCAAATACATTGCATTAAAGCCTGCTTTTTCGGTGTGAAAGAAAAGTAAAAAAGAAAGAAAGTAGAAAGTACAAGACTTTGGTGAACAACCTTTATGAATATGATAATACAATAGCTGGGGTCATGCATTGTTTTGCAATGTCTGTTATTCCTCAGTATTTTGCTCAGTACTTAACCAGCATCGCTTTTTGAAAATTCTGAGCACTTAATTTATAATCCAGCACACCTAATCCTGTATTGGATTGTTGTCCAAAAAGGAAAGCTTGCTTTGGGTCCTTTGATGCACTCAGAAAGCCAAAGAGAAAGCCATTAATTTCATAAACACCTTCACATGCCTTTTATCATAAAATAATGTGTAGTGAAAAAGGCAAATGGACTGCATGGCCAGGGGTAGATTATACCCCTAGGGTATTATACCCCTTGGTAAAATTGAAACCCGATATGTTGTAATTGTTATTGCAGCTAATTAACATGCAGGAAATGGGTAGCATATAATATACATAAATTGCTGGTTCTCAATTTCCTCTCACCTTTCCCCAGCATTTTCACAGTTATATACCACTATGACTGGCAGAGTCATATTAAATCCATCCTCCTGCTGCTGCTGCCATCGCTACCACATCAGCAGCAGAAAGTCAGCGGCAGGCAGTTGGTCCCTTATGTCATCTGGGATCTAGTAGATCCTTGGCCAGCTTAGCCTCACTTGTTCCCCATCTTCAGGATGCCCTGATTCTGTTCTGCCTATTGAGTGGGCAGAAGTCACGGTGGTGGTATTTCCATTAGCAGAGCCCAATGGACAGAAGTGGGAAGTCTGGGTGGTTACAAATCAGTGGGTGGGCCACTGGGTGATTGCAAACCTGATCCAAGTGCTCTTGGAAGAAAGATTTTCTGGAACTATTTTAATCAGGGTTTAGGCCTGGGTTTGGCACAGAAACTGCTTTGGTTGCCCTGTATGATGACCTATGTTGGGAGAGAGACAGTGGAAATGTGTCCTTGTTAATTTTCCTCAGCCTCTCAGTGGCTTTTGAGACCATCGATGATAGTATCCTTCTGGAGTGCCTGTTCTAAGTTAGGCATGGGTGGCACTGCTTTTTGGTGGTTCTTGTCCTACGTGGATGGCCGTTTGCAGAGGGTGATGCTTGGGGAGTGCTCTTCAGCTCCATGGAAGCTTCAGGGTGGGTTCAATTTTTCCACCATCCCTCCAGTGCTGTTTAACATCTACATGGAACCACTGAGTGGGGTTATCTGGAAGTTTGGAATATTTGTCAGCAATATGCTGATGACACACAGCTCTACTTCTCCTTTACTTCTGCAGGTGTGGCAGTGGATGTGGTGAATTGATATCTTGCCTTGGTAATGGACTGGATGAGAGCCAACAAACTAGTTCCCTAAACCAGATAGATGAGAGCTGGTCTGCTCTTGATGGGGTTACACTGTCTCTGAGGGAGTGGGTTCACAGCTAGGGGGCACTTAAGGTCCTATACAAAGCCTTAGTCCTCTGGACGTAAATAGGTTAATCTCTCAATTATTCTGCTGGCAGTGGCGGAGCTTCATGCTCCAGCACTGGGGGACGGAGTGCAGACAGGGGCACGGCTGGTGCCCGGTCTGGGGGTGGGGCACGCTGTCCATAGGCACGTGACATGGGCGGAATGCAGGGCGGGGCAGAATGCAGGGGCGGGGCATGCATTCTGGGGGCATGGTGTGCCACCTGTGGGGGCCTGGCACCCAGTGCTGGCAGGGGGGAAGCTGCAATGGCACCCCACTGGGATCGCATTGCTGGGGCGGTGCGCTCCCCCCCCCACTCGTCTTCCTCCACCAGTGTCTGCTGGGGGTGTTGCTTTTTATTTAATCAAAAATAAAGAAATAAAGTGGAAACAATACAATTTAATGAACAATGTGCACAAAACAAAAACAAAAAAGGATACTAATTTTGACATTCACAAGCCCTGGGAAGAAGAATTATTTATTTTGGATGGTAGTAACATGTGCTCTTTTTCAAAATGTTTCCTTAGTTATAGATATCAGAATGCCATCCTCAGTGTTATGATATTCTTACCTGAATCCCTCAAATTACCAAGAATTCAAAATAGTAGTATCTTTCGCAGGAGGCATTTGAATATTGTCAGCATCATTTAGATATAATAAATGTTTGCCCTGTAGTTGAAAATGTATTTACTTTTTTGGTCCTCTTGTATACCTCAATTTTTGAATTAATTTTTCTGCAATAGCTATAGACAAGATTTGACTATGCAATATATAGTCAGTCCTTTATCCAAACTGACATCCTTTGGGCCATTCCATCTCCCCAGTAATGCAAACAAGGGAACTGACATGAATTCTTGCCTTGCTGTTAAATTAATTTTTAGTAGCAATATGTCCCCAAAAGCTGCTGCTGAATGACACTCCCACCATAAGTACCTATATGATTTTTAAAGTGCCAAGTGCCAGCATTTGTAGTAGAGATTAGTGTTTATATAGGATACAATAAGTGGTGCATAGTGCCACCTAAATGTGATTTAAGAATAGATTCTTGAACCATTGCTGAAATTGATTTCACAGGGCTCATGTTCCATATTCTTTCCCATTTTCTGGGACCCAAGTTGTAACCCAGATCCTTTTCCTGTCATTTTTGTAATCCTATTAGATCACCTGTGTCTAATTTTGTTAATATTTTAGAAATTTGGGTGATCTGTCCTTTGGCATTAAATTATGTGCAGGATCAGGTGTTCAGACAGTGTTAATTCTCTTTTCACTTGCTGTTTAATAATATATTTTACTATAAAGGAACTAATTTGCCTAAATTCAAACCCACGGTGCTCTTGTTCTTTTAAAAATTCTCTGATTTCTACTTCTGTTTTAGGCTGGCCATTATTGTAGAAATCCCTAATCCTATATAATCCCTTTACTGACCATTGAAGAAAAAAATCCTGGTTTCTATTCTTAGTAAAGAAAAGTGGATGATTAAAAAAAGGGAGCAAGTTGAAACTGGATCCATCTAGATTTGAAAATAGTAATTGTAGTTTCTAAGAAGGGACTTTGTGTCCATTCTAGGTCCTTAAGATTTTTATTAAGGAAAAAGCTGTCACTATTGGGATTCCATCTTAACCATCATTTTAACATTTTCTTTCTTTACTAATGGCTAGATTTGCCTTAATTGATTTGCCTTGTAATATAAATGAAGGTTTGAGATGCTCCAACATTCCAACTTCACCTTCTGGCTTATATAAATAAATTATTTTGATTAATGATATCTTCCCCCCTCCCCAAATATGTAGCCTTCTATTAACTTTAGAGAAGTTAATATTTTCCCCCTTTACATTTTGCATCAAATACTCCTACATAAGACATAGTAAGGTATATTGACCTTAGAATCTACCCAGATCAGAACTTAGTTAAAATAGGAGCACAGTTTATTTGTTTGTTTTATTGTATTTACACCCCATCTTTTCCTCCAAGGAGCTCAAGGTGGTTTACATGATCCTTCCCTCCCAGTTTTATATTCACAACAACCCTGTGAGGTAGGTTAGCCTGAGAGACAGTGATTGACCCAAGGTCATCCAGTGAGCTTCATGGGCGAGTAGAAATTCGAATCCTGGTCTCCCAGGTCCTAGTCTGACACTCCAACCATTACATCAGAACAACTAGTCCTTTTATAAAGAGTTCCTAAAGTTCTATTTTCCCAAATTAACAGAACTGACTATCCTAAATTTCATAATGTATTCATTTAAATTTCTATACCACCCTTCATCCGAGGATCACAGGATGGTTTGCAGCTACCCAAACTTTCTTACATATATTTTTATTATCCCTCTTAACTAATTCCCCTCAGTCTCGGTCCAGTATATCTGAAGGAACATCTCCACCCCCATCGTTCTGCCCGGACACTGAGGTCCACTGCCAAGGGCCTTCTGGCGGTTCCCTCACTGCGAGAAGCCAAGTTACAGGGAACCAGGCAGAGGGCCTTCTTGGTAGTGGCACCCTCCCTGTGGAACGCCCTCCCACCAGATGTCAAAGAGAACAACAACTACCAGACTTTTAGAAGACATCTGAAGGCAGCCCTGTTTAGGGAAGCTTTTAATGTTTGATGTATTACAGTATTTTAATATATTTTTTTGGAAGCCACCCAGAGTGGTTGGGGTAGCCCAGCCAGATGGGTGGGGTATAAATAATAAATTATTATTATTATTATTATTATTATTATTATTATTATTATTTCTCTCTTGTCTCTCACAGCCACTCCACTTTCCAACTGTTGCTTCCTAATTCACACTTTCTTATCTGCTCCTCCCATTGGTCACAGTCACACTATACATTTAAAGCGCTATGACACCACATTAAACAGTCATTGAATTCTGGGAGCTGCAGTTTGTAAAGGATCCTGAGAGTTGTTAGGTGACCCCCTATTCCCTTCAAAGAGCTACAATTTTTTTAGTGTAGTTTAACATCCAGTCCTGGGCAACTGTGTGCTCTACATGTGCTTCTTCCTTTGCTGCAGTTCTGCATATTTAAACCAAATATGAGGCAACTACTGTAGCACTCCTATAGCACTGTTGTTTTCTGGGTTATTGCACCTGTCTTGAGTGGTCCTGTGTACAAAAGGCCAACCAGGGATGGGGGGATAACTTTTTTCAGTTTGCATTTCACATTTACAGGATCGATAAGCAAACGGAAACACAGCTGTCCTTCAAATTGTGCACTTCTCTGATTTTTTGTGATGCAGTTCTCCACTCAAAAAGTGTGTACAGAAAACATATAGAAAGGTTGTGTACCTAGAAATGCACATATTAAGATAAAATAGTATTAAAATGCATTATTTCAGGGGGAAATGCTTGGAGAAATATGTATATTAGGATAAGTGCACAAAATACTTTTGGTTTTTTTCTTGCTGACCTTTTTTTTAAGGATTACAAACTGATCATAAGATAGGGCAAACTGGATATTGGAATTTTTTTTTATAAAATGAGATATTTACAGATTTGTCAGTCTTGTCAGCAATGAAGGCTGGTCCGCTACTGTGGCATAGCTCTCCCAAAAAGAATGTCTTTTTTTAAAAATATATATATATATTTATTAGAAGTTTAATAGTTACAGAAAAGGAAGAAAAAAAAGAAACAATAAAAAATTTAACAAACAATACATCAAAACAACAAGAAAAACAAAAACATTTAAAAACACATCCAATATTTCCATATCTTTACCTTTCATTTACTTGTTTCATCGACCTCCTCGTACCTCCCTTTTTTGTATTCTAATTCAGTTAGCTATTTCAGCAAATCCTTTCCATCTTTCTCCATTTTTTGTTCTATAATTTATCTTAACACAATCTAACTTTAAATTTTCCACTTTGGCCCATTAACAATCAGTTTTTGCTTAATTCTTTATAACATTTCTGCTAAAACCATATAACTTCATCCCAGCATTCTTCTAACATTCATTAATTTTGCAGTATTTCTGTAAATATACTTTGAATTTTTTCCAATCTTCTTCCACCGAACCCAAAGAGAATGTCAAGCAAAGCCCCCCACATTTTCAAAGCTCCCAAATTTCTAAAGCCACATATTCTTTCCCATTCCACACACCTTTTACACTTCCATTTGTACTCAAAGAAACTCTGCAAACATTCCTGTCACTCCACTGTTATCTGGCCAATCAGGTCTCTGCAGCACTCGGCCAATCCTAATCCAAAAGTTTAGTTACGACAAAGAGGTCCTTCCCATTTGTTTCTGGGCAGAAAAGCCATGTTACTGACATTTAATTTTAGAGGCACTTCCTGTTCCCCAGCTACTGCTTGGAAGGCTCCTACTCCATCTGTTAGTTTGAGGGAAGACCACAAGTCTTAGTATGTATTGACTTAGTAGGGCTGCCCTGAAGGAAGGTCGAACATGCTCAGAGCTGTTTTCTTTAAAGCCATACCTCAAAGCACATTTTTTTCTAACTAGGGTGTGATTGCTATGAACCCACGCTAGAAATTGTGTCAGCAGCCAGGGACCCCTACTGGACCAACCAAAGACACTCAATGTCTCATTTCTCGTCAGTCACTGCCAGTTCAGACCTCATGCGTGATATTAAGGTTTTGTTTTGTTTGCCCCAATATGCATCACTTTACACCTGTCTACACTGAATTGCATTTGCCACTTTACCATTCACCTTTGAAGCACTTCACAATCTCTTTTTGTTTTGATAATCAGGATCAAGTCAATATCATCAGCAAACATGGCTACCTCACTGCTCACTCCTCAGTCTAGACCAGGGATACATGAGTTTCCAGCTGTTTTGGAGTATAGTTCCCATAATCCCTGACCACTGGGACCACTGCTAGCTAGGGATGTTGGGTCTAACAACAGCTGGAGACCTAAGTTTGTGAAGTCCTGCTCTAGACCATTTACGAATAAGTTAAAAACCATGGTCCCACTACTGATCCTTGGGGAACTCCATATTATATTTCCCTCCATCTGGAGAACTGTCTACTTCTTCCTACTCTTTGCTTCCTAAAACTTAACCAATTTCTTGACACACAAGAGGATCTCTCCTCTTATTCCTTAACTGTTAAACTTACTCAGTAATGCTAACCTGCATTACTTTCTCAAAACTTTGTTCATCTCTCCTTTATTGTGGAACGTATGATATAAAGGCTTTTGCTGCAGTCAGAAGCAGAAGCAATTTTAACTCATCTTCCCTCCAGGTTTGGCTATTCCTGAATCTTTTCCAGGCTTGTGTCCTATTGCCAATGCCTAAGTGCTGGTGGGTGTTTTACTTGCACTGAGATTCCCATTTTGACTTCATTTCTCCCAGGTGCTGCAGAAATTTGTGCTTCCCATTTCTGGTACTGTGTGTCGACTTCTTTAGGAGGAGGCTGGTAAAGAACAAATATTTTTTCTTAACTGAAGAACAATTGTGGAAAACATGAGAACTTAAGTCTTGGATGTGGATGTGACCCAGCTCCCCTTTATGTCCAAAACCTTTCCAATTGAGTTCAGAATTGCTTCCAGGAGACCCACACAGGGAAACAATCTTGTGGTGAGCTAACTGTATGGCACATTTTCCATGTGGGAAATAGGGGTGAGGAAAGGGTGAAAGAAACTGGAAGGTGGGGAATTAGAGTAGAGAGTGGTGAAAAGGCTGAAACTCTCCATCCCTTTTACCACTTCCCATTGTTTTACTTTAGTGGTCTTTAGCTAAATAAAATTTAGATTCTCAATAGGACTATATTCATCTGTTTCAATTTTCACACCAGAAACAGTGCTTTCCTGAAGGTGGCAAAATAGGTTCCCCAAACAGTAAATGGACTGGTGCCATTTCTCTCTCTCTCTCACTCTCTCACTCTCTCTCTCTCTCAACTTGACTGGGTCCCTAAGAAGGTTTTCTCTTCCCCTACTCCTTCCAAGAGTGATTACATCCAATCAGAGTTCACAAAGTGAATAAGGTGACATCATAGTTCTGGGTAGAGGTTGTTATGTGTCATTGTTCTTGAGGGCAACAAAGCCAATGAGATGTTTCCTGCATGGGTGATTCTAACCAATTGGATCACTGATTTCCCTCACTTGTTTCTTCATGGAAAATTTCATCCCCTCTCAATACAATATCTGGGGAAAAAATAACCCCTTTTCATCTCACGCCTAGTCAGATCACTTTCACTGAATTCAAGAAGCCATGAACCATAGTAACCAATTGGACACTGCAACATCATCCCACATTCCCCACAAGAGTATACATCTGCTGCCTCACTTGTCAGTCTCTTCTGATCTACTAGCAGGATAGGAACAAGATTCCAATATGGGCTAGATATATCATCTGCAGTCTCTTTTCACTGTCATAAATGCTTATTCATATACTGTCCTAGACATGCTTCCATTTACCTTTTTCTGGTTTCTTCTTAGATGGATATCATCCACTTCCAACATGTTGAATCCCCTCTACCTTGCTGTCCCACGTCTCCTGGTATGTCCTTTCTGCCTGGAAGCACAACACTTCCAGATGATATAGCAATCATGTCCTGCCCTGACGTTTACAGCTAGGCATGGTCTACCTGCACCTAAGTTTTTGCCAACATATCACATTTTAATGCAAGAAAATGCAAACATTCAACTCTAAGTTTAATAACAGGAGCCTGTGCCCCTCCCACTCTATATTATTGAAGTGTAGGTTGACATTTATTTAATATATATGTTAATGAAAAACAGAAAGTTGGATTTGGACAGTAAGAATCCAGGGCTGAAGCTACCCCTTTTAAACCATCACTTGTTTTACATTATGGCTATGGGCAGGCATCCAGCAGAAAGTGAATAAAATATTTCGAGGATGCTCCAACAGAAAGGTATATGCTGAAGCTCCTAAAAGACTGGCCCTTTTTCAGCTAATCAAATCATTTACAGGTAGGCACAATGAAGCATGTGGCATGAAGGGAAGCATGAAGCTGGGACCTAATCTATAAAGGACAACATGCTAGTGTATTAAATGGGGATCAGAAATGTCCATATTTGCTTATTTGTTTATCATAGGCCAACCTTTATTTTATTCTGGCATGATAGTCCTATTGAACTTTTTTGTTTCTTTGTCTACTTTTGCACTAGTATTAGATGTTAGTTGTAACATAAAAATAAAAGTAAAGGACCCCTGACAATTAAGTCCAGTCGCGAATGACTCTGGGGTTGCCACACTCATCTCATTTTAAAGGCCAAGGGAGCTGGCATTTGTCTGCTTCCGCAGACAGTTTTTCCAGGTCATGTGGCCAGCATGACTAAGTGCTTCTGGTGAAACCAGAGCAGTGCAAGGAAACACGGTTTACCTTCCTGCCGGAGTGGTACCTATTTATCTACTTGCACTTTGATGTGCTTTTGAACTGCTAGGCTGGCAGGAGCTGGGACCGAGCAATGGGAGCTCACCCCGTCATAGTGATTCGAACTACTGACCTTCCAATCGGCAAGCCCAAGGCTCAGTGGTTTACACCACAGCGCCACCTGCGTCCCTAGTTGTAACATAGTAGACCTATAAATGCAAGTGGGGATCCAAATACAACACTCTCCAAAACAAAGCCATCTAATATTAACAAATGTTTCATATTGCAGCTGTGGGCTGCAACAGGTAAATCAGGAGACTGAACAAGAGTTTGATTCAATGGCTCTTAGAAACGGGTTCTGAAATATGGCAGCATAGCTGGTAAACATAGTGGAAAGGACTAGGAATCAGTGAACCCCTTTTGGGAATGAAACACACTTGTGAAGGGGAGGGTGTCTTCTATTTTGACTAGTTCTTCCTTTTCAGCTCTAGCTACTTATACCACATAGCAACTCTATTCCAGATATTCTTCTGGGCCTAAACACCAGCAACAGTTTTCCAGGGGCATATGCAGCTGCTGAGGGAGGAAAGTTGGCAGAAAAAGCCCATTAAGCAACTGGGACTCTTTTGTGGTTTACTGGATCAAATGCAATGAAATGGGGTCTGCCAACAAATTCAGGGTTTAGTGGCAGTGCGGCAGTCCTATACCCACTTACCTCAGAGTCAGCTTCATTGAAATCAATGGGACATACTTCAGAGTAAAGAGAGAGAGAGAGAGAGAGAGAGAGAGAAAGGGGGAGAGAGTATTGACAGAGGATTAAATACATCTCCAATATATATATTGCCATATTTTAGATATTCAGTAATTTTATCATATGTGAGTAAAATCCCATTAAGAACTTTATTTTTAATCTGGGATAAAAATATATATGAATTGTTGGATTCAGGCTTTCAGACCTAAACATTTTTAGGAGATGGCATTTTCCATTGGCATCTCTTAATTGAATAAAAATATTTCCTAGAGGGCAAAGGAAATCATCTTATTCGACTTGTGTGAATCCTGTTTACTCTTCAACTCTCAACTCAGCAGGTTAAGTAATTGGAAGACAGAAAAGTTCCTATATTTCTATTTCCAGCTGGTGATACACAAA
This sequence comes from Podarcis tiliguerta, assembly GCF_965153285.1. Classification (NCBI taxonomy): domain Eukaryota; kingdom Metazoa; phylum Chordata; class Lepidosauria; order Squamata; family Lacertidae; genus Podarcis; species Podarcis tiliguerta. Next base: position 36,470,372 of record NC_139534.1, read on the forward strand.
AGACAGGAAGTTATCTCATTAATAGGGCACCAGCTTTATGCAAATTATAGTTACCAGAAAGGTTTCCCTTCATACTTTTTTCATAAATTACCTAATAAAGTCAGAATAAATGGCCATATTCAAGAGCCTTTTGTTGTATTTTTAGCACAAGACTCTTTCTGTTACTGCAAATATGACTAAATGTGCCTTGTTCAAAAGGGGTGTTTATGAAATAAGGCCACTCAAAAGCTTTTATTCCTTAACAGCCTTCAGTTACTTTTGTGCCACAAAAATTAACATAATTAGTCACAGAGAATAGATGACATAAGCAGCATGCCAGGCACAAAAGGGGAAACCAGTATCTAAGGAAGGTATTTGGAGAGATCAAAAATTTTCAAAGTACTCAATACTAGAAGGTCCTTTTTATTTGTGCACAGCCTTAAGATACTCTCTCTCTCCCCCTCTTTTTTTTTTTAACTCCGTGAAATTCACATAATGAGATGCAGCAGACAGATGACATTAGCGATGAGGCATTAGAAAGAGGTCAGTTTCCTCTGAAAGATAGGCACTGTTCCTGCTCGTCATTAATTTGCAGCTTCAAAGCAGCGAGCATATGATAGTCTGGCATGTTAAGCAAGTTGCAGTTATCTTTAAATAACCATTTTTTCCAGTTATTAGAAGCTAAAGTTTTTAAACTTCTGTCTGAAAGCAAAATTAAAGCACGCAGCAGTGCAAAAAAAAGACTGCAGAGAGATTAGAAAAAGAGGAAATCAAATATATTTTATAAATGAAGTTAGCTTTTCCCTGGGGGGCGGGGAGTGGGGGAAAGCCCCCGTTAACTTTAAGAGTGCTAGAAATGTAGGGCTATGTTCAGTCTTTAAAAGACTGTAAGTCTGGCTAGTGAAAAGAAAGATGGAATAGCTATTTTTAGTAGCTGTCTTCTTGTTGATTAACATATTCTGGACTAAAGGGGCAGATGTTGCTGCTCTGTATTACTTGCCAAAGACAAAGACACTGGAGTATGGGTGGCAGAGTGCAAGTCTCTGAGGTAAAGGCAAAGGAAAGGGAAACTTCACTTTCCGTTTTCTGCGACATGTGTCTTAGTTATGCATGCAGGCTTACTAACAAAGATACCTTTGCTGCTTTAAAAATGGGATAAAATGGAGAGCTTTCCCTCTGGCAGAAGATCAACAGGAAACATGCCAGGACTATGTAGAACGACTTCATACCGTGGGGGGAAAGCGACGAATTGACTTGGAGAGTCCCAACTGGAAAAGCTTGGATCTTTGTGAAAGGTGCAATCTGCCTCTAATTACTGCATTTTGTTTTAGATAAACACCATGGGAGAAATTCAACCCCACACACTTCTGATCATTCTGTCAGTGAAAGCATTTAAACATGTTTACGTGGAATGATTCCCCCTCTCTTCCCCCCATGTGCTGTTCCAGGGGTTTCTCTTGATGCCCCCAGAGCCAATTTTGTGGCAGAAGAGGAAAATGGGGGGGAACTCCATCATGCAAACAGAAGTCTTCGTGCAGAACTTCTGCTGACGAGAATCATTAGTTGAATCCTGCCCTGTATCTAATTATTCAGTTCCTATTTAACGAAGAATTGAACAATAAATACGATAATCAAAAGAGCTGTCCTTTAATTATTCTTTTATTTTTATTATCTTTATTATTGTTGTTATCATCCACATTGTGTACAATTGTTCATAGGACCAGGAATCACGGTATATAGGCACAAAAATAGCAACACTAAAACAGTAATTGTTTTTTCAGGGTTTCTGAAAAATCCAGCTAATGCTAGACACCATTATTCCTCCCCCATTTTTAAAATTTAATTTTAAACAATATGCTTTGTGACCAACATTATGTGAGCCATGCGATTTTACTTTACAAATCAAGCAGTTTGTTTATTATGAAAAAGAATAGCCTAGCTTAATGGATATAAAATATGAAGACTGTGGTCTAAATATTTTGCAGATGGATAACTGGTAAATATTCAGAAAATACCCGATCAATATTGAACATCAATATTTACAGTAGAAAAGGAAGGAAATTTGGGGAAGGAAATTTCTTTCCTCTCTCATTCCACAGCAACCTCCCACAGCATAGCACCTTCCAGAGATTTTGGCCTACAACTCCCATAATCCCTTTGGGCGTGCTGGTTGGGGCTGATGTGAGCAACATGTTTCAAAAGGCAGTTTTATAGTTTAGACAGCTGAAAAGCTGAAACTTCACTTTCACTTGCATGAATTCAAGCTAGCATCCTAAGGTTGGTGGTTAGCCATAATTACCTTCAGGGGCAATTTTTTTTGCATGCATTTAACTGCCCCCTTTGTGTCATTTACCATCGGTGTATGGCAATGTGTTGGATCCACTGATCCCATGAGCTAAATTCTGTTCCTGGGGCAAACCCAGTGACAAAAGGGGAACAATGTGATTTTTGCCAGTTTCTCCTTCCCCTTGCAGTTCTTTATGTCCCTTGCCAGAAAGCAAAAAATGAAATGAAATAAATAAAATAAAATAAAATAAAATAAAATAAAAAAGGAGCAAAGGGTTGAGAAACCTTCTAGAACTATATGGGAGATAGTAATGGAATTTTAGGTACACTGATAAAATCAGTGCAGTTCTAATCTTTACACTTATCCATTTGTCAATTTCCTAAATATTATAGCATTTTACAACAGAAAAAAATGGTTTCCTAGTTGGAGCTAGCATGATATAAATCCATTATTTCCCAAGTTGTGAAGTTGACAATTTTGTTAGAAGCATAAATAAAGGCAGGTGAAGTGGCAGTGAGTTGTACAGGTTCCATTTCAAGTAAAATTAAATAGCTTTGCATTTACTAACTGCAACATATATAACAAGAATGAGCAGAAATTATGAATGGGTTATGCTTGTTAAGGTCTGGTTCAGTTTAATTACAACATTCGCTCGAAGGAAATATATAACTGAGCCTACACACAGACATACTCTGATACAGCACATCCATATAGATGTTAAATATGTATGCGCCCAGCAGTATAAAATACATACCCAGACTTGTTCATTACGCCTAAACTTTTGCTTTAATCACAAAGCTTTATACATTATTTTAAACACATTTTTAACACATGTTAATAATATTCATGCCGTCACTTTGAAAAATCTGCGAGATGTGGTTAATGAAGAGAAACTGCAGTATAAATTGCATGTAAAATATGCAATCCACACCAGCATAAAAGACCACGCTATTTTTCATTAGATGTCTTTTAGCTTGTTGAGATTTATTCTCTATAGTTTATAAAGAGCATCATCAGGAAACACCTCTTAAAACAACTTCATGTACACAAGGCAATCTTCTCGGTTTAATGAGATCCTTTTGTGTGTTTTTTGTGTTTTTTTAAAAAAAATAGATTGCACAAGTCTATCTCACATTATGGAAAGTAAATCCTAATGAAAAGGCACTCACCATTTTTTTTTATCTTCCTGCTGCTCCTTTTCTTCTTGTGGTTTGTACATAGGAACACACATTGAGATCACACAGAGTATTCTAGTAGTTGTCATTTCATCATCATCCTATTGTTATTCTTTTGTAAACTGCTTAGAGGTTTTGTTACAATCAAGTAGTATATACATTTTGTTAAAAATAAATAAGTAAAGATGTGGCAGGAGAATTCTGCAATGTTTAAACGGTTAGTTTATTTGTTACTTTCTCTTCAGTTCTCACAAGTGGAAGTCTCAGAGTATGTTTCCAGCGTAATGATGAGAAGCAGTAGCACTATCTGATACCATTTTGCAAAACCATCAATATGTGAAATATCAACATGTCGCTGCTGTTGAAACATACAAAAGGCAAGCTATATTGAGATTCTCTTTCTGGTGGCGGAAGGAGGGCAAATATGTGAACTTATTCCGTGGGCTGAAGTTCTAAACTGTGGAAGCTTGCAAGTTACTTACAGCAGCAGCTTTCTATGCCAAGGCTACCATGGTTTTCATTACGAGTGGGAACTCAAGTTAATACATGCAAGAGTTCTCCTTTCAAAAAAAAATATCTACGTTAGTAGCCTCACTTGACAGACGTACATGAAAGGAATTGGAAGAATTCTCCCAGCTTACGGTGGATGTATATTTTAAAGTGTTGTACAGTTAAACTTAACCACTCACCAGAATGACACACATGCTAACAATTCACTTTCCTGCAAACTCAGAAACACTCACACTGCAGAGAAAGACCACAAAGCAGAACAAAGGAAAAGAGCTAAATAATGGTATTTTAAAACTTTACAACAGGCTCTTTTATAGAAAAGAGGAGGCTCTGAAATGATGGAAATAATTTCTTTATTCTTTTAAAAAACAACAACGGGTGCACAAATTTCTCTCTACCATTTGCTATATATTTTAATACCCAAAGAACAAAGTGTTCAACTCACATTTAAGCTCCATTCAGATTTTTCTACAGCCCTTCCAAAATAAAAGACAAAGGCAGTGTATGTGTTTTAAAAAATTCTCATAAAAGCAGATGACCTGAGGGATTCAAAAACGCTTAGATAATCAGATATTTGGATAAATGAAAGTTTAACTTGCATAAAGTTAAACAGGCACTGGGATGCATATATTTCTTATAATGAGATACAGAAATGGGAGGGGAAGAATCTAATATAGCTACAAGTTGCAGGTTTTATGTAACAGATTTGCCACTGGCCTTTATGCATACTATGCACAGATACATGCGATAAAGAGGCTTTCATTTCCATTATAGTTTTGCTCTTCCTCCAGGCTCAATTGCCTTTATTTACAGCCCCCATCCCAGAACCACCAACAGAGGCTCTCCTCAGGTCCTACAAACAAGGTGATGAAATGGTGAGAAAGGGCTGTAGCTTTCAGCACACAAATCCAGGTATTTAAATCTGCAGTAGAACACATGTAACCACAATGAAACAGTAAATTAGAATGGATAGCACACAGCTAAATCAACTAAGCCTTCTGGTACAACTAGATCAAGTGTGGACCTGATGAGCTTCCATAAGGCAGGAATTTCTCAGAGCTGGCAACATCGGTGAATGGGTCTTGCTCTTTGTCCTCAACGTAAACATAGAGCCTCTCTGGTTGCATGCCTTCAACTGAATCACTCAACTCGATACCCATTCATACCCATTGATGGACTTGATTTAGTCACGCTTATTTATTCTGACTATGAACAACCCATTATGCTAAATCAAATGAAGTGGTAGTATTCTGGCTATTACTTTTCATTTTCGAATACCTTCTCCCATAAAAAGAACCATTGCCTTAGTGAACTCTTGTACCTGGGAAGGGTTGTTATGTTGATTCCTCTACTCCCAACATGCAAGTACAGTGGTACCTCAGGTTACAGACGCTTCAGGTTACAGACTCCACTAACCTAGAAATAGTTCCTCGGTTAAGAACTTTGCTTCAGGATGAGAACAGAAATCATGCGGCGGTAGTGGGAAGCCCCATTAGCTAAAGTGGTACCTCAGGTTAAGAACAGTTTCAGGTTAAGAGTTTCGAGTTAAGTTCTTAACTCGAGGTACCACTGTAGATGAGCAAGGTGGGAGCAATAAAAAATACGGTACCCCCACCAGCAGCTTGAAGGGACACACACCAAAATGCTTGACACTTTGTCATACACATTCTGTACAATGTTAGATTTGCTTTTAGATTGCCATCTCCTAATCAGATCCTCCCCCAAGCAACTGAATACTCTCTCCCCACCCTGCATTTTATGACCTGGTTTTTCACTGGAGGGTACTATTTACCACACAGAAAAGCCATATGGTTTTCATTTATTTGTTTTCTATTTGTTGCTATCTGACATGATAAAGACACCCAGCTATCTACGCTTCCAGGATGGGAGAGAACTGTCTACACGTACTGAAAAGGGAAGCCATATATATTTCTGTACATTGTCTTTGAAAGCTCTCAGGGACATTGTAGAAGGGAGGAGATATCTGCCTTCATGGGGGCCGCCATCTTTTTTTCTGCACAGTGCCTATATCACCACCTCTAGGGAGCAATTCAAACACACTGTAGCCTCCAGCAGACAGAAAAGAAGAAAGAAAACCCCAAAATATAGCTCTCAGACCACCACTTTAAATTGTAAGGACTTTTTTTTTTTTAAGTAAAAAGATAATTTTGTACATTTTTTAAAAAAGCAATCTGTACATTAAGTTAAAAAGGAAACATAATGGATTTTCAGTCAATCACATCCAAAATGGACATGGACTGAATTGGAATGGTTTCTTCCATCCCATGACATGTAGGATAGTGACAAGATCCCCAAGATTAATTTGTCGAATTATCTAACAAAGGTAGATGTATTAATATATATGTCTGAGATTATCTTTTGAGATTGTATTTTATTTTAAAACAGTAGATTCAGTGGTCTTGGCCAACCTTACTTTTACATACTTCTCCATTAGCCTAAGAGATAATCATGAAAAATTGTATTATGAATTGTTTTTTTCACCTATTGTCTTATACATGCAGTTTCTGTATTCATTTTCAGGCTAACTTTGATACATCTTTTGCAAAGGTATGCATATGCCTCTCTGGCTTAAGTGCATACATAAAGCAAATCAAATTTGATTATCCATTTCCGTTGACAAATATTCATTCGCATTTGAATCCATGCTCAACCAGAACTTCAGCTTTGATTAGTTCACTTCAGCAACTTTGAATCTATTTAAACCTCTTCTATACTTCAGCTCACTCTGCTTTGTGGTGTGTATACTAGAAAGCCACCCAGGCACCCTGATCTGAAATATTTGAGCCAACATAGCTGTCCACAACCCACCAGTAGAACAATCTGTAATGCTAGCATAAAGTCATGTTTGAACAAAGCTTGCACCCATCCCCTGCCATACATAGTGCGTGAGAAATGGCTCACATCTATCAAGCTCCCACCCTCCCAAACCTTGATATGGAAGATGCACTGTGGCTGCGAAACCTCTTCAGGTTACAAGCTGGGATACGGAGAATATTCAGGATTTCCTTACAGTCTTACCCAGAATTCAGCAGGAGGAACAACCCCAAAACTGCAAGCACCCGGCATTTACAATGACCGTGGAGTAGGTGCTTCTGGCTAAGCAGTCCAGAGCCAAAGTTATGCTGCTTTTAGGATGCAGCACACCTGCAAAAGCATAGCTGTTTCAAAGTCTGTGTCTAGTGAGCTATCCTGTTTTTGTTACACTATTTTTTAAAAAATATATGTTTTAATTATTGATGTTAATTTTTATGTTGTCTGGGGAGGAAGGGTGATATGTAAATGAAATGAATGACATTTCACGTCCCCCCCAAGTGTCCCTATTTTCCAGGGATGCCCTTGATTTAGAGAAGCCACCCCCAGTTCCTGACTTCATCCCGGAATGTCCCATTTTTCCTTAGGATTTCCTATTTTCATTGGAGAAATGTTAGAGTTATTATGTTTTTATATATGTTGGAAGCTGCCTAGAGTGGCTGGGGCAACCCAGTAAGATATGTCTGGTACAAATAATAGAATCATCATTATGGAATGGGACGTCCCTATTTCCATCGGAGAAATGTTGGAGGGTATGGATTGAACAAATGAATGTCTGGATGAGGAAACCAGCTGTCCATTAGAGTATCTACACAGCCTTGTGTTCCACCATAATATGCCATAAATAATAATCAAATGGGAGGCAAGATTACCATATTGACTGTTCTGGGAAACGTCAAACTATTTGTCAAGCCTGGCCTTAATTCTGATTGGTTTCCAAATGCGCTGGTGCAATATAAATCAATTAAAAAAACGGAATCATCAAATTAATTTTACTTACTGGATTCCACCCCCACACCCCCACCACTGCAAAACCCTGGTTAAAAGAGTTTTACACCTGGATATGCTTTTGGGTGAACAAGTCTTTATTAAAAATAGCTGTTGCTGACACCCCACTTGTCAAGCAGATCTTGATTGCTATTGATTATTTTCAACCTAAATGGGAGCTTCCGTAATAAAGTGATTGCTCATACTAGTCAGCGACTTGGGGCACCGCAGAAGACTGCACGTTTGTTCAGGCTTCTAAGAACGAAAACCACAAGCTGAACAAGGATCTCAACAGCTGCACAAAATTATTGATTCTTTATTTGGAGCTTGACAAGCCTGCATCTGAGATATGTCTCCAATTATTACTTTTTAGGGCTGCTGTGTGTTTCATGCTATCATTTTTATCAAGGGTAAATGCTGCGGAAATGCTTCCAGGCTTGCAATTTACTAACTAACTTTCAGCTTTATGTGATTTTATGTGCATACAGGACAAGTCTCCCATACATGCCTATGAATAAGAACCACTGTCTCAAATACTTTCTGAAAGTTTAGGGCACGCCTGCGCCCAAACTAAGCAGACCAGGCAGATGTGAATGCCAGCACCTTTTACCCTGTATTATAGAATTTGAATATTGAGGAACCTGACCTAATACTGAGTCAGACAACCATTCCTTCTACTCTCACTTTTCTTGACTGCTTTGCCCAACCTGCTTCCTTCCAGATTTTGAATGATGAGTCCCATTAGCCTCAGCCAGCATGCCCAATGGTCAGGGATGGAGAGAGTTAGCCCCCAAAGAACTCAGTGGAAACAGGTTGGGAAAGGCTGGCTTGCACAAACTGGCAGCAGTTCTCCACATTTCGAGACAGGGGCCTTTCCCATCCTTTCTTGGAGATGCCAGGATGTGTGGAAACTTTTGCATGTGTCCTACCCCTAAATTACATTTCATGCCTTCTTCTCTCTTTTGATAGCAATGCAAATGTGAGCCCTCTGGACCATATGCTGTATGTTTCTCCTGCGGGTAAAACTGCAGTTACGGATGCAAAAGTTTTCCTGGGAGAAACATGTGGGTGTTATGCAGGGCGGCCAAGCTTTTGGCACCTGTGGGCAAATTTGTGTGTTGAGGTCCCCAAGCCACCCCCTAAATAAATCACAATTCACACAGAATTTTTGTTTAAGGTATTTGGCATAATTTTGGCCACAACTTTCTTGAAATACATAATGTGAGTGGTTGCTTAGGCATTGGTTACGACTATCTGTCCCCACCCCGGGACAGAACTGACTTCTGGATTCCAGCAAAAGCCAGTAAGGGAAAACAATATTGGGGAGAGAATGGGGCTGGGCACCATACCGTCACCCCTCCCCACATGCTCCCAGGGGCTTGCACGGCCCTAGCACCTTGCCAGGGATACGGACAAATGTATGGCAAACTCCTGGATTCCTTTAATGGAATTCCGTTGCAGCAGCAGCATTGGAGGGGCAGGCACAGCCAATCCTTACCCCTCCACCAGCCAAATTTTTAACCAATGCCTAACCGCAACCTTACAAGTTGTAACGATTTGCTACGCAGTAGGCAAAAACCAAATGGCACCAGCCAATCTGCCAAATGGACAAAATTCCTACCAGGCCCTTGCCCCCAAAGCAGATGACCCCATGACAGGCATAGCAAGGTCAAAAGGAACAGCCCTAAATTAGGGAGGGTAGGCGGACGATCCGATGCACGCAGCAAGAGGCTGAAAAAACTGTGTGCCAAGAATTTATAACCTTTGGGCCAACCCTCTAAATGGTAACATCAAAATCTCCCCAACAACCCAACTTGGCCCAATCACAGACTTGGCCATCCAAACGGTTCCACCCAAAAACCTAGAGGGGGTGTTTTGCTAGATCCCACCGCAACACGTGCTCTCTATGAAGGAGAACTGTTACATGCCACAATCAAACACACATTACAACCTCTTCTGTGGGCCATAATAAAATGCTTCCTTCAAGATGCATTTCGGGAAGGGGAGGGGGCCATGCAAGGAAACTCCTCTGTGGCAACTCCTGAACTAATGTTTTAGTCTCTTTTAGCATCTAGTTGCAGCCTGGGTTGCAGCTAAGCTAGTTTGTAAACAGGCAGTGAGGATCTTTTCTTAACAATGTAAGACCTTCCCTAGGCCGGCATCCTGCTGCCCTCAGGATCTTCTGGGAAGCCCAGAGCAATCATTGGATTGTTGTGTAGAAAGATGGATGTGTCTTTAGAGCACAGCTACATCACATTGTACACTATAATTTGTCTGAGGAACTTCTGCAAAGGGTTTACAGCCTCATTGGCTTGCCTCAGTCCCTTCCTTCAACTGGGGACAGATGCGTACCTAGGAACTGGTGAAACGGGGCATAGGCCGGGAGGTGGGGTGAGCACAACAATCACCTATCAGACTATGGAGTGTGTGACACCAATGTGTGTGGCAGTGCACTGCTGCTGTCAAGGGGAGATCAAACACGGGAGAAGCTTCCCATCCTTCTTGCACCGCTGTAAAGTGATTTTTTTCTTGGTGTGTGTGTGGGGGGGGTGCTGATACAGCTGCTTGACATGGACGCAAGGGACCCTTAGTATGCCTCTGACTGGGGATATATCTTTATTTATTTATTGTAGTTAAAACCAGTGCGTGAAGACAATCCTGTTTAACTAATCTTAAGGGGCCACAACTGTAGTCCTAGAATACTAAGCCCAAGGTACTGCGGTGAGTTTCTGAATAGTATGTGGAAAGGAAATTGGACAGAGGAACCGGGGATATTTTACTCCTATGAATTAGTGCACAAATGCAGATTTATAGCCTGCATATGTGTTTTGTTTTTACTGATGGCTGTAACTAGACACACCTGTAAGCTGTGGCAAAGGGGGAGAATTAAAAATAAATGCAGAGAGACTGTAATAATGGGAGGCTGCGTTTCACAGGCTCTCCTGTTAAATCTTTTATTTCTTTTTCTGGAACGCCTTCTGTCATTTAGCAAATGGGGAAATTGTGTGATACGACTGCGCCGGGTGTGTGGGTGTGTTGTTGTTGTTGTTGTCGTCATCTTCGTTTTGGTTAAAAGTACTTCTACAATTTCTATTGGAAACCGTGAGCTAAGTTCAAAATTTGTGGGACCAGTTAACCTGTAAATAATGATAGTTTATCTCTGCATTGTCAAAATCCCAGTTCCCACAGCTAGTTCAATAAGTCAATTAATATCCACAAGTGCCGAGGAGGCAAATCTCCCTTCATATGTGTCTGGATCAGTTAACATGAGTTTAAAAATCCCATCCTTCTCAATGAGATTTTAACCTTCTCATAGGAAGGCAGGCTAATGAAAGGTAAATAAAGTATACTGCCTGACATATGTTAGCCATTACTTCCTGTTCCTTATGTCACACATTTTCCCTGTTTTGGGATGATTAACATTTTTTCGTGGAAATCCTCACAGTGGTTATTTTGTTTCATGCAGTGCACTCTGCCAAACCTGGCTTGTCATTAGACCTTTGCATTCTTGGTGGTGTTTCTTGGTTAATTGCTTCTCAGCTGACTTTCATTATGGGATGACTTTACCTCCAATAGTTACAGATAATGTTTCTTAGGCTGTTGACTGTGCCGAATTGAGTTCTGCCGAAAACTCCCCATTTACTTGGAGCCGTGTTCCTCTCAGGGAAGGCTCTTGTCTGACAGGGCATATTTTTGTAACTCACATAAAATTGTCTACTAAATGAAAGGGAAGGCCTGTCAAGGGAATAGGTGAGGTTTAATTGACCTCATTTTTAAAGCAATGAATCGGGGCTTTTCAAGGTTTTGAAGATCAACGTTTTCGATAAAGCGATGTCATAAAACAGTCCTGAATGTTCACTGCTTTTGGCTATGGCGTCGGAGATTTTGCACACCCTGGCCGTAAAAAAAGCTTCAAAGATTTCTATCTCCTGGCAGCCAAGAAGTGTGGTAATAAGGTAAGGGTTGAAACACATTGTTGGCATAAGAAATCCTGTGCTAACACCAGATTTATAACACACCCAGTTTAGTAAGAGTTGGCACTACTGTACTCTGTTTCCTGACAGTGCTGTGATAATATACAACTGAAGATGAAACTGCCAAATCTCACACCTGAGAAATAAGGCACACTTTGGTTGACGATGGAGGAACTCTAAATTAAACTTTCAGCATTTGTACAATGGAATCACGCCTCTTTTAGGATCTGCCATCGCAAAGGACTGAAGTTTAAAGCTTGCTTCTCCAGAATATTGTAAAAGTTTATTAACCCCCTCAGGCGTTCATGTACGCAAGCATACATTTGGAGTTGTTACAATTTAAAGATTTACAGAGGTGGGGTTCAAAGCAATGTAGCAGTGTCTGATATTTCATTGGGAGCACATGGACGTGGGTAATGATGTGAGTTTGGATCAGTAAAAGCTTTTTAGAAAGCTTAAAATGGCAAATGTTGAATCAATATATTATTGTCACTCTTTGTCCTGTCTTCTTTTGTCGATCATCACTGAGTGTTCCACAACATAGGAAACAAAAAGGGCATGATTTGTATTCTGAAAAGAAGGCAACCTTCAAAGTTTTGGATAAATCTGAAATTCACCTCTTATTTTCTTTTTCAAAATAACCTAAATAAGTTGAACTGGTTTTCAGTTCCGAATTCCATGGCACACACATGGGAAAGCCTTACGTGCAGGATTTCTCACCACCAAATTTCATATTTTATACTCTAAATAAGGGGTAGTCAACCTTTTTATACCTACCGCCCACTAATACACCATTCTTGATGGTAAAATTTCCTTACCGCCCACCAGTGCTCAAAGGAAGGAGGATTCAGCTTGTGCCGTAGAACCCCTGACCACCCACCCAGAATCCTGAAACACCCACTAGTGGACGCTAGGGACCAGGTTGACAACCACTGCTCTAAATTGTCTAATGAAGAAGCTTTCATTATATAAGTAGCATCTCATAAACCAGATGAAGGAAGCTGTCCTAATTTTGTTGGAGAAATTGTAACATTTATCTATTATCTCATTAGTTATTTAGGGGACAGTACTATGGAAAAATCAGCCAGGATGGGCAGCTAAGAATGAAAGTTGAGTTGAGGCTGGTGTAGGTCCTCAAAAAGGGACATTCCACAGGTGTGGTGGGAGTGGGATCAAAGCCAGGGGACTTAGGCTGGGCTGTAAGCACATTCAGCTCAGACACGTGACCTGGCAACCCAGTGTAGAACACTATTTTAAAGGCTTGTTGTCTCTCTACCAGTTTAAGACAGAGCAGCAGCAACAGCCTCAATGTTGAATTGCGAGCTGGATCCAGTGACATCAACTTGCTTTTTGCCAGTTTCTTCGGTGTAGGCTTGTTCCTTAAGCTACTGTTGTATATAATTTTATATACTTTTATTTGTTTTGGTGATTTCTGCTGGTATCATTACTACAGGTTGTATCCAATGCTAATCCTACTCAGAGCAGACCCACTGAAATTAATAGACATGACTAACATAGTCTGAGTATGACCAGCAGGATGCAATCTCATGAGCTGTGATATTTTTCTGGAAAAAGAGGTGCCCGAACTCACCATAAATGCCTCCCTTGTTCTCTTATAATTGCAATGGTGCCCACATGACAGGTGTCAGTACTGAGTTCCATTGAGTTCCTGCTGAAGTAATAATAATAATAATAATAATAATAATAATAGAAAAGAAGCCCTGCCTATGAGTAATACTACACTCTTAGACTTTGCTGATTTGGTCCAGTTTTTTTTATTAATGTCATTTTTCAGTCTTTAAGCAATCAATCCTCATAATGTGTGGGGAATATTTTATTGCACTGTTGCTGGAAACTTTTGCAGATTTCTATTCTCTTTACCTCACTGTTCTTCCATGGAGCTCAGGGTGGCATAGAGAATTCCCCTCTTTTAACTTCACAACAACTCTTAGAAGTAGGTTGGCATAGGAGAAAGTGACCGGCTCAAGGTCACTCAGTAAACTTCGTTGCTGATCAAGAATTTGAATTCAAGTCTCCCAATCTAAATCACACACTAAGCACTGTGTTGTTGTTTCTCTGCAAAGCAAATAAAGCAATAAGCATCCTGTGAGCTTAGATGGGCCCCTACACATTTTGCTGCTTAACCTGAAAACACAGCCAAATTTTGGCAGTGGTTGACATAAATATTTATTTTACTTAGTAACTGAAATAATGGTTCTGTTGTTTTCCATTTTGTTTTGGGGTCACTCGTCTTCCTTGCCAGGTAAATATATTTAAACAAACAAACAAATAAATAAAATGTGCTCACATTTCTCTATGGAGATGAATTCACTAGAGAAGTGGAAAATGTTCTTAACTTAATCTACCTTAAGTGGATTCTCTTCGCTCTAAACAGGTGAGCGTTAAGTCATTTTCTCCACATTTAATGCTTGAATTTCCTTTCAGACTTTTGATGGAAGCATTTTATTTTTTTAGACTACTAAATAAAGAAGCCATAAGACAATATTATATTCCTTTCTCACTCAAGGTAGTCATTCACTTCCATAAACCCAAAGGTAATAACTACATAAAGTTGACTAGTCACAATGCCTGTGGTATTTTTCTTTGCTTTCCAAATTATATGATTAAATTTTATTTCTTCCTGTGTTCCCCTTTTATATTACATTTCTTTCTCTCTCTTTTTTTTAAAAAAACACACAATTATAGCTTCTTTTATGCAGTGACGTTCTTATTGATCATTCAAAGATATATAGATTTGTTTTGAGACTCTGGGTGCATTTTTGACTATATAGTCAAAAACCACCATTTGTGTGGTTATGTGTTTTAATTCCTCTTGTATGTTTTATGATAAATGCTATTACGAACAAACTGAAATTCTTATAACTGAATCCTATGCATGGCATAAGTCCCATTGTATTCTGTGGTGTTTGCAGAGGCTTGCAGCTTTAAAAATGCAGCAAGCTTTACAGACTGAAATTTTAAAACAAAAAAAGTATTTTTCAGGCTTCAACTTGTCCATTCATGAGTAATGTGAGTTTGTTCTAATATATGAAAACTTCTGCATAGTAAGGGACTTAAGAGGACCCATGGGCATTAGGTAAAGTCCAGAAATTGGAAAGGGGTTCAGCTACACCCTCACAGAATGGGACCTATAGTCCTAGGCACTCCCAGCCAAAGAAGGCACACACCTGACAGTTAATACATTTTTGACAACAGCACATACAGTGGTACCTCGGGTTACAGATGCTTCAGGTTACAGACGCTTCAGGTTACAGACTCCGCTAACCCAGAAATAGTACCTCGGGTTAAGAACTTTGCTTCAGGACGAGAACAGAAATTGTGCGGCGGCGGAGTGGTGGCAGTGGGAGGCACCATTAGCTAAAGTGGTACCTCATGTTAAGAACAGTTTCAGGTTAAGAATGGACCTCTGGAATGAATTAAGTTCTTAACCCGCGGTGCCACTGTACTTACACCAGCTTCCATGTTTCCCCTCAGATACACACAACCACATATTTCTAGCCTCTAGGCAGCTGACCCGATGTCTGTACCCTGCAGAGCACTTGCAGCAACAGTAGGCCCATGCCCCCCTCCAGCTTATGTGCCCTCATCTGATGAGCTGTGCATACACAACCTGAGGCTTCACCTACATTAAAGTTGTTGATGCTCTTCCCTCTTCAAGCCCTCCTGGTTCTAGGAGACAGGAGGGTGGTAAGGATTTGACTGGCCTGCTCCTCACCCAAACAGCCTCTTCCTCCAACACATCCTATGCATCCATCTCTGTTTCTGATAGCTCTGACCATTCCTCTTCCTCCCCACCTGGGTGCCAAACCCTATAAATCGCTGGCCCCCTTCCATGGGTCAATCCCCTGGGCTCCTGCCTCCACCACACGCTCATCAGAGCCCTGCCAGTCCCTGACACCTATGTCCACCAACCACCTTCCTCCCCGGTTAAACAGTTGAGCTAAGCCAGTGTGGAAGCTGATGCCCAATAGTCATGCCAGGATGACTAAGTCCAAAGTTCATATCTATGTGCACCAAACTAACTGGAAGTTTTTGGATTGTTACCAAGAACTCCACCCCACAAAGGAATCTTCCAGCAGGAGTAGAAGCCTTTCTAGAGTACCCTCTGCTTTCTGATGGACCAGCTCTGGAAATAAAGAGTGGCTCACAGGACAGGGAGCTGGGCGGATTTTCACCTTCCTATCTCTGCTTCAAAGATTTTGAGGTGTGAACGGGGTTCTAATACAGCCATCCACACATGGCAGTAAAGGAGCTCTCAGATCCGTCAATCCGTCATGTATGAAAGTTCTTGAGGAAACCCAGAAGCTGTATGAGATTCCTAGTGCCTGAAGTTCTTTACATGATGGCAGTGTGCATGTACATTGAGTATCCCTTTGCTGGATGGATCTGTATACTTGAAATCCTCCATCCAGCATGTCTTCTGTTATTTATCCTGGAGTTTGCGTGGGGTGGAATCCAATCATTCTATTCTCTGTCAAAGCCAAAGTTTCTGCCCATCTCTTAACACCCAGCTCTGTCTTCTGGATGATCTTTTCTTGTCTGCTTGATAAAATGAAGGTTGAGATGTATTTCCCTGTGTGCTTTCCAAAAATGCTTTTAGAGTGGGAGGGTGGCACCTGACTCACTCGACTCTTAAAGAATAATGAAGAACATTGAAAAAGTCATCCAATATTTAAGGCATACATTTTCGTTCAGTAGAAGTGTACTTCTCTGGTTGATATTATATTTTGCCTTTTTCTTGTTATTAGGAACAGGCTGCATTCACAATAATTCAGGTAGCTGCAAACTTTGGCTGTCCTTTAATTCACAACCACTTACCCCCCCCCCCCACATATACTTCCTTTTCTCTGCAACTTGTCAGCTGCGAAAGTCATTATCTGAATGGATAGCCTCACATCTGTCAGCTGGGAAAGCAATTATCTCAATTGATAGCAGTTGTTTTAGTTGAAAATAGGCAGGTATGTCTCTTTAAATGTCTCAGAATGTTGTCATTTCATTATATAGTCAGTTGACATTACTGTGTTGTAAACATGACAAAGCTAAACAACTACAAAGTGTTACAGCCTATGGGAAACAGGGTGAAGGGAAACTCTCAATTCAGAACTGATCCTTTCAAAAGTAGAACTGCATCATCTTCTTTTATTACAAGAGTCATGAATTTTGAAAGTGCATGAGCATACTAGGTGAATAATTCTCTTGTATGGAGTATTTTTTCCACTGTTCTTAATACCCTTGTCACCTTGCCTTTCACCTTGCCATCAAATGTAGTTTATTAGGAATTACGCATTAGGAATTACTCAGTGCACACCAACCCTCCAGTCTTTCACTGCTGCTACTACTCACAGTAGTACAGTATAATAAATTTCTTATACAATAGTGACAGCAGCAACAATAGTTAAACTACACTCACCATATCTGTACACAATGGTAACCTAAGATAGCACTCAGAAGAGGCTTGTCAAGTGGAGCGGCTAGGCTAGGCAGAAGAAAGAGGGTGGCGGGAAGGTTATTGTAGTCTAAACATACTGTTGTAGCCTATCTGCCCATCTGGCAATCTTGCCACTGTGTTTGCACTGCACCAACCTCTCTATTGCATCATCCCTCTCTCCATCCTGGTAAGCAACAGCAACCCGCCGCCAGGATGCTGGCTCAGTGGCTCCGCCTCACCTGGCGATCTGCTTCTGAAAGACAGGTGTCATATTGTGTCAAAAATTAATCGCTCCTCTTTTCCTATCAGCATTAATAAAGCACATTTCACTGTTCTTGTGTTCTTCACTGGAGTTATACAGGCACAATGCCTCTTCTTGTTGAAACAGTGCTTTTTTCTAAAAAAAATATATTTAGGGCTACTCTCATTTTCCTACTCATATCGAAATACTGCCCCTCAATGAGGCCAAACTTAGATTCACAAAATGTTTAGGGGTAAGCGTACCCCTGCGTCCCCCCAGAAAAAAGCACTGTGTTGAAAACAATAACAATGGAAAGCTTGTTGTGCATATAGAATAAATCCCAAAATAATATAATCATATAATCATAGATGATAGATAGATGATGATAGAGATAGATAGATAGATAGATAGATAGATAGATAGATAGATAGATGATAGATAGATGATAGATGATAGATGTTGATAGATGATAGATGATAGATGTTGATAGATGATAGATGATAGATGATAGATAGATGATCAAGATAGATGTACTTCACCCAAGAGGACTTTCCAAAGTTGGGTAACTGCCACTGAGAAGGTCTTGCCATGGGTCTACCAACTGGGTCTACCAAATGGAGGGACTCTTTTAGGGCTTTGTACTGTCACTATTTGGTACTATCACAACTTTAATTGGGGCCAGAACAGGGTTTTCACAACCGGGTGGTGGTGGTTGTGGTAAATGTGCATGCTTAAGGCTCAGTGACGGTGACAGAGGTAGCAAAAAGAGGGTTATGGTAGTTCCCTCCTACACACATAGCTGGGTCTGTGAATTATTTCTTCATTTTCCCCCTTATATATATTACTTACTTACATCTCAGATATCAAAGGCCAGAATAAAGAGGTACATCTTCAGTACATGCCAAAAACCCAGTGATATTTAGACTGCAGTACTATTCAGTTACTTGGGAATAAGTTCCACTGTGGAATTTACTTTCCAAAAAATACATGAAGAGAGCTTAGTTTCAATGCTAGTGTTCTATTACTTCACTGACTCGCTTCTCATGCCATTCCAGTTCCATTGCCACTGGCCAGGTGTGCAGACTTCCAAGACTTCTGGGTTACAGAACTGCTTCTGGGAAAAATGTATGTTCTTCACATTACTTAATTTTTTGATACATAGGTAAATACAGTTGTACAAACCAGCGCTGTGTGGTGGCAGAAATGCAGTGAACAAGAAGGTCAGTGAATGCACATAAGAGGTTAGGTGCTTAGTTACCTACCTGTTGTTCTGAAAACCTATGTGGTGTTAAGGCTTCCAGGGGGTATAGGGTTGTAGTTGACTCGAAAGGTAACACCATCTATATCAACAGGCTTTAGTTCAGAGAACGTGCATTTAGGATGGGTGCTTTAATGTGAAATATGCAATTATCTATGTTTCATAAATCTAATATGTGGGGCAAAGCTTAGCAGTGCACTTTGCTCTCTCTCTCAGCCATCAGGAACAGATTTCCGATACAAAATGCACATGCACAGCATTGCATGTATTTAGACAGCAAAATCCTCAGTTCGTCATTCATAAATTATCTCATGCCTGTATATTTTGTGCTCTGTAACCTGTCTTTCGGGGCCTTACTGCATGTAATGTTCATGATATTGTGATGAGCCATCATGTTGTGTGTTCAGATATCAGCTGTGGAGGTGTGACATTGGTTATCAATATTGCAGAATGCCGGGAGTTGATGTTTAAGCCTACCCACAGCTACAATTGCCATGGAACGCCCCACCTTCAGCAACCCAGCAGCTATCATTAAGCAGGGAAAACTCCCATTGTTACCAGTGAAAGGCAACCCCCCCTCCCAAATGCTATTAGCTTCATGCACCCTGGGAGAGGATTTCACAGAGCTTGTAGGTGAGGAAAGAAGGCTTAAACATCAACTCCCTGCATGCCGCAATCTTAATAGCAACCTTCATACCCTACTATTTAATTTTTAATTATATATATAATTTTGCAGATTCCAAATTGCTCTTTAACATGGAACATCACCACAAGAGAATAATCATGGAAGCCATCGAGATAGAGAAACACCCTCACAACATGAACAAGCGTGACGACACATCCCGCTTGCCAGACATCTGGAAATTAGCCCTCCCCACAAAATCCGACACCAGATCCAGAGGCACACAGAACGCCATCACCAATCAACCACACCAGACCCAAACCCAGACCCTCTCCACAGATAAATTACAGACACCATCCAGTAGCCAAACCAGGGTGGCACCTCCGGATGCTGCACCCCCCTGCAATCCCTACACAGATCTGGCTGGCACAGGCCACAAAACCACAGCTCGCCCCTATACACGAAGCCAAGCCAGAGCACAACCAAGTGCAGTACAGCCATCTTCTCAGAAAAACTCTTCACAAAGTTCAAGAGTTCAAGACACGAAGGCTTTAGCAACTAATCCACACCTAATGACCCACCTAAGTGGGATTCAGGAAATCACTCAAGAAATCACTCAAGATATCCCTCAAGTAATTAAGGAACAAAAGAAGAAAAGGCACACTAGCCTGGGAACCTCCTCTCTGCCCAGAACTTTGGAGGCTATACACCACACCTCCTCAACAGTATTTATAGGAACTCAAACACTGAGATCCTGCTCTGTTCCAGTAACAAGAAGCCGAAAGCACCAGCCTGAAGATGACGAGTGAGACCTCGTCGAAACGTCGCCTAGACACCCCAACTTTTACACGGGAAGACACCCGAGGACACCAAAACCTGCATATATATATATATATATATATATATATATATAACAAGATTGCTAATCACTATTCATGTCACATGTGGTTAAGGATGTATTACAAATAAAGTACAAAGTTGTCTTCAGCACCTTTGGTGCATCTCAGGAATATACATGGATAAGATGGTGCATAATTTAAGAATACAAATTAACAATTTAAGGGAACTACTAATACAATGCCGCTACTGTGAGATGAGAAGGAAGTTGAAAGTTATGACACAAGGCTGAACTTCTTGATTTTCCGTAGGTTATCAATGCACAGTAGGATCTCAGACACCAACCTTGCCATTAGTGAGAAACCCAGAATAATGGAGTGGTAGCAAGTTTGCTTGAATAATTCATGCTTCCAGTGCTGAAACATCAACCACTCATTTGCTCTAAATATTAACAATATTCTAAATAAATGTTTTGTTTTTTGCTTTGAACTAAAACCCGCAAAAACCTATCTGTGGAAACTGGCATTGTTCTAAATGCGCTCCCCTTACATTGCACGGTCTTATCTGTGAGGCCTTTATGTCTGGAATCCTGATTGTGGCAAAAAGGAGTAAATATTTCCCCTGATGAGAATATCAAAGCCATGTGCCATTTCAGTGAAGTCTGGATGACACCTGCGGAGAAGCAAGTCATGACATTTTAGCTGACTGGTTGTTTTTCTCTCTCCTCGTCGTGGTTTGTTACTTCATTTTTATTTATGCTGACAGAGAAAAAGGACTGTACATGAATCCATTCAGATGAGGCCTTGGCGTACTTTTCCAATAATTCACATGATTCCTCCCCCCTACCTAACCATTCCCTTGTTAAGTAAGTCAACTGTACATGCTAGCCTTATCTACGTGTGACAGTTCTACTGAGGAGGAAAGACGGTGAGGAGGAGAGAGACTTAAGGACATTTGTTTTAGCAGTCATGGAGCTTCGTATCCATCTGGATTTCTCAAGCACAGCCACCTTTTATCAAGATAATAAGGTTTGGGTTTCATAATACGGAGAGACCTATTTACATGTCAGGTTGGCAAAGTCATGACTGACTAAGGCTCTGTGATTCTTGAGAAGATGAAGTCAGGATCGATAATATTTATTACAGACCCATTTATAACGCAGGAGTCATGAAGAGCCTTGCAAGAAAGCTAGGTCTATTAATGGAACACACTCTAGGGGTTTTTCATATTTACCAAGGTCTAATCCTACTTCTCATTGGTCTAAACAGCCCAGACCCATCATAGGTGCATTCGTAATGGAGAAACATGGGCAGGACATGTTATTTTATGTGATTTACACTGCAATCCTTATATGCTGTTGTTGTTGTTTAGTTGTTTAATCGTGTCCGACTCTTCATGATCCCATGGACCAGAGCACGCCAGGCACTCCTGTCTTCCACTGCCTCCCGCAGTTTGGTCAAACTCATGTTGGTAGCTTCAAGAACACTATCCAACCATCTTGTCCTCTGTCATCCCCTTCTCCTTGTGCCCTCCATCTTTCCCAGCATCAGGGTCTTTTCCAGGGAGTCTTCAAAGAATGCTCCAACTACCGCACAATTGCACTCATTTCACACGCTAGCAAGGTTATGCTTAAAATTCCACAAGGTAGGCTCAAGCAGTATATGGACCGAGAACTCCCAGAAGTGCAAGCTGGATTTAGAAGAGGCAGAGGAACCAGAGACCAAATTGCAAACATGCGCTGGATTATGGAGAAAGCAATCCTTATATACAAATCCCTATTGGCTTGGCGGGGTTTATTTCTGAGTAGGCATACTTCCAATTGCATGTAGTTTCTGTTCTCATAACCTTCCAGAAGGGTGGCCATTTTAGTCTGTCGTAATAAAACCCAAGAGTCTTGTGACACGCAAAGGCTAACAATTTTTTTGTGCCAGAAGCATTGGTGAGCCACAGTCCACTTCATCAAACACATTAAGTATAATCAAACATGCACAAGGTGGGGGGTGGGGGAACAGCAGTGGCATGTGAGAAGAAAGCAGTACTGGCGATGCCTTCTTGGTGGTGGTGGCGCTGCACTTGCTTGGATGAGGATGGGCCGAGGTGAAGAGGCACCAAGGCAAGGGAGCTCTGGGTGGGTTGGTGGCGTCATCATCCCCACAGAGCGGCAGCACTGCTACTACCAGGAGGCTGCTCCTTCCCTCACACACCACTGTTGATAGCAAGTGGGGAAATAATAGTCAAGTGAGTTCAGGGGAAATTTAAATGCAAAAAGCAGTGATAGTACCTGAAAGCAAATAGGTACAGTGGTTAATTAACCAGGTGCTACAGGAGCCAAAGGGAGAGCATTTCAACCTACTGGGACACTCTGCAAGTGAGCTTAAGGGGGACCAACTTGAACAAAGGCATGTCAGATGGAAACTCTGACAGAAAATCATTGAATTACAATTTATCAGGCAATTCCATTCTGTCACTGGCGTCTTGAATTGAGTTTAAGGTGGATTTATTTTTTTTACACTATATGTGTTAATTAACTTACTCATGCCAAGATATTTGTTACCACCAACAATGCCTTGTTAGCTGGTAGCTATAAGTATTTTTATTTCAGATGACCACCTTTTTGTATTTCATGTGTGTACACACTTGCCAGTTCAAGGTTATTCTTCATGCATCTGATGAAGTGGACTATGGCCTACAAAAGAATAGGTCATAATAAATTTGTTAGCCTTTAAGACAATGCAGGACTTGTTCTTCCTACCCACCAACCATTTCTCCCCAGGATGTTTTTGTTTTGCTGTGGGCTCCATTCAAGAATATAATAAATATATTGTAACAAAACTGAAATAAAACTTATTGCCTTAATCTAAGTTCCATTTGCTGTGCAATATGGCAGTGTATGATAACTTTATGCCACCATCATAACTATACTACCAAATTAGCAATAGCCCTACTGTGCTCGTGCTATGGTCCTCTGAGATACAATGCAACCTTCTTTGACATTTGTAGGTGAGATGCACATCATTAGCTGTATACGTGCATACATATGTATACATAGGTGTACATATAAGGCTGTTCTATTTGGTGAGAACCAACAAACCAACCTTCTGACCAAACTGCGGGTGGCAGTGGAAGACAGGAGTGCCTGGTGTGCTCTGGTCCATGGGGTCACGAAGAGTCGGACACGACTGAACGACTAAACAACAACAACAACAACAACAACAAACCAACCAAGTAGAAGCAGAAATATGGGGATGAGAAATGCATCTATGGAGATTCCTGGTGGCTCCTGCTGAGCTCTCTGGAATCATTAAATGACCAACAACTTGAAGCTCACTTGAGATGGAGCAAACCATGTTCCAGATATTGTGGTCACAGGGGCAGGGATAAGGTTTAGCCTCCACCCTCTAATGACATTGCTGAGTGTACTCTTGTACTTTCTCCCACTAATGTATTCTCTTGAGATTTGCAGACAATATTGTTGGAAGAGCAAAGACTCTGCCACCCTGAAATTACATGGGCTGGCCTTGGCTGTAGCCTATGGGGGATCAGAGAGCAATAGAGTTGCAAAAATGGGGACTGAAACCATCGTACAGCATCAGAAGGAATGAGCCAGCACACTTGACACCAGAAAAGGCATCTGGCTGGACCAGGGATGGGGAAGAAATATTCAGTGCATATTTTAATGTGAGTCTCCCAAATACACACTTCCCCAAAGCAATCGGTGAAAGCGTATCTGAAATTTTTCCTTCTCTGAATTTTCTGATACAGCTTTCCAACAAAATGTGTAGACACAGAAATGTATATACTAGTGAAAACAATGTATAAAAATGCATTATAGAGGTTTTTTATTTTTATTAAAAATGCATATGCTGGGCAAAACTACACACACAAGTGTGTGTGTTAGGAGAAATGTGCCTGAAAATGCATACAAATTTTCATGCAGGATCTTTCTTTTCTTTTCTTTTCTTTTCTTTTCTTTTCTTTTTAAAAAGAAAATATATGCAGAAATGGGGCAAACCAAAGTTAAGACTGGGGGGGGGGATGAGAAATGGAATTAGACAAATTCACTCATCCCTAGTTAGAACAAGGCACTTGTTTTAAACATGTTACAGCCACCTTTCCCATAAATATAATTTTGGATGGAAGGAATTTGTTTACTGAAAGATGTGAAGTAGACAATGAGTCTTTATTTGTTCGGTGACATGTACATTTATGCGCAACACACACACAAACACCAGTATTTTAATAAACACTTTAAACCACCTTAATGACCAGTTTCTTATACCAGGGAGCTCATCAATATCTAGACAGGCATGGAAGCAGCTAGGAGGCTAGTCTGTTAATGAAATGTTAATGACTGAATTAGACCTGTAATAACCGAGGTAGGGTATACTGCTGTGAGTCCATTAGCATCAGCAGACCCTGCTGGGGAAAAAGAAAACATACAATGCACAATGGAAAAAACTTTTTACTTCTTCTAAAAACATTTCATGCAACTATATAAAGGTGTCCATGACCTAGAGTTGAGTTTTTATAATACAATATGGAAACTCAGCTGACATACATTTAACAACCTGATAAAACACATCAGTTGGCATTCATGCATAATGCCTCCAGTCCTGGAAAAACAGAGCTTGTGTGAGTCTCATTATTTTCACTGCGAGTTGCATGCATATAGCTGCTATAGGAATTCATATACAACACTTATAAACTGATGGGCGAGAGCTCCCTAGTCAGATTCATAATTTGGCTCGAGTGGGGGCCGATTTTCCCAAACTCGGAAAATAGTGTGGTTCTTTTGAATCCCATTTTGAGACTATTTTGCATCTTGTCCTGTCACCCCCCAAAAATAAGTCATTGGGAGAGTATTAGGATTTGCTACCTCTCCCTTGGGTGTTCAACATGTCCTCATCCACCTGTTCATATCTATCATGGTTGCATGTGCAACTGAGATGTTCCATACCAGATAAACTTCACTTTGGAAATCCACTTTGCCTTTCTAGACCCACCCCTTAAGAAAAGAAAACTGTTTCATGGTTTTGTGTCACCTTCCGTTCCTGGTGTCACAGAGCTGGTGCTACATTTTGAAAACCACATTTTGAAATGGACTGTCCCATCAGTGGAAGACCAGCTCAAGGACTTGAACTTGTGTGATGGGCTTTCCCCCCTCTCCTGCACCCAAGCCCCCTTGCGCATGCCCCAAAACTGTCTTGGGTGGTGGTGGGATAAGCTCCAGAACAGTGCACAGGGGGAAGAGAGGAGAATCATTCCATCTAGCAAGCTGCAATGCTTGCGCAGACAGAATGGTTGAAGAGCAGAGTGCTAGAATCCCACTCTTCGTTTTTAACTGCATGCAAGCCAGAAATGAAACGAAGACTTTATTATGTTTATTTATAACCTGCCTTTCCCCCTGGCAGGACTCAAGGTGGCTTACAGATAAAAGCAAGAATCACTGAAAACATAAACAAAAAAATAGACTTTATCATGATTATGTTATTAACTGAACATTCCAAACCAGGGTTATCCTTTCAAGTTTTACTGTACTAGTGCCAGGCTGGTACAGCTAAGGTAGGGTTACCAGATGCCTCTGGTTCCCGGGGACAGTCCCCGGATTTGCAGATCTGTCCCCGGAAAAAATCCATCCCCGGAATGTCCCCACATTTGCAAATCTATCCCCGGGAAACGTGGCACCGGCAGCCTCAGCAGCCCAGAGCCAGCCTGGTAGCGCAGTTGGCTCTGGCTGGCTTCAGGAGCTGCCTGCTGCTGTGGCGCCCACCATTTTCCCTCGCTGGAAGTTCCCATATGATGTGTCTTGTGCGCTGTACCGGGGACGTTCAGTGGTACAGATCTCCTACCCCCTTTCCTCTCTGTTTTGACTGATCGGGGGAGGCTTGGGAGTTGCAGGAGGGCAACCGTTGCCCAGGTTTTTTAAAAAAAACTCTGCGCATTTATGTTTCACAGGGTGCGAAAGAAGGGCTTTGCTCCTTTACACAATATGCATGTGTAATATGCATTTTGCCTCACCATCCTCACTACTGACTCCCTGTTGCTACTCAGCTTTTTTTAAAAAAAAATGTCCCTGGATTCATTGAAAAAAATCTGGTAAACATAAGCTAAGGGGACCAAATCAGGTCACTTTCTTGAAAGTGGACTTGTTCATGTTCCAGCTGATCCATGGTGTGTCCTGCTCTGCCCTTGTAATAGCCCAAGTATTTTTTCCCCTTCATACTTTTTACAGCTACCTTCAGTAGTAGTGCCCTCCTCTTCTGCTTGCTGTTAGAGGCATGGAATTTATCCAAAATCCTAACCCCTTCCAGCAACATCGAGGGTGAGGATTGCAGCCTTAGATCAATAATAATTCAAACAAGTATCATTGTTTGTGCTGTGAGTACAATAATGAAATAATCCACACAGGATCATGCTGGTTGCTAGAAACTAGAGATTGTATAGACTCCAACATACCTATAAACAATTCCATTGGATTCTGTAGTGTTAACCTGATGGGCCTTAATTGTGTGAGCAACCTAGTGAATAATATTCACTTTTTCCCCCCTTTCAGGAAGGAGAGTTGCCAGAGATGTGTACAAAACGTGTCATGCTCTCTACAAATTGCTTGTCAGCTACGCTGTTTTTCTTGCTTTTGATGTTTTGTGTTTTTTTTGAAAAAAGAAAAATAACTTGTTTCCTGAAGCCTTTGTCAGCTCTCTTATTGAAATTGCACTTGGTTATCAAAATTGGAAGGAACTCTTTCTTGTATAGTACTCTTGACTGAAAACTGAAATCAGGACTGTGAGATGAAATAGCCTATGAAGATAAGGTTGAAGGTAAATTGCAACACATGACAAAGGAAAAGGTCTTATTTGAGCCATGCTAATAGAATATGCTCCTTTATAGCATATCTGACACCTGTGAGAACAGTGGTGCAATTTGTCAAAAGCCACAAATAATCTAAAGTCCAGAGCATGCCATTGCATCATTACATGGGCCATCACAAGGCCATGTAAAATAAATTTCTTCAGTTGCCTGGTTTTGCTAAGTGATTTCTGAAGCATTATAGGCTTGTACAAATGTAGTTATTGTTTCATTCTAAGGCTTAGCCCTAGCCCTTTTTCTGGCTTTGAAAGTCCTTCAGCATGCCATGTCTGTTCATGTACTCAGCATCGCCTCACAAAGCAGAGACTTTTGTCCTGGGCCTAATTTCCCCTTGAAGTTGATTCTTAGTGAACATAATTTGAAGTTAGTCAGAAAATATCAGATGGAATGTTTCCTCAGAGGAAAAATCGAAATTGCAAATTTTCTGCAGGAAATGTTTGCTTTCATTCACCCCGTGGAACATCTCTTGTAGAATCGTCCATATTGAGCGGAGACGAAGATGTGCATAATTGCGGCCCAGTGAAGCTTGCTTCAGTGCAAGCTGCACCTCCCGCAAAAGATGGACTGCGTCTGGCAAGCATGAATAGAATGGAAACGGATATACCCAAAGCAAACTTTGAAGGCAAGCAACAGCAACAACAGAATGTTTTCATTCCAAAGAAGGATCACCAGCCTCAGGATGAGTTGAAGGCATAGACTGACTGTGACAGTAGTTCAGTTCCACCTAGAAATGCCTGCCTCCCACTTCATGTGAATAATATTTATGGACTTCATCCAAAAATAACCTGGGGGAGAGGAAGGGCTGTAGGATAGTGGGAGTCATGTGGTCACGCTTCCAACAAGGAGACATGACATGGACAGATCCATCGAAAGATGGCAAGCAAATGAACCTATCGTATAACCCCAGCAAAACAATTTTACAACAGTTAAATTTGGAGGAAATGACAGGCCACAGGCCACAGCTTCTGATGCTGATGTTGAAGTTGAAGTTGAGTAGGTACATACAGGATGAAGATGATCCTTAAGACATCCTGGTCCCATGTGAGGCTTAAAAAGTTATTCCCAGCGCTTCAAATTGAGCCCAGAAACTAACTGTTAAGCACTTCATTTATGTAATATAATATAAAACAATTGTGCATTCATACTGTTTGAACTGCTTCACAGGCTGCTGAACAAATGGTCTACCCCAAAGAAAAGGTGACATGACTCTTCCGAGCACACCAATGTAAATATTATAACTTGTAATACAAGGAATATTGAGCAGCATTAATCTTTGCCCAGCCATTAAACAATGAGAAATATCGGGCTGTTTTTTTCGCTAAGGACTGAGGAAATGCTTTTGGAAAGAGACCATCATTTGTCCCTGCTGGAAATTCCCTCAGATGCAATGCATCATTATGCCTGACAAACCCTAGAAACCTTAGAAAGACAAAATATGTACAAGGCGGTTGTTAAGCATATGTGATATGTTTTGCCTTGTCACTGGGCAACAGAAAGTGTTATGGAACACATTTTATATGTTGCCAGAGCCATAACTTTCTGAAAGACATAAGGTGTGTTGTTTTTGTTGTTATTTGTATAATTACTCCCAGCCAATGACAGTGGTGCTTTAGACAATGGGCGGGTCCTGCGTTTTTCTGTCCAAAAGCCCATTAAGTACTTACTTTCAACTCTGAAATGCAGGATGATCTTTATCAGGTGCTGTCCAAACTGTCAAACACAACAACAAAATGAATTATATAGCCCATCTGTGCAATTTCAAAAATGACAATTCATTGATTTGTTTTCTGTGGTGAGTTTAGACATACATAGGCCGTTGACAAATTTATTACAGTGGTACCTCAGTTTATGAACTTAATCTGTTCCGGAAGTCCGTTTTAAAACAGAAACTGTTCTTAAACTGAGGCACACTTTCCCTAATGAGGCCTCCCGCCGCTGGTGCCCTTCCACCATTCAGATTCCGTTCTTAGACCGAAGTAAAGTTCGCAAACCGGGACACTACTTCCGGTTCTGCGGAGTTCGTAAACCGAATCGTTCGTAAACCGAATCATTCAGAAACAGGGCTGTTCTTAAACCAAGATACCACTGTATCAGATATATAGTGCCTGATCCCAGCAGTTTGTTGGAGTTGTGATCAGCATTCATTTCGATGGAGAACGAAACTCCACATTTGTAGCAGCGCATAACTACCCAAGGAATGGCCCCCAAGTTACAATGCACATGAAAGCTTGTTTGTCTTGTGCTTGGAATGTCCGTTTAAACCGGTCCTAGGGTGGGCAGTGATTGCATCCTATCGCACCTACCTCTCTTGCCCCTTGGGGGCGATATGCCTCCTCATTGCAGCTGAGCATTGGGCTGTCCTCTGACCAGGAACTATTGATGGTGGGATAGCCCACCACCCACAAATCTGAATTGCCCTATCAGGGGCAAGGGGGGCGGAGCCTGGATTGTGGACCGGAGTGGGGAAGTTTCACTCCTGTCCTCCACCTGGAAATAAAAGCCAGCTGTGCCCAAGCACAGTACCAAAGTTGGCTGAAGTCAGTTGGTTTGGAATTTTTCCACTTGCATATTTCCCACTGACAGCTGTGGGACCATATGCTGATTGTCTCGAATTTAGTATTTTTTGTCTTTATTTCTATTTTCTTTATTAAATTTATGTACTGCCCTTCATCAGAAGACCCCAAGGCAGCTTACAACGAAAAGTACAAATGTCACTACATCACATAATATCTATACAGCACAAAAAGAAAAACAAATATATTATAATACTAAGAATTATTTAATAATAATAATAATAATAATAATAATAATAATAATAATAATAATGCTTTTTTACATCTTTGATAAGAGACAGAGAAACATTGGTTCTTGTTTTACAATGTTCTGTTCAAAATACTTGTTGAAATCAACAAACATAAATTATCTGAAATGATAACAATCAATTTATTTCTTTTTTAGATTGCTATTCCTTCTCTGCAGTGAGCTCAAGGTGGCCTATAAAGTTCGTCCTCCATCTTTTATGCATTCAGTAACCCTATAACACAGTTTGGGGAGAGAGGTGGTGACAGCCTAAAATCAGCTTCATGGCTGAGGGAGAATCGGAACTTGGATCTTCTCGGTTACACTCCAACAACTTCTCCATGCTAGGCAGAATCACAGGGTGAACATGTTTCTCCATGTTGCTAAATGCTTTCGGGGCAGTGAAATAACATATTTCAGGCTTTAACTGGCTTAGAATCGGCCTAAACTGGTGAGGATTGACTAACTTGAGTAGGACTGGTGAGAGCTCATTTCAAATCCAAACTCAAAATTATGCTCTTCCATAAAGGTCATTGAGTATTTGTGGGCGAAATACAGTTTCACAGCCTTATCTATCTATCATCTATCTATCTATCTATCTATCTATCTATCATCTATCTATCATCTATCTATCTATCTATCTATCTATCATCTATCTATCTATCTATCATCTATCTATCTATCATCTATAATCTATCATCTATCTATCTATCATCTATCTATCTATCATCTATAATCTATCATCTATCTATCATCTATCTATCTATCTATCATCTATCTATCATCTATCTATCTATCTATCATCTATCTATCTATCTATCATCTATCTATCTCTATATAAAAGCTTTGTTGTGAAGCTAATATGGGGTAATATCATGAATGCTTTTTGGGGAGAGAGGATGGGATGTAAATGTATAAGCAGGCAGTCTTCTAAACTGGCAAACTCTAGCACATATCTCTCCTAGAATAGCCTCAGAAATCAAATGTTCCACGTTTGCATTCCAACCTTCATATTCCATATAGGTTTGTCCTCCATTCCCCTTTTTCCCTTCCGCCCCCAGTAGTGTCAACGAGGACACGAGCCAGTGCTTATGCGATCACAGTTCATTACCATGATGAAGGTGATTGGGATTTGCACAAACAATGGACTGTGACATCATTGAATGAATCAGGCAGGCAAGGGGAGGCAACCGATTATAAATGACAACGCTTCTATAATGACATAGGGAGACTGGGAGCCAGCGGTGATGAGCAGTCCCCTTAACATCATCTTTGGTAGCAGAAAAAATTACACCCAGAAAATAAAGATGGATGGTTTCAGTATGATTCATGCACAATTTCAGCAATGCCGTATTAGTAACAGTGACATTGGAAGGAACACAAATGCTAAAAATGAATGGTTGTCACTGGATGTGCAGCCCATGAAATGGACATGTGCTCAACAGTGACAAGTAATGGAAGCCTGCACAGGAAGAAGAAGTATTCCAATTCCTTTTATTGCGTTAATAATAAAATAAATGTTTTTTTAAAAAAAAAATATTGCCCCAGATCTTTATGCCATAAAGGAGAAGAATAGATTTTTAAATGGTAAGACAATGGCGAGCCTCTTTGCTGAAAGATGTGGCACTTAGCAATAATGCAGTACATTTTGGAAAGATCTGTATTTTTTCAAAGACAAACATCAAATAGAAGAGAAAAGGTTATGTCACCTTCACCCTCTCAGTACTGTCATTTATATGCTATCAGCTCATTAAATTCACATTAGGATACTCTATGGGACTTTAGGAGCTATTAGTGCATCTAAAATGGCATAACAAAATCTCAGTTCACTTTAAGGGAGATGGCATTGCGACATTTTGTATTTCATCACTGAGTTATTATAGTCTCAGATGCATTCTGCTGTGATGGTAATGGAAGGAGGAATTCTAGAGAGGAAAGCTGTCCATTTGTTTATCCCCGGGGAGAGAGGGAGAGAGAGAGGGAGAGAGAAATCCAAAGTTTGATTAAAAAAAGAAAGAAAACTCAAGTGAAAGTAAAGCATTAACAATTTAACCCCTGAAGCAGTGCAATGTGTGTGTGTGTGTATGCGCGCATGCTCACACACACACACACACTCCCTCATATTCTTTTTTTTTTCCTTTTAAAGAAAAATAATAAATATTTAAGTAGAAGAAGACAGACTATGTGGATGGCACATTTGTTGGATATAATGAATGAACATAGATATCCTAGCCGTATGCAGGTACAGACATTACTGTGCAGTCCTGAAAATAAATCCCATTGAATTTCGTATGCTCTATTTGCCCCTTTCTGGCAGGGACAACTCCTGTTTTCCTGTACCTATATATAAGAAATCACTCTCCCTTTTTTGCCTTTGGGTGAAATTTGGGGGATAACAATTTCAAAGTGCCGTTATTCTGCAAAAGTCTCGGCTTCCTTCTCCCTAAGTAACTAGGGCAGCAAATTTATGCATGCTTACTTGGGAGTAAGCACCACTGAATACAGTGGGACTTACTTCTACATAGAGCTTGCTTGGCTTGCAGTGCACGCTTGAGACAAAAAAGGACCAAAAAAAGGGAGATTAGGGGGATGGCTTGATGGCTTGAAGTTTCCCATCACTAGCTAGTGCTTAGATAGCAGGCTGAGCAGCACACAGGTCAGCTGGTCTCATCCCTCCCCACTATGGTGAGATGTATCTAAATAATAGGAACTGTTTCTGAATTCACACCCATACATAAAACCCATCTCTTGCGAATTTCATGCAAATTTGCACCCTCTTTTAGTTTGGTTCAGTGTATTCTCCTTTTTGGCTTCCCATCCCCTGCTCTGCATCTACTTTACGTAATTAAATCATAAAAGTTGGTGGAATAGGTTTGAGCCGTGACCGCTCTAGCCCCCAGATGCAATATTCATGTTTTGTTTCTCTCAAGATACCTATTATGATCAGTTTGCTAATACAGTGTTGGAAGCCAGGGTGGGACAAGATGTTGCAGAGAAAATGACCACAGTGTGTAGCAGGAATGGAGATGCTTTCTAGACACTGTTGACTCACCTTGTTAGCAAATGTGTCCACTCTACATTTGAGGAGATTGGCTTTAAGCCAATCAAGAATGTTACAGATCAAACAAGGCATTAGCAAAATTGTGGCTCACAATCCAAACTACCCCCTATATATCATCTGTCTTCAGGACAGGCATGTGGGTGCAAAGGATGAGCTGTCCCTCTGTTCCACGGAAAGGCTGCCGGGAAGCAGCCACACTCCTGTTTGAGAATGCAAGTGAATGCAAGTGAGTAAAAAACAAACAGTTAAAATCCTGTTGTTCATTTCATTTCTTCCCTGTCATCTCTCAAGGAATTAAGTCCTATAACTAGTTTATAATCTGTGCATTATCTTACACATCTGCCAGGTGGAAATAAAGCAAGTGCTGACATCCGTACTGTTCATTGGAGACAGAGATTTTTACAATGAAAACATGAGGTAACCTTTTTCTTCGCCTGCCAAGAGATTCAGCAAACCTTGTATTTAATAAAAACTCATGGATATCTAATTTATAATCTTTCCCCCCTTCTTTTTTTCTTTTTCACTCTCTCTGAAGAATTTGTATTATCAGTTTATTGTAATTCTGTTATGGGACAGACTTTCTCTTCGTAGTGTTTTGACTGACAAAACTCTGTTCATGTTGATCCTAAGTCTTTGTTTCACATAGCCTCTGATTGTCCTATTGCCCTGTGTATTCTCTTCTCTTGGGGTAAACACCTTAATTCTGTACCTTAATTTTCATGATATCCTATGACTCATAGCAGGTACTTATCATAGCTACTAATTGCTTACCTCTGTTGCTAATCCTGTGCCATTATTAAGTACAATGATCCAAAGTCAATGCTGCTTTGCTTACAAACTTCTCCACAGTGGGAAGCTTATTCCGGAAATTGCAGCTTCTGTCATGCTGCCTGGTTCCGCAAAGGGCTCGGTATCACCTAGGCTGCTCCTGAAAGCAGTTTGCCCCAAAGTTACAAGTGAGCCTATATCTGTCTCTATATTTTGAGCATTCTGATCCAGCAAATAGATACTTAGCTCAGTACCTGAGGCTTCCAGCTTAGTTGACTGAGAGCCACACCATACATTCAAAACACACCCAAGACTTTTTTAAAAGCATGTGACTTCCCCTAAAGAAGAACCATAGGAGCTAACTCCTAGGGGTTGTGGGGGCTTCAGCTCCCACAATAAAATATTTGAGGGGGGCCGGGCCCCCACAAAGTTTATGGGCATTCAAATGGTGTGTGTGCACTGTGTCATGTGATCGATTATGCAGGGCAGGGCTTACCTTGGCACCCCTGCTGGAAACTGTAGTTTGCCAAGCTTGCTGGGAATTGTAATTGATGGGAAACTACAGTTCCTAGGATTCTTAGCGGTGAGTCGTATTCTTCAAATGTGTGTTGGATGTATGTTAAATGCATGGTGTGCATCTGCCTTGAGTTGGGACGTAATAGTATTGCACAAACTAAGTAGTCTAAGATGCTGGCTATAAGTTTCTTGGAGAAACCTCTGCCTTTTGTCCCATTGCTTTGCATGACTATAAGCCAAACTGAGTTCCTGGCATAGCACATGGGAATTAATAAAAGAAAGCATTTGCCATAATTTTATCTGCATGCAAGGAAACGCTTCACTAACTTAATTTCTCCTGAGTTGGGCAGGGGAGTAAAAAAATAAAAATAATGATAAACCTGTTGCACAATAGAAGCCTCATCATTGCGTTGTATAAGACCCAATTTTGAGGGCGGGTGTGTGTGTGTGTGTGGAGGAATATTCCAAGAACTTATACATTTTGCACAGTCTGAAAGGCACAACATTCAACAGGTTTCCAAAACAGCTATTGATTGATTTCTGTTTTATCATCTGAAACCTCAATCAAACCAAATTGAACAAGACATTAGACAATGAGCTAGAAATATTATGTTGTCTTCATTAACATGGTCTCTGATGAGCCAGTTAGAGAATGGACAATTGCTTGTATTCAGATTCCAACATGGAAGACCCAACAGGCTACCTGCTGGTACTCTTGTGACTCACACTAGGTCTAAATATTTCCAGATCAGACCATGGTATCACTCATATTCACTCTATCCAATATTATCAGAGCTACGAGAGCTGACATAGAAAGTAGCTGTGCACAGTTTGTCATGTACATTGCTTAATAGTGTCTTAACAGCAACAAAGGTTAAGGCAGTTTTATAAATCTACAGTAGACTTTAACAGTGCAGTCCTATTCATGGCTACGCAAAAGTATTCCAATGGAACTTACTTCCCAGGTGAATGTGGATAGGACTGTAGCCTATAGTAGTTAAATGTCCAATAGAAGATTCAGACGTTTAGAATAAAAAGGCTTGCTGGTTGCTAACTTGCCTCTGGATGAGTTTTAAAAACACAAAAGTAACTCTTCTTTCATTAGCTTAATCGAGAGACTCAGATCAGGAACAAAAGACATGGTTTTATAACAAGATAGACTCAACAGGAAATGGTGAGGATGGCAGTATGGATAAATTGATTGAAGGAATTACGTATATTGAGGGGGGGGAAATTGATATATGCAACTTACATTCCATAGACAGAGATAGTTTGGGCTGAATGGGAAATAGAAATGATAACAAAAACCTGATCTTAGAAGACTGTGATATGCCTTCAGGGCAGGATCAGGAAATGTTTATAGAGATAAGTAAAGCCTAGAACACCGGCCGCAGGGAATTTCAATTATCTGAATAGAAAAACTGAGGAAGAACTACTCTTTTCTTGAGAACAACTCCACAGCAGAAATATCATTCTACACAGGATGTTGACATACTAGCAAGATTAGAGACTTTGTCTCAGAGACCATAATATAATTAGACAACCAAAAGAGAAAATAGAGTTCATTAAAAACAATGAAGGGGGGAAATACCATAGAAGTTTCTCCTTTAATATCTAATATACAAAACTGGGATCTGTTTGAAATAAGTGACTGAGATTTCACAGCCTCACAATACATGTCATTCTCTTTTTGTGTGTCTTCTAGCATGCTGGCTACCTTCACCCACTCAGGCAAGAATGCTTCATCACCCTTGTCACAATAAATAAAGCCCCACACCTGCCTCGCTGGCTCTAAATCTACCCTGAAGAAATGCAGTGATGGATGCACACCTTGGAATGACTGCACAGTAGAGGCCTTCCAACATGTTGCATCACTATTTCCAAGTACCCTCTGTGTGTAATTCAACATAGCAAATAGCAACCATACCCTGAATGGCATCTTATCATGAATACAGTATACCTCTTAACCCCTGTCCCTCTCGTCGACCTTCAGAATTAGAAGGTTCTGCAGGGGGAAATATTTTTTCTAGGTGATTCGTTTCATTCAGCTGAGAACATAAACTTTGTGGCTGAAAGGGTTTATTGACACTAAGTAGGAAGGGGTCATAACCGCAGGGAATCTGTATAAATGAAGGAATATATGCTTTGGTACTACATTCTGTCCAAGCCTACTTATAAATCTTCACCCAGTTGTTGTGCCATTACACAAAGGGCTTTCTAGTTCCACTTGTACTATTTCAGTTGCATTTTTTCAGGCGCCTTTTCAGTGCAAAATCAACACACACATGAGGAAAGCCATCTTAATTTACACAAGACGCTTTGTCCCACCCTATCACTCTATAAAACTGAGCTTGAAGATCTATGAAAAGATATGCACACTAGAACATTGCATTTTGGGTAAATTAAGACAGTGGGTGGCACTGGCCACCCCAGAAACAGGTCAAGTTTGGTGTGCATTCAGAAGTGTTACTGCCAAAATGCTGTTAGAGGGCAGTGTGTGGTGTTGATGGCAATGAAGAAAAAAAATCCTATGGGACCATAGAAGTGTGGGGGTAATGGGGGGCAATGGTGGCCCCATGCTAAGGGCACCATGAAGTCTTTTGCTGGCCCTGTGTGGTTCCAATAGCTTATTTTTTTGTCATTACTCCAGCCACTTCCACTTTTCCAACTTCCTATGCTGCTCTCTATTTACACAAATGATCATAGGACCATATGTATACATTGAAAGATGCCAAACAAGTTAGTTCTTCTAGGCTGGAGAAATAGATGTGTTTGTTTTCACTTACCACCTAGCCATATGTTTGCCGTACAATCACTGAATTTTGTTCTCATGACATCAGCTTCAAGAGGCTAAGGAAGAAGCAATGTGCCTTCATAAATCCTTTTCCAGCAGCCTTGCTTACATCCAAGACATGCTACAGCTAGCTTAATATTCAACTGTAAATCTATGGAGCCTGGGGGAATGGAAAGAGGGAAGGAAATAAGTGAAAACCAAGAGAGAAGGAGAAGGAGAAGGAGAAGGAAGGAAAGTTGGCAACCCTAATAAGAAAGGTAGTGTGGATTCGTCAAAAGAATCAAATTACCAATATCTAATCATTTGTAAATGGTTAATAAATTCCTCTCTTCTGCTTCTACATCCCACAGCTGACAGATGTATCGAGCACCTGATTACCAAAACAGTGACCCCTTTTATGGCACTCAGGTCTTCTTCCAGAACAAAAACAATATATTTTCATAATTGCCTTCATATTTATGGGTATCACAAGCCTTGGGATTCTGACGTATATTTTCCATAGAGGGGGATACAGAAAAATGAAAATTGAAAAATGCTCTTTAGTGTCTGGGCCATGATTAGCCGACATGGTAATCTGGATATGTGGTTGGGTTATGATTCTCATCAGCTCCTGCCACCAAGACCAGTGGTCAATGATGATGGGAGTTGTAGTCTAATAACATGTGGATGGCACTATGTTGGCTCAACCTTGCTGGGTACATGGTTTCATGATCAAAGCATCATCTTTTTAGGTGGGGTGAAAGCAGCTAGCATGGAAAAGTCTTAGTTTTGGTTCAAGCCAACAACCTCTATAGTTACATCTCTCTGGCCACTTGGCTATTGGGAGCTTGAAAATGGCGGAAACAATAGCACAACTGGGCAGGAACATACCAAGATGGCGTCCCAGCGAAATATGAGTTCCAGCATGATGCTTCATTCACATTAATCACTGGGCTTACAATAACCACAATAAGTAAAATTAGGAACTGGGGGGAGGGGGGGAATGCAATCCATGTCAATCACTGGATGGAAACAGGTGGCCATTTATGCATGACCAAAAAAAAAAAGGATGAAATGAATAAACAAAGAAGAGGGCAGAAGAAAACATTGAAATGTGACTGTGTGGATTTATTTCTAAATTCCCATTTATACTTATATCATATATCTATATATCATATATCTATCTGTATCTGTATCTGTATCTGTATCTGTACCTATCTATATATCTCTATCTCTATCTATCTCTATCTCTATCTCTATCTCTATCTCTATCATCTCTATCTCCATCTCCATCTCCATCTCCATCTATCTCTATCTCTATCATCTCTATCTCTATCTATCTCTATCTCTATCTCTCTCTATCTCTCTCTATCTCTATATAATTTAAAAAGAAATACAATACACAGTGGGGAAGATGTGACCATATAACCTGTGTGCCTGCTTGTTCTGGTATTCAGGTGTGAACACTTGATGGGCAAATTCAGTTCTCCCTTTTAGGGTACTTTATCTTTAAACTGGGCTTGGAACTTTCAACCTTTCAAATAAAGGACACTTTCATATAGTCAATGGAACCTGTCCTCTGCAAAGTATGAAACATGGCCACTCTAGGGGGGATAATGATCCTCTTGCTCATCTTGCTCACTTGCATTGAAGTAAATTCAACTAGCACCCATAACTTGTTTGCTTCCTTATAAAACCCCCAACGCAACATGTTGCATGACACCAGGTGACACTAAATATCTTTGGTCTACTGTTGTGATCATATTAGACAATAAAACTGATGGACGGTAGATTTGTTTGAATTATCCAAAAATCAGGTCCTACTTTCTCACTACAAGTAGGTATCTTCTCCTCCTCCTCCTTCTTCTTCTTCTTCTTCTTCTTCTTCTTCTTCATCCCCTCTCCCCCTTTCTTCTCGTCCATTTATTATGCTTAAAGTTCCAGGGCAAGTTCAGTTCAGTTCAGTTCAGTTACAACAACTGAAACACAAATTTTAAAAACAGTTTAAAGTGACTTACAATCACAAAAATAAAGAAAGTCCTTGAAAGTATACATCTCATGAACCAACAACACAAAATGTGGTTCCCTCAGTGAAAGCAAAAAAGGAAAACCTGGACCTTTTGTTCATTCTCATGCTCTCTCTCTCCCTCTGTTTCAACTTCAGTCTTCTATAGCTTTCTGCATTTTATTTCACTTCAGTGATATCTCATGGTTGTTCTACAAGGAACATCGAACGGTTCCAATGCATGTTTTTATTTTATAACCCTCTTTTGGCCATGTTCAACAATCATATAATTCAAAATTCATTTGAAAGGCCATTTATTCAGATAGAGTTGAAAGCGGAATATCAGGGAAAACTTTTAATCCAGGTTCTTGAAGCACTCACTCTTCCTCAGTTTTTGAAAAAGGGTGAGCATTTTCCACATGAAAATACCAGTTGGGGAATAAAACTGACAAATATATTCAATCAAAGATGATTTTTTTCTCTCTCTCTTACATTCCAAAATGGCTTCATTAAAATAAAAGCACCACCTTAGGGATTGTACAGAACAGAATACTGGGTACCTAAATGGTATTTATGACTGGCCTAAATGTAAAGCGAATTAAAATTTAAAATATTGTACTCAGGTAGGCCACAGAAGCCTGTGAAAGAATGTCCATTAGGAAGAGGAAAGAACCCAGAGTGCCCAAGTGACAGGGACATGTCAGGTTAGCGGTCAGGCATACCTTTACACTTAATGGCAAGGCAAATGAAAGAAATATTGCCAGCGTCCTCAGTTACTCACATATTTATTTTAACCCAGGAAAACAAGGTCATGGCTTTAAAAGGATATTCGCTGAAAGAAAAAGCTACACAGAAACAAAAAAGTAAGAGCAGAGTTCCTACTGTTGTGAAATAAAGTGACAATTCTATGCCCATGGAGTGTGAACTCTATTGAACACAGTGAGGCTTCTTCTGATTAAGCATGCATCACATTGCACTGGGCGTCTAGTGGCAAACAGACACATTTCCTTGGACATAACAATTTTGTATGCCATGTTCTGTGTAAATAAATTACTTGGATGGAAAATTTATTTAAGGTGGAAGTCTAAGGTTGCAAACCCTGAAACATCCTTTGTTCTGGAAAGAGATGTTACTGGGTTGTTTTTAGGAGAGGAGAAAAAAATTGTTTGGAAATAATAACTGGAGCAAATGATGTTTCCCACATTTCGTTCACCAATATACAATTTGTGTCAGAAGGATGGCACTGTTAGGTTCCTGTTATGCCACTGTGCAGTGTTTGGAGTCACAAGACTCTGTTTACATTCCAGACTGCTGTAAGTCTCATGGGAGACGGGAGACGGATGTTGATGTTACTGGTTTTCTGTTTCTTTGTTCCAGTTGGTTCTCTGACTTTCACAGAGAGCAGATGCATATTCTTTTATGTCCTGCGTAGTTAGCAATAAACGTA
Organism: Podarcis tiliguerta; assembly: GCF_965153285.1. Taxonomy (NCBI): domain Eukaryota; kingdom Metazoa; phylum Chordata; class Lepidosauria; order Squamata; family Lacertidae; genus Podarcis; species Podarcis tiliguerta. Next base: position 36,510,759 of record NC_139534.1, read on the forward strand.
GCAATGTAGCACACATTTCTCGCTCCTTCTGCTGCTGTTTGGATACTCTGCGTAATGGGAATGTGCCTGAAGCCTCATCAAAGGCTTAGGTCGTTAATCACCATTGGAGGAGATTCCAAAGACTCGACCGGAGGAGTAGCTCGGTCAAACGGAGTTCCGACAGGCACATGGGGCTGGTCCTTCTTCTCCCAAAGTGAAAGAATCTATTTTGAGTGAGTGGACTTCTACTCACATAATATCTGCTGATCTGGGGAGGCGGCCATTGCTGCATGGTGTGGCCATGGTGGGTTCAGGGAGGCTGCCATCTTCCAGTCATGGACGAGGGAGGGGATGGCTGGCACTGACCACCTTTGGCTGCATCGGACCGTCAGGTAAGGGTGGGCAGTGCCCATTCAGCCAATCAGAGGCTGGGGCTTAGTGTTGTGAGCAGCCTATCACCAGCCTATTTAAGGGGGCAGCCAGGTGTCAGGGGATTTTTCCATCCACGGGGGGGGGGGGAGAGTGGGCATGTTGCCTATGGACCTTGCTATGGTTAATTCATCACCGTATTTTCGGGACCAGGGAGGAATTTTCTCCTGCAAGCAAATTGGCCGGCTTGTAGGTTTTTTGGCTACCTCATAGCAACCATCACAACTTTGGCAGATTAGGCATTGGACTGCATCCTTAGTCACAGGAGTACCCCATTAGAGGGGTCCAGGAGGGGTGACTCTGTCCGGGAGTCCACTGGTGGACCAAAGGGTCAAGACACTTCTTCCAATGGTGGCCTGTGTGGGGTCGTGGCATCAAATGTATGTTGGGGGTGACTCCCCAGCACAGGGTTGACCCCACCAGGTTTCTATCAGGTAGCAGGCGGGCTGCCTGGTGTGAGATACATGTCTAATGCCTTAGCCAAACCTAGACTTTCCTGTGTAAGTTGTGGCCTAATTCAACCCGATACCAGTCTCCTGTGTCATTCTTGTGGCCCTCCCTTCACCTCCACAACCATTATGCACCTGTGCCGACAATGGGATCCCTTTTTCCTCTCCTGCACCCCCCCCCCAATATGGGGCTTCAGTGGGGAGGGTAGGAACAGGATATCCCATTGCTCAATTGGAAGTCTATTCTGCTTGAACCTAGGCACCCACAAATGTCACCTATTTCTTTCCTCTTCCTTGCATCACTTTTGCTTCTTTTCTCCCCAATAACTCCCCAATAACTACTAGACCAAGAAGCCCAACTATTTCACTTCTCTGCCACCTTTGTTCAAAAACTCATTGTTAGAACAATTTTTAAAGCCTGTGGGTTAAACCACAGAGCCTAGGACTTGCTGATCAGAAGGTCGGCGATTTGAATCCCCATGACTGTGTAGCAGCTCCTGCTGCTCGGTCCCTGCTCCTGCCAACCTAGCAGTTCAAAAGCATGCCAAAAGTGCAAGTAGATAAATAGGTACCGCTCCGGCGGGAAGGTAAACCGTGTTTCCTTGCGCTGCTCTGGTTCGCCAGAAGCGGCTTAGTCATGCTGGCCACATGATCCAGAAGCTGTACACCAGCTCCCTCGGCATATAAAGCGAGATGAGCACCGCAACCCCAGAGTCGGCCACAACTGGACCTAATGGTCAGGGGTCCCTTTACCTTATATAAAGAGTTCTGTACTTCATAAGTGATTTTTTTTAAAAAAAACATACTTTCCAGATCTTTGCCCGATTTCCATGGATCAATGCTGAGTGTGACTTCTTTTGCCAACTGAAGGCAGAGAGGATTGCTTCTAGAAATCAGCTAAGTAAAGTTATGGACTCTATAACTTTAAGTTTATATGCAGATTACTCAGCCTCTAGCTTTTTTTCTGTTTCAAAATCAGGCATTCATTGAACATGTGTAAGTTTGAAAGAAGTGTGGCAATAGCAGGAGGCTCTATCTCCAACCATCAGTCAGATGTTGAAGGTCAGCATGGAGCCCTGAAAGTGTTTGCCAGTAGACCTTCCGTCCCCAGTCTCACGTCTCCAGTTGTTACTGCAATACAACTCCAGTCACCCCTGGCAAGCCATGTTGGCTGGGGCTGATGGGAGTTGTAGTTCAACAACATCTAGAGGGCACTGGGTTAGGAAGGCTTCAATAGAATCCAAATAAGTGGTTGAGGAGCCTGCCTTTTGTAGATTCCTCAGTCACACTGACAGAGTCTATATGCAGTTGTACACATGGAGGGCTCCATACAAACCTTAAGCTGAACATGATGAGTTGCAATGGGACAATCACACCCCTCATCAATGCACATATGGAAGCCCTTTTGTTACTTATCTGGTTGGAACACTAGTTCAAATGCTACTTCACATTTATTTTTGTTCACCTGAATTTACATTGTGGGTTTTCTAAAGAATGCTTAATTTTTTCTTACAAATTATTTTATGTTCTTCCAGTTTTGTATAAAGCCTTCCAAAGCCTTGAAAATTGCTTAAAAAACACATAATATTATTCTTGACATAATATACAGGAGATTTACTCAGTTATGTTCAAAAAACTCAGTTGTATTTGAATTGTGTAGGGGGTGGGAAAAATGTGCGCATAGAACTAGGTTATAAGATCATAAGAGCTGGAAGGCACCTCAAAGGCAATCTGGGCCAACCAACTACTAGTGTAGGAGATCCACATCTACAGCATTCCTGAGAGGTGACCATGCAGCCTCACCTTCAAAATATCTAATGAAGGAAAGTCCACCACCTTCCAAGGTTCTGTTTTCCACTATTAAACAGATCATCCAATCAGGAACTTCTTCTAAATGATCTAGAAAAAGTCTACAAAACCAGATTGTTAATTTAGGTACTGATAGGCTGTTTGGACATCTGTAAACGCTTTTCTGACTGGAAGTTGTACGCATAGTTCATACTTCAAAGGTAAAAATGGTTTTATTTTTCCTGTTCCTTTTAAGGTGCAAAAGATGGGCATGCATACATCAGCCTGTTAGCACTCATACCTGTCAATCTAGAGTGAAACCAAAGCTTTACAAGGCCCATGAGGCCTTGTGGGGCTGGCTGTGACATTTATCTCCCGCCTCAAGTCGTTGCAGGCCAAATGGGTCAAGTGGGTGTGAACTGCCGCCCGTTAAACTCCTGCAGCTTATGAAAGAGAGCAGAGTTGAGTTGTACCGACCTCTCTCATAACTAGCAGCTGTTGTTGGCCACTCTGAAGCTCTGGATGGGAGACTTCTAAATCCTCACTAGTATTTTTAAAGGTTGCTTTATTCTTGAAACTGTTCTAAGCCTAGTCTTTCCAGAGATGATAGTTAACACAGGAACATAGGGAGTTGCCCTATTCCATCTCAGGCCATGTGTCCATCTAGCTCAGTAAGACCAAAGAGAACTGGCATTGACTCTCCAGGATTTTCAGATGAGAGTCTCTCTCAGGCCTACCTGGAGATGCCAGGGATTGAACCTGGAATCTTTTGCATGCAAAGCAGATGCTGTACCATGAATTTAACTTAGGGTATCCATTCCATGGATGACAACTGAAATAGCCCAATATATTAAATTCATATTGATATAATTAATTATGGGTGTTCAGGCTTAAGTGACTTATGGCTCACGCTCACTACACAGTTACGAAAAAGTAATTTTAGGGGTTGTCCTGTTCATATCCATAGGCAAGATAAGAAAATAAAAAATTTGGAACAGCTGCCAGAGGGAAGTCCCATTTGCTCTATTGTTACTTTCACAGAATTCATGACCCCTCCTCACAAAAGAAACCCCACCCACAGAAAACAAAAATGCATCTTTTGTACTATTTTCTCATGCATAAGTTTAAAGCAATGCACAGTGGATCTACATAACTACATATGAGCTAATGTGTGGCCTTTGTGCCTTCTTATGCTATTCTGAATATTCAGGGGCCTCAAAATTTATCATTATGGTCTTTTAGTTAAGGATTGCCACTGTTATTGACGAAACCGTGACAATAAAAGCACTACCATACATTTGACCTGATAAGGTTTCCTAACATCCTCTCCTTGCTGCTGTCCCCCATAGCATACCACTTCTAGACAGGAGAAACATCATCAGCAATTATGAAGAATTTTCAAAAGGAGACTAATTAAATGTATACAGTTTTTTTAAAACTTGTAACTCCATTGTTTAATTACATATGTTGAACTGTGGCAAAAGTCTGAAAACACTTCACTTTCTCTTAATAGGGCAAAATGCAAAGATCTACATGACAGATGACAAAGCCAAGCCCAAGTCTACATGAATGGCATCTCTGCCAGACCCACGACTTCTAGTGGCAACAGGGGCATTTCTGGGGCAGGACTAGGACCATCACTGAAGCTCTCAGCTTTGTTGTCATTTTAAGAATGACTTGAGCACCTGAATCCATCATCATCATCATCAGTCACCAGTTGGGTATGTAGGGGGTAGGCAAACTTTTTAGGAATACTGGTCTCAAGCTGCATGTTCAAGCTGCATATACTTCAGATACGTTTCCTGAGTAATTCTTACAACAGCCTTGTAAGAAAGTCCACATTGCTCACGGGGAACTGATGCTTTGAGTCACTGGCTTCCCTAAGACCTCTAGCAAGTTCCCTGCATAGACAAGCGATAAACAGGGAGTTTCCTGGATTACAACTCAGTCCCTTAGTCACTGCTGTAGCTATATTGGTGCTACAGATGTGCTAATGGTAGCAATAGCATAGAAGCAGTAGCTGTTCTCTCAATAACATGCACCACTTAGAAAGGCTAATGATTAAGCAGTATATAAATTCCTTAAATAAAATATAAATACAGTGGTACCTCGGGTTAAGTACTTAATTCGTTCCGGAGGTCCGTACTTAACCTGAAACTGTTCTTAACCTGAAGCACCGCTTTAGCTAATGGGGCCTCCTGCTGCTGCCGTGCCGCTGGAGCACGATTTCTGTTCTCATCCTGAAGCAAACTTCTTAACCTGAAGCACTATTTCTGGGTTAGTGGAGTCTGTAACCTGAAGCGTATGTAGCCTGAAGCGTATGTAACCTGTAGCGTATGTAACCCGAGGTACCACTGTATTGGTAAAGTATCAGCAGCAAAACAGGCTCAGCGAGCAACCCTTGTAAAAGTAAGTGTGCCAGTCCTGTGTTTGTCCCAGATAAAGAGGGATTTGCAGCCCCTTACTATTCTCCTCCTTCAAGGCAAACAGCAATACCTGGTTAGTTTCTTTGCCTTTAAGGTAATGAATTGCAACCCTTTATATTTTAATCGCAGCAGTTGTATTTTTGGGACACCAAGACACAGCTTTTGCATTCTCCACCCCACCCCGTTACACAATTCAAAAGCTACACTCTGCTCCTCTGCACATCAGCTGCATTCTTATTAACGACGTGGCCGATTTCCGATGCTCCTGATTTGTTTGATAAAGAGCTAGTTGAGATGCTGGGCATGTTAATAAGGGGTCGTATGCTTTCCCTGTGTTCTCAGCAAGGTGCCCGCCTGTGGCACACAACCTGGCACGGCCCACATTCTTATACTGCTCCTAACAGGCAGACTGCACCAGCCTTTTCCCCCCAATTCACCCGATCATTCACAAGTTAGCTCCAACCCAGCCTTGTAATTGCCATTCGTCACACTTATAGGGTACGCTTTTATGTGCTGTATCTCACTGATGTCTCTCAACGCCAGGCCAGTGCCACAGGGTACTAGTCTACAACAAAGATCTCAAACGCAGTTTAAAAGGTAACACCATAAAAGAGAAAAATAATAGCTAAAATCACGGCCGGATACCTACAGGCTCTGTGGATTTTCTCAGTTCAACCGGTGCTCAGATTCAGAGCTAGTATCTTCAGTGGCATGCACAGAGTGTCAAGCTGTCTTCTTATGCCCCTGCCCAGACAGCAATCTTGAAGACGTATTTTCCGGCAAGGGAAGACAATTGATTATGTAGATATGAAAAGGCTTTTTGTCTCAGCACCTTCTAGCTAAGGGTGAGACAGGAGGAAATACAGGCTTATTCTTTTGTCGTGGGGGTTAGCTCTGAGTTTAGGTTATGAATTCAATACTGTTTCAGGCAAGTTCATATGGCTGGCAATCCTCACTGTATCTAGGAAAAAGAGAGGGGAGGCTTGCCATCTGGATATGATGATGTGAATACACTCACAGCATGAACCAGCAGGTCCATGTAGTGGGTGGACACTTGACCACGGCAGTCTTGACCACTTTTAGATCCTTTCTGAGCTGTTGTAATCATGCAACCATGCAATTTGCAACCATGCAAATCACAGCAGCCACACACACACACATGCACATGCACATACACACACACACACACACCAGGCAATAGTTCATCCCACCTGGATCACAAAGGAATGAGTGATTCCACATTCTCTCAGAGGTACTGAAAAGGGGGCCCCTGTTTACAAACTGGTCCATAGACTTGGACCTACAGTTTCTCAGATGGGACATGTGCCCAAGACAAGTGCTGTTTTCAAGCTGTGGCACCAAGGAGTTTGAAAACATATTGGATAGTGCAGGCTGGGATGGTAGAATGTGAAAGAAAGAAAGAAAGAGCTAAACTTGCTACGAAAATTTAATATAAAGTGAAATTCAAATCAAATTGTAAGGTTCCTGTACATATATATGTTAAGAGGAATGTAAGTTGAGCAGTTAATGTGCATAATAATCAGCTGTTGTGCACATTTACCAGGTCTCATGGAGAATGAACACATGATCCTTGAAGAGGGAATTGGGGACATTACTCAGTCAATATGCATAACCATAACAAGCCTTGGGGAATGTGCTTATCTTGGTTGAATTCTGTACATTCTCTGGCCATTATGCGTAACCCCCAAAGGCTCTGGGGAATATGTATATCTGGGCTTCATCATCTACAATTCTGGGCAATGTGCACATTTTCTAGTCAGTATGCAAAGTTTCTGTAAGAAAAGTGCATTTCTCCCCACCTCTATTTCTTGTTCAGAAGTATGCAATCTCTACTCCCCAGGCTGTTTCTAGACCACTGCCTAATCTTAAATAGGCCAATACATACCCTCCCACTCATCAGCCAAGGAGCAGGAAGAAGTGGGGAGATAAAGATAAAGATTTATCCAGATAAATATTCATTCATTCATTTATAACCTACCCTTTCTCCATAGGCACCTTTTTTTGCATCCCACCCCCCTTTTAATCACTCTCAATTCATGTCCTAAAATGCAGCTAATATTCATGTACTTAGGCTTGTTGTTTTAACACAGAAATACATTTTCTGTAGGTTTTAGAAAGTTTTCATAGTTAAACAACTGAATAATAAAATACATCTGAGTTTCATTTTTTATTGGGGGGACCTCATGGAGATTTAGCTATACTAAAGTCAGGAATCAATTCTAGACAATATTCTGAGAAGATGTATTTCTGTTTCATGCGGTCCATTAATAGGAAGAAAACAATGTTAAATAACAAAGAGAAAAATGGTTTTCCTTTCTTTTTGCAAGCCCTTGTGTGTTGTAAGTAATTATATACATGGCTGAGAACTATAAACTAGCCTCACAAATACAGATTGACCTACCTGTATATTTTTCAGTAAGAAGCAATGTCTACTATTTCCAGGGGGGTAAAGTCTGCAGTTCTAAGCTATATACAAATGATAAAAGCAAAGACATCAAAGTGTTCAGCCTTTCAACTCATGCTCAATTAGAATAAAAGTTTTGGTTGATGTTTTAAACATTTAGGGCTAACTAACTGTGACAGCATCTCAGCTCTGCAAATGGGATGATTTTGGATTGACTTTTGATCTGACTGACAGTTTCTTATACACTTCAGTGTCGGTTTATAACACACAAGTCCACATTTGAATGCACATGTGTCTAATTAGAAACTGTTTATGGACTAGCCACATAAATTTAACACACAAGAGTAAAAGGACTTCTTTTTTTAAAGGGGGGATGCAGTTTAATGGAAGGGAGCTAATTTGAAAAGGTGCCTGGTGTAGTCATTTGTTTTGCAACTTGAAGAAAAGGGCACATTTACCATATGGGAAATCTTTAACAGGAGCATTTAAAATAAAAGGTCAATAAACGACCCATCAAAAATAGTTTGGTACAAACAGACGTGGGGAGAGGTAAATGGCCAAAAACATTTTTCGGGAACAATCCTGACCTCAGCAGGAGGACAAGGAATATCAGTGCGGCTACTTTGGCATTGTCAATAATATGGTACACTTTTGCTTCCTTTCATGAAGCTTGTGTGAAGATTTTAACACCAAAAAAAGTCGGAAAAAAGAATCATTCTATTGCAAGGGACATGGAAATTAGTTTTAAAAACCAATCCCACCTTTGGCTCATCACCAGTTATTTTACATTGTGGGGCAATGGCAGTAGCATCCATTAGCAGAATGTCCTTGTGAATTACACCGTCCTGTTTCCATCAGACCTATCGTACTCAGAACAGAAAATTTACTTCATCATGAGGCATGACTTTCCACCTTTCCATTGCACTGCATTTTAGAGTGGCTGATAGAAATGTATTTGTACTCATGTCCTGCAGACTTTAAGGCAAAAATAAAAATAAAAAAATAAAATACTTTATTAGCTCATGTTACATATCCACAAAGCAAAAGTGCCCAAGTTGCATGCAGGATGGCCATGGAAGCCTGTCAGAGAATGGGTCTTCAGTCCAAGTCTAATTCAAGGTTTCATCTTGTTCTTAAAGAAACAATTTCTAAACCCAGCTTCAGGATTGTGTTCTGCTATCTTACATGTGAGTGGCTGCCATGACCACATAATACCAGTCCTGAAAGGCCTATGTTGGCTCCCAGTATGTTTCCGAGCACAATTCAAAGTGGCCTCAGTCTGGTATACCTGAAGGAGCATCTCCACCCCCATCGTTCAGCTTGGACACTGAGGTCCAGCACCGGGGGCCTTCTGGCGGTTCCCTCACTGCGAGAAGCAAAGCTACAGGGAACCAGGCAGAGGGCCTTCGCGGTGGTGGTGCCCGCCCTGTGGAATGCCCTCCCATCAGATGTCAAAGAGATAAACAACTTTCTGACCTTTAGAAGGCATCTGAAGGCAGCCCTGTTTAGGGAAGTTTTTAATGTTTGATGTTTTATTCTGTTTTTAATATTCTGTTGGGAGCCGCCCAAAGTGGCTGGGGAAACCCAGCCAGATGGGCAGGATAATAATAATAATAATAATAATAATAATAATAATAATAATAATAATAATAATAATTTACTTTATTATGGTCCCTCAGTGCATATAGAAGAGTACTTACTTCTGGCCTCAAAAATATTTTCCACAGCCACTTTGCATGCAGGAAAAATAAAAAATGACACAGCTTTAGCATCAAGGTTTGCATATGGAACACGTCAGATAAGGAAGGGAAGCCCCACCTGAAGCTGAGGATTTTCTTCCTGTGTTTTGTCTGGAAAGGATGAAGAAAAAAATGAAATGGAAGAATATGAGTTTATTCAGATCATTTAATCTACCTCTCTCATAGAGGATTCGTGACAACCCAGGTGACGCCGTAGCACTGATACCAGCGAACACAGACGGGGTTGGTGAAGAGCCTGAAGTGGGAAGCGCCAAAATGAATAAGAATATAATAACATTTTCTTGATGAAATAATACTTCCATGTCAGAGAAAACGAAACTGTCAGCATTCCTTTGTAGGTCTCTCTCAGGCTTAAGAAAGGGTCCTTGACAGTTCTCGCACTGCCTTTAAATATCTTATTGAAATGTAGATTAAGTCTGTACATCTTATAATAGTTGGAAAGCCTTTTCATTTTAAGTCTTGTAGAAAACCAAGAATTAAGTAAGTATTAACTTTAGCAGTTATATTTCAGCATTTTTTTCCGCAGGTTGATCCTTCCTAGACCTAATATTTAGATTTATTTAAAGCGACAGTAGATTACCTGCCAGTACAGTAGGAATGGCATTATGCATTGCTAGCAATTGCTATAAAGTAAGATTGATTGCATCCATAACATTGCTGTCTTTCATGCATTTTATATACAGAGTGGCACAGAAAGTCCTTTCATTTGTGAGGATATTTCAGTAGTTCTGGGTTTTTAAAATTTTCATTATTTCAAAGCGTTCTCTGGCATAGTTTACCGCTGCTTATCTGTTTAGATGTAAAAGTCATGATCTGGAAACGTATGGCATATAAATTATCTGCCAGGAGATTTATGGGGCAGGGTTAGTCCTCAAACTTTTGATATCTCCTGTGGTGTTTTTAGTTACTAAATTGTACACAGGAAGCAACTTCCAATAGAACTTGGGCAGCGCAAGTTCTAATTGACTGAATTAGACCAATTACACGAGAGAGCTGGTGTAAATTGAATATAAGATTGCATTTTTTTATCTGATGATATTATTAAATTGTGTTGTAATAGTCACAATTGTTTTACAAGTAAAGATTTCTGTAGATTTCATTTATTTATTTTTTACATTGTAACCTTTGCATTTTTGTTTTTAACTAAACTGCATACCTAAACTTCTCAGAAGGAACTAACAACGAGTAAGCATATGTGGTGAAATAGGTTTTCAGTAGAATTTCTGCAATGGTCTATGTATAGGGGGGAAAGACTTCAGGCTTTCAGCAAATGCTCAGAATGTTGAAAGCACGCGTAAGTCTGAGGTGCGGTACGGTAGTTGGGTGTTTTGCCCAAAAATAAATGCACATTTGTGATTTCCTGGTTCCGTCTACTATGCTTTTAATTGTTTCATCCCTCCCACTCACAAAAAATTGACTGTGAAAACTTGCATTCACAGAAATCCCTCTAAAACTAATGACACCTAAGCAATAAAACTGTCAGACAACACACAGCTAAACTTTCATCTCACAAATGATAGTTAGAGGCTGAGGCTACCAATGATTACTAATCATGATGGCTCTTGGTTACCTCAACTATCAGGACTGAATATGAATTCTTGGAGAGCAACAGCATGAAAGGCCTATTGTCCTCATGTTCTGCCTGGAGGTTTCCCATCGGAATCTCTTTGGCCATCGCGGGAAACACTCAGGAATCCCTGCTAATCCAGAAGGGCTCTTTGTGTGTTCCTATGTTCCTAAAATACACATATATATACAGGGCACACTGCCCTTCTAGCCTGTGGAAGTAGAACACTCTCTTCCAAAGTCTGAATGAGAAATGAGTGCAAGGGGAACGTTTCAGGCATATTTTGGCCTAATGTATGTGTACGCAAATATTTGAATGTAGATAAGAAAATATTGTCCCTGGCTCATTTGAAATGGAGCAAGAACATTTCAGAAGGAAATGATTCATGAATGGGCAAAGATAGAGTCTGAGTTATGCAGAAAGCGAAAATTCAAAGCAAGTTAACGTTGAAATACTACATGGGAAATTATCTAACTCCTCTGGTAGCAGTTAAATGCAACAACTTGAACATTTTGGCAATCTCCGTAAGAGGGTACTGGCATGCTTTTTCGTGGGTTTGGGGAATGCTATTTAAATAATCCAGGAAATTATTTTTTCCCTTTTTCTTTAAGCATTGAAATAGATTTGAATCTAAGACCTACCCTTGAGTTATGCATATTTGGTCTTCGATTGGCATGGCCAATTGAGCAGCATGGCCAACAGAATTTTGCAGCCATGAACAACAGCCAAGTTAATAATCTGTAAAAGATGGAAAGACTGGAAGGGATCTTCTAGCCTTGAATAGTGCATATTTTCCATGAAAAAAAATATCAGTTGGCACACCAAGGAAATAATCAAGTGACTGGTTAAAGAGAGGGGGGGGGGGAGGGAGAAAATGCTGAATGGATATAAGATTTACTGCACACACTTTATAAGGAATGTTTTCTCTTCATGGATTTTTCTTTATTTCACTCTTTCTCCATTTTAAAAAAATGTCTGGATTCTTCCCATTCTGCATGACTGAACATCCAAGAAAGTACAATACCTTCTTGCAGCTTATAGATACAACGGTACAACAAACTTGACAGCAATATCTGCTTCCAAGTGTTGAATAATTGTTCAAAGGGGATGACAATTAAGCAGGAGAGCTGAAAATATTATGTATTCTAAAGCAAATTGTTTAATGGGTAACAAAAGCACACGGAAGCTACTTTTCTGTGAGTAGCTCCTGTTCAGCTGGTAAAAGGTAAAGGGACCCCTGACCGTCAGGTCCAGACTGTTAGGTCTAGGGTTGCGTCGCTCATCTTGCTTTACTGGCCGAGGGAGCTGGTGGACAGCATGACTAAGCTGCTTCTGGCAAACCAGAGCAGTGCATGGAAACGCCATTTACCTTCCCGCTGCACTGGTACCTATTTATCTACTTGCACTTTGATGTGCTTTCGAACTGCTAGGTTGGCAGGAGCAGGGACCAAACATCGGGAGCTCACCCTGTCGCAGGGTTTTAATCCACCGACCTTCCGAGCAGCAAGCCCAAGAGGCTCTGTGGTTTAGACCACAGTGCTACCCGCGTCCCAGCTGGAGGAACATTTAAATGACCCCATCATGAAGTCAGGATCAGTCATAGTAGTCTCAGCCTTAAGCTATGCATTTCCATGCGGCTCTGCATGCTGTAAAAGTTGAAATCTAAAACTCTGAAAGGGACAAGACACCCCAAATGTACCACAAATATAGATTGCTTGGTAGGTAAAGAGGGATTTAATGAATGTCCTGTGGAGTTGTGTTTAGTTGTGGATTGATAATGCCAATTGTGTTGTATTTCAGTGTGGACTTTTTTGTGTTTTCTCAGTTGTGGTTCATTGGGTCAAAAAATATTTAAAAGTGGCACTGAAACCCTAGAAAGGATCTGTGGCATGCATACAAATGGGGAAATAATTTATCTCTGATCGGATTCCCAATTCAATTGTCAAGACTTCACTGGGAAATGTACCATGCAGCTCTTTTGTGTACACTCTCTCTATTATTATTGAAATAATAACAACAAGCACTACTGAACGCAATGGCGGTTATTCCCAGTAATTTTAGGATTGCATTGTTAAAAAGGGAAGGTATGGGAAGGCTGGGATAGAATTAGGACCAAGCTAGGTAATATGTAAACTATGTATCAGGGCCTAAGGACAGTGGAGAATTCTGAAGGAAACAGAAGTGGAAATCAAAGGCCCCTTGCACCCCTGACAAGGAGTTGCATTGCTGTCCTCTGCCCACAAAAAAACGCCTTTGAGTAACAGTGCAAGAAGGATGGAAAGGTTCTCTTGCATTTGATCTAACCGTGACAGCAGTGGTGCATAGCCCACACATATATATGAAGAATAAGAAGAAGAAGAAGAAGAGTTTGGATTTGATATCCCGCCTTTCACTCCCTTTAAGGAGTCTCAAAGCGGCTAACATTCTCCTTTCCCTTCCTCCCCCACAACAAACACTCTGTGAGGTGAGTGGGGCTGAGAGACTTCAAAGAAGTGTGACTGGCCCAAGGTCACCCAGCAGCTGCATGTGGAGGAGCGGAGACGCGAACCCGGTTCCCCAGATTAGGAGACTACCGCTCTTAACCACTACACCACACTGGCTCCGTATATCATACACTCCATAGTCTGAAATGTGGTTTTTGTTTTGGAGGGGGCAGGCCTGCACTCCCAGCAGGGGATGGGAGTTCCAACAACCTCTGGGTACACCTGTGGTGGAAATTGCCAATGTTCACTTCTTTTTCTCATGCCCTGAATAGAAATCAACCTAGCAAATACAATCAATGTGTGCTGTTGTTGCTCTTTTCAGTATGCAAACAACACATAAATTGATGACTCTCCCCCCCCCCTTTACATTGTGTTACCTTTCCATTTAAATGAATAGTGAGGGAGAAAGGTAATGTAAAATTTCACAACAGTAGACAGTGAGATTACTAACATAACTTTTGTTGGAAGTTGAACTGCAGTGGAATGGAAACAGGGCTGCATGCAATGAAGAAAGGCCAGCAGAGAAATTCATGCCTTTTCAAATCCTTATAGCTGTGTCCTTAAGTGCAGTGCTCTTCTTCCCCACAGACTGCAAGGTCAGTGAGTGGGGACCCTAGAGTGGTAGTAGGGACACTTTAACCCTTCATCATCCACTGTGGTCCTTTTGTGGATCAGAATTCCTGTTTATGACATTTGTACTGGAAAAACTACTCACTTCAGTGGCAGGGTTACCTCCCCTCCATATATGAGCTGCAGAACAATCTTGGCTGGTATGATAATGGAGACAGCAAAGGTTAAAGCCCCCTAACTCTACCATAGGCCTAGCTCCCCATACTTTGTGCACCCCCCAAAAAAGTAACCCCATCAGTACTTATTGGTGCAGATATGAAGTTAATATATCGCTATGAGAAACTAAGAAAGCATTCTGGGTAAAAACACAGAAAAATCATCCATTTCCAAATGCCTCCTGTTGTAGCATTGTGTCCTGCTGTCTGGATGACAGTTTGTAAGTTGTTTTTGCTTGACTCCATATTTATTGCAAGGACATAGTAAATACATATTGATTACCCTCTTTGTTCTAAATAGTCCCTGTTTTGCTGGCAAAGTTCCCTTTGTTTTCTTCCTCCTTTCTACTACCAAGTGATTAAAAACACACAAAAAACAGCCTTTAAATTTTATTACAGTAGCTGGATGGCTGAGTTCCTTTGCTCCCTCTGTTGGTTTTGCTGTTGAAGTTAAGTCAATAAATAAAATGCCCTTCTTGAATAGAAATTATCCTGTAAAAGTAAATAGTAATAATAATAATAATTGTAGCAAGACAGTATTTGTCACAGTTATAATCTAAAGTTCGAGGGAAGGAAGGTGAATAATGCATTTTTTCAATTTTTATATTTGTTTATATTTCATTTACTAATTGTAAAGCCTTTTTACTAAAGTTTCCTACTCAAAATAGTGTGAGATTGAAGAACAATGATGGGATGAAGGAACTCGACTTTTGACGCAATTAAAGGCTCTCCCATGCATGCTACTAGATTTTTAATTATTTTAGATGCTTGATGTTCTATATAAAGAGAGAGAGATTTCATATCCATTAAAGAAAGTACAGAAGGTTGACCTTGCCTTTCATAGATTTGCATTGTATTTGGACCTTGTCATGCACCACGGTCAACTTTCTTTTGTAACACAATCAGCAGTTTAGCCTTATTGGAGACAGAGGGATTATGATACATGCTATTGAACAAATCTAATCTCTTGAAGAAAGGCTAATCTGTGGAATGGAAGGTCCATTCCCACCAACAAGTGATGCTACCAGGCAGAAGCCCAGAGCCCCACTCAGCAGAAGGAGCAGGAAGACCCCAAATACAGTGGTACCTCGGGTTACAAACACCTTGGGTGACAAACACTTTGGGGCACAGACTATGCTAACCCAGAAGTAGTATCTCGGGTTAAGAACTTTACCTCAGGATGAGAACAGAAATTGCGTGGTGGCGGCAGCAGGAGGCCCCATTACCTAAAGTGGTACCTCAGGTTAAGAACGGTTTCAGGTTAATAATGGACCTCCGGAACGAATTAAGTTCATAACCAGAGGTACCACTGTAATAGTAGTAGTAGTAGTAGTAATTTATTATTTCTACCCCACCCATCTGGCTGGGTTTCCCCAGCCACTCTGGGCAGCTTCCAACAGAAGGTTAAAAATACATTAAATACAATACATTAAAATAAAATGCAGCAGGAGTCGTTCTCTGCATTTGGAAGTAGTTCCAGAGTCTAAAAACATCACACTGTAATGCTGCTCCTACATTCTTCCCAGTTTGCTCAAAACCTATGCTGTTTTCTTCCACCATGTTATATGATAAAGGGCAGGTGAGCAGATCTACAAAACCCATGATAGCTCTGGACAGATCTACTTGCAAAGGAGAGAGCAAAGTGTTCCAATACTTGCTTCTGGGTGCTGCCACTTTACCTACATAAGCATAGATACCCTCTACAAAAGATTTTACAATCCCACACATATAGGGTGTGTGTGTGTGTGTGTGCGCGAGCGCACACACACACACACACACACACACAGTTCCATAAATGAATCAAAGCCCCCCTCAGAAATTCTGTTTTCTTACTGTTCAATACGCCTGCTGAATAGTTAGTTTCTGATGACTCTGGACATTACAGATCCTCTTTACCTTCTTGGTGAACGTGTTACCCTCACTGCAACATGGATTCGACATTTGGGCCTAACTGTTAGCATCGCCATCAGACTCAGCAGAGAAGACAAACACTCCTTCCCAGTAATGGAGCAGCGGAAGTTCATTGGTCTCAAAGAGCCTCCTCCCTGATTGCTCACCTGCCACCCTTCTCAAGCCCAGGAAACTATAAATAAAATGAAGCACTGAAACCTAATCTTTGAGTGCTCTGTATTCATGAATTTTGTCTTGGTTCAGAGATTATCTACTGTGGCGTTTGAAACCTGAGCAGTGTGGGCTTAGTTCCTTTCCCATATCTATAATAAACAACCATTCTTATTTGTTTCAGTAAGCATGATGTAAGAGTCAAAAAGCTGGACATAAGGGTACCCAGGGAAACTATTTAAACTATAGGTAATGGGCTAGATTCCCAGGCTCAGCTACCAGGGAGCAAGGTAATTAAATACATTGCCCAAATAATGAAAGCCCAAATAATAATGAAATTTAATTTGATCAATACAAAAAGTAAAGAAAATTCTGTTTTCTATATAATAAGAATACAACATTTCTTACTGGGTTGCTGGGTTTGTTTGAATGTTTTACGTCTTGCTCTCAGACACTATACATTTACAGTATTTCCCTGTTAGAGAGCAGATAGTGTTGTGGTATAGTAACACTGTGTGGTTGTGTGTGGAAAGAGAGAAATGGAGGGTGGGGGAAGAAAGAGCTTCTGGGATCAGACGGAATCAAGAAGGCACAGGAAATAACTAGGATGAAGGGGCAGCGGAGACGAGAACAGAATAGGAAAGAAAACCAATGACAAAACGTGTTCTCCCTAACAGAGAGCACGTGTTGCGGTGGGGGCTTACAGGCCACCTCCACTGTTACTGGGCAGATGTTTGAAGAGACCCAGGCAGGGATTGGTTAAATTGGATCTCTGGGGAGATTTGCTTGTTGCCAATTTGGAGGAGAGGACAGAGGTTTTAAATACTGGATGCCCAACATAGGGTGTCCTCTTGGCTGTTTGCACTGGATCACCCGCCCACCCTCCCTGAATTGGGGGGGGGGGAGTTGCTCACTTGACCTTGCTATGCCTGTCATGGGGTCGTCTGCTTTGAGGCAGGGGCCTGGTAGGAATTTTGTCCATTTGGCTGATTGGCTGGTGCCATTTGGTTTTTGCCTACTGTATAGCAAATTGTCACAACTTGTAAGGTTGGCGGTTAGGCATTGGTTAAATTGGTTGGTGGAGGGGTAAGTGCCTACCCCTCCAATGGTGGTGCTGAGAGGTAATTCCGTTAAAGGAATCCAGGGGCTTGCCATCCTTTTCATCCTTGTCCCTGGCATCGGACTTGGGCCATGCAAGCCCCCAGGAGCATGCTGGTGAGAAGTGAGGGACTGATACCCAGCTTCATTTCTCCCCAACATTGTTTCCCTGACTGGTCCCTTGACCTTTACCTTACCATACCCTCCAGTATTTCTCTGATGAAAATAGGGACACGCTAAGGAAAAGTGGGACATGCCAGGATCAAATTAGAAACTCGGACAGCTTCTGTAGATCTGGGACTGTCCCTGGAAAATAGGGACACTAGGAGAGTCTGAGAAAAACCATTCAGGGGAAGAAGGCAGGCAAGCAGATAGATATGCACCAATAGTACAGCGATGCAAATGCTGTGCATGACTAATGATGGGAGTGTCACTGGAATTTGTTCCCAGTAAATTGCAAGGCCTTGAATAAGGTAATACAGAATAATTTAAAGTTTGGGAAGCTTTTACCTCCTCGCTTGCTCATGTATGAATTCCCGTGGGTCCTCTGAGTCCGAGTTTATTGACCCTCAGGGCATGAAGCCAAGCCCATCTGTTTATCGAAGCCAGCTTTGTGTGGGAGGCGCCTTGCGTCTAAATGACCAGCTGGGGATGCCATTTCCAAGGCCCTTTAAATTATGGTGGCTGTTGGTGATTAATCTCAGGTTTGTCTGGATTTTGCCCGTTACCAGCAATCTCTCTCTTGAATTTCAATTGCATACAGAGACTGTCATGGGGTGTAAGCAAGCCTTTCAAATCCAGGTAATACGCATAAGCAAAAGTAATGACTAATTTTTGTCCTTAACTATTTACCTAGGTTTGCATTGGAAAAGCATCTGACTTAAAAAATAATGATGATAGCATTCCTATAAGGATAGTGCTATAATACATTAGTACTTTTTGCAGAGTGTTTGAATGTCACTCAATGTGATGTCAATTAAAAAGGTAAAGGTAAAGGACCCCTGACAGTTAAGTCTAGTCACAGATGACTCTGGGGTTGCGGCACTCATCTTGCTTTACACGCTGAGGGAGCCACCGTTTGTCCGCAGACAGTTTTTCTGGGTCATGTGGCCAGCATGACTAAGCCACTTCTGGCGCAATGGAACACTGAAACCAGAGCAGTGCACGGAAACTCCATTTACCTCCCACCGGAGCAGTACCTATTTATCTACTTGCACCTTTTTTGGTGTGCTTTTGAACTGCTAGGTTGGCAGGAGCAGGGACCGAGCAATGGAAGCTCACCCCGTCACGGGGATTTGAACCGCTGACCTTCTGATCGGCAAGCCCAAGAAGCTCAATGGTTTAGACCACAGCGCCACCCACATGATATCTGTTTTGCTAATAGATTCTGTTCTTCTCCATCCGGCACGTGGTGCTCTGGCACCATCCCATTCAGGAGCAGCACATCTGCTAGCATCAACAGAAGAATGCATCGTGTCTGAGGTGGCTGTATGTAGGAAGGGACCGTAGATCAGCTGTAGGGCAACTGCTTGGCATGCAGAAGGCCCCAACTTCACTTGTCAGCATTTCCAGCTGAAAAAGATTTGGGAAAGCAGGTTTGGGAAATGCTGCTGTGCCTGAGACCCCGGAGAATTACACTTTGCATTCAGTGGAAGAGCACCAATTTGCATGCAAAAGAATCTATCCCTGGCATACGGCTGAGAAGACCCCTTCTCTGAAACGTCAAGAGCTGCTGCCTATCAATATAGGCAGTGGGTGGAGCAATGATCTGACTCAGGACAGCCATGCACAGGGCTTTCCCCCACCCCAGCCAGAGCTCACTGCAGCTTAGTTCTGGCACCTCTCAGGTAGACACCATTGCCATTCTAAGAGAATAAGGGAAATGTTCATGGTGAGCTCCAGCAACTATTTTTCTAGAAAAATAGCACCAGCCATAGAGGTTCCTTTCACACCAGCTACTGAACATGTGGAGGCTGTGGGATGGGCCATCTGGCAAAGGAGATCAGAGAGTGGGTCCACCGGGCAGGATCCCTCTTTCCTCTCCACATTTTTAGGAAATACAGATATATTCCAAGAGTTTGTAGTTCTCAAGAAGCACTCCAGCCTTCTATGGGCAGCCTATTCTCATAGGGGAGGGGAATAAATGTGCTTGCTCTGAACTCCACTGCCATCCTCATCAGCCTCTGTGAGTTGGAGATCTCTGCAACAGGGAACTTGGTCTTTCTTCTCATGGAGAACCCTGAAAGCACAGGAGGTCAAATCATGCAGCGATCTTACATGAGAAGAAAAGTGGCCCTTCCTGCAGAGGGATGCAGGGGGTGGAGATGATGCACTTGTAATGGATTAGAAGTTATGGAGAAGGGCTGCAGAACATCTCCTTTGCGCACAGAATGCTCCAGGCTCAACCACTGGCATCTCCAGGTAGGGTTCAGAGAGACTGTTCCAGATGATGGAGAGCTGCTGCCATTCCCTGTAGACAATACTAAGCTACGTGGACCGAATCTGACTCTTTATAAGACAGCTTCAGTATCCCTACAGATGTTTGTGTGGAAGGAATGAATGTATGAAGCTACACATGTGAGATGAGCTGGACCAGGATCCTAATTTAATTGTGATGTGGCTCGAGATGCAGACCCTGAACAGGCCTGCCTATATTCTTTTCTCGCTGCTTTACAACAGCAGTGAAAAGAAGAAGAAATACATTTATTAGAGCAATTAAGTGGTGTCTGTGTGTTTGCAAGAGGGGCGGTGTGGGGGGGGGGGTTGTCCTGTTTCTTCCCCTTTGCCAACGTCCTTCTGAGTAGCATGTTTGGCAGCTACCAAATGACATGGCCTGCACAGAGTTGATTTTGACGAAGCCTCTGGGATGTGTTAAAAAGTAAACCAGATCAAATCACGTACTGGAAAGCATAACTCAATCAAAGAGAAATGTATGATTAAGGGTGACATGGGCAAGGCAAGCTTTGCCAGAGCTCAGGGTAAATATTTGTATCTGTGTGAAGTGAAAGCTTCACATCGCTGATGTCAAGCAGCTGGAATTTTCATTGTTTATAAACTTTTGTTGTTACAGTTGGGTTTTGGCAGAAAAGTTACCAAAGACCAGGGGAGAGGGGGGGCGGGGAACCTAGTTATCCAAGAAAGAACGTTTGGCTTTTGGTGTATCAGCTTGGCTAGGTAAGAATATAACGAACCGGCATTCCTTCGCCCTTTTAACAAAAATAAAAAATGGAGCCCTAGAGATATGCATGGGTCAGCAGCGATTGCACCACGCTTCTTCAGTATAATGGAAGCACAGGGAATAGTCAAAGCGCCAAGGGCAGAATCCTCTACAGAACCATCAGACCCCAATTAAACCTCATTATCCAGCCTAAAGCAGGCATGGGGGCCAATGTGCTGTACTCTAAAGAGGGTACACATTTACAGATGAATCTAGATGACTCTAGAAAGTGAGCCAAGCCACAGGTTGCAGAAGAAGGATGAAAATCCCCAGGTTAATCTGGCACCGGTTAATCTTCCTTCCCAGTCCCAGTTACAGCAATCGTTTCAACCCTGAATGCAAAGTAAATCTCAGCTAGTGCAATGGCATGGGAGGAAATTGCAATCAGGCACATGTTATCATGCCTTTTTATTCATAACGCAGATTGCCTTTCCAAAACCAATGGGAAAAATGCAACAACCTGCTCAAAGAATGGGAGGTAGATATATAGGAGCAAAGATAATGTCTTATACGGAGCCACAGTCACAAGAGTCCCAGTTATCAGCATAAAATCAGTGTAGATTGTGAAAATCCCAGCTAGAAAGAAAGGTCATAACAAGCAACAAGAGAGAACATCATAACAGGACTATAACTCAAAATTGGAATATTGCAAGATCTCATGCTCACTTTGCCCACTTTTAAACACTTGTTTATGATCATCATGGCAGTGATCATTCTTCGCTATGCTCCTGGTACCACATCTTCCTCTTTCATCTTTATTTGATCTAGAAGATCCCAGAACAGGACACAAAAGTTGTGCCTTTCCTTCAATTTGGCCTCAGATGTCAAATCGGCCATGTTTCCTACCCCTAACGTGATTTGCCTTTATGAGAATGCTCTGCGTCAATGAAATTTGGCTGTACAGTGACATTTCTTCCCCACCCTGCATCCTTATCATCATTCAGGAATATAGATTTGTGTGAATTAGTGTCTTCTTTCTCAGATAAAGGAATTTCCCTACTCCCAAAGCATTTTCTAGATTTTGAGGCTTGACATACACCCACAACATTCTAAAACACAAGACATACTCTAGAGTGCATTGGTTACACCATACTACAGTGTTGGACCAATCTGTCATGTTTAAAAAAGTATCTTCTTAAATAAGTAAACTTTACATTTCTGTTGAAATGTCTCTTTTATTGATGTGGTTAGTAGAGGGGGGAAACATGTTGACCTACTTAGGGACTGCACCCAGAACGTTGGGAATTGGCCAACTAGGCTCTCTCCTTACTCATGCCATTAAACTGCAGCTACAGATGTGTGTTGCTGCGTTATTATTATTTTTTGCAATATCTTACTGACTAGATTAGCTTATTAGAGCATCTCAAGGGGTTGGAGATGGAAGTTTAATCTCTAGCTATTTCTTTCTCTGTGTCAAAAAGAAATCAGGATTCCAATGCTAAGTAATTTTTTTTTAAAAAAAAATCTCTTGCATTGAGCTATAAGCTGCACATTACACATAATACTGGAGGCAGGGTCTTCTTATGACAATTTAGGGGGTTGATCCAAAGACTATTGAAGTCAATGGGAATTTTTCTGGGATTAAGTCCCCGGTGATCAAGTATCAAAAGAATATATTTCAAGATGAGATGGACACATTTTATTTCGAAGACAAATTCCTCCTCCTTGGATGAGAGCTTAGCAAAGGGACAGTTTGCAAATGTGTGCGGTAGCGGAGAAGGGAGAAGGGAGGTAGCTGAGCAAATAAATTAAGGAAGCAGATGAACTTTACAGCTCTTATTACTCCAGGCAGGGAATATTCTGAAGCAGCTTTGAAGGTCTTTGAGAAGAGTTGCTGCTTCTGTTTTGATCTGGTGGGAAGTCACATGCTATAAAGCCAAGGCCTTTCAGAAGAAGGGACTTTATGTTGGTGCAAGAGAACTCAGCAGGCTAAAGTGAAAACAAAACACCCCTAACATAAGGTATTCGGAGAGGGTATTTTAATTAGAATTCCCCCAAAGACAAAGCACGTGACAAAGACACAGAACAGCTTGAGGCTGCTAAACATTTGAAGAATGAAATTGATAGGAGAAAAACAAGGGTACCACTGTGATGGTTGTGTTGAAGTAGGTGAAATCTGACTGCCTGGTGGGAAGGGGATGGAGCTTAGTTCCTAGGCACTTGGATGTGTGTGTGTGTGTGTGTGTGTGTGTGTGAGAGAGAGAGAGAGAGAGAGAGAGAGAGAGAGAGAGAGAGAGACTACTGGGCAAGTTATTTTCGTATCCCATTTAGATGCTTTCAGAGCACTGCTAACTGTTTCAAACATCCTATTCTTGTCCTTTAGAAAAGAAGAACTGTGTTGGAGCAAATAAAATGCCTATCTAGTCCAGAATTCTGTTCTCACAGTAGGTAACCAGATGCCTGTGGGATGCCCAAAAACCTATCTCATTGGTGAGAGGAATTTCCTGATCAGGTTCCCCAGAAACTGATATTATCTTGCCTCTAATTCTGGAGACAGCATGGAGTCACCATGAAGACTAGTAGCACTGATAGCCCTATCTTCCAGGAATGTGTCTAATTCCCCTTTAGAACTGACTACAGTGGTGGCCCTTGCTATCTCTTGGGGGAAGTGAATTCCACAGTATAGTTTTGCACCATGTGAAGAAATGCTGCCTGATTCCATCCCTCTAAAGCATCATTGGCTAACTCCAGGCTCAAGTATTATGAGAATGATGAATACTTCCTATCCGCTTTCCTCACTGCACATTCAGAGTATCATGATGTGCTCTAGCTGGTTTTCTTTCTCTTTCAGACCAATAAAGAAGCAGTGGCCTTGGTACGGATGTTGGAGGAGGCTTCCATTGTCACTTCTTCCTGGCTTCTGGAAAAGCACAGAGGCAATTGATAGCACAGTTTGAGGAGGACCCTCAAGGATGTTTTATATGTGTGCCTGCCAATGGTGGAGCTCACACTCACCCCTCACTGTGCATGCCTGGAGTGACTGAAGAACCAATAAATAGGTAGGTAGCCTTCTTCTGAGATGGACCATTGGTCCTTCTGCTTCAGTTCATTTAGGTAAAGGTAAAGGGACCCCTGACCATTAGGTCCAGTCGTGACCAACTCTGCGGTTGCGGCGCTCATCTCGCTTTATTGGCTGAGGGAGCCGGCGTCCAGCTTCCGGGTCATGTGGCTAGCATGACTAAGCCGCTTCTAGCGAACCAGAACAATGCATGGAAACTCTGCTTACCTTCCCGCCAGAGCGGTACCTATTTATCTACTTGCACTTTGAAGTGCTTTCGAACTGCTAGGTTGGCAGGAGTCCGTTCATTTAGTTAAGTCTATATAGACAGACGACGACTCTCCAGGCTTTTTTTGTGGGGGAGCAATGACAGCTTTCAGAGACCTACCTGGGAGATGTCAGGGACTGAATCTGGGACTTTTCCATGCAAAGCAGGAGCCACAGTCCCTTGCACCCTTGGCAAACAGATGTATTGACACCCCTGGCAATTGGCTGTATTGGCGCTCCCCCCCTCCCCAATCACTTTATTGCAATAGCCACAGTAAAAATTACTACATGTTATGTGACCCAGGTACTCAAAGCATCCTGAGTGAGGGTGAGGCAAGGAGGAAGGGCAAAAAAGATAATGCGAAGCTTCTCCAGAAGAAGAAGGTGCCACACACATCTGTCATATACTCCATTGTCTGATAGGTGATTTCTTTTGTGCCCGTTTCACAAACCCATAAGTACACCTCTGAGTCCATCCCCAAATATTCTATATTTCACAATGCTAGCCAATACTTTTGGAGTGGTTATTCTCATCCAGTGTTTGAAATTCCCATTGTTCTAGACACATTTTGCAATAGGGAATTCCATTAGCACGAGCAGTTTCTGAGCTCTGGGCACATTACTATGCCTAGATTTTCAGATTAAAACTGCAGAGTGGAAGGAAAGGAGGACCTTTTTCTGCCTCCCCCCTTCCAGCTACTCTCTGAAGACCAGAGAAGAGACCTTCTTAAGAATATTAGAGGGGTGGGCAGGGGAAAGACTAGACCATGTGAAAAATGAACATTATATTTTAGCCTCAGTTCATTCATTTTCACTTTGTATTCTTGTTATACAAAAAACACGCCTAGCCATTCCGTTGTTGCACCCATAGCCTAAGTTTAAGGTGCCATTTAGCTCCTAGCTTTCATATCTCAGTTTCTAACGCTGTTCTTATCCTATCCCAAAGCCCTGAACTCTGCAGAAGCACAGCCTTTTCCTTTGATCCACCTGTCTTTCTGAGCTATTGAGTAGGTGATATAACATATTACCATTTGAAGACTTTCAACTGAAGATGTGCTGCATACTTGTTGTCTTTTTAAAAGTTATTGGAATCCCAATATGACCACAACAGCAAGAAGCCCAAATCTACTAAAGCTGTTTTTGAACGGCATCTAATTACTGGCTCTCAGAGTTCCTTCTGCAATAATATTTTGTAGCATCTCCTTCTTGCCACTTTTTTACCTCCCCTCTGCTGTGAAACTGACTGAGGAAACCACCCATGAATGTTCTTATGTAAGCGTGTAGAATTAAGTGGATTGTACATGCGCCCATGTTGAATTCCCCACTGTGCATGTAAGTAAACAAACAGGTACACTGATTCGGCACATGTTTAACACAGCTTCTGAACAGGGATTTTGTCTGCTGGTAAAGCAGAGGTTAGCACATGATGCCCTTGCAAAAGATGCTTGTGCACCACCAATATTCAACAACATCAGCCAGCTCTATTAGGAACAGAAATCAAGCCCCTGCTGGTGTAATTAAGAAATCTTCCCTTCCAGTCCCTGGGCTTCAGAGACTTGGATCACTAGCTAATTCCAATTTAGAGAGCTTTCTTGATAACAGTCTTTGTAAACTAGGTAATAATAATCACAGGACAAAAACTTTTCCTTGAAGCAAGGACTGCAGTTACAGCTGCCTGTCTGGCGTAAAAGAAACTGGTTATGCTTTGGATCAATCCACCAGTAATGTGGGCCTTTTTGTTTTTCTGATACTGGGGCAAGCTAATGTGGCTCTTAAAAATACAATTGCTTGAACTTGCATTCTCAGGTCATTCAATTCCAAGTGATTCAATGTAGAGGGAAGAGAATATTTCTTACCTAAGTCTAATGCAGGCTATACCAACCTGCAATGCTCCAAATGTTTTGGACTATTATTATTTAAACTTGTTAGTTGCTTTTTAAAACAAAATTAATTTAGAGTGACTTACAACAATAAATAACATACATTAAAACAAGGATAAAATAAAACAGAAACTCAAACTCAAACTCCCATCAGCCAGGGGTGCCAACCTGAACAAAATATTGGGGGGAGAGCAGGTAAGCCCCACCCTGCATAATCAATCACATGATGCTGTGCACACACACCATTTAATAATAATAATAATAATAAATTTTATTTATATCCCGCCCTCCCCAGCCGAAGCCGGGCTCAGGGCGGCTAACAACAATAAAACAGTACAAACAACACTTTAAAATCATTCATTATAAAATTAATTAATTCAAGCCACTGGCAACCATTGGGCCAGAGCTCTGCGAAGATTGCCAGTGGAGGGAGTCAGGCTGTGCCCTGGCCAAAGGCCTGGTGGAACAGTTCTGTCTTGCAGGCCCTGCGGAAAGATGTTAAGTCCCGCAGGGCCCTGGTCTCTTGTGACAGAGTGTTCCACCAGATCGGAGCCACGGCCGAAAAAGCCCTGGCTCTAGTTGAGGCCAGCCTAACCTCTCTGTGGCCTGGGACCTTCAAGATGTTTTTATTTGAAGACCGTAAGTTTCTCTGTGGGGCATACCAGGAGAGGCGGTCCCGTAGGTACGAGGGTCCTAGGCCGTATAGGGCTTTGCCCATCAACTTTAAGGGGCCCTCAACTTATGGGAGGGTGAAGCCCTCTCAGCCTCTAGGAGTTGGCTCCTATGGTCCCAACTGACATGGCTAGCAGTTAGGCATGGTGGAAGCTGTAGTTTAAAGGAGGGCGCCAGGTTAGGATCACCTACATGGCAATGGAGATATGATACTGGAATTGGAAAATGCATATTTATGAGGGTGAGATATGAGAGAGACAGAGACAGAGAGAAATAGATCTGAGAAGACTAACATCTGCTCTGTGCAATCATCACAGATCCTCTGAACCCACCTTCTAGCGTACAGTGCCCGGGCAGCAAGGACTAGCAAATATGGGAAATGATTGCAGGAAGGTATATTATATATTATATATTATCACACGGCTAGGGATGGCCGGATCTGTCAACTTCAGTATTTCTTAGCTTCCCATTTTTCCAGTCATAAATTTAGTTCCCACATTTTTGTACCATATTGTGTGTGTGCATTTTTAATGAAGACCTCATGAACATTAACCAACATTTTAGAGTGAATTCTAATATGCTGATTTTGTGTGTGTGTGTGTGCGCGCACACATATATAATACACCTTTCTTTAAAGCAATATTTCCTAACATACCGTATTTTTCGCCCTATAGGACGCACTATTTCCCCTCCAAAAATGAAGGGGAAATCTGTGTGCGTCCTATGGGGCAAATACAGGCTTTCGCTGAAGCTTGGAGAGTGAGAGGGGTCGGTGCGCACTCCCGCGGGAGTTTCCGCAGGGCTCCCTAGGCTGCGGATAGCAGCCTGCTGCACGGAGCATGGGGTGCGCTGAAGCAGAGCACCCCGCGTTTCGGGCAGACATTGGCCAGCCCCACAAGCTCGGGGGACAGCGGGGCGGCGCAGCACCGCCATCCCGCTGTTCCTCGACCTGGTTTGGTTTCCCCGACCTGGTTTTGGGGGGGAAATAAAGGGGATTTCCCCCCCTTTATTTCCCCCCCCAAAAAAACTAGGTGCGTCCTATGGGATGGAGCGTCCTATGGGACGAAAAATACGGTAATCCACTTTAACCTAGTTTCCGCATTCTTTTTTTGCTACACATTACTTGGATGAAGAACTACATCTCAAAATTCAAAGTTTCAAAGTGCAGCTGTGTTTTTTTCAGTTCATGTGCTGTTGCAGAAAATGTGCATTAGGTAGACTTGCCCTTAAGTGAAAACTGAATCAAATTTTGCCCCGACATATTTCATTTCCATCCCAGTTGAAAAATGGATGGGATTTTTTTAGACTGCAATCCTAAACACACTCACTTAGGAAGCACCGCTGTATATAGTAGAACTTGCTTCTAAACCCAGAACCCTTTCATTTCCCCCTTCCCTTTCTCATCCCCAAATTTCCAGACTCCTGAATTTATACTCTGAATAAATTTGCACTGGTGTGTGTGTGTGGCTGGATTTTCAGTGTGCGGTGGGAATGGGGGAAGAGGTAGAGAACTGTCAATGCAACTATTTTGGTGCAGTCAATCTAGCAGGGCCAGGGACGAGGTTGCCAGCACACATGTCACCTAATGAAAGCTGCTGAAGCAGCTGTTGCAAAGCCACAACTTCGACCTGAGGCCCTGTTACTCTCCTCTTCTGTGGGATCCAAGCAGCTCCCACTTCAGCCCAGCAGGAACCTTGGCAAAGTTTCAAGCTAATGGCTTCGAGGTGAAAGGCTTCAGATCCCGTTACTCGTCCCCAGAGCTATCTCGCTCTCCCTTGTGACCCAAGCCTTTTCTTTGAAAACACACAGCCTCTACAGGCAAAGCGTGACGTCTGGCTAGGAGCAGATGCAAGAGTTTTACACTAAAACCAGCACAGCAAAGGAAGGGTAGCTTTGCTAGCTGCTCTAACTCTTAAAGGCAGAAGCCATGTGAAAAGCAAAAGTTGTGTTGTTCTTGGTTTTTTCCCCCTTTTCTTTCCTCAGGCTGTTTGAGGAGCACATTGTAGAGCCAAACAAATGTCATAGCCATGCTGGAAGGGCCCGAACTCTCTCCTCCAACTATGGACTGAATATGGGAACATTTTCTGCCACCCCGTGAGGGCCACAGATTCAGGAAAAGGAATTTTGAAATGGGAGGGATAAGGAATTGCAATAAGCAACAGGAGGTATTTAAGAAGTACAAAATGCTTCCTAGACACCTAACACCAATAAGTTTCCTCAGTATTCATGGTTTTTTAATGTGGGGAAAGGTGTGTGGGGAGACACAAAAAGGATAGAATCAGGAGGAAAGAGAGAAATATTTTTATTTTTAAAGAAAAAAAACAGCCAAAAAAAATCAGGAGGGGGGAAGTTTCCGTGTTAGATTCCCTCCGCTTTTCTTGCAGCCAGAGCGTACGTTTTGCAAATGTTCCTGTAGATGGAGCTACACTCTGCAATTCCATGCTCTTAACTCCTCACACAATGAAGCAATTGTTTCCTGTCTCCATTTAGCCAAGCCGCCTTCCCTCTTCTGTTCTGTTCTGCTTACATGTTCTATTTATTTTAATGTATACCTTTGTGCAAAGCCTGGCTCTGAGTGGTTAGATACCCCGTTGATATGTGGCCTTCAAGGGAGAGCAGGGGGGAAAGGAGCGCAGCTTATTCCCATGACATCCTTGTGCTTTTGTAGAGCCAAAATAAAAAAAAAACCAAAACCCTTCACAGGAACACCTAATCCTTGGGCGCCGTCCAAGTACCACAGGCTTGCTGTACAACTGACACGGGCCACATGGGACCCTTGAGAGATTTAGGTGTGTCTCTCTGAAGTCAGACCACAGCCAAACAGGCAAATGTGCCCAGACCAAAGAAAATAAATTATGCGGACTCCAATTTTCAGCAGTTATGATGTATTAAATTACACATCTGAAGGGATTAACCCTTTGGAACCTAAACACAGTTTTGTCATGAACTCGTTCCTGGAGGAATCCTGCTGTGCGTCTTGCCTGTTTCTCAAAGGCATGTGGGTCATTGATCACAGGGCTGGAACACTAATTGAAACATGTGCCATAATTAACTGGGATGCTTTAAGAAATGAAAACAGATACCTACCTGAGCAAAGAGAAGGGAGAGACGGAGCCCATGTTTGTGGCCCTGTGTGCCTTCTGACCTATGGAGAAGGGTTCTTGTTTACCCGAATGGGTTTAACACTTATGGCAAGTGTTTTCTTTTCTTTTCTTTCTTTCTTTTCCTTAAAGAAACCCTTTTGGAACCGTGAATGCAACTTCCAGCACTTAATTAGTATGCATTTATCACAATTAGCATGGCCCCTGTGGCTCCTTCTTTCAGGTTTAAAGAAGTCGTCAAGAGGCAATGGAACTCCACTTTAATCAGTCCTGAAAAGCTCCTGGAAAAGCATTAGCCCTGGGTAAGAGATATAAAAAGTACATCCTTCCCTGCCTCTTGGAAACATTTCTGGTTCCCCGCAACCATCTGTAGCATCAACTCTGCAGTACATTATGTTGCTGAAACGTACATATTGGAAAAACAAACCACTGACATTTTCTTTCCTTTTGAAAAGTTACTCTATTCTCTCTCTCCCCCTCCCCACTCTGTACTTTCTCTTTTTAACTAAGCAATTGTATGGCAGAAAACTTGTAATGATAATAAACAGCCTTGATGATTGGGGAGGAACCCTTTCGGAGATTATCAGGATGGGATGGGCGGTATGTTTCACTTGTATGCAAGTCAATCAAGCCCTTTTACTTCAGTCTTCCTAACCGGAGAGGCAGGCAGTGTAATTATAATCAGAACCCGGGTAAACATACCGAAAGGTGAGCTCACTCGAGTATCTGTGGAATTAGGCGGTCTGTGTCTCCTGTTGCACACATGGCGTTATGGACGGGTATGTGCAATGTGGCCAGAAAAAATGAAATCATAGGCCATAGTACTTTGCAACACTTACCCATCTTACTTGAGTTTCATTTGTTAAAAGACTCACAAACCGCTCGCTTTTGGATCTATGCACGGATGGAAAGCTGAGGCTGTGAAAATTAAAAACAAACTAGAAATTATCTGGAACAACCCCCCCCCCCAAAGTAATTTGTTTCAAATGTCTCATTAAGTCAGAGACCAGGCTTAGGAGTACTGCTCTGATGAGGAATGGTGGGAGCCTCCCTCTCCCCCTGCCCCTGACCAGGATCCTGAAGCTGCCCAGGATCAGTGGAGCAGTATAGATTTGGAACAGTGGTTTGCAGAGGGGCATAGTTCTGAAGACAAAAGTTGGGAAGAACTGGGGCGTGAACAGCAAAGTTAAGAAGACATGGAAGTGAGAGAGCTAACAGATTCTTTCTCTTGATGGAAAGTGTCCAGCCTATCAGACTAAGGTCATGTAGATCAGATAAGGTGGCTACACAAAAAGCACGGTGGTTGCAAGATCAGGTTGCAAGCAGCAAAAGTGACTAGGGGGGAAGTGGGTGGAAACCTTAATTGGGAACACCTTCATTCTGAGAATGGTTGCTTTTTTCTTTTGCTGTGATCATTAAAGACTCTTTAAATGGTAAGCGACTCTTTTCACTTTGTCCTGCTTATTTATAGTCAAGGGGGGGGGAGGCCAAGTCCCCGAAGCCTGACACATTATTATGTACATGTGATTGGAAAAGCCATGTCCCCCTTTTAAATAAATTTGTGGTCCAAGAGAAGGAGATCCTAACTTTCATCTGTTCCCAAGCAGTCCCACAATTCCAGGCCCCTGACAGCTCCCCTTGGGCTGCCTCTTAATGCAGTGATTGGGGGGAGCCACATATCACTCCATGTGGCTAAATGTATGTCCCACTGGATAATAAGAAACCAGGAGGTGTTATAATTGTATTATAATTGTTGTTAGTTCTTGAGAGTCAAAGGCAACCTTAGCATCTTAGTGCAGTGATGGAGTTCTTCTGGCCCATGGGCCTCATTAGACCTAACCATGGTCCTTATTTTTCCCACGTGGCTGTTTTCCCCAAGTCATGCCCACCCACCTGACATCCTCAATGATAAGACAAAAATTTGGCAGCCTTAAAATGTGCTCCCAAGGCTTCCTTTCCAAGTAGGGCTTGTATCTGTTGCCTTTTTTAATTTGGCACCCAGTGTGAGCCCCACTGGAATTGGTTTCACATGGGGGTCCCCAAGTTGGAGCTCCTGCCAAAAGTGGAGCATAAAGTCAGCAGACTTGACTAGCTGTTTGGCTGTGATTTCAAGCTAAGCTGGGATCAGGAACTCTGGAGTGTAGCCAGTCCCTGCCCAAAGTAGAGCTTGAAGTTTATTAAACTTTGGGTTTATTACCCAAAGTTCAGTGCTGGGCGCAGGAAGGAGGAACCATGCTAATTATTGTGGCACTGATAAAGCAGACTCCTCTGACCTGGAAGTTCTTGCCTCAACGTCAGATTCACGGGAAAGGGAGGAAGCAGCCATTGAGAAGTATTGAAAAGTCACTTTGCATATGCTCCAAGGTACCCTCTTCTTTATCTTTATTATGTATATTCAAGGTTCCCAGCCAACCCCAGTACTGAAAACTTGTCCTATCCTTCATCTCTGATGAACCTCTGCTCAGATTAACCATGAGGCTGTTTCTGTTTCCTGTTCAGCCTTCCAAAAGTCTATCACTCCATCCTTGCTGCTCCTTTTCTTCCTTTGATCTCTACAAAGGAGGATAGAACTCCTAAAGTGATTCGCTTGAAGTTTTTTCTGGCAAGGGAGAGCTGCTCCTTCCTCTTTCACTTCTTTCTTGTACTCGGGCCCATGGCTAGACTTCCCGTGGAGCAAGGCAGTAGATAACAACAAAGCCCGATTCTAGAATCAAATGACGGGAACTTTAGGGGAAAGCTGAGAAGGGGGTAGTGTATGTGGATGTAGAGTCAGGCAGATTCAGAATAGAAGAGAATTGTGCAGTGCAGTGGTTAGAGGACTGGACTAGGACCTGGGAGGTCCATGTGTAAATCCCCACTCAGCCATGAAGCTCACTGGGTGACCTTGGGCCAGTCAATGTCTCACAGCCCAATCTACCTCATAGAGTTGATGCAAGGCTAAAATGAAGACTCACCAAGAGGAAGGAAAAGGTGGGATGCAGGTGTAACGTAAACAGATAAATGAATAAACAAGCTTCCATGTTCAGAGGTGAACACCATTTGCCCCCTGTCCCGACACGCACTGGATCAGGAAGTTGGGCTCCTGATTGGTCACTCGGAGAAAGTGAATGATGAAACAAATGGACCCTTCATCAACCAAGACTCTTTGTATGCCTTAGAAAAAGCTAAGAGTGCATTAATATCTGGCTAGACATATTTGCCTGCTTGCCAGCAGCTTCCTCTTACTGCCTTTTCCCAAAGGTTGCAGTAGCCAAGGGAAACGAAAGTGGACTTCAGGTGAGCTCAGATGCTATAGCAGGGAAGGTCTGAAAAGCTAAGGCAGCTGATCAACAGGTATGGTGCCTGTTAGTTCATGGGGAGCTGATCACCCACCATTTCTGACAATGTGGCTTTAGCCACTGTTGCTAGCTCTCTATTCCACTTCCATAGGTTTGCTGGCATCAACACCCTGCTTACCAACACAGTTATGCTGCACAGTACTCGGTCATGGCACATGAGCTACTAGCCATAATGACCATGTTCTTCCCACATTGTCAGTAGGCATCTGAATACCAGTTGCTAGGAAATGCAAGCTCAGGAGACAGGTCGCTGCAATATCAGGTTATGGGACTATGTGTGTATATGGGGAGATGAAATTGTCCAAGATTTCCCCTCCTCAGAAATCTTGTCCTGGGGTTGAATGAACCTCTTTTGATAGTACATACTGGTGTATTATGGGAGCCAAGAGAGGCTAAGAGAGGAGTCAGAGCTGAACCCATCACTTCCTTCAGTGCAGAAGTGACGCAGGAGTAGAGCCACTACGCTAGCTTTCTGGCAAGTGGGTTGCTGTTGCTTCTTGGGAATAGAGAGGGGCAAGCACTGAATTTGTCCGGCCAGTGGGTTTGCAGCATGCTGACCCTTTCACTTTTCACTCTGGTAAACAACAGCAACCCGCCTGCTAGGAAGCTAGCATGGCAGCTCTTCTCCAAGCCACTTCTGCTTTGATGGCTTTAAAATATTGGCGCTCAAAAAAGGAATTTATCAAATTTAATGGGTGCAATAGTTCCATCTGCTGGCAGTTGAAATAACCACACAGTGCATTTCAATCCACTTCAGTATTCTTCAATTAACTCTTGTGCATTTGGAATAAAGCTTGGGTGACTGAAAAAGGGATACCTGGAGGATTCTTAGTTGCTGCTGAACAGGTTTAGATACAAGTATGGAAATGCAATGAAATGAAATGAAAGGGAAGGAAGGGAAGGGAAGGAAAGGAAAGGAAAGGGACATGCTCCATTTAACGGAATCGGACTTTACAACTATGTATTTCCACAAATAAATTAATGATAGAGGCCTCCATAATTATTTCTGACCTGCATCAGCTTTAACCTGCCCTTATGAGAGAAACATTTTCTTACCTAACCACAAAGTATTAAGAAAAGTCTAAACTATCAGTGAGGCAATTCCACTAAAAATAAAATAAAATAAAATCATGCACAGTCTTAACTGACTTTTAAAAAAATTCTCTATCTCCCTCTCCTCCTTCTCTTTCTGCATTAGAATCCAGGCAAAGCTTGTTGTGTGTCAATCCAGGTTTTTATGCTTAACCATTCTCTTTCATTGTTTTAAATCATATCCTTAATGTAACTTAAATGTTGTTTTTATAGCTGAATTATTTCTCTTTTTTTCTGTACTCATAAAATTCAGACATCTAACATGACAGGCACATTGAAGTCAGTCCTTCATCGAGGCTTCTGCACTCCATCAAATGGCAGTCTCTTCCCAGACCCAGAAATTGCAGGCTTTCTGAACAGTTACATTTTATGGCAGAATGGCCTAAAGCTACATGGAAAGTGGAAACATTTTTTCTTCACGGAATCTGGATTCCATTCTGTCCCCACACCCAGGTAGAGACTTTTCTCTGAGAGTCTACATTGGCATCAAGTCAAATGATCTCTGCTTGAGGACTAATGACCAAATGTTATTTCTTCTTAATTTTCATATGGTTTCAGCTATTTCATATTGGGGGGTGGGTTCCGTATTAGTGGACATGGAATTTAGTCAAAATGGATTGTCAGGAGTCTTGTTGATGATGCTGGCTTCCACTACAGATATGAAGGTTGCTGTATCTAGGCTGGTCTGCAATAGGGGAAATTCTCCCCACCTTCCTGAGAGGCTATACATGCATGTAGCTCTTGCACATGTGACCTGACCCTTTGGTTTCAGTAGAGCAGAGAGATCAAAGATGCACCAAGGAATGTATGCACGGATCTGCTTTCTCCCTTGAAAACAGCTGGAGGAGACTCTGTGGCTGGGAAACCTTTGTTTGTGTATCACGGCTCACATGCTAAAACCAATCCCTAGGTGACTGTTAATGGCAGTTACAAAACCTGGTTGTAAATTAAGATTTTGCTCTTACCATTGAAAATTCAGCTTGGATTCATATAATGGAAAATTAGTTAGCCTTCCATCTTGTCTGGTGAAGAATTTTGTGTAACTCACATCTGCCTCCTACCTCAAAGGGGTATGAGCATATAAGAAGGTGCATGATGGTTTCAGCATGTTACACTGATCCTGGTCCAACTGCACTGGCTACCAATGAGTTTCCGAGCCCAATTCAAAGTGCTGGTTTTGACCTATAAAACCTTAAATGGCTCAGGACCGCAATACCTCAAGGACCGCCTCTTTCCATATGAACCTACCCGGACCCTGAGATCATCTTCTGAGGCCCTTCTTTGTGTGCCCCCTCATCAAGAGGTCTGGAGGGTGGAAACACGAGAAGGGGCCTTCTCTGCAGTCGCTCCCTGTCTGTGGAATGCTTTCCCTAGGGAAATTTGCCTGGCGCCTTCATTATATACCTTTAGGCACCAGGCAAAAATGTTCCTTTTCAACTAGGCCTTTGGTTGATCTGATTTATATCCTATGCCCTTTTAAAATGTGGGTTTTTTTAGGGGGGGGGCTGTTGGGTTGTTGTTTTTATTTTTATTATGTATTTTGTATAGGGTAATAATGATAATGATAATGATAATAATACGTTAAATCAGACCACTGGCACATCTGGTCCAGTGTTGTCTAACTAAATTACAATGGGCCTTTCACAATTTCTGGGCAGACATTTGCCACCTGAGATCTTTATACTGGGGGATCAATGCAGGTGAGTGTCTGCACAGTGAAAAGATGTACAGCCCCTGAACAATTTTGAGTACCACCATCTATTTTGAGCCACACTAGCATAAAGCTCTTGTAGGGATAGGTGCCTGGAGACCACCAACCTCGTAACATTTCTGACACTCGAGAGAAGAGCAAAAGGAATCAGCAGCCGAATAACGCCTATCAGTTTAGGCAGCAGATACCGCTTGCCTACTGCAGAAAAGCCCAGGTCCAGCTGAGTTCAGTCACAGAGCTCATTTGAAGTTGCTCACTTTGAGGGATGCGTGTGATGCCTTAAAGTTCTCTCTACCAACTGCAAGCGACTAGTAGCACATCCTGTGATGACTTCTCTTGGAATGAGAAGCCTAAACCCCCCTAGGCGACAGCAGGTCTTGTTGAAAACAATGGCAGAGACACAGATGACATTGAGAGGCTGACATCTGACATTTGCAACAATGTGAAAACGATTCACAGTTTTCCGCAGACAAACTATTATGACAGAGACCCCAGTGTTGCCGCTGCCACCTGCACTAATAATATGTTGCTTGCCCTGAGCACTGCGGAATGCTGATTCTCCTCTCTCCCATTTACGGATTGCTCGCCCAACCTTGTGCCAATATTTGATTTGATACTGGGGCTGCATTGTTGAGCTGAAAATGTATTGTGCTAATTCACTTAACAGTTGATTCACACAAAGTCTGCACTAATCAGGAAAGGAAATTAAAAGGCAGCTGGTACTTCTTAGCCAGAGTGTATGCCTTTAGGAGGAAGGCTGAGGAGTGGTTTGGAGGCAGAGGTGCACAACTGCTGTTTGCCGTCTGTCAATCAGGCAGGTATATGGTCACCTCTTCATGCTTGGCTTGCCCCGCAGCAGTATATCCTATTGTGCCCTGCTTAGTTTGCAAGCATGGAAGCAGGCTTATCACAGGCCTCCAATAGCAAAGGATTAAAAGTCATTTCCCTCTGAATAGCTGTCCTTCACACTACGGGCCAGACCCATTCACATAACCAACTGACATAATAAAGAGTGTGTTAATGTCTCACAACAAATGAAACTGATCTGTAGAAAACGCAACTTGAAAAAATTGACAATGCATGTATTTTTGTAAAGTGTGTTCTCCCTCATGGAGAGCACAGGTTGCGGTTGGGGCTGACAAGACACCTCACTGTTACTAGGCAAATGGTTTGGCCATCCTTTAAGCAGGGGCGGGCTGTTACTGGGGAAATCTAGATGTTGCCATTTGTTGATTGACAGCCCTATTTGCTAAATACAATGCTTGCAGCGAAGAACTTCCTCTGTTCGCTGCTTACTTCGGATCACCCGCCCTCCCCTAATTTTAGGCTGTTTGCTTGACCTTGCTATGCCTGTCATGGGGTCGTCTGCTTTGGGGCAGGGGCCCAGTAGGAATTTTGTCCATTTGGCTGATTAGTGTGTGCCACTTGGTTTTTGCCTACTGCGTAGCAAATCATCACAACTTGTAAGGTTTGTGGTTAGGCATTGGTCTTGGAATTGGTTGGTGGAGGGGTATGGATTAGGCTGTGCCTGCCCCTCCAAAATGCTGCTGCTGCTTCAAGGGTTTTCGGTTAAAGGAACCCAGGGGCTCCCCATGCTTTTGTCCGAAACCCCCTGGCAAGGGGCTAGGGCCACGCAAGAACTCCTGGGAGCATGCTGGGGAGAGGTGAGGCATGGTTCCCAGTCCTGTCTCTCTCCCAGGTGACTTACCCTTCCTGACTTCGCGGGGGGTGCGAATGTCAGAGCTGTCCCCGTGCGGGGGCAGTTAGTGCTACCAATGCCTAAGCAACCACTCACATTGCTGTAATTTGAATAAAGTTGTGGCCAAAATTATGCCAAAAACCTTAAACAAAAATTAAGTGTTTATTGTGTTTTTCTTTGGGGGGGTGTCTTGGGGACCTCGACATGCAAACTAAGAAATCTTTAATAAAAATGAAGAAGAAGAAGAAGTGTGTGTCGAGTAGATGCATTGCAACTTTGCTATATCACATCCCCCCAAAGCAGCTCTTTATACTACTGACCCTCATTCTGTGCATTTCATTTGATTCCTGGGTCATCATTTGAACTAAACGTTAGGCATTCTGCTGTTGCTTCCAATGTTCTTGATAGAATGTTTAGAGGGGAAGAGCCTCAGCAAAACTCCATTCAAAGAGCAAAAATTTGCATTCATGATTTTAGAATGTCAAGTTAATTAATAAAAGGAGAAATGGCAGGGCTGCATATCCAAAACTGGTCTTTACTGCGTGGATGTTGATGGCTCCCTTTCCTCCATTTTCCCCAGTCTCTGCATAACATGATATTTAGAACTTTGCCCCGGTAGATGCCAGAAGCTTCTTGCCTTGAGCCACTGTTGTCCTAGTATACTTGATCTATGTCATACCAAACGAGGAAGAGCCTCCAGTGATCCTGCAAGAACTGTGATCATCACACAAATGACATTTTCCTCTAAGTGCAGAACGAGGCCAGCGTTGATTTGTACTTGAAAGAAACAAAACAAAACTTATGATGGTGTGGCTGTTTCGTAAGAACCAACCTTATTTGTTTAAAGTCGTGACTTCTTTAATCCTCATTAGCAAAGCAATTAGGAACTTGACTATCCCTTCACATTTATTTTTTAATATATGTGAGTTTGCATCTATAAATACTGGGCACCTTTTCAGAGAGCCTCGCTTCTCTCACTAACAATGTGCAGCTTTCCCCCCTCTAGTAGCAGAAACACAGAACCTGCTCCATTCTTGAAATAAGGCCTTGTAATATCTGAAAGGTATTGTGGTACATACATACCTCAGGTTACATACGCTTCAGGTTACACACTCCACTAACCCAGAAATAGTACCTCGGGTTAAGAACTTTGCTTCAGGATGAGAACAGAAATCGCACGGCGGCGGTGTGGCGGCAGCAGGAGGCACCATTAGCTAAAGTGGTGCTTCAGGTTAAGAACAGTTTCAGGTTAAGAACAGACCTCCAGAATGAATTAAGTACATAACCAGAGGTACCACCGTATTGTTTTAAATAAAGTTAGTCAAAAGATTGGTTACTGTTGAAAGTACACCAGCAAATACACAAAGGTCATCAACCCTTTGTGTTTACAGATTGAGAAGAGTGGATTAAGAGACTGGAGAAGGGACATGGCTTGATGGTGTAGCACTGCCTTGACATGCAGGAGGTCCCACTTGGGGCCAAGTGAGGCTCCTGTCTAGAGAGCCACTGATGGTCAGTATGGACAGTACTGAGCTAGATGGACCAGTGGTCCGACTCAGCATAAGGCTGCTTCCTATGTTCTTTATTTTCTTAGTAGATTCTCTGGGACAGTGTTGGTTGACACAGGCTGCAAGTGTGCAGGTCAGGGATAGGAAATTGGTGGCTCCCCACATGTTGTTGGAAACCAATTAGCCCCAACCAGCATGGCCAATGGTAAGGAATGATGGGACCAGTTGTATTCCAGCAACATTTGGAAGGTACAGGTTCCCCAACCCTGATGTGGGCTCTACTTACAGGGGAATCCAGGTCGATGCTCAGTGTGGTCCCTTAATCCATGAAGGTCCCTGCTATTCTAATCCCATTTATAAATGGCATGTTCATGTGTTAGAGGAAAATATTCCTCATTGTGATACCTCCATGTCTAAGATGATTGGTCCATGCATGAATACTGATCACAGGTGACTTACCACAAATACCAATGTTTACATTCCCTCAAGCATAGAGCTTTGCAGTTGAACCAGCTCACACTTTCCACTGTCAGTCAATGAACATGTCTTGGGAAGCCAAGTGAGGTACATGCATGTGTGAATCGAGGCTCAAATTAACCAATGTGCATAAAGCAATATACTGTATATTACCCTGTATATACTGTATATTACCCTGTATATTTTATGGGATGCCCCTAAAATAAATTGCTGAACACTGCCATGCATTTAGACCCATGGGAGTAAACTTATATGATATGAAGTGTGAGAGTATATTATTGTTTTAGAATGCATCTAAAAATGTTCTTAATGTTTTAAATATGTTTTACTACTTGGGTTCTTCTTTGCTACTCTAAACTCAGTTAAGAGGAAGGATAGAATTTTAATTAATCGATGAATGGGGCAACGCTAAACACACCTACAAGAGAGTAGGATCCACTGAACGTAGAGAGATTTAATTCTGAAGTGTTGTATGGCTACAATCTGATACTTACTTAACTTAATCATAGGGAGAGAAGGGGGAGATGTCATTTAAAATTGAATCCATCGAATTCAGACTGTCCACAACAATATGAAAACCAAAAACACAGGAATCCTTTGAAATTCACACTTGCCTGAATTTTGTAGTGAGGCTCTTCAGCCCAATAAAGAGCACAAAAGTGCATGAACTGGGGCAAAATGTCCATAAAAATGCATATATTTGTGAAAAGAAAAAAGAAAAATGCATTATCAAAGGAAATTCCTTTGCAAAAATGTGCATATTAGGCAAAACTGCATGCAAACATCTGCAATATTAGGAGAAATCACACTAAAATGCTGATCAATTTCCACAAGGGCTTTTTTTAAAATAAAATAAAAAAAATTCACAAACTGATGTTGAAATACGAAGAACTGAATGTAAGATTGGAAAAATGAGAAACTGAGAGAAACTAAAATGGACAGCGTTGCACATTCCTACACAACTGTAAGCCACATTGACGTCACTTCTATACTTGCCCTATGCTTGTGAGTAGACAAGCATAGGACTGCACTAACAAGTCCCTTTTTCTGTTATACTTAACATTAAACACTTGGCAATGCAGATCTCTGTTTTGTCAATTGATGTATGAAATCCCACAACATTTGTATTCTGGAGTGCTCTGCATGTGCAGCATTCTGGAGCTTTGTATTGTGCCTCTAGAAACTGCACAAAATCAATGTGGGTATTTGTGACATGGAGACATTGTGAAAGAAGGAAAGGCCTGTGCTTTGCATGACACACTTCATCGTTAATAATGAAACTGGGGCATCAAAGTGCATTCTTTTCACCATGGACAGGCTTTGTTAACACATATGTCAATAGGACTGCTGTGAAAGGTTAGGCTAAATTAGCTGGTACCGTTCGGCTGCTTGGAAAAACCATAGCAAATGGAAGCCTTTTAGGCTTAA
Source organism: Podarcis tiliguerta (assembly GCF_965153285.1). Lineage (NCBI taxonomy): Eukaryota > Metazoa > Chordata > Lepidosauria > Squamata > Lacertidae > Podarcis > Podarcis tiliguerta. The sequence continues at coordinate 36,551,397 of NC_139534.1, forward strand.
TGCAGTGGTGACATGAGTTAATGGCGTTGTTATCACCTGATAACACAACTCCATGTGAGGTAAGTTGTCCACAGGCCACTCTTTCCTGCCGAGCTGATGGCTTATGGTAATGTGGTGCAATGGGCAATCTGGAAAGCAAGTGTCTTAAATCTTTCAATTGACTAGGCAATTAATTTCTTCCATAACTGCACGACATGGGGAAATGTAACCACTCTTGCTAGGAGCAGCTGCTTGTCGTGTTAGAGGCAACTGTTTCACAAACTGAGGACACCTAAATGGTACGTTTCCGAGCACAATTCAAAGTGTTGGTGCTGACTTTTAAAGCCCTAAACGGCCTCGGCCCAGTATACTTGAAGGAGCGTCTCCACCCCATCATTCTGCCTAGACACTGAGGTCCACCGCTGAGGGCCTTCTGGCAGTTTCCTCACTGCGAGAAGTGAGGTTAGAGGGAACCAGGCAGAGAGCCTTCTTGATAGTGGTGCCCTCCCTGTAGACCACCCTCCCTTCAGATGTCAAGGACATAAACAACTTTCTGACCTTTAGAAGACATCTGAAAGCAGCCCTGTTTAGGGAAGTTTTTAATGTTTGATGTTTTATTGTATTTCTAATATTATATTGCAAGCCGCCCAGAGTGGCTGGGGAAACCCAGCCAGATGGGCGGAGTATAAATAATAAACTATCATTATCATTATCATTATTATTTAGTATCCCCACATGCGGAGGTTGACTTTTTCAGCTACCCATTAATTTGGAGTAGGGGAGCAGATCCACACATGCAAAGGATTACAGGTGTAGGTTTCCTTCCTACCTTGGCTTGTAATGGAAAGCTTCTCTACTGTTATCAAAGCTAATGCATTTATTTTTTCTGAAGCACCTCTGTATCAGACAAGACATGCACCTTGTTCTCTGTGTTCCATCAGAAATAAATATGCATAGAAAACTATGTATCTGAACTGAGCTTGTCTCTAGTCTCCTTTAGAAGGAGGGGGGATAGAACTTTTAGAGCAGGATTAGGCAAACTTGGCCCTCCAGATGTTTTGGGACTACAACTCCCATCATCCCTGACCACTGGTCCTGTTAGCTAGGGATGATGGGAGTTGTAGTCCCAAAACATCTGCAGGGCCGAGTTTGCCTATGCCTGTTTTAGAGGAAGGAGGATGAAAGATGGTCAGAAACGAGGCCTGGACTAAATACCACCACTATCTACTTCATGGAACGATTCAACACCCAGTAAAAGCAGTGGGCATAATATTTTGGCAACTTTCAGTTGGGCAAAATTCTCGAAGATCCTTTGCTTACCTGTAAGAGGAGGTGGCCAAAGATGTTTTCCTTTCTTTTCCTCTTTAAAAGGCCTTGCCATGGAGCATCGTCTTTAGGGATGCTGCTAAGCAGCTGCAGGTAGCCAAACCACTGCTTGATGCCATAGAGATAGAGAGATAGAGATAGAGACAGGGAGAGAGAGAGAGAGAGAGAGAGAGAGAGAGAGATGATAGATAGATTAGATGATATAGATGATGATGATAGATAGATAGATAGATAGATAGATAGATGATAGATAGATGATAGATAGATGATAGATGATAGATGATAGATGATAGATGATAGATGATAGATAGATAGATAGATAGATACATGATAGAATCAGGAGGTGTTTTCTCTCCATCCTCGTGGAATGCCAGGGATAAAAAATGCTGGGCTGGATAGTTTAGCCCATCACTAGATGTGGCACTTATTTCAGATATATGGGGAATTCACCTACTATGCTGGTTTTCTTGTAACATAGGATAGGAAATTTCCTATTAGAATATGACTTTTAGTCTTGGTTTAAGCATGAATGTTTTCTTGGGGTGTGTGTGTGTGTATAGCTCTGCAGTGCTTGGAAAATGTTGACCAGCGACATCCCTCCCCTCCTCCTGAAGTCACGCAGGAATCAGGGAAATTCCAGTCACCGTTACTGTGTGCCTATCAACTTGCCTCACATTCTGTTCTGCCCTTGTGTTTTTCTTGGCTACCTTGCATTCTACCTTCTTACTCCTTTTGAGCATGTCTGTTGGTGGAATTCTGATGGCTCTTGTTTTATGCCTAAACAGTTCTAGCTTCCCCTTACCATATGGTCATCCTGATGTTACCATTTGCCTCAATCATCCTTTTTGTAGCTGCTTGAACATCTTAATTGATCTCATGAGCTATGTTAGGGATTTATAACAGACATCAATGTAATTCATCTCATAAGCACGTAACTGTCTTTCTCACCAATTGGAGGCCTGTGTCTCCTGCATCTATAAATATGCCCCCAAACAGCTTTTCATCCCTGTGGTGATATAAACATCTTGAAGGATGGTTGGGACTGCCGGCAAGTATTCCAGGTCCAGACGTATTACACACAGTTTGTGCTGTGATGCTCTGCCCTTTGGTTTCGAATAACCAGGGCATAGCAAAACACCCCCATTTCCCCTCAGTGGATAGTTCTACAGTAAAAGCAAAAATGTTATAGTGTCTATGATTTATTGGTTTACTAGTCTTCAATATGGTCCTGTTCTGAAGTTAGAGCAGCTGAATGCTCAAATTCCTGACTCTGCTTCTCTTATGGCTTTCCAGATGATGAGGTGTACATACACAGGGCCATGCAATGCCATTGCTGAAACATTTCCATTGTGTTTGTCAGGTTCTTCTGTGTCCAGCCAGGATTCCTTTTTAATGTGGAATGTGGTTGCATTAGCATCAGAGGTGCCTATTGGCCAGTGCCTGAGACATCACCATAAGATGCATACCACATGCCCTTTCCCTGTCACCATGCTGGGTTGCATTCCTCACTAATAGATCTTGCTCACACATTTCCCATTTTCAGAAATTGTATGCCCACTGCCCACCCTCTCCAGAGAACTTCTATACTTTTTTAAAAAAGATACCAGCCTCTTACATCTCTCAGCAATAAGCCTGGGTCCTGCCATTACACTGTGGGCATAGCAAATAGCAGGAAAATGTGAAGAGAAAATAGAAAGAACTCTGCAGGAGCCCCCTTTAGACGATCACATGAAGTGTCAAGTGCCATATTTTTCACTCTATAAGACGCACCAGACCATAAGACGCACCTAGTTTTTGGAGGAGGAAAACAAGAAAAAAAATATTCTGAATCCCAGAAGCCAGAACAGCAAGACACTTCTCTTCATGGAGACACCAAGGGTTCTAAAATGCCATTTCCTGCCTTTGAGGTTCACTCTCCAACTCTTCAAGAGTGACAAGAATGATGATGCCTTGGGCAGAGCTAGCATGCTAACCCCACACGTGTGTATTTACTTAGCACTTAACTAAAGAGGGCTAGGAAAGGGCTTTCCTCTGGAAAGGCCGCAACAAAGACCAGTGTTTGCTGCTGCTGACTGCAGTCCAGCCACCCATTACTTTATCAACTCACTCTCTACTGCTACACTGATCATTTTGCCACCGGAGGGTTTCCTGCAGTGGGCGACCTTTTCCTGCACTTTTGAACAATGCTTGTATCCCCAGGGACGATGTTTGGCAGAGGGCTGTGTTGGCAAAGTACCAACATTTAGTCGCCTCTCTGCCTGAGTGAACTTGTCACTTCTAAGTTACAATGGGATGAACCCAGAAGGTGAACCTACATTTACCGAGTCCCTTACCTTTACCTTCTCACTCACACCTTGATTCCTTGCCATAAGCTATTTAGACAATGCAGCTTTTCGCTGTGTTTCATCCAGCCAGCCTTGTGTCAATTTCCCCTTAAGACTCTTATCTAGGATGTGCTGATTTCTTTGTTGTGATGAGGAGGGAGGGCCTGTTGTTATTTTTCTGGAAAGTAAAAAAAGTCTTTATGAATGGACAGGATTTAAAAACAAAATAAAGTGAGGATTTGCCTCCAATCTTTCAGCTTCTTAGTCAACATTGCCTAATATCAAAATACAAAACAGAGGTGCACTCTGACTTTTGAGTTTCAAAAAAAGAATTTGGCAGTTGGAGGCAATTTCAAAATTGGAAAGTTTATTTCTCATTTTATTTTTCTTGTGTAGGATCGAATGGTTAGCTCTATTTGGGGTTGTGAGATACTAAAGTGAGTTTCACCTTAATGACCGCTCCCCGCTTAAAACGGGGGGCGCCCTTTGCGTGGACGTGCGCAGCCCCTAGATCTGGAGCGGCTCCATCAGCATAGGCTGGCTTGCCTTCCCTCAGGTGGGATATCTGGAGGTCTCCGCCTACCTCAGTCAGTTGTCCAATCCCACCTGGGGGGAGCGTTGCCAAGGAGACCAGGCCAGGTAGGGGAGGGATTACCTGCCCACACAATAGAGGGAGGATCTTACCTCGGAATCCTCACTTCAGCTGGCTTGATTTCACTTCCCCTTTAAGTTATCACTTCCAAATAGTGCTCAGTTTACTGAGCCAAAGCTCCTGACACTTATCTCTGTCTAAGCATTCAGTGTGTTGTGTGATTTGATGCCGAGCATGCACAAAGTGCATTTTCCTTGTCACTCACTTTGCTTGTATCGGATGTTGCTTTTATAGGCGTTATCCCCAATTCCTTTCTATAAATTAGTCACTGACAGGAAAAAAATGATTAAAATACATTTGCTCTAGATTTCAGAGGCTTGAATTAAAGAACTGACTAGCCTCCTTCCCAATTTAGAAAAAAACTGCAAAGCAAGAACTTTTTTTATTAAATAAAAATCCTGCTAAATTAAAACAACGGCAACATTGAAATACCCACTATCTTGAGCTTGAGTCATCTTTGTACATGAAAATGCAGCATTCAAGGCTAGAAATCAAACTCACAAATAGCAAAACTGAGGAAACCCTAGCACAAGGCTGGTGTTTGCATGTAACACTGAAACAGCTGGTTTAAATTTTACATTTTCTATTTTTATTAGAACACTGACTCTTGTTTATCGTTATTGATTTTATTGGGTTATTATTGACTCACTGCACCCTGTGGGCCTATTAGTGAAAGGCTAGTAAAGCATTAAAGGAAGACTTAGGCGTTTCGGTGCCTTGTGCTTATAGCAGTTGCTTTTTTATCCTTTCTTCTTCTTCTTCTTCTTCTTCTTCTTCTTCTTCTTCTTCTTCTTCTTCTTCTTTAAAATAAAAAATCAGTCACTAATATGAAACCATTTCACTGTAATACCCAAAGTCCAGCTTTCGTTTACTGCTGAACAAATTCGATTGCATCAGGCAGAGAAGCGCTGTGGTGAGGTTTGTTTATTTCTTATTCCTTGACGTATAAAGGCAAGATACATTTACTGTCTATCACAGGGGCGGGCAGAAAGCTGATTGGGATCTGCTGGCAGATCTCTGGGTGATTTGCAGAAGATCAGCAAAAGTTTTGGATGCTGCCAAATGCCTTAATAATATCAACAGGAAAAAGCCTTTTCTCCTCCTAAAGTTGGCTGCTGAAATCAAGAAAACTTAGGGGAAATTGGGTCCTCCCTTAAAGAGGGTACGTATTGCAGTGAGACCTGGAAAACCGACACCCTGTGTTGTGGGTGGGTACAACTGGTCAGCCACAACACCCGAATGGTAGGTCCCTCAAAGCTAGGTACAATCTGGCCAATGGGACGCAGTCCAAACGGTTTGAGGGACCTATTTATACCCATGCACATGACCCAGAGCTTCCTTTTCGGTGCGTGCATTCGGAACACCCGCTCACCGCTCCCTACTTTTAGGGCTTTGCGCTTGACTTTGCTATGCTGCCGTGTGTCATCTGTCGTTGGGACAGGGGCATGGCAGGAGTTTCCCCCACTTGGCTGGTTGTCTGTTGCCATTTGGGTTTTGCCTGTCACGTAGCAAATCGTCACAACTTGTAATGTTGTGGATAGGCTCTGGTTCAGGTGATAGGGATGGGAGAACGCTCTGGCCATCCCTATGTGAAGGGTATTCCCTTAAAGGAATCCAGGGACTCAATGCTTTGGTCAACTCCTGAGAGGGGGTGCCTGAGTCCAGGGTGGTGGAGATAGCTTGTTCCCGGCTTTCCGCTTATCCAGGTGTTCACCCTTGGCTGACGTATGCTCGAACCCTCGGTCAGCGCTACCTGCATGGCAGGGAGCTAGTCAAACCAGAGCCTATGCAACCAGTCACTTTCTGTAATCAATAAAGTTGTAGCCTAAATTCTGCAAAAAACCAAACCAAAACTTGAGTCAAGTGTGAATTTATTTAGGGGGGAGGTTTCTGGGGCTGAACACACAAAAGCCTTTTCTCCTCCTGAAGTTTGCTACTGAAATCAAGAAAGCTTAGGGGAAACAAGAGTAGATTTCTGCATGAAAGGATTTGTTTGTGAGCTCCAGTTATGGTACTGAAAATTAAAAGCGTAGGCAAAGCGTGTGCCCAGAAGCACCTTATCTTGGAATTCTATGCTCTCCTTCTTAGGCCATTCTGTTGTACCTGCTCAGGACAATAGGGAGCATGTGGCACTGTCACCAATGTTAGATACCCTGACAATGTAGGTCATCTGTTAGGTATCTGAGAGGGGCTGAGACATCTAGGCTGATTCTACTGCCTGTTTCCCTCTCTCTTCTGCTAAGAGGGGACAGATGTAGCCAGAATTAACGATGCCGATTAATAACAAACAGATGATTAGTGATTATCTACTGGGTAGCACATGCACAATACAAAAGTGTGGTGCACCCCAAGTACTTGATATTGTATTTTTCTCCATACATTGCTGTTTTAATTAACCAAAGACTGACTAATATCATTGCAGTTATCTCCTTAACTGCTACATACTGTGGGCCTTGTTGTTGCAATGCAAACCATATTGAAACTGGCGCTGTAGAATCTGTTTGGGGCAGGGGGAAAGAACAGGTCCTTTGAAAATAACACAGAGTATTCTATGTGAATCCATCAATATTATTCATGCAAAGTCTGTAGTATTACAGAAAGGTCACTGACCTGTATACAACATTAAAGTCTTAGTCTTCTCGGAAAGTCAATATCTTATTTGTAGTCCGCCAAATTCAGCAAAACAAAAATTCAAACAAGATTCAGTGCAACCTTCCGATAGAATAATATGGATGTGTAGTTCAACATTAGTCGGATTGCAGATATACTGACCTACCACAAGGCAGAAAGTCCAAAAGTATTTAGATGAATTGACTGCTGCTCAGAATAGACCATGGTAGTTTTTTTGTAGACGTTGGTTAATATCAATGGCTTTTTAAAGGGAAATCTCCTTACAACAGATACGATACAATGAATCACATACAAAGCCGCCCATTGGAAAATGACTTTGGGAATTAATAGCCTGGAAAGATGCTCTCAACACCACCTCCCCCAAGAAGGGGGGTAATTTTGACTGGTTGGTAGTTATTCCATTCCAAGGGGTCCAGGAATGGTTTCTTTAGGAGTGGTGACACCACTGCCATTTTTAAGGCAGCAGAGAGCACCCTCTCAGGCAATGAAGCATTCAACGTGATCTGAACCCAACTAGTCAACCCCTCTTTGCTAATTTAATAAGCCAGGAACTCAGCTCAGCTGGGCGAAGATCACGAGGAGCGCTGCATTAAAGTTATTGCAATATTCACAGAATAGCCTTGTATCTTATATGGAGTTAAATGGTGTTTAAAGATGTCGGCACTCTTCTTCCAAACACAGCTCATGCCCTGGGGCTCGGGTTTTTTTGCCCATGTTACACAAGCTTCTTCCTTCCCATTGCTTTTATAGCAAAACTTTGTAGAGGTGAATGTCTGAGGTATGAATCAACTGGCTGTGGATATGCCCCTCCAAGGCAGCTCGCATCAGCCAGATCAGACTTCAAGTGAATGAGGCCAGGAAAAATATTTCTTCAACCATTGAGTTGGTGTTTTGTCTAGGCTTTGGGATGGGTGAAACAGCTGGATGGCATGAATGATCTAGGCAGGAGTGGGGTGACAATTTAGGACCATGGAGCAGTACGTAACAGCCAATCATTACTCCTTTCATGTTAATCATTATATTTATATACCTTTTTGGTTAAAAAAGAAAAGTTCTCTACCCTTTTTCTTTTTTCTCTGCTGTTTTGCATGTGTATCTTCCCCCCTACTGACTATTGCCCTTTTCATCTCTCTCCCCTCTTCCTCTTTTTTCTTCTTTCTGACATTTCTTCTTCTCCTTCTTCTTCTGCTAACTCCACTCTAATCACCCTCTTTGCCAGCTTTCGCAGCCAATGATTTCAGATGGAAAATCTGCCGCCGCCAGAATCCCTCCTCCACAAACATTAATGGCCGTGCACTGGAAAGGCTGCCCTGCCCTGCCCTCCATCATCTAATTTGAGACGCTGAGGGGGCAGACAAAACAGATGGTTGGCATAGATGATGATGATTCACTGCTTGAAATCCTGGTGAAACATATCTGAAATCAGTGAGAGAGGAGCAGGCCTGACATTTGACAGAGACATGTAAAAAACGAACAGTTCCAGACAAAGGTCAGCCCCATCCGCCTGTTATTTTCCAGATGCACCAATCATAGGCTATTAATTTGACAGCTATATTGAGAATATATACCTCTTTCCCAAACAGGCCCAATCTCGCTCGAGGAAAAAGCAAGGCTCAAATCATTGGTGGGGAGAGATAAAGGGGTCCTTTATGAAAGCCAGAAAACCCCACCCCCTTACTCTTAATTCAAGCCAAATCCTGCCCCTCAATAGCTTTCTAAAAATGTTAGCTAAGGGGGATGTCACAAAGGTAACAGGGGTGGAGATCAAAAGTGCTGGGAAATGGGTTTAATCAGATCTCTGCTGCCATTTGTACATGGTTTCATTTCCTAGGTAATGAAGAAAGTAGCGACACTCAAAGCAATCTAACCAATAGCATGCCATGATGACTTTACTGGGCCATGTCCAATGTTATTGTGCAAAGCCCTGAGCAATATAAGACCAGGATGCATTGCCTCCATACAGACTGTGGCTGCCTTACCCCATATGCCCCATGCTGAGCACTGTTTTTAATTTGTAAAGAACAAGTTAACCTGTTGTATGTGGCAGATAATGATTTTATGCTTGGTTTTAACTTCTGACCCTGGTTGGATCTAGACACATCAAAAAAGTGTTTCAGTTAAACGCATTTTAAACTTTGTATGAGAAATCGGGTTGGCTAAAACGAAACTCCACAGCACCAATGTGGTGTCACAGCGTTATAATGCATATACAACACATATACAGCACTTTTTTTTGCCAGTGTAGCTGAGTCCCCAGTCTCCTTGGTTGATTTGCTTTATATTGTTCCTGCTTTTCTGAAATCATAATTATAACTGTTGCAGGCTATCCAGTGTGGCACTTTTGTATTAGAAGTTTAGTATCCAAACATTTTAATCGATTAAAAAACCCCAATAATGAAATCTGGCTTTAATTCTTCTGACAAAAATCTGAAGAATGGGAACCAAAAAGCCAAGGAGTTCTGCATACCCAGAAGACTAATGTAACAAGGAACGGAAGAACTTCCACAGAAGCTAGTAACAACATTGGTTGCTTCTATCACAGAGTCCTTTAGTGATGCTGAGCAATTGCTACTGAAGTTACCTGGAGGTGGAATTAATATCAAAATCCCCTGCTGCACTTTATTATACTACTATATTACTCAGCAATGTCCTTCCCTATGGCCCAGTTCTGGCTACAAGGTATACTCACAAGTAAATCCCATTCAGCAAAAGTACCAGGCGTCGATCAACTCACAGAAGTCTCAGATGCTTCAAAGGGCAAGATCTGGATCAGGATAATGTAAAGCTCGTCACACGCACTCCATCCTGCCCATCTGGTTATGGATCTGGAAGACCAAGGAAACGTGTGGTAAAGGGTGAATTGTAGGCAAGCACAATTTGTCCACAACCTCAGTGTATGTGTGTGTACACGTAACTCTGAATTCTGTTGACTTATTTTGCTCTTTTGAGTGGGTGCCATTTCTTTCCCAGCCATTAAAGGCTATTGCCTTCAAACACCTAATAAATAATGTTCTTTTATCCCCTAGTTCCCGCTCTGATTTTTTCCAGCAGCAAACTGTGCAAAAATGGCAAGTCCTACAAAGCTAAGGACAACAAAGAACCTGGAAAATCACAAAGACTAAAATCTGAGCTATGTACCTTATCTGACATTTATATTTGAACACAACATGCTCATGATAATATTCACATCAGAAGGAAATGGCCTCAAATTAATTGATTATGGTGATGATGTTGCAAGCGGAAATGCAAATGGAATTAAGTCTCTCATGTAAGATATGGAAGACGGCAGTTCAGTCTTTTCTTTGTACATTATGTCTCAGTATCATGAAACAATGAGCTCAACCCAGCTCTAGTTGTACATATTGCATACAACTCCAGATCAGTTTGTGTCCCCACGTCAGCAGGCACATCTGTCAAACTCAGCAGAACTTGGATGAGAATTGCGACCAGGATGTGATGGAAAACCCATATCTATTGTCAGAAGTTTATTGTTTAACCATTAAGGCAATTACAAAACTTCCACCATTATTACAACTAGAGTAAGATCTCCCAAACTAAAACACATCAGTTCCACTGCCATTCTACTACAACCTCTGGGTATGTAGACGAGGCACCATAGATTCACGAAAGTATCTTATGAACCATATTTTGCATTAAGGCCATCTCAGCTGCAGTCCCTTGTAGGCTTCCATAGGGCTTCCATAGGAAGCTGTCATGTGTTGTCAGATCTTTGGTCTATCTAGCTAGCTCAGTATATATTGACTGGCCCTGGCTTTCTAGGGTTTCAGACAGAGGTCTCTCCTAACCCTACATGGAGATGCTAGGGACTGAACCAGGGACCTTCTGCACGTGAAACAGATGCTCTGCTGGTACACCACATCCCATCCATTTGCAGCAGCTTCCTAGATTTCACTAGCTGTTCAAAACAGAGGAAAAGCAACCTCTTCCTTTGATTACTAGGGGCTCGTCTGTGTTGCTTATCTTGTACTGGATGGCTGTCTTGAGATCAGATGCCTGCTATGCTGGGGAAACTCAGCGCAGCAGTTACACTTTGCTAGCTGGGGCTTTCTTCTAGAGCGAATGCCAGACATTATGCACTTGCTCACAAAGAGGCGATTCCATGGTGCTTTGATTATCTAGGAGTGTGTTCCAGATGGTGGCCTCAGTTCTTTAGGCATGTTTGGGCAGATCCCATCTGATATGCCTTCAAGTCTTAAGAGTACTATATATCATATGCATTTTTGCCTGGAGATAAGTTTCGCTCGGTTAAATAGGATTTGCTTTTGGAGTGCATGCAGTGCCGCAACCTACAATACTTCAGTTAGCCAGCCCCTTCCTTTTTTCTCAGTCTTGTTCCTTAGGTGGACACAATTTAAGTTACAACAACCCCAAGAGGAAACAGCTTTTCTAATTATGAAAAGTGAGTAATGGCCCCGGGGGTGGAACTGGAATGTGAACTGGAAAATACTTCATAACATTTACATTTTCTGATATATGTCCAAAGTCACCAGCATAAGGTCCCCTATCTTGGGGAGTCTGCGTAAGGGATGTTTGAAGGCTCTTCCTTTTAATTTGTCAGTTCTTCTAACAAGGAGGCACCACAATTTATAGTGCTATTGCAACACTTTCATGCAATGTGTTTTGTCCTTTCCCACCAATATCAAACTTCAAAGACGAGAGAGTGCTTTAGATGAAACACAACCTAATGATTTTATCTCATAATGGATTCTGGGAATCTTTCCTATCTGATGCTGTTAAATATGACAAATGAAAAGAGAGTTTGCATTCCCAGCCATAATGATTTAACATATGCTACTGAATGATGAATCACTCCTCCTTTAGTAGTCTCAGCAGGCAGTGGCCCTCATACTATGGGCTGGGGCAACTTAAGGGAGCAGGGGAAGGGCACTTGCAAGAGGAGAATGAAGGAGGGAGGGAGGATCCTACAGCAGGCAGAGGTGGAGATATGGTCGAACGCTGGACAATTCAGGACAGATAGAAGAAAGTACTTCACACAGTGTGTAGTTAAACTCTGAAACTTGCTCCCGCAGTAGGCAGGAATGGTCACCAATTTGGACATAAGAGAATTAGACAAATCATGGAGGAGACAGCTATTGAAGGCTGTGTCCTACCCTCTCCCTGGCAGAGGCAGCATGCTTATTGATTCCAGTTGCTGGGAATAGCAAGTGGAAGAGTACTGTTGTGCTCCTGTCCATCTTGCAGGCTTCCCATAGGCACCCAGTCAGCCCTTGTGAGAACAGGGACTCAGCTACACAGCTGCAAATATAACGTTTTAAGTGCATTTTACAAACGTGACACTAGATGACAATAGTGAGCTCATGGCAAATTCAATATATATTTCCAAAATGTGATTTTTTAAAAGCATTTTCACAGTGTTTTTTATATCTGTCTAGATTCCACCCAGGATGCTGGACTATGTGGGCCATTGGTCTGATTCAGCAGGCTGGTCTTATTTATGTTCTCCTTTGCAGGAGTGTTACTTAGTGTTACCTAGTTCCTTAGCTACATAGGCAGGTTCAATTTCCTTCTCTGCCTCCCTCCAGTTTTGGCGGCCATGTTTTATTAGTTATGGACAAACACACACATCCACCTGGGTCTACGTGTCTAAAATTTGGCAAGGCTAACCCCCTCTTGGGGTCTACTATGGCTGAGGATTACATTATAATCCTATGTTATAAAACCCTCAAACGTCTTTGCTGTTTTGGCTTCACGATGCAAGTCAACAAAGGGACCAATGTTTGGTTTTCTGAATATTGCTTCAGATTCAAGGTCCAAGGCAAAATGATATTAAGTCAATAGGGGCCCGATCCAATGCATCAAGTTGAAGCAAGGAATAGGCCTTGATCAGCCCTAGTAAAAAGCACGGCACTCTTTCAGTGGGCCAAATTTGTGCATCTGGATTTGAACAACTAAGTGCTGTTGTTATTTTCTAACAGCTACATTTACATATTTGGGGGGAAGTATTTTTCAGATTTCAGTTTTTTGTCTCCTGTATTAAAGGTCAATGGCAGATGTGGGTGTCTGGGAAAGAAAGCAATGATTGTAAATGTCTGTGGAAATATGACTAAGAAGCAGCTCTGAAGGGATATGGTCCATGCCGCAAAACGTTTCCTTTTATTTCCAGAGTATGGGTTAACTATGAAACAACTGTATTAACAGTTCTGTGCTTACTTTGTTTCTTTTTAATGTACTCTTTAGGGGCAGAGAGGGACTCCACACAAACACAGCGTTGCTGTTTTGTTAGGCCAGTTTATAAGGAAGAAGCAAGTTCACTTCATAAAAGAAAAACCAAGACACTTTGACAACAGACCCATCTCTTAACAACACAAATAGCACAATCTTTGTCATTTTCAGGTTGGGAGCACTCTAGGCATGCTCAGAGGCAAATGGGTTGAGTTGTTAAAATTGCTGCACACTAAATCTAGCAACCTTATTCAAGCCTCTTCACTTGAGTGCCTGATGGGCTTGAATGAAATGGTTTTTGTGTGTGCAAAAGGCCCCAGATTTAATTCCCAATGTAGCCAGGCACTGAGAATCACTTCAGTCTGAAACCCTGGAAAGTCACTACCATTCAGTGTAAACAATACTGAACCTGATAGACCAATAGTTTGACTCAGTATAAGGCAACTTAATATGTTTCTCTACAATGTGAGCCCTCTTATGCGACAACCTTACATAAATTGCTCCCCTCTTGCTGCTGTTTTTGGTACACCTAGTTTTAAGCCCGGTTAATGGCCCAACTTTATGTGATAGTCATATACTGGTTCTTTTTGACACAGCATCCACCACAGAGAAATCCCTGACGTATTATGAATCAAACCATGTTGTTGAATCCTGCAAGAGAGTTTTCCGCCACAGCTACCCCTGAAGTTGCCGCCATTGCCAGATGCAGGGCTGTGGAAGCTGATGGGGACTGTGACAAGAATGGGTGCACTGACATGTTGATTTTACACATGAACAACAGGTCATATCCACACCGTATGTTCAAAGTACCATTCTAACACAGAGAATCCTGGGAATTATATTGTTCTGGAAATTGTAGCTCTGTGAGGTCGGTACCCCTAACCAGTGCTTTTTTCCTAAAAAAATTGTTTAGGGGTACTCTCATTTTGACTCAAGAAAGATCACCATTTTATAGTTCAAATCAGGAAAAATAAATACACTAATGGACAAAAGTACAAATACCATGCATTACCTCACATTACACAGCTGACAGCTCACAGTAACTTCCACATTGGCATGAGGTTGTGTGCACTAACATCTTCCCTCCTACTTCCAACTCCTACTTCACACATTAAATGCTCACTTCCGTCTGAGACTCGGGAAACAATGTGACAGGAAATGAGGCCGCCATCGGGGGTAGCAAAGAAACTGATGATTCACCATGCTAGAGAAGAACCTATTATTATTATTATTATTATTATTAAAAAAAAAATAGTTTCTTCTCTTGTTAGATTCGCAAAATGTTTAGGGCTATCCGTACCCCTGTATGCCCCCAGAAAAAGCACTGCCCCTAACAAAAGTACAACCCCAAAGATTCTCCTTGACTGTTAAAATATTGCTGTAAATATATGGTGTGAATGTGACCAGAGAACGCCTGATGAGCATTTCAGGAAAGAGAACCTCCAGAAATGAAGGCTCTTTCTAACTTTTTGATCAGGATATGTATGTTTGTGTGTTCGTGGATATTCCAAAGACCTAGTTTCACATCCTGCAGTTCCTTGGTTTGTTTTGTAAAATGGTCCTCTATCTGCAAATCTGCCAGCGTTGGAAGTAATTCTCTCCCCCGCCAGTGCTGCTGTAACATTTCCAGTTTTCAGGATGTTCCTCCCAAGCAGAACTTGTGTCAAAAGCTCAGATTTCTCCTGATTACTCCGGTTGTAGCACGAACAAAACTGTGCACATAACAACCAAATGGAAAATACTGTAAAGCTATCATACTAGAAAGCACACCCGTTTGACCCACCTTAATTTTTTTTAAAAAAAACATCAGATCCAACTACCCTCAGTGGAAAAACAAACCCATCATTTGCCAGCATAATAAGTTACAAATCCTGGGATTTCCATGCTGAGTTCTGAAATCTATCTTTTACACACCCAGCCCAGGAAGTCTTTAAACGTAAAATGAGGCTGTAAATGTACATTGCCCAGAGTGTGGTCAATGAATCAGCAAGTGTTACAGGAGGTCAGGGTGAAATGTCAGGTGCTATTTCAGCAGTCTATTTTTCATAAACCTTAAGACAGCCCTGAGAAACTTACTGGAACTTACTAAAAAGTCAGGCAGCAAGAGCAACACCTCAGAGCTCCTGTATTTTCTCAACCTGAAAGGTGATTGTAGACTTTTTTCCTGGTTTAGGTGAGAAATTCCTGGCCCACGGTTGCCTAGTATGTCAGGCGTATCCAACAGGGTGCCCTTCCCTTCCCATTAGCCCCAGTTAGCTAAGTCAGTGGTGGAGGATGATGGAAGATGGAGGGCAACAACTTTTGTGGGGCACACCACTTTGGCTCCCCTGAAATATGCTGTGACTGGGAGAAAGGAGCAAGTCAGCATTGCATCAAGCTAGAAGCATAATTTTGTAGTTGAATGGGAAGGGAAACTTCCATCTTTTTTTTTAGGACAATCAAATACTCCCTTTGAGCTTGCTGATTCATAGAATCATAGAGGCATTGAGGGAACCTTGTCCAACCCCCCTGATCAACAAGAAACTCAGAGCTATAGCATCCCAAATGTATGGCTGCCAAGGCTCTGCTTGAAAACCCCCAGCACTGGAGAGTGCACCAGCACCCTAGGTAATTCTTTCTATTTTCAAATTGTTGTCCCTTTTACATATCCCCTAATATTTAGCCAAAACCTATTCTTCTATTCTTCTTGGGACGCGGGTGGCGCTGTGGGTAAAACCTCAGCGCCTAGGACTTGCCGATCGTCAGGTCGGCGGTTCGAATCCCCGCGGCGGGGTGCGCTCCCGTCGTTCGGTCCCAGCGCCTGCCAACCTAGCAGTTTGAAAGCACTCCCGGGTGCAAGTAGATAAATAGGGACCGCTTACCAGCGGGAAGGTAAACGGCGTTTTGTGTGCTGCGCTGGCTCACCAGATGCAGCTTGTCACGCTGGCCACGTGACCCGGAAGTGTCTGCGGACAGCACTGGCTCCCAGCCTCTAGAGTGAGATGAGCGCACAACCCTAGAGTCTGTCAAGGCTGGCCCGCACGGGCAGGGGTACCTTTACCTTTACCTTTACCTTTATTCTTCTAAAACTTAAGCCCATTAGATCTAGTCCTGTCTTCTGGGGTGGCAGAGAACAAGTATTTAAAGAATGTTATTATACTACCCCCCAAAAAAGCAATTATATTTTCTTTAGCTTAAGCATACCTGGTTCTTCCCTCAGAAGACTTGTCCACTTCCCTGACTACCATTGTTGCCTTCCTTTGACCCAGTTCCAGCTTATTTATATTGTTCTTATGAACTGGAAATATGTAGTCTTACTAATATGGAATAAAGGGTGGTTCTTACTTCGTGTCAATTGTAAATAATGGTGCTATTAATGCAATCTGAAATTGTATTAGCTTTTTTTTTTTTTGCAGCTGTTTCACACTGCTGACGCATGTTCAGTAGGTGATCAGCTGTAATTCCATGATGCTTTTCATATGGAATACCATCAAACCAGGTGTCCCCTCCCCTGAATTTGTGAAACTTTCCGGTTTCACATTCTTTCAAAACTGTTGCGAATTATTATTGTTTGGAGGTAATAGCTGTCACACCCAGTTTTGTGTTCTTGCATGTTCACTGAATGTGTGAGGGGGGGTTGTGGGAACACTTTCCAATTACTGGACATTTAGATATTTTCAAGACAGTGTCTGAGCTGTCCAGGATGATCCTGGTTGGAAGATCTACATATAAGTACACGCATAGCTATTTTGTTCTCTGCCAAACGTTGAAGGGCATGTTGATGTTTTTTTCCCCTATTACTCAAGGGCAACCAAAAGTACCTAAGATGGCTCCCTTGACAACCTTTGAAACCTTTTAAAAATACATTTTGCCCTTTAGCTCAAAGATTTATGGAATAAAGACCATGCGAGCATAAATGTTGGGAGAATGGCATGCCTGCACAGAGTATGCGTTGATTGTCATGATATTGTGCTAATCTGACTAACCCCACAATAAACTACTATAAATTAGCAAGAGTAGAGTTAGAATAGCACATTTCTTTATTAAGTTTCCAAGTTTTATTGGCATATTTGGATATATTAATCCTTGAGAAATCTTACGGTTATGAAAGAGTTAGGAAGTATCCCTTTTCATGGTATGCTACATTTATGCTAGACGCTGATGTTATTGGCTTGTAGGTAAACTATTGCTTCCTATGCTGCAAGACTTTTAACTTCCACACATTTAGCCCAAAGCCTCAGCTAACTCTGACATCAGCCTCATGGCACTTAAGCTTATAATAGCTCACTGTACATGCTAACATTTCTGCGGTTCTCAATTTAGGCAAGCTATTTGTATTTGTACAGCATATGCATTCAAGGAGGGGTCAAGCTCTAGGGGCAATAAATCATTTGGTGCACTGATTTTTCAGTGAGTAAGATACAGTAAATAATGGCAGAAGTCAGTGAAAGTTATTGCTATCATTCTGACATGAAAGGAATATTATGATGGTAATAATTAAATACTCAGCTGAGAGCGTGTTTGTTGGGTTCACCGAATGCATATGCTGAAAAATTGGACTAGTGACTAATGGCATCATCAAGGACCCACGTCTAAGATAACCATGGTCAGTTTTTTGCTTGAGTGGGTGGCTTGTTGACATCAGAAGGTTCCTAGGAAGAGATCCAGTCAGGGGAAGTCATGTGTGAAGGTGTCTGCATCTACATACTTGTGAAGGCTTATTGAAAAAGATTGGCAATGGAACAGGAAGCCAAGACAAAGCAGATACGTTGGTTCTGGAGCAATTAAGAAGTGATCGGTTTGACAAGAACCAACAGCCATCTTCTATTACGGAGTAGCTAAGGGCTGAAGAAAATACAAAATTTGATAGCTCATCACTGAAGGACTTCTCATGCGATAGCCCGTTACTCCACATTCATGATATGCCCAGCATTTGAGGTGATGTAAAAGATTCATTGTTATCATTTTTATCTGTGGTGGCTCTTACACAGACACACGCACCCTACTTGATTTCCCAATCATTAAGCAATGGACATGGATGGATGAACATACTCTGAGATCTAGTTATAAATTTATTATCTAGAGAGCTGAGAAGAAAAGAGTAGACTATTTTGCTTATAGATATAGAAAGGTGACAGCTGTCCTGCTTTTTCTCCAGGAAGCTCAGAACAACATCCATGGAGTTATCAAAATGTCCTCCCTCCATCGCAAAATATATTTCTCCCCTCACAGCAATACAGTGGTACCTCGGGTTAAGTACTTAATTCGTTCCAGAGGTCCGTTCTTAACCTGAAACTGTTCTTAACATGAAGCACCACTTTAGCTAATGGGGCCTCCTGCTGCCACCGTGCGATTTCTGTTCTCATCCTGAAGCAAAGTTCTTAACCCGAGGTACTATTTCTGGGTTAGCAGAGTCTGTAACCTGAAGCGTATGTAACCTGAAGCGTATGTAACCCAAGGTACCACTGTACTACAAGCCAGGTTAGGTTAGAGAGTGACTTATCTTAGATCATACTTTACAGCTGAGCAGTGACTCTAGCCTAGGTTTGATTCAAGGCTCTAACCACTGTACATCACACTACAAGCTGAACAAATGTGAAAATGCCCTGAAAAATGCCAAGTAATTATCATATCTGGTGGGAATGTAAGAAAGTAAAAAGCTTTTGGGAAATGGTTTATAATGAATTGAAGAAAATGTTGAAATATACATTTGTTAAGAAACCAGAAGCATTTTTATTAGGCATTACAGGTAATGAGATAAATAAGAAAGAAAAGAAGTTATTTTTATATGCAGTGACAGCAGCAAGAATATTGATGGCCCAGAAATGGAAACAGGAGGAGCTACCTACGTTAGGAAAATGGAGAACAAAAATGATAGACTATGCAGAATTGGACAGAATGACTGGAAGGATCTGAAACCAACAAGACCAAAGATTCACAGAAGATTGGGAAAAAATTATTGAATATTTGCAAAAATTAAGTGACAATCAGATTACGTTTGTAAGTTTTAATGAAGCATTGTGATGGGAAATAAGTATTAAATAATAATACTTATTAAAAGAAGTATTAAAATGGGATGAAGTTTACAGTAAATAATATAAATAATAAAATAGAAATGTGTTTAAATTTAAAATATGAAGGATTCGCAGACAAGTTGAGGGAAGTAAAAAAAAGAGAAATAAGATGTAACTAAGATGTATGGAGTGTATAATTTTGTTTTGTTTTTGAAAATTTATATATGGTGGTTGGGCCAGTCAGTGAGAATGTGAAAGGCAGGGTGGAGCCAGTTGGCACTTTCCCATCCCATGATTCTAGCATGCCTGAATATGGTTCTTGAGTGGCCCATTGGCTACTGGTCTTTGACTCCTGACTCATTGTCTACTTGTCCATGACCTTTGGCTTTCCCCCTGCCCAACCTAGCTATGCACATAAGCAGAAGTGCTCCTATTTTCATTTGTGAAATGTCTGACAGTATGACAGCATGCTGCCCTGGCTCCTTTATTGCCCTTGGGCCTCAAAGAGTTACCCAGTTGCAGTTTAGCAAATCTTCCTCAAATAGAAAATAGAGTGAGCAAGTAGGTAGATATATAAAGGAATGTGGGTATGGGTGCACACAGACAGACAGACAGACAGATAGTAAGACACAGACTCACATATATTCCTTATTGCAATGCAATATCTTGCTCAGTGGTTTTTCATTTTTATTCTTGCTGTTGTCACATGAAAGCATGCCATCCTGCATCCTCTCGCAGACACATTCTCTGGTGTGTTGCCTTTCATACCTCTTGTATGCTTCCTGGAGTGAGAGCCCTTACATATTTGCCAAATTCCAATTTCCTGCTCTCCAGGCATCAAAAGCTTGAGGCGTTTGAAAGGAATCAGTTGGGAGGGCTTTGCAAAGCCAGTTAGAGGAAGGTGAGGCACCTTTACAAAATGAAACTCAAATTCGGAACGTCCCTTTCCACAGAGGCGACTTGAGAGAGGCCGTTATTTTCTCGAGGCGTATGTCTCCCCACAGACCGCTTAAAAAGTGGGGCGGTTAATGAGGCACAGCGAAGAAAAACAAACATGTAAACTAACATCATTTAGGAAAGACGTTTTAAAATGAAATTGCCATAGATTGTAATGTGTGCCTCTGATACAATTATTTTGAGGGATAACTGAAATGCTATTGGGTTTGACAATCCACATCACTTCAGGTTTACAGGTAAGCTCTAAAAACTCACCTTTTGTTCACTTTCTCTTGATTTGTGCTCTAGCCTGTTGTCCTCCTGCGCTGCTTCACTGATGATATTTGTGGTTTCAGTTACACATTGCATTCTAGTTTTTTGGTTCAGATGTTTTCTTACTATTAGCATTTGATAGTTTTTATTGTATTTTGTTTTCTAGTTCATTATATTTCTTTGGAAGCTGTCTTGTCAGAGAGTTGGTTCTTAAAGGCAGCCAACACATATTTTTAAATGCACAAATATTAGAAAGCTTTTATATCAATGAACTGCTTTCCAGGTGTAAGAGAGTGGCAGTGTAAAAAGAAAGTAGGAGAAATCCATCCAGTCTTCAGAAAGACCTGCTTACCTGCTCTGATTTTCCCACACGCCATAGGCATTTCTTCACCAAAGACTTGTTGGCTGAGCATTCCATTAGGGCTTTTAGTCTGTGTGTCAGCCTGTGACTGCCAGAGAGTTGTCATCAGGATTCTAGACCAAGTTACCTACAAGCACATGTTGTAGATTGTCAACACTGTTTGGGGAATATGTGTTACTAGTGTTAGAGAGGAAGAAGCCTATTCTGGGACCGTCACTCATTCTCAATGTCAAGATATTTGAAAACGAGGACAGGGGAAAACTCCCAACACATTGTTATTTCCACTCTTCTGTGACATGCATGGCGGGATTTTCACTATCTGTTCTGAAGGAACTAAAAATGGTCACCAGGCAATAATCTGTCAGGAACATCTCTAATAGGGCAGTGGTCCATCCATTTCCTGCGAGCTACTCTCAGACAACAACATTGTAATATGCTGAAATATTCTGGGCTACTGGTTTTTTTTTTTTTCTGCTTTGAAAGGAGGTTGATATGTCTTGGACATATCAACTGACTGCTTGCTTTAAATAAGGGCTCTGGTGCTGATATGTGTCTTAACTTGCAACATGGGCTTGGAATTTAGTGCGGACGTTGCATGAAATTTTCTAACTTGTATTTACATTTCAGTAAAGGCATTTTTATAATATGCCTTGCCAACATCTGCTATTAAGAGTGAACTCCAAAATAATGAAGGCACTTTGTGAAGTCCTAATGGCACTTCCAGAACTGAAGAAATGTTAGGGCCAGCTTACACTATGTACAATGTTAAAGCATTAAAAGCAAAAATACAACAGAAAATAAATAAACAATATAAAAGCAAATACAGTGGTGCCTCGCAAGACAAAATTAATTCGTTCTGCGAGTTTTTTCGTTTTACGAGTTTTTTCGTCTTGCGAAGCACCAATGTGTATTGACAGTTTCCCATAGGAATGCATTGGCGGTTTAAAAAAAAAAAGCGCAAGATATTTCGTCTTGCGAAGCAAGCCCATAGGGAAATCCGTCTTGCGAAGCAGCTCAGAAAACGAAAAACTCTTTCATCTTGCGGATTTTTCATCTTCCGAGGCATTCGTCTTGCGGGGCACCACTGTAAAACAAAGATCTGAGGAATTCATACACGTAAACCAGGGTGCATCACCTTTGACATTCTGCCCCAAGTGATCATTGTGTTCCTAGGCACAAGATAATGTGATCAGAGTGAAAGTTTTACAGTTGGCAATGGGCGATGAGGTGGACTGCATAGCATAGGAAATTTTAGTGTCAGTCTGGTTGCCTGACCATATATTGTCCCACCCCAAAATCCATTCAAACTGAGGGCTATGGGAGGCCTTCCTTTCCTCAACCTAAATAGTACTGGGACACATATATATTTGCTGGGCTATATGGCACAATGGTGACATCATGTTTACTATGATGATTGCTTGTTGCCTGGAATCATGCTGTGGAGAAGGTCCTTCAAATTAGAAAAATAATAGTGGTGATGAGGCAGAGGCAGTGGGTTGGAGAAACAATGGTCATAAATATGTATGGGGGGGGGACTACAAGTGACTGCCCAGCCCCCAGTCGTTACATCCACATCCACATAACAAGTTCAACACTGAAATTGAATCCCATGAAAATTCAACACAGATCTCTTTTAAAGGTATGGGATCCTTATCTTGTGGAAGTGGAAACTCCTAAGTCTTTCTGAATTCCCTTTAGGAACAATGACAAAGGAGCAATGAGTGAAAAATCAGGAGTGGCTAGAAATATATACATATGTGTGTGTGGGTGGGTGGGTGGGTGTGGGTGTGACTTATTGAATGTGTAGCATTATGATTCATAGCATGACACTTGTAGTAATTTATTACACCTTTAGTCACTGCCCTGGTCTCTACAAAGTCACAGTGTTGTAAACTGCTTGAGCAAGATCACTGCCTATATTACAGCCATATTTTGAAGACTATAATAGAAATTTATAAGACCTATCAACTTTTTCATTTTTTTGTTTTGTTTTTTGTTTTTAAAGAAACATATTGTGTGCCTAATATTATATACATAATAGATGGGAATGGCTCCAAACCAATTCATTGCATAATCACCTAATTAATACAATCTGTAATAATTAAAAATCCTTTGGAGAATTTGAGAAAACATTTTACTGTGCATGTGCTGGAGATAATTTTAAGACTCAATGTCTCAGCTGTTTGCTTATTTTTAATTTGGTCTTCCAAATTGCCAGCAGGCTTATTGCTGTCTTGTGGGCCACTCTCTTAACAAATTTCATTTCTTAAATGGAAAAGGTGGAAGCGGATGGAGGGGGGGGGAGTTAAAGGAAGAAACGCTTCTTACAATCCAGTACAATGACTAGTGTCGGCTGTTTTTCAGATAGGGCCAAGGACAAAATGAAAGCTCACAATGAGAGATCTTCTGGGGGTTTTTTTATGATGTGAAGCAAAGTAGTCTGAATTAATTAATTTTGTGCAGCTGACACAAGGGGGAGGTCTCAGCAGGCTTGGGGACAAAAACCTGATAGATAGATATAGATAGATGATAGATAGATAGATAGATAGATAGATAGATAGATAGATAGATGATAGATAGATGATAGATAGATAGATATAGATAGATAGATAGATAGATGATAGATAGATGATAGATAGATAGATGATAGATAGATAATAGATAGATAGATGATAGATAGATAGATGATAGATAGATGATGATAGATAGATAGATAGATAGATAGATATAGATAGATAGATAGATGATAGATTGTATTTTTTCTCCAAACAGCTCAGGATGGAACATATGGTTCTCCTCATTCCTCTTTCAATCCTGCAATAGCCCAGTGAAGTAGGTTAGGCTGAGAGGCAGTGACTGGCCTAAGGCAATCCAGTGAATTTCACATCTGAGTGGGGATTCGAACCCTGGTCTCCCAAGTGTGGGCTGCAGGGTGTTGCTTCTCCACAAGGGCTTAAGGCACATGCAAGATGGAATCTCCTGCTTACCGGCTATAAGCATTTGATCCTGCATGCTGCAGCGTGTTGCTCATTCATAAAGGGCTTCCCTGAAGGGAAGGAACTCACGAGTAAGCAGCACCCCACAGGAACAAGCCCTCCTTCTCCTGGAGCCAGGGAGAAGATGCAGCATCTTCCCACTCCATCCTTAAAAGGTAAAGGGACCCCTGACCGTTAGGTTCAGTCATGGCCGACTCTGGGGTTGCGGCTCTCATCTTGCTTTATTGGCCAAAGGAGCCGGCGTACAGCTTCTGGGTCATGTGGCCAGCATGACTAAGCCACTTCTGGCGAACCAGTGTAGCGCACGGAAATGCCATTTACCTTCCCGCCGGAGCGGTACCTTTTTATCTACTTGCACTTTGATGCGCTTTCGAACTACTAGGTTGGCAGGAGCAGGGACCGAGCAATGGGAGCTTACCCTGTCATGGGGATTTGAACCGCCAACCTTCTGACTGGCAAGTCCTAGACTCTGTGGTTTAACCCACAGCGCCACCCGCGTCCTTACTGAATGCTTAATTAGAGTTTTAAACACTGATTTGTAGTGGGTGGCCCCACAAGGCAGATCTGCCTGATCCAGCTTCCATGGAGCAGAAAGATGGGGGTTCTGCACCACACTCAGCTGTGATCCATCCTTTAAACCCCCAAAAAACTTTTTATTTGTTCTCCACCTTATTGTTCCTGCTTATTCTGCCAAAGAACTTTGTACATCCTAATGTTTCTTTGCACTTCCGAGCGGAAGCCACCCTTCTGCCCTTTGGGCTACTAAATCGAAACAACCAATAATGGAGTCTAAAAGCCCCCTCAGAGAGTGTCTTCAGAGGCCATTTTTTTAATGGAAGCCTCCCTGCGTCACTGGACTGACTTCTCAATTAAGACTAGTTGTGCCAATCCACAGTTCTGGTATTAACAAACCTTCTGTCACAGAAAGTGGAGGTTGCACTTCATTTACGGTATGAAGCAAACACAAATGAAAACAGAACAGGGTAAGAGCAGAAAAACAGCCTTGTTTTTTTCAGACCAAAGGCCTATCTAGTCCAGTGTCCACAGGGGCAACTGGAGATCATTCTAAGTCCAGAAGCAGGACATGAGCACAATCTGTTGCTCCCCAGTAAAGGTGATCTATGGCATTCAGAAGGTAGCATATAGCCACAATGACTAGCAGCCACTGGTAGCTTTATCATCCAGGAATGTGTACGATCCCCATTTAAAACAATCTAAATTGTTGGGCAACACTACATCATGTGGTAACGAATGTCACAATTTAACTATGTGGTGTTGCTTTTGTTTGTCTCGAAATTCCCACCATTCCACTTCACTAGATTCACTATACAAGTTCTAATATGATGATATTCTCCCCCCTTTCCCAGCCCCACACTTTCCTTTTGGAGAAACCAAAAGTGTACATAATATTCCAAGAGTGGATACAATAAATTTGCACATTACAATATTTGAAGTTTTATTTTTGATGACCTTCCTAATATTTCCTAGCAAGGGAATGTTTCACATCCGATGCACACTGCTAACATTTAAATTTAACTATCCATGATGACCCTAAGCTCTATATCCTGGTCAGCCACCACCACCTCAGATTCCATCAAGCTGCAATGTTTGCTTCTCATATTTATGTTTATAAATATTTACAGAGAGCAAATAACATTAAATGTAAGGTGGTCAGCCTAGAAGGCATTTGGTGAATGAATATTAGAAAATTAAGACTCTTATGCTAAGTTTTGAGCATGGAGTTGCATTTAATTACATTTTAATTGTGTGATCCATTTATCTCTTTCAAATGTAACTAAATAGGCATGTCAAAAGTTTGCCACTATTTGTTTATTTATTATAAATGGACCATGCTGCCAAAAATCTATTCTGCTAAGAATCACAGATACATTGTTAGCAGGTACATTATATTAAAATCACAGATACATTATATTACAGTAGGTAGATTTATATAAAAGCACAAAAACAAACCAGTGGCAAAGTTAACAATACAGCAGCATAAAAAGCATCAATCAATGGTCAGGGTACAGAGACGCATCTTTAGCAATCGTTGAAAAGCATACAAGGTCACAAGGTGTACCTTGGAGGGGAAGTCATTCCACAAATTGGAAGCCATCACAGATAAGGCCCTCTCCCAGCCCTTGAACAGCCAAAGGAGCCAGCACTACCCACAGGACCTTTCCTACTTTCCTTAAGAGCCAGTGTGGTGTAGTGGTTAAGAGCGGTGGACTCGTAATCTGGGGAACTGGGTTCACGTCTCCGCTCCTCCACATGCAGCTGCTGGGTGACCTTGGGCCAGTCACACTTCTCTGTAGTCTCTCAGCCCCACTCACCTTACAGAGTGCTTGCTGTGGGGGAGGAAGGAAAAGGAGAATGTTAGCCGCTTTGAGACTCCTTCGGGTAGTGATAAAGCAGGATATCAAATCCAAACTCTTCTTCTTCTTCTTAACACCCAGACTGATCAATGTGGGAAGAGATGGTGCTTCATATTTATGGGGTCCAAGTCATTACAGACTTTATATGTCAGTCTTAATACCTTAAACTGAGCTCAGAAGCAAGAGTAAACTGGTATAATATGTGTCTGACCAGAGATATCCAATGAGAGTCTCAAAATTATTTCTCGCCCTCTCATGGTTTATTGCATATTTTAATTAATTTTATATTTTACGTAAATATAAATTCCATTTTAAAGCCACAATGCAATTGTTCTTGTCTGTTTTAATTATGTATTGATTTCACCATTGTCAATGGGTTGGAAGGTTGTTTGGCATGCAAGCAGCACATAAATAAGTACATAACTATACAGACAAATGTACAGCTTAGGGCAAACCATATGTCACACACAGCTCTATCCTCCAACACCTCCCTGCTGAACCCTGCCCCTCACCAACTACCACCTGAGGCAACTGCTAATGGTAGGGTCAACCCTGATGCAGGAGATGCTTGCTCCCTTAGTTAATTAACAGACAGCAACTACTCATCAGAAGAGGGATGCCCAAGTATATGGGAAGCCATACATTTAAAAATGGTTTGCTGATGGGCCTGAGAAACTCTCGAAAGAAAAAAGAACATCAATGTTTACTAAACAATTTGTTAATTACAACCCATATTTCAATTGCAAAATATTGGAAGAAACCAGACCTACCTACTGTGGACCATTGGCTCTGAAATGACTGGCAAACTTTTGAAGATGCTAAATTTTTTTAAATGATAAAAGACTTTTGG
The DNA here is from genome assembly GCF_965153285.1 of Podarcis tiliguerta. Classification (NCBI taxonomy): domain Eukaryota; kingdom Metazoa; phylum Chordata; class Lepidosauria; order Squamata; family Lacertidae; genus Podarcis; species Podarcis tiliguerta. The sequence goes on from NC_139534.1 coordinate 36,578,297, forward strand.
AAAGCAAATAATTCTACATTCATAGACAGTTGGGACCCTCCTTGTTGTCCTGGAACAAAAATCATAGGAATGAGTTTGCCAAAAAATGCTAAATATTACATAGATTTCCTAGCTATACCCGTCTTCCTGGAGGGATATTGTCTGTACATTTTATTTTATTTTCTACGAAAATAAAATTGTCATATTAAAAATAAAGGCAGGATAATATGGTGGGCGTGGGGTGTGTGGGGGTGTAATTCCTGATCCAGTGGCTGAGATCTGATATAGTGTGAGGGGGTGTCAGTTCAAGCATTGGGGCTTTTTCTTTCTCACTTCTTCTCTGGAGCCCCTTATGTCCAAATAATATTGGCTATTAAAGGTTAGAGAGCATCATTGGGGCACACAGAGAGGATGGAGAAGGGACAAGAGTGGGTTCCTGTTGTGCCAGTGGGCAACACTACAGCTATGACTTCCTTATGAGATTGAGCCCTGGTACCTCTCCGTGATGTACTGCTGGAATAAGAAGGGTGGTTTTGAGAGAAGTGACAAGAACACACTAGAAAGATTTCTCCTCTCACTCCTTTCATGCTCCCAGGAAAACCTTAATTAGAATCAACCAGCCCAACTGTCACAAAACAGTGGCAAGCTTTTCTGAGCTCTCCAGAGCTCTCCAAGAAGATGTTCCACAAAGCAAGGGGTGAGGGGGAATGAGCATGCCAACAACAACAAGCACCACTGCAACAACAACCAAGGTAGCCATGAGATTCAGCTAGTGGACTTGGTTCCAAGATGGAGACTGCAAACTGAACAAGTCTTTGCTAGGTGCTACAGATATTGGGATACATACCTAGGACTACTCTGGGATAAAGAAGCAATGACTGTTCCCCCTTTTTGAGAACGTAAAGCCTGGCTATATTCACCCTATACCTTAAATGAAACACACAAGTTCCCAGTTCGGAAGTGAAAAAAGAAATACGTCAGTCTTCATATGAGAAAGCCAGGGATTTGTAGGCAGGGCCCTTCCCAGGTTCCACAACTTGAGCAAACGCTGATATCATGATGTGATTACGTTATTGTGGAAATAGAACAGGGTTTGCAGCTAAGCAAAGGTTGAATCTGTAAGTGAAATTGCTGCTTTTTAACAGCACCTATAGATGACAAGCTGGTTTTTAACGTCTGACAGAAGTCATCTATCTGGGGAAAAAATTATCAGTGCATTCACTGCATGTGTCGTGATATTTATAGCACTATTGAACTTAAATGGCATATGGAAAAAAATCAGCCTCTTAGATCCCCCCCCCCCAGGTTGACCAAAACCTGTTGATAATGTCTGCTTAACCTGTTGTCAAATTTCAGGTGTCAGGTGCAATTTGTCTTTGGAAAGCAGAAAGACAGCTATGACTAGAGACATCCGAAGTTCCCTTACTTTGTTTATTTGCTTGTGTTTCCAAACAGTTGCACTAATTCAGAATGAACAGCACTCATTTAAATTAATTGTGACCCTTGTGGCGTGAGGTGATGTCGTGGATTATTTGAAAAGCTACAGTATGCTTTGTGACATCATTATGACATGATCACATGTCAGTTTACATGGCCCTCATGTCATCACACCTTGCATCAAGGCCCTGAAAATGTCTTTTGTCAGAATACGAATTACCATGAAGTTCAGCCTTACAGTGCTCATGGCTTTTATCTTGGAGAAATGAACTACGAAAAATAAAACAATATCTATTCTGCCACTTGCCATGTCTAACATTATTAAATGATTTGTTTGTTCAACAGAACGTTAAAAACTAACAGGAGCATTCTGAATCAGACCAATTGCTCATCTAGTTCAGTATCCTGAACTGCAAAATGGCTGTGGGAAACTTGCAAACAGGACCTGAGCAAAAAAAGCGCACTCTCCTCCTAAAACTGTGTTATGTACTGAGTTGAATAGGATCCAAAAGGCAGCAGTCTGATTGGTCCTAGAACAATAGGATTCAGAATGCAGCAGTCTGATTGGTCCTAGAACAATAGGGTCCAGAATGCAGCAGTTTGATTGGTCCTAGAACAATGCAGCAGTATGATTGGTCCACAGGAGCCACCCAATCCAGCTCCAGGTGGAAGTGAATCTGCAACCTGATTGGCCTACAGGAGAATCCCAGAATTAGCCAATCACGTGCGGCCCATTGTGTAAATAATGTATATAAAGCAGATATTTTGGGGGAACATTCATTCCTCACTACTATGAGCTGAATAGAGAGCATGAAATCCACACTCAACTCCGAGTATTTTTCAAACTGGTATTCAGAAACATACCTGATTTTATAATGAATTGATTTTAGAAGGCTGTATTATTTTACTGTTGTTAGCAGCTCTGAGCCCGGCTTCGGCTGGGGAGGGCGGGATATAAATAAAATTTTATTATTATTATTATTATTACTGAGATGTTAAGCCAAATGTGCTCAAGCCAACTGTGTGCAGAAGCTTGGTCAGGTAGCATTTTACAAACAAATAAAAATCCACACTAATTTGTAGTTGATAAAGTCTCAGGCCTTCAGTTCTACACCCTTCACTAGCTAGGTATTGTAATTGGCCAGTTGCTTGCCAATCCCCTCCATTGTTTGCGACTCCGCCAAGAGCAACAGTTTCATTAGAACCGCTATACATGGCAAGTGAGTGGCATTCAGCTTTATGGGTTGCAAGTTGTGAAGACTCTCTTATAGGGCCGAACACTGGAAGTAGCGCACCTGGTGGGGTGAAGCCACTACACTAGGCGGTGGAAGGTTGGCATGGTACAAATGAACCAGCAGAACCAGTCCAGTGTTCCTGCCAGCGCATCCGCACTGCAACTCCCAACCTCTCAACTCCCCCTATTGCTATGCTACAGTTACACACGCCACCAGGAAGTCAAATTTGACCAAGGCTTTGTAATAGTTCATGATTTGCACACACACATGTAGGTAAAGGTAAAGCTAAAGGACCCCTGGATGGTTAAGTCCCGTCAAAGGTGACTATGGGGTTGCGGCCCTCATCTCACTTTCAGGCCGTGGGAGCCGGTGTTTGTCAACAGACAGCTTCCCAGGTCATGTGGCCAGCATGACTAAACCGCTTCTGGTGCAATGGGACACTGTGACGGAAACCAGAGCGCACGAAAATGCCATTTACCTTCCCGCCGCAGTAGTACCTATTTATCTACTTGCACTGGCGTCCTTTCGAACTGCTAGGTTGGCAGAAGCTGGGACAAAGCAACAGGAGCTTACAACTGTTGTGGGGATTCGAACCGCCAACCTTCCGATCGGCAAGCCTAAGAGGCTCAGTGGTTTAGACCACAGCACCACCTGCATGTACACAGTGACACACACACATGTAGTATGTCATGTCACTCTTATGTAGTAGGACTGTGTCTGGGTCTGTTTTAAAACATAAATACGTGCTGTCAATCTGCTGACAACTGTGGATCCCAGGGTTTATACATGTGGCATGATATGGGCTGAAACCTGATTAAATGAACTTTAATCAATTAATCATATGAGGTTAAATTGTTGATTAAATTTACATGAATTTGCCTATGGGTAAACAACATTTCTGTAGTAAGAAGCACACTTCTCTTGTTTCTAGAGATTATGCATGTGTGGCAGAACTTTAAAAAATGCATTCCCCTGTGTGTGAGAAAAAGGGAGCCTATCTTTTAAATGATGGGTCTTGCCATCTGCAGGGTGTGTGTGTGTTTTCTGCTTCCTGATTCATTATGGCATCTTTTTAGTCAATTAAAAGTATATGTGTGTATGTGTATTGCTAGGGCTGGTTAATTGATTAAATACTGCTATATAACAGGTTCACATGTGATCTTAACATACTATGGTGAACACAAGATTGTTCGTTGTACAGTATGTGTATCTGCATAGGAAAAATGGAATGAATGAAGTAACCCAAATATTTCACAAAAATGAACCAAAGTAATTCATACCTCCCAGACAATTACATGGAACAGGACATAATTATTCTTCAGCTTTTATACGCCTCTAAATTTTGCAATACAGTTCTTGACTCAAAATGTATCAAATGCATATTTTGGAATTCAATTCGTTAAAATTCAAACATTGAAATAAAGTATATATATTATTAAGTATATATTAATTAAGTATATATTAATTATTTATATATACTTTAAGTGTATCTCTCTCTCTCTCTCTCTATATATATATATACATGGCTTCTTAAAAATAATAATCACAGATTAATACAGAAATGGGATGGAATGGATTTATGAAGGAGCACATGTGAAATAAACCAAGACTGGCTATGGAGTGATGTTTCCAACCCTGATTTAGATTACCTCTTCACTCCATCATTTTATTCAACCCATGAATTGACTAAATGTTGCAGCTCTGGTTTCTACACCGTCCCCCACCAACTGAAGCTGTAAGTAAGTAACTTGCAGTTCTGAAAAATGCACAAGAAGCAAATCGATGAAAGCGCTGAGGTAATGTGCAAAGCAGTCGAAAACATGCACGTTTTGCACTTCGCGTGTAGACTTGAAAGTTTAGAAAGCTCCCTGCTGAAACTTTTAAGGGAAAGGTGGAGGGGAAAATGCTCAGCAACATCCCTCATTCTGATTTATAGTGGTTGTCATGGAAATCAGCTACATTTGAAGTTAGTCCAAGCCATTACTGACTTAAACTGAGAGGAAAACAGAAACAGAGAGAGAGAGAGAGAGAGAGAGAGAGAGAGAGAATTTCACTTGGATCACATATAGTTCATAACCAACCAATGCCAGCACCCAATAATGATTTTTAATCTTTAATCACAGTCCCATTTATAAATTCCTTCGCTGTGTGCGCTGATGCCAAGGTAGTTTACAGAAACAAACTTTGCAATGAAAAGTTTTTACTTCAACAAACAAACATGAGCCAAATGGGGAGGTATTAGTTGGGAACAAGTTGCAATACTCTTCCTATCAGCAGACAAGTCAAAGACTGTATTGTATTGGCATGAATTAAACCAGCGATTCCCAAACTGGTTGAATCTGCCTATTTCTGATCTGTGTCACATTTGCAAGCATTCCCCCACAAGCCTTGTCTGCCTCTTTTCCAAATCAATATGTGATTTATTAATTGTTTTTAAAATGATTTTGAAACTTCTACATTCACCTTTTTATTTTTAATGCTGTTTTCTCTCAATACATGCATTTAAAATTTTTAAAGTTTAAATAAAAAGCCAAAAGAAGCCAAAAACTACAGCAAAACACTCAGGAAATGCAAAACCTGTTGGCTTTCTTAATGTTCAAATTTGCACATGCATTAGGTTAGTTTGCACTAGAACTTGCAACGAACAAATACCTCAAGCATACCTAAACTGTGGGCAAGCTAGTGTGCCTCGAGAGGGGCTGAAGTCTTCCCTGAGCCATGGAGCTACCATATTGGATGCATCTACTGTCCTAGATCCACAGCCCCCCATCCAAGGGTAGGACGGATCCATTCAATAGTCCCGCCCTACCATGGGCTTTCCAATGTGGGAAAAATTATGGTTAAAAGTCAAGTATACCTGAAGGAGCATCTCCACCCCTGTCGTTCTGCCCAGACACTGAGGTCCAGCGCCAAGGGCCTTCTGGTGGTTCCCTCACTGCGAGAAGTGAGGTTACAGGGAACCAGGCAGAGGGCCTTCTTGGTGGTGGAATTTGCTCTGTGGAACAGCCTCCCATCAGATGTCAAGGAAAAAACCAACTACAGTGGTACCTCAGGTTACATACGCTTCAGGTTACAGACTCCACTAACCCAGAAATAGTGCTTCAGGTTAAGAACTTTGCTTCAGGATGAGAACAGAAATCGTACTCCGGCGGCACAGCGGCAGCAGGAGGCCCCATTAGCTAAAGTGGTGCTTCAGGTTAAGAACAGTTTCTGGTTAAGTACGCACCTCCGGAACGAATTAAGTACTTAACCTGAGGTACCCCTGTATCTGACTTTTAGAAGACATTTGAAAGCAGCCCTGTTTAGGGAAGTTTTTAATGTTTGATGTTTTATTGTGTTTTTAATATTCTGTTGAGAGCCACCCAGAGTAGCTGGGGAAATCCAGCCAGATGGGCAGGCTACAAATAATATAGTAGCAGCGGTGGTGGTGCTGGTGGTGGTAGTAGAAAAGCTGCTGGGTGAAATTCTTTCTTTTTAAATCAGTTTTATTAAATCTCCAAAAAATATTCCAAAACTTTTATCATCATATACTTCACCCCCAGCAGAAACTTCTTCTTGACTTCCTACCCCTCCAAAACTCTTTATCCCATGAAGGTTGAAATGAAATTGCTCGGCGGGCTTAAGCCGTGCAGTAAAATTGCTATGGCTGACAAAACTCAAAGTACGTTAGTTAGTCTTAACAGCATGAATGCAGAGAGAACTTGCAGTACAGTTAATAAGCAGATCATTACAGACTCTGACCAGGGCAGTTTCCATACTGACCTAGTCAAAATCCAGAATGAAGATTTGTTGTAAAGTGCATGATGAAGCAATTAGACCAGAGCTGAGGTTCTTCTCCTGGCTCAAGTTTGGCTCATTGCACAATAGCACGTTGATCATCATAAGGGGGATGGTTACTTCATTGAAATACAAGGTGCAAATTGACTTCATAAGAAGGGGGAGTGTGCCCAGCTAGGTTGTTACCTGCTTGCCAGCCAGCCAGCCCAAGTTAAATGCTGTAGCCTCAACATTAGGGAATGATCAGAGTCATTTGCTATAGCCCAGGCTTGGAGACAATTAAAACATTCAGATGAAAGCTTTCTCTTCAGGCAAGTCTTTCCTTTCCTTTAAAGCCAGTTCAACTCCTTGCTGTGTTTGTTTGCTGTTCAAATTAAGGTTTTATTAATAATAAAACACAACCATAAAAACAACAAAGAAGTCTATATTTGCTCAAACCTTACAACTTTCCCATCAGGTCTCTATCAATCCCATTGCCTTGACTTTGAACCCAGACTTTTCCATAAGCTGCTGGCAGTTCTGGTTGTCCCACCTGGCCCCTGGGACAAGCAGAGTAGTCAAGCCACTACAGGCAACTCCTCATTTATGTGGGGCTTACATTCCAAGGCACTGAACGTTTAAGTGAAGTAGTGTCTATTGGGAACACCATTGAAAAGGCCTGAAAACACCCCATCGCTACCGTCAAGCCTCCTGGCTTAAACTCCAGCTCTCAAAGGACAGTGCAAGGGCTCATGGGATTGCACTTGTAAAAGCTCGTGGGATTGCTAGATGCTGTTTCCGCACCATTTTTGCCATTTTCACTCTCTTTTTTTGCCCTTAGCATGCCACTTCCAGAATTGTGGCGATGTCCGTGTTCACACATGCCTTGAACATGTGTAAATGGGAAGTTGCATCCAATGCCCTGCTGGTTTTTGCTGTTCAGAGTGGTAGATGGGAGGTTTCTTCTCTTGCGTCAGTTTCAGATTGGTGCAGGAGAACGGCCCAAATTGGTCCCTTGGGTCAGCCTAGATCCTTGGCAGTGGATCCTTGGCCAGCCCTGCTCCACACTTGCAACACCTCTTGTGGGGGACTTGTAGGAACAGCACGATTGCTGTGCCAACTCCCAAACAGCTCAGAACTTTGGCATGCAAAAAGTTGTAGCAGTAGTGGAGTCTGTAGTAGTGGAAACGCATACTGTGAAGTGGGGTGAAGGGACACTTTCACCCAACCCTAATCCCCACCAAGATCATGAACCAATGGGTTAGACTGTTCCCCTGAGGTTGCAATCATATACCTACTAGCCTGGAAGCACCTACTTCTGAGTAGACACATATAAGATTGTGCTTTCATTCTCCTTATTAAAATAATAATAATAATAATAATAATAATAATAATAATAATAATAATAATTTATTTGTACCCCACCCATCTGGCTGGGTTTCCCCAGCTACTCTGGGCAGCTTCCAACAAAGATTAAAAATACATTAAAAGCCTATCAGAACTCTGATGTGAGTAGGGAAAAATAAAAACTGCTTAAAAAGTGTGTGTGTGTGTGTGTGTGTGTGTGTGTGTGTATCTATCTCAGCATATTTTTGAAAATATTTTCAGGCTCTTAAAACTATCCTGTTATTTTTTTCAAAATGGGTGAAGGAAAGCTGTAGTTTGAACATTTGGCATTGGCAACATATTGATTTGGAGAATGAATGTTCCTTAAGGCTGCTGCCAGCGATTCTAATGCAGAACGCACGACAGAGAGTCAGAGCTGATGTTTTCAATCATCATCTTTTTGTGGGTTAATAAGATTGGAGGATACAACAGACCAAGCCTGTGTTCCTGGGCTCTCGTAGATGTCCCAGAGCCCTGGCTTCACAAGGCAAATGAGAAAGGTTTTAATTTAAGGTTTGATTTAAAGGAGAGACACTTTTTCATTAGTGTATCAGTTACCCACTCAGTTGGGAGCCATTGGAAGAAATTAAAGTACATTTGGCAATCTATATGCTTCATGTGGGAGTGAAATCTATCTTTCTATTTATCTACCTATCTGTCTAATCATCTAAATGCCATGGCATCGAGTGGTAAATTTACCTTTCTCTAAACTTTTGCAAAATTCATCTATAAATCCATTGGAATGGAGACAGCCATGATTCATGATTAGCAGTGCCATCTACACCCCCCTTTCATCTAGCAACCTCCATTTACATTTCCACAATGCTAATTTCTTTGCAGGCGAAATAGACCAATTTTCCCTTTCACCACAATGGTTTAAAATATTCCCGAAGCAAGGCTGCTGGGGCTCTGCTGCAGTCCACTAAATAACAGTCTCGATGTGCAGGATATTTTACACCGAGTGGAGGAGAATTAATTCCTATTTTAAAAGTCGGAAAGTGAACCTCTTGAATTTCTCATTCCATTTTGAGGGACCCTGGGTCCACTCTCACCATTGGCAGACTTCAAATTAGCTTGAGTTTCATGGATAGAAAAAATGGGGGTTCAAGTCATTGGATTTCTGCAGGGTGGGGATAAATTCTCAACTGTTTCTTGGATGTGGGGTTCACCATCAGCAGATGAAGTTGCATAGCTTCTTTCTTCCCTACTCAGGGTTTTGTTTTTGTTTCTAGTAGCAGCAGCAACAACTGTGTTGATTACCTGACCACTGTTTCAATCTCCCACAATGCTTTGGGCTTAGCATCATTCCAGGGAACTGTGGGGGAAGAGGAAAAGAATGGCAGAACGTTGGAGAATATTCAGAGGAAATTTGCAAAGTAGCCTTTTCCCAAAGGAGTGAGAATTAAAAAAAAATAAAAAATTCTCAGAAACATATTTTCTGAGATCTTTCTGAGGCTTTGAGTTTTCAGATCATCACTTAGTAGTCCATATCAGCTTGCATTTGTTACATTTTTAAGGTAGGAGTTGCTAAATTGGAGAACCAAAGAGGCTGGACTTACTTGCGTGCAAATCTTTACTCAACCATAAAGCTCATTGGGTTGCCCAGAGCTAGTCACCTCACCAGCTTCCTTCTCAGAGCGATTGTGAAGAAAACTTAGCATACAAATAAGAAAAAAAACAAAATAAGTGAAATGGTTTAGCATTGCAACACCAGGATTTGTATACCTGACCTGAGGCAAGAAACGTTAAAGAAACGTTTGTATGGTGGCCAATGTATAATCCAAGACCAGATTCTCCAGGGCTAGGTACGAAGACATGTTTTCAATACAAGGGCTCAAGCTGAGTAATATGAAAGATACGAGCTCCAAACATGTTAAATAATAGTGAAGGTCGAATTCATCTACATTGTTGCATACACAGAACAAGGTCCACTCACACATCAGAATTCCCCCCCCCTCCTGTCCCCATGTGCCTCCACACTCTCTAAATCTGCTCTGCGGGTTGAGGGAACAGGCTTAGGGGGCACAAAGATGGTATGGAGGGAGAACCGGGAGGGGGGAGTCCTATTTCAAGGGTTCCCCACATGCCTACCTTGCTTAGTGCTATTGTGAATTGCACCCTATGTATCAAATTGCCATTGATCATGCACAAAATGGATTCTCTCTCTGTACTGAATAACCACACCATATCCCAAGGAACAGGGCAAAGATCAGGAATTATGAACTCCTCGGGAGTAAGGCCTCAACGAACACGTAGCACCTCCCCAAACTTTATGCTGCAACTTTACTTCAGTTATTTTTTATTCTTTTACTGTCTGTTGTTTACAATAAAACACAGCTGTGGGTTGTTGTCATTTTTAAAAAAAGAAAATGTAAGAAATACAAACTAATCTTGACCAAAAATGCAAGCAAATTAGTTTCAAAGGAGAATCTGTGCTCCTTGTATAGTTCCAGTATTGACATGCTGTTTCCTCCTCCTCCCTGGTGCACAGAGGTTAGCGTAAAGTTTTGCAGATTATTTTTTGTCAAAAAAAATTATGGAAGTGTCACTTTCCCTTTGCAGTTAATTCAGGAGAGATCCTCAATTTGAGCAGGGCACATTTTCATGCAAATACCGTCACACCGTTTCCAGCCCCCTAATAGCTTCTTACAAATGATGTGCCATTACAACGAGGTTTATTTAAACAAATTTAATACATCTTTAATCAAGCTGGAGAGCATTTTCAAAGGTCACGCTCCAAATCAGGATCACTGTACAGAGCTTATCAAAGTATTAGCTTAAGGGGGAGGGAGAATTATTTCTTGGACAAGTAATTTTAGGCAAATCTTTATTTACATTTTTATTCAGTTATTAAATTTTATTCCATTCCCTCCTCCTCGTCTCCATTTATGAACCTATAAGAAAGTCTGTAAATGGAGCCATAAGCATATCTCAGCACTCAGAGTTTTCAGGAGCTATTCCTTTGAATCAAGAGGGTCTATTAATGCAAAGATAGGAGTGTCTGACTTTTAAAAACATAAGCTGCATGTATCATATATATAGCTTATGCTTTGGGGAGTAAAAGTCCTTGCTATTAGGGACTGTCAACTGGTTAAAGATTTTGTGTGTATGTGTGTGTAGATTAACTGCTTGGTTTTTAATCAATTACATTTAAATACATGTATTTATTTATTTATTTTGATTTATTGCCCGTCCTATCATGAAACTAAAAAATACATATCAGCAAAACAGAATGAGATTACACTTAGCTGAATTAAAGTTCCCTACCCTCTTCCACTTTAACGCTAAGCCCCAAAGTTCAGAGCAACCAGGTAGGTCTAGCAATACTTTTGACACTAGCAATTCTGTTTGCATATTTACATTTTGCTGTAAGATTGTGCTGCACAGAAAAGCAACAATGTCTCTTGAATACACTGTACTTACATGGTAACGTAACAAAACGAAAGCTACTACTGTCTGCTCAAAAGAAAAGATCATATTTAATACTTTCTTGTCCTTCGAGTTTTACAAAATGGAGTGATTCTGATTATATTAACACTTCACAATGGCAAAAAGTAGGCAAATTCATATGCCATCAATATTGTCTGACTGTGATGACTGATAACCTCTAACATAGTATTTAAAGAGGCAACATCTCTGGGATTGGCAGGGGAGGTCCTGGTTGTGATTCCTCAGATGGAGGTCTGTATTCCAGGGTCAGGAGAAAGCGTGTTCTCCCTAACAGAGCCCCACCGGAACATGAGGGTGAGAAGTGAGGGACTGATGCCCAGCTTCATTTTCTCACCCAATACTTGTTTCCCACGCTGGCTTCCGTTGGTGTCCGGAAGTCAGTTCTGTGCCTGGGGCAAGGACAGATAGTCATAACCAATGCCTAAGCAACCACTCACATTTTTTGTATTTTGAATAAAGTTGTGGCCAAAATCATGCCAAAAACCTTAAACAAAAATTGATGTGTGAATTTTTTGGGGGGTGGCGCTTGACCTCAGTGTCCAGGCACAACAATGGGGGTGGATACGCTCCTTCATGTATACTCGGCCGAGGCCATTTAGGGCTTTAAAGGTCAACATTGTGCTCAGAAACATATTGGGAGCCAATGTAGGTCTTTCAGGACTGGTGTTATATGGTCTTGGTGGCTGCTCCCAGTCACCAGTCTAGCTGCAGCATTCTGGATTAGTTGTAGTTTCCAGGTCACCTTCAAAGGTAGCCCATGTAGAGCACGTTGCAGTAAGTCCAAGCAGGAGTATGCACCACTCTGGTGAGACAGTCCGCGGGCAGGTAGGATCTCAGCCTGCGTACCAGATGGAACTGGTAGACAGCTGCCCTGGATACAGTAGTAGTAGTAGCTCTCAAACAGCCCACATCTTTTTCAGGTGCAGGGGGAGCTTCTGCAGTGGTGGAGACCTTCCACGCTGTCCCTGCCAGCAGCTTCAGTTGCAGCCAGGCAGAGGGGCACTGCCATTGAATCCTCACCTTCTCCGGGAGTGTGGGCCCGGGGGTTTAGGATAGGATTTACACTCATTTGGTTGGAAGCCCTACTGAACTCCACAGGGCTAAGTTCTGAGTAAACTTGCACAGGATTGTGGGTTACATGGGTCCTTGTCTAAACCTTGCCCATAGTGTGAGAGTTCTCAGTGTAGCTACTACAGTAATTATGAAGATCAACTGTCTTGTCAGAAAAGTACGGTTCCTAAATACAACCCAATCGCACACAGCTTGTGCTTACGGTTTGCCCTGTTTCAATTGCAGCAACAGCACCTGCTGCTGTTTGTGTGAGGTTTCCTTTTTTTTCATCAGGCTGAGGTAAATGTCAGTGTTTATTGCGCTATGCACATACTTACGTATTTCTAGAACACAGTTCTTTGGCCTTGCGCTTTGTTGAACATAACTAATGAGGCTCCAGGATTGCAAGCGAAGTGAACCCTGCAAGCCCACAGACAGAAATACCCCAGAGAATTTCATGCTCATTAGACTTAGGAGCCTTCAAACTTTTCAGCACAGAACAGTAAAAACAGGCATCTTCAAAGATAATGAAAATTTGTGAATTATTTCTCATATCCCAGTTCATATTGTTTCATTTAGGGCTCATCTTGTAATTCATGTTTCCCCATGCAGCTACTAGACAGAAGTCATGTCAGAAGAAAAAATTCATCCAAGCTACATAAAATATATAATTATTTTTTTAAAAAAGCACACCCTATAATATACAGGAGGAGCAGGCACATCTGTATTTCAATGTCCTACTTAAGAACATACAAAGAAACTTCCTGGATCAGACCAATAGCCCACCTAATGCAGAATCCCATGGGAACCACTCTCCTTATTTGCAGTACCCAGAAGATGGTATTCAGAGTCATACTGCCTCTAACATTGAAGGTAATAACCATCAGGGCTAGTAACAATTGGTCACTTTATTCTCCATGAATTTGTCTAATCCTCTTTTATGCCATTCAGATTGGGGGCCTTTACTATATCTTGTGGCAGCAAATTCCATAGTTCATCCTTTACGCATGAACATAGAGTTCACTCCTGAGCTCCCTATGTATGGATGAAACCCCCATTTCTTAAAATAACATTTTGATATGAAATGTTAGCTGTAAGTTCAACCATAGAGCCTATACCTGTCCTCCATTTAAAGTGAACTAAAGAAATGTTTCTGCACAGACTGTACTTAGCAAGGGAGGAGGAACATCTGAGAAAATGCATCTATAAATTTCCTTCCCCTTGGCAAGCAAGCGTACAGTTTTAAATATGATTTAACTATAGGGTTTTTTGTTTATCCAAAGCAGACAAAATATGAGTGTTGACATTACACACCCTAAGGGCTCTTTTGAAGAGACACACACTTGAGGCAGAGCATGTAGGTCAGCCTCTTATGCAGACAGCATCATGGTCTTCTAGGATTTGCATGACCCACCAGGCACTTGATGATTCTTGCCAGACAGAGCTCTTACATGCTCTGGTGGAGTCAGGAAACAGCAACCACCAACATATTATAGAATGGGATTCCCTTCTCTTGGTCCCCAGGAAAATCTTTTATACTGCAAAGTGATTCTTGGCTAATGTGCATAATTTATATGATGGTTACGTTTGAATCCTTATCCTTTTCGCTTTCTGTGAATATGTGTGACGGATGATGATTCAGGACACCAGAACTACTTATTTATATTTTCAAAATGTTTCTATGTGTTGGAATGCATTGGGCAATGCAACAATGCCCATGCCAGCATATATATTCATCTAGACAAAAGTGATTTGCAAAGACTCATTTTGTCTTTAAAAAAGAAAAAAGCATTCAAGTACGTAATTAATTTCAAAACCGGGTTGTCAGTGCTCCATACCCAGGAACTGCCAAGAAATGCACGTTGGTGTTAGCAAGGAATATTAAAAGCAGAGAAGAAGCTATGGGGCTGACTCTGATTTGAGTACTAGGGTGTAAAAAAAGAGGGCAGCAGAGAATGTTGCTCTGCTTCATTTGCTGTGAGAAAACAGGAGAGGTCCTTGGCTGGGCATAGCAGCTCCGTTGGAGAACAACACTTGATATACATGCAGAGGGTTCATTTTAAGTCCCCAGAACCCTCAGTTTGGAGGATCTGATCTGGGATGGCTGAAACTGACAATTTTGGTTTCTTGTTTTTTTCCAATGTTAAATACAGTTTTCCACATTTGTGAAGCATTCGCCAGCATTTTAACTCTTACATTCCATACACCTGTTTAGAACACACCTTCACTGCCCCTGTCATGCATCTGATGAAGCAAGTTCTTGTCAGTGAAAACTCAAGCAACCGTGCATTAGTCTTCAGAGAGAGAGACAGGAATCTTTGTTGTTATTGTCACTGTTGCTCCCACTGCTGCTGCTCTGAGAAAGAGTGTTCTCCTTCATGGAGAGCACGTGTTGCAGTGGGGGCCGCCAGGACACTCCAAAGTTGGGGGCAGGCTAATTGATCGTTGGGTACTGGTGCGATTGGGGCTTCCCTTGTTGTTGGGAAGAAGTTAATGTTGCCATTTATTGATCGACAGCCAGAAATGCTAAAACTCCTTGCACGAGGCTAGGGCTTCCTCTTTTCGACCATGCATCGGATTGCCCGTTCCCCCCTCCCTAGAATTAGGGTTGTTCGCTTTGACCTTGCTATACCTGTCATGGGGTCGTCTGCTCTTGGGGCAGGGGCCTGGTAGGAATTTTGTCCATCTGGCTGATTGGCTGGGGCCATTTGGTTTTTGCCTACTGCATAGCAAATCGTCACAACTTGTAAGGTTGCAATTAGGCATTGGTTTATGGTTTGGTTGGTTGAGTGGCATGGATTGGCTGTGCCTGCCCCTCTAATGCTGCTGCTGCAAGGGATTCCGTTAAAGGAATTGGGGGCTAACTATTGCTTGTCCACTCTGTCAAGGGGGCTTGGGCCATAGCAATGAGCTCCTGGTTGCATTTGGGGTGAGGGCAGGTTCCCTGCTCCGCGTAACCCCCAAGTGTATTCCCCTTTTCTGACTTTTGCATCGTGTGGAATGTCAGTCTGTCCCCCATGGTGGGGGCAGATAGTCGCAACCAATGCCTAAGCAACCACTCACATTTTTGTATTTTAATAAAGTTGTGGCCAAAATTATGCCAAAAACCTTAAACAAAAAATTCTGTGTGATGTGTGAGCTATTGGGGTGGCTCTGGGGACCTCGACACGCAAAGGCAAAACAGCTGTTGTTTTAAGAGACCTTCTTTCATCTGTAATGAGGCCCGCACAAATTGCCTGACCACGCTAGTTAGGTCTGGTGGGAGATAGAGCCCAGAAATATCTGGAGGGCCGCAGGTTCTCCCTCCTTCCTACGCAACCAGGTTTCGTTGTGTTAATGAAACAGACATCTTAGCATTTTGTGATGGTCCGGCTGGTTTATCAAGCTGCCCTGCTTCAAAGCCAGAGCAGGATGCCAGGCTTCTGCAGAGCACGTGAGCACACAGCTGGCAGAGGGCAGCGTTCAGGAATGTGTAGCTGTGGGGAAAGAGGGGGCAGTAATTCTTGTTGCAATTACAGTTATAGAAGTTCACAAGAACACCCCTATTTTCACTTGTGAAATGCTGAAAGAGATGCCTTTTTGTCAAACCAGCTACACCAGCCTTGGAAAAACAAGGTTAGCCAGGTGATATAACAACCAGCTGGGCTGGTTGAAGCTTAGCCAGATGGCAGCCTTTATGGTCTTTGTCCTTTTTTTGTTGTATGCGAAGAAGGCGCAAGGTCCGTATGCCTGCATGTTAGATCACTCTCAGGTTTAACTGAAGGTGCGGCCTTTAAAGTTATTAAAACTCTACTGTTTTCTTTGATAAATTACATGAATAACATTTGAGACAATGCATGGTTAAATATTTATGCCTAGTACTATAGAACCGGGGGGGAGGGGGGGAAGAGAAGCACAAAGAACCCCTAGAAGAATAAATATATTTACCTAAATAAATTACTAAGACAAATACACTCCTATGTGTTCTGTCCCAATAAACAGTAGGTATTCACTAAATTGTGGAATATAAATGGCTCATTTCCTCTAAATGTACACTGAAAGATCTATAACATGTTACACGTTTCCTGTGCTTTGCATATATATTTCAATATTCATCATGAAAAGGCTTGCGTGTGTGTCAATATACATTACTTTGCATACATTAAGAAAACATTTTATTTTTATTTTTTTTGGAAAAAAATATATTTTACTGTTTTCGGAATATTTTAGCCTGGCGAGTGTGGAGGACGAGGAAGCTTTCTTTCACGATTAACCCTTTCTCTGCTCATCCCTCTCTCTTTCTCTCTCTCTCTCTTTTTATCAACATGACATTTTCACAAAATGAATTGCTTGCTTAGACACAGCTAACTAAATAAAAGCAGGCCAGAGCTGATAGTATGAAAAATGGATTTTCATTACTATCTCATTGATTCTTGTAAATAAGGGCCCGGGGCCTGCTCCGAAAAGGCTGCAAAGAGTAATAATTTAATCTGAGGTGACATAGACCAAAATGTATGTGGACAAAAATCATCCTTGAATATTAAACAACAGCCTCAAGACAGAGAAAAGTGTTAGGGGCACATTTAAATGTATGCAGATCGGTGGGTAACATATTTAAAAACAGAAATTAAAAATTCTTGTCATAAATCACATTTGCTGCCATGGATATGCCTTGTTATGCTGGCGTTTAAGAAAACCTGAAAGGTTAAGGCAGTTGGTGCATTAATTCGCACACGGATAATTAATACTTTTCTTGTGGCTATTTATAAGAAATGGAAAATATAGTCAGATCAGCTGTGGCACTGTAGTAATTTGCAGGGGAAGAAATGAAAGCATGAGTCAATAGTTTTAACTGGACAAATGTCAAATGCTTAATGATGCAGGATCCTAATTTGGAGGCCCTTTGAAAGTTCTATATATATAAAAAAATAGATAAAATAGTTCATTATTCTATTACATGTGTAATTTGCTTGGCCTCCTTACCCCTTGCTGTTTAATAGGGAAGGGTGCCTTCCACCACCGCCATTTTAAATTCTCAGAAAATAGAATCAGAAAATATATTTTCCCTTACCATTCTAAAAAATGGGCATTCCATTCACTGTCTTTATAAGGTGTGAAGGTGGAATAAATTATATAATGTTAAAACAAGGATTCCAAATCTTTGGGGTTTTTTTTCCAAAAGAAGAATGGAAAAACTGCTGGATTTTCTGTTCTCAAAGTGAGAACAGCCATTGCTTCATCATCATCCTAGCATGCTCTGGTGCAAGGTGAAATCTTTTGCACTTGGCACAAACGAATTTCTTTCATCTGCAAAAAGCCTCCTCAATCACTATCCTGAGATGGTCATTTAAGAGTGCTGTCCCTGAAGCAACACAAAAACCTCAGCTAAGATGAAATGGGAGAAGGGCAATCCTGCATTCCCCTCACAATCTCACAACCATGGTTAAGATATTGGGATTGTTATATCTGCTATGATTCCATACACCTTACCCTTCTACTATATATAATCCACCCAACATAAGAGGCAGTTGACCCAAGCTCTTTCAAATGCACATAACCTACCCTTCTGGCTTTTCCAGCGTCATCATGCTGCTCTTCTGCAATCCATACCTTGCAAAGCCAAAATGCGGTGCCAAGCCAGATCTGAATTTAATGCTTTTGCCACAGTCAAGAGATACTGTCCCTTTCCTGCGGTTTCTTTCTTTCTTTCTGATATGCAGTAAAATTGACTTGGTAACTGAAATGTTCCCTACCTCCCAGGCCATGGCACTGCAACTTTCTACATGGTTTTTCTGGGAAAACCTGAGCACTTCTTGATGTCTTCTGTAGATCTGGGGACATGGACCAAAATTATAGAGGATTGTCTTCAGGTGCCTAACGTAACTTAGAACTTACCCAAGCTCTTCCTATACAGTGGGGACACTTAGGATTTTTTGGCAGTTCGTTTGATCAGAAGAGGAGATTCAAAGCATTGCCCAAACCAAACATGCAAAAGGTACCTTCTGGTTCTATATCTATCTCAGTTGCTGCCAGGAGCTTATCTATGCTTGGGTGATATCTGAATTAATATACAGTGGTGCCCCGCAAGACGAATGCCTCGCAAGACGGAAAACCCGCTAGACGAAAGGGTTTTCCATTTTGGAGGTGCTTCGCAAAACGAATTTGCTATGGGCTTGCTTCGCAAGACGAAAATGTCTTGCGATTCCTGGGGGTTTTTTTCCCCTCCCAGCCTTTTTCCCAAGCCCCTAAGCCACTTAACAGCTGTTCGCTAAGCCACTGAACAGCTGATCTAAGCCGCTTATCAGCTGATCTAAGCCGCTAATAGCCTTTTAGCAGCTAATCCGCTAATCCCTTAAGCCTTTAATAGCCGCTAATAGCCGCTAAACCGCTAATAGCGCTAATAGCACTAATCCGCTAATGGGCTTGCTTTGCAAGACGAAAAAAACCGCAAGACGAGGAGACTCGCGGAACGGATTCTTTTCGTCTTGCGAGGCACCACTGTACCACATGATTGTGATAGGCTGGAAAGCTAAAATAGGCCTATTTTGGACATTCTGCAAATAAGCAAAAGTAAACTCCAGGCTCACACATTCTCCTTTCCCAACTCATCTCGCGCCATGGCCGTGAGAGATCAGATACACACACACCCTATTATAAACTAACAAGGGTTTATAACTACATCCCATCCAAAGGAAACCTGGCTAAACCATAGCTTAAACTAACCAGAGTTTCCTCATTCATGCATGTAAAAACTGTTTCTCAAAAGCTACTTCATGTATTTCTGAAAATGTTGTTTTATAAATTTAGGAACAGGAACTTAGCCTCCAATTAACATTTAATTTTTCATAGTTACATTTTTTTTTAAGAAAAGACCTTCGGAATACAACATTTACTAATTCTTTCAAACATTCAGAAAATTAACGAGCTTGGCAAGCTGCTCCTTTGCAAAGATTAACAAACTAGTTCACGGTAGTGTTTCGACCAGCCCCATTGGCAACTTGAGCCATTCAGCGGCAGACTCAGAGAGCATGCCGTACTTTCTAAGTTAGGCATGTGTACCATCGCCCTGATGTGTCATTAGGAGGTTGTGTCACACTCAGTCACTCTGTTTTGCACCACATATTTCATCCCGAAAGATTGTTGTGTGTTTTTAAAAGCATCATTCTTGGCAATATTAGAAGAAAATGGTTCAAAAAATAAATATTATGAGATAGTTTCAGCCCCAGGGGAAGCTTTTCGAGTGAAATGGGGTGAACAGTTTGTTACATACAGTAACACCACATCAGCTGCTTAGACAGTCGGAGACAGCCTAGATGTGATGCTACAAGTGGGCAGTAGTAGGCATACATCAATTTATCTTTTGAATATTCACTGTTAACGTTCAGGGTAATGTCACATAATTTTCAGCTATTGATAAATTCACATCCTCAGAAAAAAACAGAGCTTACAAGCAGAACATTCACATGGCACATCTTCTGCCACTCAGTGCGCAAGGCTGAGACTGCATAAGCAAATTGCACTTAAGTTTCAGGCCTACTGTAATCTCTCTCAGCCTGGTCCCTGGCCCTCAGCAGTATTAGTATGACAATACTGGGCTACTTTGCAGGGCTGATATAATCACACTTCCTTAGCCACAGTACTGCCCTGCCTGCAATATAGGCTAATGGCAGGTTTTGCCCAGATAAGCTCTCAAAGCAAAATGGCTGTGAGCTCCAGGGGAAGCAGCCTTATATAAGTTTTCTCCACCCCTCTGCAGCAAGGGCTCATGGGACAGCTTTCCCCCATGATTCCATTGCACAGTGAAGAGGTGAAAGTGGAAGACTGGTGTTTTTCTGTTTCACAGGGTTAGGCTACCTGATTCCTTATCACTGGAAAGCGAAGCTACAGATCTTTTAATGCAGGAGAGGAAACTTGAGATGTCACTGATGGCTAGCAATAGCAGCAGCAGCAGCAGATGAAGCTAAGTTCCACAATGATGAACAAGTTTACAATCCCTCTCTCTGGGATCAGAGAGAGCAAAGTTTACTGAACTGCAGAGAGGACTTAAAGGACTGAACTGCATTGCCTGCTACTTGGGTGCAATGTGTTACTTTGCTTCTTTGTAACATTTATCTTTCATAACTAGTATTTAAGACTGTTCTGCACTAAAGCTTTGAAACTCATTACTGGGGTGGAAACCTCATTTATTTCTACACAAGGTCCAGATCACGGATTCCACTGAAAAACTCTCACACAGAAGCCTGGTTCTATGTGCATCTGACCCCTAGCTGCATTGGAGTATATGGTCACATCCACATCATACATTTAAAGCAGTCTTATACCACTTTAACAGTCACCCACCCACCCTTCGGACCCTGGAAATAGTCGTTTGTTAAAGGGGACTGAGAACTGTGGCTCTGTGGCAGGTCTCCTAACAACTCTCAGCACCCTTCACAACCTACAGTTCCTAGGATTCTTATGGGGGAACCATGGTAGTTAAGAGTGCTTCAAATATATGGTGTGAATGTAGCCATATGTGTTTGATGTGATAAATACCAATCCAACACTGGTGGACCCACAATGGGGTGGGAAGTGGCTGTTAGAGGATATGATACAGTTCTGTTGATTTCGCTACACAGTTTTGTCTCTTTAAGCTCCCTGGATAGGAGATTTGTTTGAAAAGCATAAACACAAGCCATTCTGAGCTCCAACAGAAAACTGAAAGCTTGGACTTGATGAAGAGCCACATAGCCAAGGTTTAAAATAATAAGGATTTCCCTGTATATTTGTTTTTGAGAGAAGTTATTTTACAGTAATCCAAGTTACAGCATGATGTTTGAATAATGCTCAGAATTAGTCATTTCTTGGGTTGAGGAAGGTCTTTTCCAAGTAGCAACTTCTATTTCCATAGAAAAAAAATGTATGCCCCCAACTATAATCTAACACATACTTTACAGGCTCGGGATTGTGCTGCTAACTACATACATTGCTAACGGTTTTGCTGCTAACAGTATATGCAGTGAAAGGAAAATGTTTCCACATGCCATCTTTTAATTTGAATAAGTGTTGCAGTTAAAAATAGTGATGTCAAGCCAAAAGTGCATTCTAACTCCTTCTTCTTCCATATGTTCCCCCTGCCCCCCTAAAGCAACAGCAATCAATAATTATAACCTATACTTGGTGGTGGCTGCGAGTAAACCTTTTAGTACACAAGGTGTGTGTGTGTACTTTATATATATATATATATATATATAACCATTGCCATTTGTACCAGAAGTTATTGGCTTAAAGCGGCATTAGTCGAGAAGGCATCACACAATGTTGAGTTTCATCCAAAGGTGTCCTTATATGTGACAAAATTTCCTTCTGCACACAGAGAAGCTGTTTCTTGCCCCAGGACACTGCACGAGAAGAGTGAAATTAAGTCCTAATATGTTATTCTGCTTGCGCAAAAGGTTATGCAATTCATTGTGGAAGCTACTGGAAAAGCACGAGCATTTCAAAGGTGATAGTAGAATTGTCTGCCATAGTCATGGTTCCTGATTCAAGAACTATAAACATGTATAGGTCTGTGCTGTCAGAAAATGAATATCTGGACAACTAGTTTGTAAATATATCTATATATAAAAATGAATTCTCTTTCTCATTCACGATAATTGTGCAAATTAGATCATATCTCTCTCAAAACATATATCTTTGGACTATTTATTCCTTTACATCATTGTGAAGGCACACTTTAATGAGAAAATCTATTGATTACTTTGAAATAAAGTCTTTTGCGGGTTTTAAAAGAGTTGTAAGCCTTGATTATAAGTCTCAAGTACTGGACTGTACAAAATGCAGGGTGCAAGTCTTCTCACGATTTCTCAGAATTAGATTCCAGAATTAGATGTCCAAAGAAGATTTCTAACAAGTATTCATTGAATTTCATCCTTAACAATCTTTCATGCTAAACACCCTCATGAATCTTCTTTTTAATACCCTACAGCACAGTCTTGTATAGGATAATGCAGCCCTTGAAAACAGTTCAGAGGTAGTAACAGCGGAAGATGCAGAAGAACAATAACAGGTACTTTCCCCCATTTACAAATACTAATATGATCACCGCTTCCTGTATGGCCCATTGTGATCTTTAAGCATCAACTGGCAGAGCCTTTTCTAGCTATGCTAGTCATTTACTCACCCACACCTGACAGTAGCAGCTAGGATAGTTTTCTTGATTGTTAATCCATAATTTTTGAAATTCCCTACATCTCAAAACTCCTCAAAGGAAATATATTGTCCAGAGGCATTATAAGTTCTTCCCAACTGGGCTACTGTTTGATGACTAAAGTTCAGCTTTTGTTGCATCAAAAACAAAAAGATAGTTGGGTGATTTTAACCTTATTGGGCTTTGTGAGATTCAAACCTGATGCTCTTCGGGCTATATTTTGAGTTGATGGTTTGCTTCAAATGCATAGTAACCTACTCCAGGCCTTTTGAGATAAGACATAGGGGGGGAAAGAGATAAATCAATCAATAAATGACTGTAAACAGAGATGTTTACAAGGAATAGTTTCTGCAGTTCAGCTGGCTGGCTCCCTACACTGAAGTGCCAATTACTTTTTGAGCTCCTCTAAGTTTAAAGTATTATTGTAGGGCAACCAAAGAACAACCAGGGAAACAGAGGTGCTCATACATATCTAATCATTATCCATACTGAGAGTAGCCAAGCTGAGCATTCAAGGTGGTACCTCGAGTTACAAACACCTCAGGTTACAAATGCTTCAGGTTACATACCTCGCTAACTTGGAACAGTTACCTCGAGTTGAGAACTTTGCCCCAGGATGAGAACAGAAATCGTGTGCTGGCGGCGCGGCGGCAGCAAGAGGCCCCATTAGCGAAAGCACGCCTCTAGTTAAGAACAGTTTCAGGTTAAGAACGGACCTCCGGAGTGAATTAAGTTCGTAACTAGAGGTACCACTGTATTTCACCCAGCAGGCAAGCTTATGAAGGGCAGGGCGGGCCATGTGCCACACAGAGAGAGCTCTCTCCTCAGATGAGTCACTGACCTCAGATGAACATGCAAGTTGCAGCACTTTCCACTCCCATTTCCAGTAGAATTCTCTGACATCTCTGCTCCCCACCCCTACTACCTGCCTCTTGCCTCACACTGCCTAATGGTAGGGCCAGCTTCACTGAGTGTGGCTGATATAGAAAACTGAGCACAATTCTGTCAGAAGCACATTCTGACTTACAGCACACAGAAGGTACTTACATAATTGCTCTCTGCCTACGAGCAATAGTTGCTACTTTCCTTTTTTTAGCTGAAATTAGAAATCAACAATATTTTCTGTCTATGCTCTTTCTTTGGTTGCTGTACTGGGAAATAAAAATGCATCACCAAACTACAACGAACTATAAGGGAGCCCATGTGGAGAGTCTTTTTCTTCCCCAGCTTCAATTCTCCTGAGCTGAAAATCCATTAAGAAATTTGATGATCTACCTTCCTTTCACCTAACTTTCCTGGCTTAATTATTTTTAATGGGTTTCTTTCTGGATGGAAAATGCTCCTTATGTGCAAGTGATTTATTGATATGGGCCCCACCCTTTCTGGAATATAACTGGAAAGACTCCAACTCTTGTTCCTTTAAAATGGTGTGTCAGGATAATTTCTTGATAGGAATACCTTTTAAGTGAGCAGGACTCCTTTCCTGGAGGGCCCTTCAGTAAATATTGTCGGTTTCGGTGAGTTGGTTGTTTTGTTTTGCTTGTAATTTAATGGCTTCTCTTTCTGATATTTGTCAAGAATCCTTTCATGGCTGCACCTTGTGCCCTCCCTCAGCAGTCCTACCATGCCTGGAGTACTTAGCAGTTCTCCCAGTGCGTTTCAATCTCATTTGAAGGATGAAACTGATTCTCCGATTCTTTTTCATGCAATGCAAGCAATGCAGGTTTGCTGAGAAGTAAGCTTCACTGGACACAGTGGGGCTGGATTCCTTGAAAGGATTTTAGGCCTCACACTCTTCAGAAGTGCATATCTTTAACATAGGTCAACGTTTCCCTTTTTTAAAGGAAAATTCCCTTATTCCGAATAGGATTCCTCGCAAGAAAAGGAAAAAGTTGACAGCTATGATGTCTCATCATTTTGGAAGGGAAAATCAGCCCCCCAGTCCTGCTGCCCCCATCACTCAGTTGCCCCTGCCCCCTCCCCTCCACCACTTTTACCTTCTTCCATGGCCTCCTCGTCCATAGCCTCCACCTCCTCAGTTTTCCGGTGCTCAGTCGGGGATCCATCCCATTTTGTGTAAACCTTTGAAAGAATAGACAGTAAGTCCACATTCAGCATGTATGCATTTTGTTCATACTTTGAAACATAAAACGCATGCTTTCAACATAAAATATATATTTCTGATACTTTTAATGCATCTCTCCATAATATTTGCATGTTGCCAGGATATGTATGTGTCTGGAAATACCAAAAATAAATAAACACTGCCTATCCATTTCATTGGATGACTGAAACCTATCCAAAAGGTTTCTTTGTTGCTACCTGGTTGGCTCTAAAAGTCTATTTAAAAAATATTATTTTAGCAACAAGATAAAATGCAGATCTCACCAACACTGAAATGTTTGTATCATTTCTTCAGTCTGTCAAAATAGTCCAGATGATAGCACACATTGTTGACGCTGAGTTGTGCTCAGGTGTGTCAGCAGCCCTTATCAATTGTTGATTTTTAGTAGCACTTATTTCTTTTGCAACCCTTACACAGCACTGAAAGGAATGGTTTATCTTTACTTCGGAATGCAATGCTTACTTATAAAACTATGTCAAGAAAGCAGAGTAATTCTGAGAGAGGAGAACGTATTATTATTATTATTATTATTATTATTATTAGATCATACTTTTGAAAGGAAAAATATCAGAATGAATTTTTGACTGTTTATGTGTGGGCTCATTTAGTCAAGACTAATTAAGAAACAAAATAAACATGTCAATAAACACGAGCAGTAAGAAATAACATAAAGGGAGTAAAAAGATTACATTTGTAAATAGGTTCGAATTGGTTATGCAGTAAGATTATGATATAAAACAAGGAACCACAGAAGAGGGGGAGGGAAGTCAAATAAAATGTAGGTGGAATTTATTTAGATTTAATTTTTGTTGTTGAAATATTGTAAAATGGAAAAAAATTGTAATAAAAAAGAAGCAAAAAAATATAAGTAGTTACAACAATGCTCATTTAAATATGGCAACTTTCAAACTTTCAGAGAAAGAAAGAAAGAAAGAAAGAAAGAAAGAAAGAAAGAAAGACCAAATTTCTCCTCTCACTACAAAGGCAGTGACAGCAGATACAGCAACCATTTACAGCAGCACAATTTTAACCCTAGCCGTGTCCCCCCTGCCATGTCCACTTCCCTCTTCCTGAATAACTTCCAAGGCCTTTCATGTATGCAGTAGGTCAGGTTCCCAAAGAAACTTTCTACCGCTCACTAAGGCCACCATCTTCTAATCACTGGCAGTCGCTGGATCCCATGGAGGTCAATGAAAATGCTCTGGAGTATCTGGGTTGAGGATTGTAGGCAAGGAACATTTGCTGCCTAAGTCGGAGCACTCCTTTTCCTCCTTCCTGGCCCAATTATCTGTATACACTTCATAGCTGTCACTGTCCTAACTACCTTGGAGCCATCAGATAAAAAGCTTTCTGTGCTATGCTACTCTATTCATCAAGAAACCAGCAAAACCACAGCTTGTATAGCCTCCTATCGGAAGCCCTCCCACTCAATTGATTTTTGGTCCCTAATGAACCATAGGCTGATGGACAATTATTCATCTTGCAGAGACATATGGGACTTTTAAAGCAATGGTACTTGGGAACTTGTAAAACGGCCTGCTTTCCAATTTAATACTGGCAATCATTTTTGACACAAGAAGGATCATAACAATAACACTGTTAAACATCAAGCAAAGTAGCCCAGTAAGAGTCAAAAAGACTTTTTGTTTCAAAGACGGCATTTTTCTGCTATCTGTAGGAAGAAATGCACGGAAGAGCGAAGTTTAACAATTTGCAAAGTAGTGTTATAACATCCCTGTTCAAAAAAAGATTTGTTGTAGTATCACACAACTAAAGCCGGTGATTGCAGCACAACAATTGAGAAAAGGACTTTAAAAGGACACATTAGTTTCAATATTTGAAACAGATAGAAGAAAGGACATGGTCATTAGCCTGCATTATCAGCCTAACACAGAAATCCATTAAGATGGATTTAAGTCAATTTAGGGTGCAATCCTATATTCACTGACCAGGGAGTAAGTCCCTTTGTCAGTAGGACTCCCTTCTGATTAAATATGTGTAGGATTGTGCTGTTAGTCCAATTAAATTTCTGTGTGTGTGTGTGTGTGTGTGTGTGTGTGTATGCTTAAAACAGTCATCAGTTGGACAGTATGACTTCTTTGTAATGCTTCAGGTGACTTTTGAAAGCTGTGGTTTTGTACACAGTGTGCTGTAAAGTATGTCATTTATGAGCTAAGCAGCAGAGAACTGGTGTATTTTTAGAGAAATGTATTCCTGTTTCAGTTCACTGATTATTGGAAAGTGACACATTACAGATGCCATTGTACTATCATTTATTTTTACTTTTATCTGTAAGAGAGTACAATAAATTATTCAGATATGATGTGCTATTTCATGATACTGAGGGGTAGGCAGAATAAAGGATTTAGTAGTAGGTTTTAGGGTGATTATTATAGACCAGCAAGAGTAGAAATCAACGGACTTAAGTCCATAGATTTCAGTGTTTCTATTTCGGCTATAAGTAATGTATGGTATCACTCTGTGTTAGCAAACCTCCCTTAGCTTGAGTGCTGGACACTCATAGCTTTGACAAAATGAGCTGAGGAACTTGCAGCTGTCAAAACCACTAAAAGAAACTGGGTAGGTATACTGAACAGGTGAAACTCATTTCAAAAAACCAGGGCTGCTTAGAACAGTTTCCCCATCAAAATTCCTTCCTAGGCTGATTCTACTGGTTCCACTTTACAAACAAGATCAAGTATAATATCACTCTGTTGTTCTTCATTTTTTGGCTTCCAAACTTTGTTCGGGCAATTGTACAACTGCTGTTTTCAGTTCGCACCAAATACATGTTGATTAAAACCATACAGAAATGATTTCTCAATGTAATCATGCACTTGCATTGCAATTCCTTTAGTTCTGAACAGGTGACAATGTACACTGACTAAATCGCTGTGAAATAAGGAGTCACAATTTGCTTCAAGTCTACTTAGTGCACAGAAGTTCAGATAAAACCCCCATTTTACAGTGAAATATTCCCTGAGGGGATATCCAGCTCCCCTGGTAGCATGCCTATTTGCCATAGCCTCTTCCAGCTGCACATTTAATCTCACACGAAGGTGCAATATGCAGGTACCAAGGTTAGCTTGTGGGGCTTCACTGTTTGAGGTGAAATCCTAATTGGCCCAGGACACACACACACACACACACACACACACTTTTGTATGGATAAGTCTTACATGCATACATGGGCACATAAATATGACACATGCTTTTGTTTGTTTGTTTGTTTGTTTTTGTTTGTTTGTTAAAGAAGTGCCAGTACTGATATTTTGATAAAAGTATCATAGGTGCCAGCACAAAATGGCTGCCATGGGCACCGAAAAGGAGATGACAGTACTCTGTAGTGAGTACCATCAGACAAAAAAGCATTGCATAATGCATGCGACCCCTTAACATGACCACTAAGTGCATGGCAGTCATTGGCTGGTGGTTGCATCTGGGGTGTTGATTGTGGGTTGGTAGGTCATGCAAACTCAACCTTCTAATGTTTCCTTTTAACGTGTGAGGACTTTCAATTATTGTAACACACACTGGGAGCTTAGGTAACCACCACCCTTATCGTCTGAATCCCAATGGTGTGTTAATCACTGCATGAATGTACTGTATCTGTATTAATCCCACTGTTGTATGTGTGTACTCCTGCCTGTCAGTATTATGCAATGCAGCAGAGTTATTAGACTAGGATTGGAGACCCAGACTCAAATCCATAATCATGGAGCTCACTGGGTGACCTTGGGGCAAGACTCACCAACAGACTGTTGGGACAATGAAAAGGAAGGGGGAAGAGTAATGTATGCTGCCTTGGAGGAAAGGCAAGATAAACTCTGAGAGATAAAGTCTCCAACTTAAACTAGAAGGGTGAAAAATCAGTGGGGCAGTGACACCAATTAAATAGTAATGAAATAAGGTGAGGGATATCCCATACGCGAAAGGAAGTATTTAACATTTCCTTGGATATTGAAAGCCACAAACATGGTATCTCTGTTGTTTTCAGGAAGATGTTTTCAGGTATTGCTACCTATGAGTTTGTTAATTCACACACACACACACAAAACAAAAGGCTTTGCTGACTGGCACAAAGTCATCAAGTCAATATAGATATTGAGCTGGATTCAGGCCCTAATATATACCTATGGTATTTTGCAAGCATCAAAGACTGGTTCCAAAGCTGCTGTGATGTTTCCTGGGCATTATTCAATTCAATGGTTGTGCTAGTGCAGGGAGAATATGCCTTAATCCATCTTTTCCTCCCACCCTGATTAAGGCATAACATTCTGGTTGACATTTAGTCTATGAGGATTTCATCTCAGTATAAAGTCCTGAGGTTGTTTCAACATTAGCCATAGGGAACACTGTCCTCTGCTCAGTTTGAAACAGCAGGACAGCTCAGAGAAGGCTCTTCTGGTCAGTCCCTTCGGCAGATTTAGGTTAATCCCAGACCTAGGCATCATGGAGGAAGGGCAGGATGTAAGCACCATGCATAAGTATATTCTATAAGTCCCAAAGCAATTAATCAAAAGAGCATATCTACTACATTTGGCCTTTTCAACATTCTTTGTTGTGATTGGCTGATCCGGAATGTTCCATTCAAGTCATCCAGGACTATAAACATGGTGATCTAAAGCAGCTGGCCAATCAAACTACAGAATATTGAAAAGGTCAAAACGGAACAAGATGCTCTTGTGATTTATGTTACCTACAAGGAAATGCAATTCTAATAGCTCATCCACATGACAAGAATTGAAATAAGAAAATAAAATAGCCAAACATGAATCCACTTTCCTGACAACAATACTCACAAGGACAGAAAATGATAAAGAATTAGCCATTTATGTGCCTGTTATTTTAGAAGAGAAGATGGGTCAAGATTTACTTTTTCAGCTGTCTATCTAAATGGCTAGACTTGTTAATCTTGAATCTATAGAAGCAAACAAGCTTGCACTTTAGGACATGTAAACCACAACTGTCCTCATCATGCTTGGTATCATTTTATTTCTGTAGTTACTCTAAATGAAATATATTGATCTGTAGCACCACAATTACAGTTTAAGTTCTATGAAATGAGAGAACTAAAGAAACAAATTTATCTACCCCAATCTACAAAATTATGGCATGTTATTTCTACTCCTCTTTCAACAAAAGTGTGCCTGAATTGAGATGATTTAATAGTTCCCTGATATAACTGTTATGTCATATAGAAAGCTTCTACTATCATCTAATACCTATTGTAGTTTCTTATAGATGAAACCCACTTAGCAGTGTGCTGTGAAAGTGAGAATCAGGTAAGGAAACTGCCTTACTTAAAATAATCTATGGTTCAATGGTAATCTAATCAACTGAACTCTGGGATTAGGGTGGTAGATTTGTTTCTAAAACAAAACAAATGAACCTCCATTTGCTTCAAATTCATTTCTGTGAACAGCAAATGAAAACATGGAGCTGAATGTGAGAAATGAATGAAAATCTCCCCATTTCCCCCATTCATTTTTCATTGGTATTTCAGCTACTAACAGGAGACAAATTCATGCTGAATCGGCTTTCTCTCCCATCTCTAATTGTATTCCAACCTGGGGTTCTGATGATAAAAGGTGGGTTAAAATGTTTGAAATAAGCAAGCAAACAAAACAAAACAAAATATGTAGATATTTATAATATGGGTTCCTTTAGTATTATAATACTTAGCCCATTGCCAATAAATTGACTGAAACAACTTTCCTTGATCTATAAGCCCTTTGATCTCTAGGGCTTTCAAAGAAATTCCGCACACCTTTAACTCTTCCTCTTGAGCAAAAGCATAAAGAGCTAGACCTTGCGGTGAGCCCTGAAGACCACCAGGAAGCTGAGCCATTCCCAAATAAAGCAACCTACCAATGACTGAAAAGAAAAGGAACCATTCTGAATTTTGATCTTCTGGAGTCTCAACTGGAAAGAAACAAGATTATATTAATTTTAGAAAGTATGAGCTCTGGGCACTGACTTTCATTGGCTAAGATGTTAATATTTTATGTGAGCCTAAAGCATGCCCAATTAAAGCAAGATCAGAAACATCCACAAGTATATTCAAAGACAAGCATGGCAGTTTTAGACAGCACCATAAATTCGTATGCCAAAAAAAGCTGCAGCAGAATAACATTAAGACCCTGGCAAGGGGAAGGAGAAGGCCTCAAAATGTCATTTCTTTGTCCTCCTGCAAGCCCTGTGGTATGCTGAAAACCACTGCCGCACTAATCCCGTAAAAGGATTACTGCGCATAAATGCACAAGGACGATGGATGCAGACTTGGCTGAGCACACCTGTGTAAAAAGTAAAGGGCAGCCTGAGTCCTGTATCTTCACTCTTATGCAAAACAATTGCTGAAGATAACAGTTCCTTTTCCCTTTCTTTCTCTCTCTGCCTCTCTCTTGTTCCCAAGAGTAGCAAATCTGGCTTGTGCTGAATTAAATGCCAAACAGGTAAACAGAGAAAATAGAAACAAATACTCAAGCACTTACAGCCAGTGTGGTGTAGTGGTTAAGAGTGGTGGACTTGTAATCTGGTGAACCGGGTTCGATTCCCTGCTCTTCCACATGCAGCTGCTGGGTGACCTAGTCACACTTCTCTGAAGTCTCTCAGCCTCACTCACCTCACAAAGTGTTTGTGTGGGGGAGGAAGGGAAAGGAGAATGTTAGCCGCTTTGAGACTCCTTCGGGTAGTGATAAAGCAGGATATCAAGTCCAAACTCTTCTTCTTTTTCTTACAGACATTGTCATGCTGTAAGTCTCAGCCAAATCCTCCTTAGCTAATTTCTCTCTTTATTGCTTTCCATCCCAAAGGCTCTCGTCCTTGTGACCCTTTTATCTGTCTCCAACCACATTGGTTCTTCCTGCTGCCCCCACACCTAAGAATTGCTTTCCCATCATAATTCTGAGTCAAGAGACTCAGAGATCATTTGAAAGTTGAGCTACTGCCAAAGTTCAGGCAGCAGGAAAAGATCTGTTCACATGTGCATGCACTGTAAACAATGGGTTGTCTCCAAAGGAGGATTACGCATCAGGTCGCATCAGCACAAGCTTTCCTGTTTGCACAATGAGACTTTACCCCTCTCTTCCCTCCGAATGCTCCTAAATTTGAGGGTTTTCCCCAACCCTCTGGAACAGATGTGGGAGGGGGGCATGTACGGGGAGTATAAGTAGAAATCTTTGCGCTGACTGAACACATTTGTTGGATGCTACTTACTGTGAATATATATGTGTGTGTGTGTATTTCTGGCATTGATGTGCCCCTAGAATGGGGTCAGCTACCGTTTTCAGCTGTGGGCCGGTCCACCATCCCATCCCTCAGACCATGTGGTGGGCCAGACTATTTTTTTTGGGGGGGGGGATGAACAAATTCCTATGCACCACAAATATCCCAGAGATGCATATTAAATAAAAGCACACATTCTACTCATGTAGAAACACCAGGCAGACCCCACAAATAATCCAGAGATACATGCTAAATAAAAGGACACATTCTACTCATGTGAAAACATGCTGATTCCCGGTCCGCCCACAAGCCAGATTTAGAAGGCAATTGGGCCTCATCTGGCCCCCGGGCCTTAGGTTGCCTACCCCTGCCCTAGAACAAGTGTAAATATATTTATATATTTCTTTATATACACTGGTATATTTATACCAGTAAAGAGTACTTATTTTCAAATTTGGTACCTGCACTTTCCTCATTTAAAAAATAATAATAATCGCAGCTTACAAACGTTAAAAATATACAGGTCACTTCCAGATGATCTATTTGCTGAATATTCGTTCTGATTTTCATTAAAGTGGAAATGTTAGACACCTTTGTATGATCAGGGCTTTAAAATTATCCTATTATGGTGGTCCTAAAAAATACTGGAGGTTCATCAGATCTTGATACATGGATGTTGTTGATTCTAATTATGTTAAGGATGGTGGGCATCTGTAAATATGTATGAGATAGTATTGGAAGGTATGTTCAAAGTATCCGTAGCCTAACCCAGCCCAGTTGGTGCCATGAAGGGAAGGAAGGAAGGAAGGAAGAATTTTAAAGAAAACTATTGACAGTTTTCATGTAACTATCACAGCTTAAACATTACTTTAGCCTTTCTGGTCTCATAGGTTATAATTTCCTGTTATCTGGGTAAGGATGTTTTAAACAGCTTTTTGTAGATGATTAGGTATTTGCTGATCATTCAGGACAATTTACAAAGATAAATATATGTTAAATGGTTTTCTTGTTAAACCCAATGTAGAAGTAACCCCTCGAGGCCAGACAGTAATTACTCCTAATAACAAATTAAAGCATTACCTACTTCTTTTCCGTTTTTCATTTTGAAGGGGAAATTACCTTACAGAACTGAACACACTTGAAACTGCAGATTCATATTTTTTGATAAAACCACTTCTTTCTTCTCTCCCCCCCCTTTATATAACATCTGGAGGCAAAAGAATGTGCTCATTGAAAGGGATGGGTTGTAAGCCATTTATTTCTGAAGCAATGCTGTTTAACTTCTAATGACCTTATGAAGAAACCACCGCTTCTGCTCTCCTTAGTAGTAATGCTACTAAGTGGAAGGTCTAAGAGAGGGAATCGGGGGGGACGGGAGTTTGTATCAGCAGAAAAACAATAGCATCTTTTAATTATACACTCACTATGCACCAAACTTAATATGATTAAAGAAGTAGAATGGTTTTCTGCAGCTGTACCTTTCTACCTGGAACCTAGCAATAACGAGATGATGCATTGTTTGGGTTTTCAAGAGGACCACAGTGTTTATTTATCAAATGCTGAAGGATTTTCTACAGGTTAAGGGAGTGCTCCTAAACTCTCTGACACCAGCGTGGGTTCCTATTAATCTGAAATGTTGGAACATTTCCTTCCTTCAAGTTTTTCAGCAAGCTTCCTTGGGTGTGGGTCCCAGAGAACTTGGCTCTGTAGACTCCTAGCCCTTCCTAGCCAGCATTTTACTATCTCCAGGGATTTCTACCTACTATGCCACCTGAGAGCCATGTGGCACTGAGTGGGTGAGTCACATGAGGCACTTATCCCCTCAGCCCTGCAGCAAGCCTAGAGGTGTCCTTCATTTTTGTATAAGTGCCACAAGGTGCTTACTAATTCCTCCTCCCTGTGTGAACTGGTTCACATTATTAATTCCTACCTACTGAAAACAAGAATTGTATTTAATCATATTTGCTGGATTCATTTCCATTCTGTACATTGGATGAATAAGTGAACTTTGGCAATGTCCACTTCACTTCCATTTCTGCTGGAATTCCCTTACATCCCTATTGGTAAGTGACTAGATTTTATCCACATTTCTGTCATCTTACTGGTAAAGGATAACATTCCCCTGACAGGGGTATAGATATAAAAAATGTGAAGTGTTTTCTGACATTTAATGGTACTTCTTGAGATACACTGCCTTCAATAAATGACAATAGGCTAGAAATAATCAGTTATGAAGAAATTGAAACTCCATGTGTTCTAGCTAAAAACTCTCCACCATTTATTTCAATGAAAAATAAACAGAACACCCAACTCCAATGAACTCAGTGGAGTTCAGTCTGCAATCCTATGTGTAGTTACATGGAAGCAAAAGTCTGTCAAACTCAATGGGACTTACTACTGAGTAGACATGTGAAAGCTTGCAGGGGAAAAGTGCTTTCAAGCAAAAGACATGCCTGCTTAGCAAAGAAGATGCAAGTAAACTAAAATTCGTCTCATTTTTCACCTTTCACTTCACATATATTGAACTGCCATAGTTAGCAGATCACTAGGTGAGCCTTCAGAGGGTTCAGTAAACACAGTGACCAGATAATGAACCAAGATAGTAGTTGACACAGTTCCCTGATTTGGAATAACAGGCCTAATTAACAACCTCTGAAACAACTCTGCTATCTAAACAGGTCCCTATTATATGTTTTTCCCTATCTCTTGCCTTTCTTCCAGGCATACTTGTCCAAATGCTACTCCTGTAACATGATACTCTCTACTGTTTTGAGATAGGCTTATCCATATATGAACTTGCTTTTCTCATTGTTCACAAGCCATTCTTTAGGAGAGAGAAAGTAAGTCAAGTGTTTGTTTTGGAGCATCTTGATGAAAATCAACAGCTGTATCTCTGAGCTTTAGCTATCTTCAACTTTTGTTTCTATAACCATGGCATTATTGTCAAAATTAAACAGATATTGGAGGTGGGGTTGGGGATATAATATGTACCCGTTTGCGAAAATTTGTGCACAAATTGTTAAGTTTTACATCCGTGTTGCTAAGACAGGATGTCCTTTGCAAAAGCAAAAGCAGATGGTTTTGCTTTGAGGTTTTCTTTCTCACAGATTGAACAAGGTAAGGAAGGATTCATCTGGTGATAAATATAGTAGCTCTTCTGCTCGTCGACAAAACAAATTGTGTCAAAGTCTCCTGTGAGTGGTTAGTAGAATGATCCACACCATAAATAGCCATTACAAAATATTCTTTAAAACTTTGTCTTGCCTTAATTGAGAGATACATTTAAAAAGTGGACTTTTAAGTAATTTATCTTTACTAATCAAAACTTGAGAAAGCCCCCAAATGGAGGCCAATGCTAAATTTAGCTAGCTTGCTCTCAGATAATTCATTTCAAATAGTGGGTTATTTGGATACTGGCTCACCGGAGGTGGTGGTATGAGGACGCTATATGAATTTAAAAAGTAAAAAATAAAAAATAAAGAAACAGAATTTCAAATATTTGGCAGATTGCAGTTTTACTGAACTTTTGACAACCAACCCACAAAAAGATAATCAAATATACTAATTTGCATAATGAGTGTGCATTCACGTGTTTTCACTCTTCTAAGATGGTCTCCACAGTCATCTGTGGTAGGATTCACAAGCTGCTGTAGATACTTTATATCCTAAGGGCATTAGTGAATGGTTAGATCAGTCTCATTTTGCATAAGAAAATAGCACGTGTACAGTATCATTCACAGAACAAAAAGATGTGCGCCTACAGTCATCAGGTACTGCAACCTTTGATGTGTTCTTGATGACTTCTAACTCCTGTAAGAACTTGCTTTTGTCTTGGCCTATGTTTGCAGTGGGTAGACTGATCAAATGCCACAACCCTATAATGAAGGTCCCCCCCCCCATCCCTTTCTTTTAAAATGCTGAGCAGATGTCTCAGGAGAGGCAGCCAATTCTGTATATAAAGGAAATGGCGAAAGAAACTGGGCAGAAAAAAAAGCCCTAAGTGTTGTAAAAGAAGGTCTGAGAGTCCAGATCAGTCACTAATCATGACAGACCCAATTAGGGATTTCTCAGCTTTGTCATTCTAGGCACCGTTTCATCTGGAAATATTGCAGAGAGATATGTCACTCACTATTGATAGATTTATCTGACTACTTGTCAAATCTATGTACATTGACAAAAATCTATTTTGTTGTTTTTTTGTCACAGAAATCTATACTGGCATTTTTCCCTGTGGAGATTTGGCTAGTCATTGTCAGCAGGAGGTGCCAGCTAGAACTGCTTTCTCCCCCCTGTGTTTTTTTATTGTGCCAGCTGCTTCCTTGGCTTAGGATCCTTTGGTTCAGATTGTAAATGGGGGCAAAAAAATCCATCTCAACCTCAGCCTGTTTGATGGAAAATGACAAGGGATTGATTTATGATTTCTTCTTGTGCATCTTAGAACCACGAGCAGCTAATCTGAGTTTTTGAATGGCAGAAATGAGAAAGGAGGATTCTAGCTAGGAATCTTCTTGGTGGATCTTGGAGAATTCAGGTAACCAATCTTAAACTGGCTGGCAAAATAGTAGAAAAATATGAGTCACATTTTGGCAAACCTAAAATGACATTTGAATTATTTATAGTCACAATTTTACTGACATTCTTTGACTTGAAACTTGAACTTCCTTGACCTAATACTTCAGCACCAACTATCCTTTAAACCAGTAGTTTTCTAACTGTAACGCTGCAGTCCCAGGAAACTTGCCAATAAATTTTAGAATTTAAAACTCTACTTCATTATCTATTTGTCAGTTATGCTAAAATGATGTGTAGCTAACCTTTGGGGAAAGTATACTACTAGTCAAGGACCCTGAAGTAGTTTGTACACACACACACACACACACACACACACACACCTTGATGTAGTTTTGGGTCTTCATCCAGTAAGTTTGGGATGAGATAACAATACCATTCCCAAGCCAATTCCAGGGACTGTCCCTCTTATCAGGGAGTGCCACAAATACACAGCATCTGACCCATTTATGGAGCCCACTTGTGGTCGACCATCCATGCACTAAAATACCATCAAAATTCCTTATTTTGGAGATCTAAAAATGCTTGAACAAAGGCCAAAACCCCTTTTCATTCCCTCAAGCCCCAACATTTTTATCTTATAAGTACTTGCCCATGTGAATAACAGGTCTTTGCTATCAAAACAAGTTTGGGGTTTTCTTTTGTTTTGCTTAATCCTCATGTACCTTCCCATGCTGTTATAGTTGGACGCAGTTAACCTAGCTAACATCAGCCATACGAAAGTGGAGTGCATCCTAAGTTAAATGGAAGAGATTCTCTAACCATAAGAATGTTCCTGTCCCAAGACTAAAACATAGGTTACATATCCAAGTTTTGGAGTGTTGCTCAACAAAAAGGGATGATGTCCTTGATATCTACACACACACACACACACACAAATCAAAGGGTGGACACGTAACATTTTAGAAGAAAGATTTCCTGAAGTTGAAATGGATACCAAAAAAAGTAGTTAAAGCATTTTAAAGACATCTACATAGAAGGAAAAAATGATGATTAGAAAAAAGCAATTAAAAACAAGATAGACCATGACAACATTTCAGTGACATCGCTGTTTACAGCTATTTAAATCTCCAAATAGTGCAGTTGAAGTTTTTTTTTTTTTGTTCTCTGGGGCTCTATGAAAATCTCCTGTAATTTGGCCTGAGCTATTTCCAGAGTAACAAATTACACTTTGGAGCAGGCTGTCCTCAGGAAGCCAGGAGCAGCTGGAAAGGAGGAATGGAAAGTAGCAATCAGCTGCCACTGAGTGTCCATATCATTGGGAATCATGCAGTGGCAATGGAAATGGGTGAATTGTTTGCTTGGCACTGTGCAGGCAGGTAGCTGATGCCTGACCAGTGAGATCCCAAGCAGTCAGGGCTTATAACATCCGTGGTTCATACAGGGCATTGCTCGGTCAGCAGATTCTGTCTGTCCCTAGCACCTGCTGGAGAAAACAAGTGGTCTCGTTCCTGCTGGTCAGTGATGATCAGTGACAGCCAATTACAATTTGATGTATAATCTCTACAGTTGACATGGGCTTCCATGTGACAGTAGGCTCCAAAGGGTAATTCCTGCATTTAGAGAGAACTAAAGTTAGATTTTTTTTGCGGAGTGGGGCATACAAATTAGGGTATATGTTTATTTTTTAACAAAAAAAAAATCAAGTATTTAAAAACTAATTTGAAAAACACTAGCTGGAAGTCTGGAATACATGTATTTTAGATCTATTTCCAGTAATTTTGTGTTGGTAGAATGATAGAATTGTAGAGTTGGAAGGGACACCAAGGGTCAACGAGTTCAACCCCCTGCAATGCAGGTATATTAAATTTGACACGGCGTTGCGACCACCATTTAGATACCGTCATGTTTATGCAAATTTTTTCAGTGATTTTATTTTGGTTGCCAAGGGACCAAAAATTGCATTCAATTCACCAGCCACTGTTCAGTTTGTTTGATGATTCATGCAGGGTGGTTTTTTTTTTTTTTAAACCAACGGTGCTTAAATGTGCCTAACTAGGCCTATTCTATGCACACACATAACAGGTTGAATCTGGAGTTTTTGTAGTGCAGTTCCATCCTACCAGAGGAAGCTGGACAATGACAATTTTTGCCAACTCCTCCTTCTACCTGCAGCTTTGGAAAAACTACTATGGAGGCCATGGGAAATGTTGTTGCATTTGCAAAGGGGAATGTACAAAATTACCAAAGAGTCAAATTGATCTCTCAGATTCAGAGTCCTGGAATCTTGTCCTTTACGTGGAGGATGGAAAAATATTTCTATCCCTCAGTGCCTTTTTTCAAAATAATAATAACTACGCTCCTTGAATCAGTTGCTTCCCTTTATGGGCATCATATGCATTTTGGTGAGGGGTGGGGGGTTCTCTCTTTGTCAATAGTTATTTCTACGTACTCCTTTGTAAGGATTTCAAAATGCAACGGAGACTTTTAAAAACAAATGAAAACCCTCCAAACACTTTGTAGTTTCATTTCACCTCTTCCCTACTTGCATTTTTATAGCAACACTACAAAGAGGAACTTTGGATCCCCATTAGCAGGGAAGTCCAACGTTGCAACATAAGTTAATGGCCGCGGAGTTTCTATTTAAGTTTACCTGGCACAGCCAGCTCTGCCAGATGTAGGCTTGCTATCACATCATTTGATCTGCTGACAATGTGCACTGCCTTAAAAGGGGGGGGGAGGGGGAGGGAGGAAATGCCTAGGTGACTCCTATCCAAATCACACATATTCTTTTAGTTAAAGAATGAAATGTGAGACTGAATTCAGCCTTTAATTACATTTCCTTCCTTACCTCCAACAAACAAAATTTTATAACCTTTCCAATGAAGAAAGCCATATTTTGTGAATTACTTGCTTGGAATCTTCCCAGGAGCAAAGTTACTTAGGAAACGTTCTATTATTTGGATTAATCAAAGGTAGAGCTCATTTTCAAGTATTTGCTCAACTTCTTTTGTCTGCTAAGCAGCAGTGGATGGATGGGTTTGAGGATTTTCTTTTCTCCTTTTGAAGTTTTAATTTACTGCTACCTGGCAATAGGAAGGATTTCTGCGATGAAATAATCATTGCTTAAAACAAGATATCTCATATTGCATTTGTGTGTGTGTGTGTGTGTGTGTGTGTGTGTAACGAGGAGAGTGCAATCTTACCATTCGTTGTGGGATGAAATAAGTTCAAACTCTTTCTTTCTTTCTTTTTTAGAAGAAAAAGAATCTAAAGAAAGAAGCATCAGCAGAGATGTCTGTGTTTCTTTGGAGAAATAAAACAGCTTTGCCTAAATGATTATTTAAATTTAAATTATTTAAATTTATCTTCCTTAATAACATACGTCTATCATTTCCTCCTCTCCTTTGCTTTAGCTCCGGCTCTGTGGGGATGTCATTGTTCTGGAAGGATTAAAATATTGGGGGGGGGGGGACCCAACATGTCTATGTCTTAACATGTAATTAAACAAGCAAGGCTAAGTATTAAATCTGTGTCCTCTGTACTTTGAGAAGCATTTTTACAAGTGGAAAGTTATTCTGCTTAGGCAGATCATCCATTTTCCAGAACCTTTTAAACCTGCCTAATATATTGAACGTCAAAAGGGCTATAAAATCTCTCTTAACTATTGATATCTATTTGTAGATGGCAGTATAAGTCCTGACACACATTTGAATAGGCAAATGACTGCATCAAAACAAAGGTTCTGTGCTTTGGTCTAGTGATTT
Source organism: Podarcis tiliguerta (assembly GCF_965153285.1). NCBI lineage: Eukaryota > Metazoa > Chordata > Lepidosauria > Squamata > Lacertidae > Podarcis > Podarcis tiliguerta. The sequence continues at coordinate 36,618,386 of NC_139534.1, forward strand.
CCCAGCAATAACGTCTTGTAAGGCTGGAGAATTCCAGGTTTTTATTTAAAACACATAAGGTGCAATCTGCATCTAGTAAATTCAGCAGGACCTTTGCCATCAAGCTCAATGGCACACAGACATACCTGTAGCTTTTAACTTACTGCTCTTGACAACCAATCTGCTACTTGCTGAAGAGAATGGTGTAAAATCCCAGGTTGCTTTGCATATCCATGTCTTTGCTGCAAGAGTCTACATCACATACAAAGGACACAGTCAGCCAGACACAGAGTCGGTAGACACAGGATTCCAATATGAGCAATTTTATCACTGAAGTAGCCTAGTAAATACACTATGGCAGCCTGTGAATGGTTCAGATGCTAGAGACTGTGACCAGGTCCCTTAACTACACTGAAAAGCTCAGCTATCTGAGCATGTGATAGTGGCAGAGAACTAATTACATCATCATCATCATTATTATTTGTACACTGATCTATACCTGTAGATCTCAGGGCAGTTCACGGCATAAAATCACAATATGTATAAAAAACAGAAAATATACAATAAGAACAAAAACAATCTGATAATCCCCCCTTCTGCATTTTAAAAGGGCATCGAAGGTCTATCAGCCAAAGGCCTGGTTTAAGAGGAATGTTTTCACCTGGCACCTAAAGGTATATAATGGAGGTGCCAGTCAAACCTCTCTGAGGAGTGTATTCCACAAATGGAAAGCCACTGCAGAAAAGTCGCTCTTCACCACAACATGATTGGAGGCATCATGACTGTGTGCTCTCCCATGTGTTCATCTGGCTTTGCTCCAAGTTACTTTGGGCTTTGATATGTTTCTGGTCCAAGTCCAGCAGAAAGGTAAAGAAATGTATGAAGGGAGAGCAGGAAGAGAATGGAATGATATTGATCAAGATTCCACCACTCTATTCCTGGAAATGCAGATCTCCAGCCAAGTAACTTGTAGAAAAACATAAAGCGTCCCTCTGAACGTACGTGTGAGTGAAAATAGCATTCCAAAAGACATTATACTGGGGGAAATTGCTTTGCAAAAATGTGTACATTGGGAAATTTCCACTAAAATTCTGATTAATTTGATGAGGTCAGAAAAGGAAAGGAAAGGAAAGGAAAGGAAAGAAAAGAAAAGAAAAGAAAAGAAAAGAAAAGAAAAGAAAAGAAAAGAAAAGAAGAATTGCACTCATGTGGAAATGTGGAGAACTGAAATTAGGATTGGCAAAATGAGAGAAGTAAGAGAAGCCCAAACTGAAACATTTACTCATTCCTAGTTGGGGTGGAGTGGGGGTAATAGTGCTGTTTCAGCTACACAGGTAAAGGCAGTCACAACTTGAATACTGGAAACTAAAAGGTGTGAAGGAGTTGGGTAACACCTTTTGGGGGGTGGTCTATTAAAAGCTAGCTGTATCATCCACTGGCAGACAGGCCTGGCTGTCTGATGAGGCAGGGTGAGGTAGCGGTGTGGAGTGGAGTGGCAGAAGCCCAAGAAACAGTGTCTGCCTCACCTCTGCTGCCCTGCCCACCCCCTTTGCTGCCCATGGAGAAGCTGGCAGTGGCACTGGTTTCTAGTGAGATCTTGTGAGATCTCAGGGAATGTATGAGATATTGTGAGACAGTGCCACTGCCAGCTTTTGCGGGCACCGCTGCACAACACAGGTAAGAGAGGTGTGGGGCTGGAGAGGAGCATGTTCCCATCTTCTCAAGCAGCGAATTGTGACATGCTGCCCTGCTGACAGAAATTCTAAAAATCAGGTGTCAAATTATTATATATGCATTACTGCTTCCAACATCTCCTCACTTCTGTGAGCAAATACAGTAGATATTGAACAGAACACAGATTTTGAACGGTAATACGCATGCTCTAGGGACACGGGTGGTGCTGTGGGTTAAACCACGGAGCCTAGGGTTTGCTGATCAGAAGGTCGGTAGTTCGAATCCCCGCAACGGGGTGAGCTGCCATTGCTCGGTCCTTGCTCCTGCCAACCTAGCAGTTCGAAAGCACACTGTACAAGTAGATAAATAGGTACCGCTCCAGCAGGAAGGTAAACGGCATTTCCGTGCACTGCTCTGGTTCTCCAGAAGTGGCTTAGTCATGCTGGCCACATGACCCGGAAGCTGTACGCCGGCTCCCTCGGCCAATAAAGCGAGATGAACGCTGTAAGCCCAGAGTCATTCGCGACTGGACCTAACGGTCAGGGGTCCCTTTACCTTTACCTTTACGCATGCTCTAAAATGTATTTATCAAAATTAAACCAACCACTGACCAATTCTCTATGTACTTACCCTGGAGTAAAAACAATGTGCCTTACTTCCGAGTAGACGCCACACAGTAGATGAGAACACATTTTGTGCACAGAGAAAGGAGGAGCCATTTAAATAAACTTCCTTTGGCAGAGATCAAATCTTTGCCTCATCTGACCAAGTCATAGCAGACCACACATCCATTGTGCTTCCACAATCTTTTTTTCCTACCTTTGTGGAGCAAGCAAAGAATTTGGTTTTCAAATCATTGGCTCCGTTTAGGACAACATAACAGAGTGGGGATTAAAGGAAACTGGCAGGAAACTATTTTTCCTTTTATAGCAACTGTCTGTTTGGCTGAGCTGCCTCATAAGTGAACCATTTAAAATTTCTTTGCATACAACATTTACGGAGCTTCATTTTGGGCGAGACTTAAATCTTTGCATCCTCTGCTGCTGTAACCACAGCTATGCACTTCACTCCAAACTCTCATTCTCTCTCACACATATACAGTGGTACCTCGGTTTATTAACTTAATCTGTTCCGGAAGTCCGTTCTTGAACCAAAACCATTCTTAAACTGAGGCGTGCTTTCCCTAATGAGGCCTCCCGCTGCCGGTGCCCTTCCACCGTTCGGATTCCGTTCTTAAATATCATGTGCTTTGCATGAGGAGGTGGAGGTTGGCTGCAATTTGCACCCAGTAGGAGGGTCAGAGTGAAGCCTGCTGGTCCAGTCCGCCCCTTGGAAGGAGCCAGTGATGCAGCCTGCCTGCTATTGAGCAACTGATAGGCAGGCTACAGAAAGGGGCACAATGGAGATTGTGGTGTCATTAAGATATATGGTTTATTTACACATATAAACAACCTGAGCATATGATGGAGGAGTATGGTGGAGGGTTCGTTGCATTAACACTCCTAATGGGTTGTGTTTCTCTCACAGCCACAGTCTTGGATTCAAGCAGAAATCAAACATTGCTTTGACTTTCTCTCCAGCATGCAGCCTTTTCTTTTAGCTCTCTACTCTCTCACTCTTTACTCTCAACTCTGGCTCTGTCTTTCTAACTACCAGGAGCTGAAGAATGGGGCCCACCCATTTGCCATCACACACACAGCCCCTTTCCGTTGTTCCTCCTAATGGTTCTATCACACTCACCAGGATGCTAGACTGGCTACTCCAAAAATTAGAAGCCTAGATTAAATTGTAAGACTTGCTGGATCCAGGGATTAAAAGGGTCTCACCATACAGCCTAAAACCCCAAACTCATCACAATATTGTTCCTTTTGCAGGATTTCTCAATTGCCCAGAGAGAGGCCTATCATTGTTCTATTTGGATTTTCAATTTGATTTGCTGAGGTTGAGGACAGAGACCATGAACCTTCTCCCCCTCCACATATTTAGTGAATGTGTGGAAGGGACTTTTCTTCCTTCTTCATGCACATTGTCATTGGTCACCCCAAGGCCACCCCAATCTCTGCCAAGCAGTGTGAGATTCCAGGGGTTTCGGCAGTTAACCAGAGTTAGTGTTTCCTTTGGGAGAAATGAGGCACAGTGGAGTGGAGTGTATTTAAGATGCATTGTTTTATTTGCACATATGTACACCTTAGCCTTGATGGAGGGAGTGCAGAATATTACACCCCAAGAGTGTCTCTTTTGCTTCTCCCATAATTTCAGCAAGCTTGGATTCAGAGCAGAAGCCAGCCATGCTCCCTGGTCTCTTAATGCAGCCTCTCCTTGCCAATCTTCATGGAGTTCTGCCCACTTCCTGGTTCTCCTTCCCAAAAAGAAACTTTGCAAAAGGTCAGTCCTGCTTCTGCTTATATCATCGCCCACTGTAACCCTAGCAAGCTCCCCCTCTGTGCCCAGCAGTGTCTTCTGTTTTGTTAATGACTTCCATTGAAGGGTTAACGACTGTCCATTTCGGCCTTTGTTTCTTAATGGCTTAGTTGCTTATTTATTTGAAAACTGATGGGAGGGCGTTCCACAGGGTGGGCACCACTACCGAGAAGGCCCTCTGCCTGGTTCCCTGTAACTTCACTTCTCCCAGTCAGGAAACCACCAGAAGGCCCTTGGAGCTGGACCTCAGTGTCTGGGCTGAATAATGGGGGTGGAGATGCTTCTTCAGATATACTCGGCCAGAAACAACGCAAACTTTAGGATCCATCTTAGAGTCACAGGCTTCATACAGTGGATCATTGCATGCAATTTCTTTTTTGCTTCTGTTTCTGAGGCATCATAACAATATTTTTGAATTTGGAAGTAAGTACCATTGTGGTCAGTGGGGCTCACTCCATTGACACATGTTTAGGTTGCAGCCTGAGAGTCTGAAGATATTATGGATGTCAAGATTACTAGTGCTGACCATCCTCTGGGCACTAAGGAACACACACATGCCCTACTCATAATCAGTTATGATTATGCCACTTAAGACACAAAGCCTTTGATCATTAAAGAATGTGAAGATTTACAAAGGAGTACGTAAAATAGCCTTCATCCTCTTCTTTCTTTTCCCCCCAGCAGAGCCAAATGTTATTTATTTTAAAGACAAAAAACCCTCAAATCAATGCAGCCTTGCCAGATTCAATTCACACACAGCAGCTCAGCTAAAACACAATCCAGAGTTACGGCATTTTTGATACCTGCAAAATAATCTCAACATAGTGTTCTGTCATCCTTTGAAATGGCAAATGGTAGTCATTTAAACCAGATGAGTAACTGACTAGAGAATTATTGCACCTACAGCACAGGATATACAGTACTCTGCACCTATTTCAGGGGAACTAGAGTGGGTGGCCAGAAGAGAGAAACGTTTCCCCCCATTTAACCTGTAATTTGACAACATCTGCAAAGAATTAGCCCCAGCACTGGCATGGCAATTGTTGTATCTAACATCAATCACCAGGGAGAGGAGGTTGCTTTAAATAGATGTTAGCTGCATAACACTTTTAAAACATGAAAGGGAAGGGAGAAATGAAAGGAATAAGATATTTAAATTGGAATGGAAATTAATTACTGAAAGCATAAGGCTTGTTCCAAAGACCATTGAAATCAGTAGCATTTCTGTGCATTCACAGGGGCTTTGGATATGACCATTTAGAACCCATTTTGCCACTGAAAAGAAATGAGGAATGTACATAGATAACACAATTGTCTGTTTGCGGTTATATATATTACAGATTGCCATCTATCTACCGTCTCCTTTTGTTATTGCTGTTCACAGTCCTTCTGTTTCTTCCTTCACCACTCTTTCCTTTCTTCACCCCCCTCTTTCTACAAAACTACAAAGCATAGTAACAAACAAAAACAACACCCCACCACAGTTTAAATTGCCATAGATTGTTTAAATTAGCCAAAGGCCTGGGAGAAAATGAATGTTTTTGCCTGGCACCTAAAGATGTGTAACGAGGGTATCAGGTGAGGCTCCTTGGGGAGAATATTCCACAAGTAGGGAGTTACCACAGAAAAGGCCCCTTCTCATGTTGCCATCCTCTGGACCACTTGTGGAGGGGCACATGAAGAAGGACCTCAGGTGATGATTGCAGGATTTGGGTCAGGTCATCTGGGGAGAGGCAGTCCTTGAGGTACTGCAGTCCTGAGCCATTTATAAAATGAAAAAGTAATGAAAAGATGCAAACAAGATGCATATTTTACAGTCGTACCTTGGTTTTCAAAGAGAATACATTCTGGAAGTCCGTTTGAAACATTCAGAAACCAAAGCGCAGCTTCCGATTGGCTTCTGATTGCTCAGGCATGCCGGAAACGATAGCAGAAGCCACATTAGACGTTCTGATTCCAAAAAAAGTTCAAAAACTGGAACACTCACTTCTGGGTTTTGATTCGTTCGGGAGCCGAAACGTCCAAGAACCAAGGTGTTTGACAACCAAGTTACGACTGTACATTGAAAAGTATGCATTTTACAGAAAGTGTGCCAAAATGCTGAGAACAGAGTGGAAAGGCACACTGGGAGACAGAATGGGACTGAATAAACCTATGATTGTGTGACACCAAGACTAAAATGGGGCAGGATTAATCGCTCTGCCCATTCCTACTGTTTTATTACCCTCCTCCCAATCAAGGACACTATTAACTCTGGAAACCTGTTTAGCATATCCATTGACTCATTTGCATAAGATGAAAATGACAAGTGCTGTTCTCAGCACACTGGGAGTGACAACTTGTTCCCCATCTCTGGATGACCCCTCTCAGTGATTTACATGCAAAAAAAATTAATCCAAACAAACCAAAAACAGAACCATGTAGCACCCAGTGATACAAATATAGAGCAAGTGCCATTCACTTAATATGTAGCAGAATTGTGAAGAGTATGTGACTTGGAAGAGATGATCCTTTAGGTTCCTTCCAACTCTACAGTTCTATGATTCTATGATAAAGGTTAATTCTCCTTCCCATCACATATAATGTGATCACAAGAAAAGCAATGTATCTGGTACCGCACATCATCATCCTTCTGGTCAGTCTACATGTGCCTCCCCATGCATCTATTTATGGATCTTCCCCTTCTGCAATGTTCCCTTCCAACTTAACTAAATTAAGCCGTTTTGAAATGTTAGTAACATTACCTTTTTCATTAATATAACTAAAAAGTAGTCACATTGCATAGGTGGTCTATAGAACAAGCTTTAATTAACTTGAGTAATAAAATTCTGTCATTTAAGGTGAGAAAAAAAACCTAATAAAATATTTGTCTGCATGCCAAGTAATGTTTACATAAGTGCTCAGATGGTGTGTAGAATGTGACTGTTTTCAGCTTTCTAAGAACCTGAACTTCCACTAAAATCGAATACTTCAATAGCGCAAATTTTCTTCTAACATTGAGCCAAGTCAGTGACTATCTCACCATCTTCTGAAACTAACACTACATAAAAGAAAGGGTCATTTTGGGGCTCTGCCAAAAAAAAAAAAAAGAAAGAAAGAAATTTTGAGGACTCTTGTTACCTGGATATTAAAGTTTTTGCCAAGCTGGTCTTACATGTGTTTTGCTTGCAGTCTTCTATCTATTTGCCTGGACGTAACCCCATAGAACTGGGTGGAACCTACTTCTGAGTAAACATGAGTAAAGCACCACACTTTCCCTTTGCATGCTTCCTGGGCAGTAAACATGTTTCAGCTCAGCACGATCTAGCTCTGTGCAAAGATGGGGAAGGAGTTTGTTTACTTCTTAATTTAGGGTGAACTTCCCAAATTGTGAATTGAAACACATCAATCTTTTGAAATTTGCTCTTCTGCAGGTTTAATAATGCAGTGTACCAACCAAAGAATGTGAACTAACATGCATAAATTAGTGAAAAGTACATGGACAAATGTATAGGTTATTTTATCTATCTACTTATTTTAATAATGAATGAAGTACTTAATACAGAATAGATATGTGATAAAGAAGAGTAGATTGAAATACAGAAGATACAATTAATCATAAACAAAAATGCAAAGCGTATTAAAAAAACAACAACCCCAACCCTTCATTTTCAATTGTGTCAGCTGCAAATGAAAAACAACTATTCAGCTGGATAAGGCTTGAATAACGAGAAAGGTTTCCAACGGGTATCTAATGCATAGATTACTGAAATTAATATTGCAAACTGCATTACATTACAAGGAAATGGCTTGCAAAAATACATGTACTAGAGAAAATTGCAACAATAATGTGTCTATTGGGATAAATACACACAAAAAGTACAAATTCTTGCAGACTTTTAAAAATAAAATTTGCAGAAGTGGGACATGCTGAATTTAAGAAGGCAAAGGTAATAAACTGAAGGAAACTAGAAATTCCAGGTTCATCCAGTGCTTTTTTCTGGGGGGGGGGGGGATGCACCCACTGTGTCTGCAACCCATAGGCACACAAGGTGCTGTCATATATGGAATCAGCCCATTGACTGGCAGTAATTTTCCAGGATTTTAGAAAATCTTTCTGAGCTGGGGATCCTTTGCATGCAAAATCAGTGATCTGTACCACTAAGCAGCAAGACAATCACAAGTGACTTTTTAAAGTCTTGAAAGTTTTTTATTTATTTTTAATCCTCTTAAAGGGGTGGGGATGTGGAATTAGCATTGAGAAGCTTTCTAAAATGCAATTGAAGTAAAATATATGATTTAGAAGGGAGAAAAAATCTAGGCCACCTGCACTCTAAGTTCTGAAAAGTTACCTCTGCTTAAAAGAATTAAACATAATCCACAAATCTTGCTTATTTAGAGAAAACGAGGGCCTTGCAATTTGCTCTAAGGAAGATGTGACATTGTTCTTTCCATTGGGTAATGGATGCTGTAGATCAAAACTAAAAAAAACCCCAACCCATTAATGTCATTTAGAACATATAAGGAGGAACAAAAATGCAATATGTTTGCTACCCTATCTCACCTTTATGAGCATGCATACCTATTCCTATGAAAATTGTAATCTGATGATGTCAATATGGTGGGTCTCCCCTCTTCTGGCTGAACATCGATTTGCAAATTGTCCAGCAGGTTATGATCCATTTTTCCCACAAAACTTGGAAGAAGGGTCAGAGTTATCGCAGGAATCATCATCACACCCTAATAGCATGGTGATTCCACTAACAACCACTGCAAAATTAGCATTTAATGTTTAGATTAGTATTTAATGTTTTTTTTCTAAATAATTGCAAGCCTTGAGGCAGGTTCCGTCTTTAAAAAGCATTGCTTGAGTTAATAATGTTTAACTATCCAATGTAATAATAACAGTGGTATCAATAATAATACGAAAATGACGATGTATCCGGATTTGGCATAAATACTCATGCAACAAGGCTTTCCAACTCCTTCTCCCCACCGCAGAACCCCCTTTCTCTAAAATTAATAATCAGGAAAGTCCTGGGAGCTGGTGCTTGGTGTTTTTGCAATTGGAGGGTGGAATTTCTGGAAACTAATGGAGGCATCTTGTCAAAGCAAACTGCATCTGAATACAAATGGTTCCTGCTGTTGTAAATGCTGCCCCATGTCTCTTTCAAAACACCATTATCTACTGTAATTTGACAACTCTGTCTCAAGTTGTGGTTCGAGGACCCGATCCCCGCGTAGTGGAATGAAAACACACGGACACGTGATGTAAGGTTAATGGGCAAGAAAAGGCCACAACTTTATTGATTATAGCAAGTGAGAAGGAATTGGCCTGGGCATTGGATCACGTCAGTTGACTCCACCCACTCGGAGAGGGGTGAGTCTAAAAGGGGGGTTTATTCACCAGTAGGTGGAGCCTGAGTGGGTGGCTGTTGGTGGTGGAGCCAGTTGATGCTAATCCAACTATAAGCTCACCCCTGATGTCACCGAGGGTCGTGCCATGGCCTCCCGCCACACAGGCATCGGACAGAATACACGACTGCCGGATTCCTTTAATGGAATACCCAAAATTGAAGGCGTAGGCGATGGCCACACCTAGCCCTTCGACACACCACAACACATTATTCCAATGCCTAACCTACCCACCAATACCATGAAAGTTGTGACGATTGCTACGAGGTAGGCGAAAAAAACCACAAAGCCTAGTGCCAAATGGAAAAATTCCTACCAGGCCCCCCGAACAACCAGGGCGACCAACTTAAGGTCCATAGCAAGGCCAAAAGAAAACTGAAACCCTAAGCTCTAAGGGAGTGGAGGGTGGGTGACTTGGGACGGGACGGCGAAAAGTTAGGGTCGCACGGCTGGCGCAGCAGCAAGTTAAGCTGCAGTCCACGCCGCTTCCAAGGCACCTGGTTGGGTGCTTGCCCGTGGGCGTGGTGCGCCAGCCAGGTGAGTGGGTGGGCAGGGGGCTAACGCCCCCTGCTTGAGGCAGAGCTCGGCTCCCGCCCACAACTCCTCCCCTCATTTGCAGGAGGAGAGGCTTTGCTGAAATATGTGACATCTGAGGACCTGCTGCAGAACCCAGAGGATGATCTACTCTGTGTCAACACACATTCTGCTTTGTGTTCCACGCACACTGCTCTATATCTGGGATCTCCTCATTGCCAACCACACTCCTCCAGCAAGCCCCTTTCTGCACATGCAGGGAACAAAATGGATCATCCACTAAGTTTTTTCATGTGAAGAAAACATAACTTAGTGATATCAATCCTCTCTACTTCCACCTCCACATAAAATTTCACTTTTCAGCGTACCATGTAATTCTGAATTACGTTTCGTCACGGCTGTGTGATCAGGTTCCATAGTCACAAAATGCTAATTTCCAGGGCACTCTGGAGAGACTTGGTGTTGGTTTGAAAACAAAACAAGGCTTGTCACCAGTTTGGCTACTGTGATGGACACACTGAGACATGTCACGGAAGACTTAAGATTAGAAGACCAGTGTGGGTATCTGGATTTTTAAAGACTTCCTTACCTAAGATCAACAGTGGGCAGCTCATTAGTATGCAAAGATTTTAACAATGATGAAGCTAGGGAGCTTAATCCAGGTATCTGTATTTGCCAGGCCATAAACTATTCCAGTTCTATGTAGCTTCACATAAGTAGAACATGAAAATACTGTTGTGTAAACAGAAGGTCGTGTTTCACCTCCTTGTCTCTTCTAAAGGGAGTGTATGAGTTGCACAGAGAGCAAGCTATTCTCAGATATATAGCCCACCTAGGTAATGCACTTTCAAGTGTACTTCATTTATTTATTTTAGACCATTTTTTTGGCTCAACCTCATCAAAAATTACTGTCTCTAGTTTCATTCTGCCTTTTTCTGAAATTGTCCAGATTTTGCACTACACGTCTACAGCCACAGAAAAGAGTCAGGCCAAGAGGGAAAGCTTTTGAAGAGTTCCCACAGCTGTGAAAACATCAGCCTCAGGCTGTGTGTTGAGTTACTTCAAACAGCTGCTTCAGGTGACTAAACACCTTGAATCTCATTCATCAACTGTTGTTTATACTGGCTGACAGACCAGACTTGGAGAATTAACTCTGGATGAAGAAGAAAAAAAGGCTATACTAAATACCAAATATGGGAAAGGAGCCTAGCTCCTAATATTATGAGAAAGCCATAAAAGAAAATGACAGATGCCTCAAGAGACCACTTGCCATGCGCAGTCAGGGAATGATCCGTATCATCCAGCAGTTTTGCGAAACCTCTCATAGGATTGGGCTGAATGCAGGCACAAAATTTCTGCCCAGCAATCTCTTTCTATGTGTGCAAAAAGCTCTTTCTGTTTTGTGACTTTCCCTCGCACGGGCCACATTCACAGCATATATTGAAAGCATTATGGCGCCACTTTAAACAGTCATGGCTTCCATCCCAAATTTTGGGAGCTATAGGTTATAACAAAAATAATTTGTTATTTATACCCAGCTCATCTGGCTGGGTTTTCCCAGCCGCTCTGGGCAAATTGCAGCATAAATAAAAACATAGTAACACATCAAACATTTAAAACTTTCCAATACAGTTGTATAGTTCTTTATCTCATTGACATCTGAAGGGAGGGTGTTCCACAGGGAAGGCACCACTACCAAGAAGGCCCTCTGCCTGGTTCACTGTAACTTTGCTTCTCACAGTGAAAGAACCAGCAGTAGACCCTCGGAGGAGGACCTCAGTGTCCAGGTTGAGTGATAGGGTTGGAGATGCTCCTTCAGGTATACTTGGCCAAGGCCAAGGCTTCCAACAATTAATACATCAAACACAATGAAGCATCAAACATTAAAATCTTCCCTATACAGGGCTGCCTCCAGATGTCTTTTAAAAGTTTAATAGTTGTTTATTTCCTTGACATCTGATGGAACGACATTTCACAGGGCAGGTACGACTACCAAGAAGGACCTCTGCCTAGTTCTCTGTAACTTCACTTCTTGTGGTGAGGGAAATGTCAGAAGGCCATTGGAGCTGGACCTCAGTATCCAGACTGAACAATGGGGAAGAGACACTCCTTGTATTCAGGGCCGAGGCCATTTAGGTCTTTAAAGGTCAGCACTAACACTTGGAACTGTGCTTAGAAATGTACTGGGAGCCAATGAACTGTAGATGTTATATGCTCCCAGCAGCCACTCCCAGTCACCAGTCTGGCAGCTGCATTCTGAATTAGTTCCCTTCAAAGTCACCTTCAAAGGTAGCCCCAAATAGAGTGTGTTGCGGTAGTCCAAGCAGGAGATAACCAGAGTCATGGTAGTGAGCGTTATTACAAGACCCCTCTCCCTGTCCCTGAGCTAGAGTTGCAAGGGAGGTTTAACAATCAATCCTTCCTCACAGGGAACGATAGAAGCCAACTCCATGGGGCAATAAAATATTTGAGGGGGCTGCCCCCCCCAAAAAAAAGTTGATGGGCATTGCCATTCAAATGGTGTGTGTGCACTGTGTCATGTGATCGATTATGTGGGGCGGGGCTTACATGGGTACCCACAATATTTTATTTAAATTGGCACCCTAGCAGGTAACTCTGAGAATTGTAGCTCTGGGAATAGGGATATCCTAACAACCTTAGGGACGTGGGTGGCCACAGAGCCTAGGGCTTGCCGTTCAGAAGATCAGCGGTTCGAATCCCCGCGACGGGGTGAGCTCCTGTTGCTTGGTCCCTGCTCCTGCCAACCTAGCAGTTCGAAAGCACATCAAAGTGCAAGCAGATAAATAGGTACCACTCCGGCAGGAAGGTAAATGGCATTTCCATGCGCTGGTCTGGTTCGCCAGAAGCGTCTTAGTGACGCTGGCCACATGACCTGGAAAAACTGCCTGCGGACAAACGTCGGCTCCCTCGGCCAGTAAAGCGAGATGAGAGCTGCAACCCCAGAGTCGTCTGAGACTGGGCCTAATGGTCAGGGGTCCCTTTACCTTTAACAACTCTTAGCACCTTTTACATATGACAGCTTTTGAAATTATTTCGGGGAAGGCATGGCTGTTTAGAGTGGCATCATAGTGCTTTAAATCTATGGTCTGAATATGGCTTCATAGCATCCCTTGTTCATTGCCTGCAAGTTGTCTGGATTAAGGGAGCCGCATTTCCAAAACAACACTGAGAAAGCACCAGCATCTTTTGTGACTGGGCCTCATCACATTTAAAATCAAAGGCCACAATTCACCACAGAAATGAGCACACTTACCCCCATTGAAACCAATTGGCTTAATTAAGTGCACTTAATGTTCTGTTTCACTGTCGAATAGGGTGATACATTGTTGGTGATCTGCTACTTCAACACAATGAAATTCAAAGGGTTTGGAATGACCCCTATATTATGTGTGGAGAAGTCCATAAAGAAAGAGCTTGATGTTCATTACTAGCTTTAAATGTCACATTATACTATATCTATATGCTCTAATATCTGTAACCATTTTTAACAAAAAATAAAAAATAAAACAAACATGTCTAATGCAGCTTACACTTATCAGTTGATTGTAAAGATTCTATCAGACCTTTTCAGCACATGGCTTATCACTCAGCTTGAGATAACATCCTTTCATCTCTTATATACACAAGAAGGTGACATGATAAAATATTTGCAATCATGTAACTACTTTGCAATGGATCAAAAGAATGAAAGAAAATGACACAAGTCAGCATCAAGTGAAGTGCTACTAGTTAAGTAAGCTTTAAATATTGAAGAGGATTTTTAATATTTCCTTTTCATCTGGAAAGCTGTCACTTGGTGATCTTTTTTTTTTAAAAAAATAATGTTATTGTTGCTAACAACATTTTCCATGGTTTTTGAAAGGAGAAAACCACCAAGTCATGGCATATGCAGTCATTTGTTCGAGCATTTTTTCATCTATGCCAGTGCAAATTTCAAGGAAATAGGACATGCTTTCCTGCCATAAAAGCATGGTTAGAAATAGAATGACGGTGTTTTAACATTGTCATTAGTGTCGAGGCTAGAGCTTGGGATTTTAATAGTTTGTCTTATCACTGTAGATGCTGATTCTTAACAGTCAGCCAGGCAAGAGCAGCACATCCTTTGCGGCATGAAAATAATGGCTTTTGGAAGAAGAGGACTTAGCTTTCTTTGACACTGAAGAAATACAGATAGGGATACAAATGTGAGCATGTGAACACACATGATTTATTGATGCCTAAGTCAGGAAAATGTAACTGCATTGTTTTAATAAAAGCTTTGTAGCAGGACTGGGGGAAAATGGAGGGATTGTTCTTTCCTAGGCTCAAGGCAGAACTCCATGACCAGTTTCATGGCTGGGGCCTTAGAAGTCGTGGCACTGGATATTTAAGCTCTCCCAAAAAACAGATTGCCTTGATAACTCTTGCCTTGCAGGTGTAGAGGATGCTCCACTTTCATTGGTCATTGCATGGGCCTGAAAGTTGGGGAAGGGTGGAGTGAGTCAAGGCTGTCAGAAAAAGGCCAAATTTATCAGCCCCATTTTAGGAGATGTTACAGTGTGAGCTTTAGAAACCATGAATCAATGTTAACAGCCCTTTGTGAATTTGTTCAAGGTACATGGATTTTGGCTCTTCCTGTCTCCCCAGCCCACTTATCTCGTTCTCTGTACTCCACACATAATCTCTTCTCATGAAATGTTCCTGCTTCCTGGAGCAGCTCCAGTCCCAGTCTCTTGAATCTCATTCTAGGAGCCCCGAGTGTTGCTATTTTGCTAGGTGAGTGCCTATCCTTTCCCCATGAATAACATTTTCCTTTGCCAGACCTCAAGTGTTGACACCCTGTCTCTTCACCCTGACAGAGCTGCCAGAACCCACTTAGACATTTGTCCCTTGCTGAGAATTGAACCCTATCCAGGACTTTTGATTTCTGTTTCATTATTATTTCATTAATTCCCAGGCTGATATTCTCCTTCGGTCTTTATCCATCTGGTGTGATCAGTAAAGCAAGCATCAGAGGAAATGAAGGGAGAACTTTGTAAGGATTCACAGTCTTTGAAATAGAGTTGTTTCCCATTTGTAATCCCACAGTACTGTACTCAAATTAGCCACAGTGGTACATGCATTGGTAACCCCACATATAGATTGCTATAATGTGCTCTGTAAGGAGCCGCCCTTGGGACTGGCAAAGAGGCCCCAAGTAGAACAGAACGCAGAATCAAGAATGTTTAATGCAGTACCTGTTTCACCTCTGCTAAGAGTACTTTGCTGTCTGTCTGTTAGCTACTTAAGCCACTTTAAAGACTTCCTTGTTCTTGCTGATTTATTAATCGCCTTCAACACATGTTTCAGGGTGAAAAACAAACTTCAATAAAAGCAGCTTAAAAGCAGTTTAAAATAGCACAGAAAATAACAGCAAAGGAATTGTTGCTGTTATTGTTTATTTCCTGCCCTTTGCCAGCAGTTCTGAGGAAGATTTGCAACACTTTAAAATTCAGTACTACAAACAGTTAGAATTACAGTCCAAGAACAAGGTGGATCCTGAAAACACACATATTAGGTGTCACAGGTCAGGGTAAAGAAGTGTATCTTCAGCATTTGCTAAGAACTGTATAGTGAAGATGCTAGATGCATCTCGTTGGGTGGGAATTCCACAACACTGGGGCTGCCACAGAGAATGCCATCTCTCAAGCAACCCCCTCCAGAGGGTGGTGGAACTACCAAGAGGGTCCCCTCCGCTGATCTTAACACTGAAGAGGGTCAGTAGGGAAGGAGGCAGTCTCAGATATTTTGGACCTAAGCCAGGCTTCCCCAACCTCAGCCCTCCAGATGTTTTTGGCCTACAACTTCCCTGATCCCTAGCTAGCAGGACCAGTGGTCAGGGGTGATGGAAATTGTAGTCTCAAAACATCTGGAGGGCCGAGGTTGAAGAAGCCTGACCTAAGCCATCTAAGGCTTTAAACACTAGCGTTAGCAACTTACATTAGCCCCCTCCCCATGAGCTTGCAACCAATGCAGATGTTTTAGAACAGGCTTGTACAAGTTCTAAAAGCAGCCCCATGCAGTAAACTACCTACTGGATTTTGGACTAGTTGAAGTTCCTAAGTCATCTTCAAAGGGAACCCCACACAGAGATATTTCAGCTGAAAAACAGTGAAAAGGAACACTCATTGCAGAGACCTGTTCATCCAGCTGGGAAAGCTTGTAGGGTTAGAACTACCTTCAGTGCTTTCCAGAAAGTGAAGATAGTGCATCTCAATAGAAATGCTGCTCCAGATATAATGTCCTGAACGACCAAGAACAGGATACCTAAGATATCACCTTTTCCGACCCATACAGACCTGCTAGACCATCAGGGTCTTAGCCTTGCTAATGGTGCCACATTTATAATATGTCACTTGGTGCCAGCATGGGAATGGGCATTATCTATAATGCAGCCCATTCTTCGGAACCTTCCATTCATTTCTCATAGCAACGCTAAATGGTAGGAAATTGAGAAGAGAGAAGTTGCAAGTAATGGATGACATGGTGATGTGGTAGCACTCGCCAGACCTCACCAAAGCTGAGTTGCTGCTGCTTTACTGGGAAGAAAAAGGGGATGGGCAAAGTGGCGGGGAGGCCAGTGTTGTGAATATGCACCAGCATATGCAAGATGTTGTGATGGTCACCAACTTGGATGGCTTACCATTTAATAAGCATTAAAAGCCACAGGTTAGATTTCTAGAAGACTATTGTTTTGTGAAGGAAGCATCTAATTGGCTGGTTGCATTATGTTTCTGAGAAAGGAAGAGAACAAATGTTTTAGTTTACGGGCTCTTCAGATTTGACAAATATGTAATAAATGAACATTTATCTTGGCAAAAAATATATTTTTCCACAAGGTTTCATTAAAGATAAACTGAGTCTACTTTCTTTAAACAAAGAAAATAAATTATTCTGATCATACCTGGGCTCATGAGAACCGGAATCATACACACACCCAACCAACATCATTTCTCATTTATTTTGTGCTTTAAAAGTTTGTTTTGGCTGTGATTGAAATTTAATTTGATCTTCAAAGAAACATAACAATGGAAATATAAGGAGGAAGCTTTTGTTCTCTCCCTAGGAGTTCTGAAAGGTAATAATTATGAAATGATAAGATTCTAAATGAAAATGTCATTTGCAAAGGTTGAGGTTGAAAACAGTGCAAACCCAAGAAAAGAGAGAAAACGTCACATTTGATTCATGCACATAAATATAACCCGAATTATTTAATTTGAAATCATCTGAAGATTTATTGTCTAAATATTTTACAATTATGAGAGGAAAAATCTTCAAAGCATGCTTATGTGTTTGACATCAAAACACAGTGCAGTTTTGGAAAAACACTGCTCTTTATTATTAATAATACATACTAGACATATTAATAAGTTACATAAAGTGTGGATAGATATTCATGTACGTTCTAATATGATGCAAAACAATAGACTAAAGTTGCCTATTAAAAACAGTTGCATTCATGCAAACCACTGACACTGCCACTCTACAACACCCCAAAACCTAGAATTGCTTCTGTAACCATTGCTCCAATTGTGGGTGTTTGCGACATACCATAGCTTCCATACTGCCTTCAAATGAATACATCAATCCAGCCCAATATTGTCAGCCCCAGATGGCAGAAGCTTTCCAAGGTTTCAAACAAAGCTCCACTTTCCACTGTTTGAAACTTTGATGCAAAAGTTTGAAAGCAGAGCCTTTTACCTGCATGTTGTCCTTTGTAGAAAATGTGTACATGCTGCAAAGGACCTACTGTGTTTCATGCTACACTGTGGATAAGAGCGGTCTTTGATAGGAGAAATGAACGATAGCCACTATGAAAACAGCCAAGAAAGTGACTTCTGTGTACCTTCTAGCAACAACAACAACAACCGAGGTCACTGCAACAGTGAGAGGGCATACTGGAAAGAAATACTGCAAGTGCTTGTAATAGTTGCACAAACCAATGATGACTACTACAGGCATCTAGAGAAGCTTCTCCAGCTTCTTATACACATGTCACATCATGAAGAGGCTATCATATAAACCAGCCTTGTTTGCAAGTGGACAGCCTAAGATAAATGTTTTTACTTGACTACATATGTTATGAAGCTTTGCCGAGTAACCTTCCAGAAAGTCTGTGCCCATTAATGAATTGTGCCTAGTTCCTTGTAGTAGTCATCTCAGAGTATTTTGCTGCTCTCAAATTCAATAGTGAAAACGATAGTTCCCCCCTCTTTTTTGGTTTTGCTTAAAAGAACATAACTCCTCTGATCACCATCTTAAACTAATGGAAGAAGAGTTTCTATTTAAATTTTATCTAGGAAACATTAGCCAGCCATTATTATCAGTTCACTTGAGTTCCTCTGAAGTTTAGAGATGCAGCTGGCTTGTGTTCCAAAATTAAAATTAGTGCCTCTACCTCACCACACTTCATATTTCATGCTGTATGTAATGTCCATTTCACCCGCATTGTTAAAGCATTGCATTATCCCAGGGCGTTTTTCTCCCGCCAACAGGCTGCATATGAAAAGGAAGCTGTATATTAGGCGGTTACTTGAAAGAAATGGGACCCTTAACCCTAGGTACTTTGACCACATCTTCTGAAGCAGGTTGCTTAACAATCAGGAGTACACCAGACGTGGCTCACTGGGTGGTGGTGGTGAACTGCTATGCTAACTTCTCAGCCAGTGCCTGGCTGGTTGGTGCAGTGGAAACACACTGGCAGAGCCACTCCTGTGCTTGTACCACTGCAATTTTGCTGAACTGACCTCCCTGCTCCTCTCCCATCCACTAAGAAGTACAGGGAAGTTAGTTCTTTGCCCCATATGACAAACTGCTTTTGCTCCTGATTTTTGCTTATCAGTCACCTGTTCCATTCCTGTCAGGGGCTGGACTGAGGAGGAATGGTGGGAGCCGCCCCCCCTTCTCCTGAACCTAGATTTATAACAGTGGTTTTCAGAAGGGCACAGTTCAGAGGCTGCAGAAGGGAGAAGTTGGGAAATATTGGAAGAGGAACAGCAGGAAGAAGAAACACCAGGGGAGAGTCAGCTGACAGACTCAGTGTCTTTGGAAAGCATTCCTGACCCCCCTCTTCCAGGCCAGGCAAGCATTGAGGGTAGTAAAACAGAGAGCTCAGAGGCAAAAAGCTCAGATTAGAACATTTGATGATCTCCTTCTACTGGTCAACAATAGAAAGTGTCCTTTCATACTGCATCACAGTGTGGTACACTGGTTTGACATCAACTGATAGGAAGTGCCTACAGAGGGTGGTGAATACAGCACAAGATATTATGGGCTGTCCCATGAATCCGCTGGATGAAATAGCGGAAGAATGTTGCTTCAGGAGAGTGAGGAAAATTCTCAGGGATGATTCACACCCTGGCCGGCACGTTCTTGATCTCCTGCCCTCAGGCAGAAGATATAGAAGCATGATTAGTCGCACCAACAGGGTAAAGAACAGCTTCTATCCTTGGGGTGTTAGGCTGCTGAATGAAAAGATAACAACAGGGCAGCTGACTTTCGGGTTTGGTGGGTGTGTGTCAGTAAACGAGGGGAATTAAGACTAAGGAAGCTGAGTGGGGGGTGCTCGTGTGATCTCGCTGTATACAAGTTGTACAAGTGACAATAAAGTATTTCAATTAGCCAACACAGGGATGACATAGAAAAGGAGAGACATAGTGGGTAGGACTTCACTTGGAGCAATGTCATTATCTAGGGGAGACTCCATGCCTTCATCTCTTGCTGTGAAGATTGAATAAATTAATTGGTAAGAACTTTTAATGTCTATCTGCTTCTTGGCTGCCATCATGGGAGGGGTCTGATTCCCCGAAGCCTGACAATACCTCACATTACATATAGACTGGTTTGTGCAGGTCTCCGTGTTCTTACTCAAGAAAAACATTGTTGCAAACACATTCGTCTAATCTCTCTTTGTTCCTAATCTCTTATTGTTCACTTTCTGCGTATCGTTATCCCATCCATCATTTTTTCCTACCCAGTTCTTGGCAGGGCAGGTAAAACAAACACTAAAAGGTGAGCGACAGTGGTTTCAACTCTCCTGGATTCTATTTTCCTGCAGTAAATGTTCTCTTGGACTTCCACCTCCCAGAGGAGCATCCTCGTTCCTGTATAAGCAGGCCACATTAGGTGATCTAATTAGTCCAGAGGGAGGAGATGGTGACCTGCCTTTCATTCCAAGTGTACAACACAGAGCTGTGGCAATTATAGTTTTGAGAGGCTGTGTCGCATCCACATGGCTCGGGGAATATTTTCCACCTTGGCAATCATTGTGTAGAGAAATCAAGAAATGCAAGTGATTACTGAAAAAGCCTGTATCCTATCCTTCATATACGGAAAGGAAGAAGAACAAAGTTCCCACAAACTCTTAATTGCTGCATTCATTCTAATAACTTGATTGCAGAGGGCATTTTATCGTCTCCCCTCTAATTGTCTTCTTGGAGTATATGAAATGTTGGTTACAATCCCATGTGCTTCTCCCATGAACAAGTGTAAAGTAAATCCAAATGCAGTGAAAAGCATGTAGTCTGTGCTGGTCTTTTTAAAGGATCCCTGCTTCGTTTCTAACTTGTATATGAAATCCCCACATTGAAGAGTCTCAATATGTGCTGGAACTTATCAAGGACCATCATGTGCTTTGCTCTTTAGACCTAAAGACAGAGAGTCATATAAACCACCGAGCCTCTTCGGCTTGCTGATCACAAGGTCAGCAGTTCGAATCCATGTGATGGGGAGAGCTCCTGTTGCTTTGTCCCAGCTCCTGCTAATTCGACTAGACTTAACTGTCCAGGGGTTCTTTACCTTTACCATATCCAAATAAGTCACACTCACAGTAGACCTGTTGAAATCAAGGGACCTCTGTTACTTAATTCCATTTATTTTTATGGGTCTGCTTTCTGCTTGACTAATGTCTGATATCATCCATACAGTTCAGGCAGGTGGGTCTAGTACACATATGAGGCTCTGGTGCATAAGTAGGGCTTACTAAGATTGCCCTGGTTTGTTTGTTTCCCCCCTAAAGACTGGAGAATGCTTTGTGTTGATTTGCAAATCTGCAAGACCATGCCCTGAAGGATATTGGAGCATAGATAAGACCTCAGTCTTGATCATGGCCTCCTTTTCTTTTCCCTTCACTGTCAGGTATTCTTCGCAAATTATTGATTATGAAACTTGCAAATGAATGTTACCTTTGTGATCTCAGGAATTCAAATAAGAAACACAATTTAATGCACTGTTCAGCTAAACAGAACAGAAATATTCCACTTGATCTCAATCCAAACACAAGATAGAGTTATTAATTGTTTTTAGAACCAAAACCAACATGTTATTTGCAGAAATTATGTGGTGCATTATTTGAAATGATGAATCATTTGAAGAAAATAATAAAGTCATAGGGAAATTTCTGAACAGGACCCTGGGGGTGAATTGTATAGCAAATGTTCCTCTGAGCTCTGTAATTGAACCATTGGGTTGCAATTAACAATGCAGCCACGCTAAACTCTTTTACATGACCAAACGACATTCTTTGCAATATCACCTATAAAGTCGTTAGGAGATACTGTCTTTGTATGCAGTTAAACAACCATCTAATAATACAACCTCTCTGCCCAACCTTCAGGCATACAATATAAGTGATGTGTTCTGTACAGCAGGATATTGGCAATATTTGTAGCTCTTTTTGTCAAAATGCACATTAAAAAGTGCATACAACTACTAGTATGAATTCCTGGACTTCACCATCTGCTCTGGATCTTTTTCAATACCAATTAAAAACAGCAGGTTAACTGACATTTGGTTCATTAAAATAAAGTATACAGAGAGTTTGAAACATCTAATGTGGCTTTGTCTACATTTCAAGTGAGGGGTGAGGTTGCTGGGGAGGCAGACGAGGGTGAGCAATTATAGCTATCAATTGCCAGTGGAACAAAGTTTCTGAGTGAATTTGAAGAACAATAGATAGCTCATTCTACCCGCCTGCCCCATTTTTTAAAAGGAAACTTGATTAGCCACTCTCTGCATTACACCAACCTGAGAAGCAGGGTAAGGAGAGACAGCTTACCAGAAGAGCATTTAGGTTTTGCATTCAGAACCTCCCTAGCAAGGCCATTAGGAACTCCAGCAGAAGAGATGAGGGAAAACATTTAATCAGAAACAAACAGTGATGGATGAACAGTTGCACACCATGCTTTATCCCAAAAAGCATTGTCTGACACTTCTGTAATTTGTGACAAATTGTAGTTTATATATTAAAGATATCTTAGCTCCACTTCTGTTTTTTGGTGGGTTGGGTAGGGGTAGATTGGTTTTTGTTCAAGTCTGGCTTGAGATATTTGGAAACTCCAAGCAAAGTGCCGTCAGCTAAAACAGGCATGTCCAAAGTCCATTTCGGCGGCCTAATCTGGCCCGCAGGTCGGTTTAATCTGACCCCTGTAGCAGTTTACTTCTAGGGTAAAATCCTAACAACAACTCAACAACTTCAATCTAATGAAAAGCTCAACAACTTCAATCCTAAAAGAAGGTCAACAACTTTGGTCAGCCCTCACACATGTTCACTATATCAAATCTTGCCCTCTTTGAAAAAAGTTTAGATACCCCTGAGCTAAGACCTTCCCAAGAAAACAATTTAGCCTAAATTTTCCATAAGGAACCCAGAAATATATTGGGTTCCACACTCCATACCTGGTAGCAGGTATCCAGCTAGTGTATCTCTTGCTTTCATATATTTTACCTAGAATAATTGGTTTTAACCTTTAGCAAATGAAAACAAAGCAAACTATAATCCCATTTCATGGCGGACACATGGTGAGCATTAACCGCATTGGGGTCATAGCTTCATGGGGGACAATTGTACACCATAAAGGTTATTGCAATGGATATAATATTACTCTGTAAGTCATACCAAAATTGCTATGATTATTTGGGAGGGGGGAATTACCCCAAACCACTAGGTGCCAATATTATCTTGCTTGCTTTGGGGAATTAGCAAAAGCCACACAGTTTATTAAGACTTGATTAGTGTCTGACAGTAAGTGAAATAAATTTGTGGCTTGAAATATCAGTACTGCCGTGTTTGGAAGTGGGAAAGGTGGCTAGTTCAATATCAAGCGAAGTAATTGTACCATTCTATTTGTTCTGCCTTGGTCAAACCCCGTCTGCCATACTATGTCCAGTTCTGGGCACCACAGTTTAAGAAGGGTACTGACAAGCTGGAGTGTGTGCAGAGGAAAGTGTCCAAAATGATAAAGGGTGTAGAAACCAAGCCTTATGGAGAAAGGGTATGTTTTGCCTGGAGAAGAGAAGACTGATAGGTGATATCATAGCCATCTTCAAATATCTGAAGGGCTGTCACACAGAAGATGGAGTTTTAGGTTTCTCCGAAAGAACTTGAGCCAATGAATTCAGATTACAAGAAAGGGAGAACTATCTGATGGTAAGAGTTGTTCAACAATGGACTCTCCTCCATTGGAGGTTTCAAAACAAAGGTTGGATGGCTGTGTGTCCTGCATTGCAGGGGGTTGGACTGGATGACCCTTTGGGTCCCTTCCAGCTCTACAATTCTTTGATTCCAAGCAAACACAAGCCATCCTAGTCCACTTAGCCTGCACTGTAAGCTTAGTTACTAGAACGGAGATTGGTGGTGGCGGTGGCAGCGTTATTGAGGTTAGGATGGGGCACTGACAAACCCAAGTAGTACTGTATAAATCAGCCAAAGGCTGTGACCCAAGAATTAACTGTCTGCTTATAAACAATGATGCTGTAGTTTGTGCATTAAGTTATGAAAAGGCAACCCTAATATTTGTCGGTGAATGGGTTGTTGATTTTAACAACTATGGAACAAGGCTGTTGTATGGTTTTTCAATGTGTACAGTGCTGTGAGCCAGGCAATTCCATTTCCAAGATCAAGAAAATAGTGTGTTTATTTGTGCATGTTATTTTGTTTGTGTCCTCCGATTGCTGAACATGGAACGGGAACAAGATGTGATGCGGTTTCAAGGAATCACCCACATTTGTGTGCATGTGTGTTAACTGTCCTTTGGAGAGAGAAAAAGAGTTATTCTACAGTAGCATCTGATGAGGCCTCTAGCCCCCTCTCCTCTTTATAGATTCAAAGTCAGACTTTGATATATCATTACCACATGGATATATGAAAATAAACTTTTCCACACACATACGCTGGCATGTTGAAGCTTTTATTTGTAGCAATATAAAAGGAAAAGGTTCCCCACGCATTCCTGCTGAGAGCCAGAGGAAAAACCTACCCTCATAACTGGCCATATTGCATGAGTTCAGCCTTTAAACCTACTCTGGAAAAAAGGAACAAGAAAGGGAGGGAGCGTAGAAAAGACGAGTTAACAAAGATACTGAAGTGACATTTAAGACATTTACACATGTAAAATGTCATACCAGCATAGGACTGCACCTCAAGGGGTACCGGCCCTACCATTAGGCAAAATGAGTCAGCAGCTTCGTGCAGCATGATTTTGAGCTCCAGATGGTTAATTATTGGATTACAATGATTACGATGATTTAGTGGTGGTGGTAGTAGCATTAGTAGTATTCTTACTGCCAGGGAAGGGAGAAATGCCTGTGGGATTTTCTGCCTCAAGTACCAAAATAACTTGGGTACTATATACTTTCACATGGTTGAAGGACACCACTTGCTCCTCTGCTGCGAAAGAAGGAGGAGGAGGAGGAGGAGGAGGAGGAGGAGGAGGAGGTATTGGGTCAGCCCTAATGGAATGTAGGTGGATTTCTCTCTGGCTACAGTTGGAATCCCAACCTGACTCTCCTGCTGCATCCCCAACTTTGCTTCTCCCTATCCAAGCACTTTTGTAAGTAGAATAAATGTAAGGTGAGGGCATTGCCTCTGTAAATCAAACAAGGGCCAGGGCAAGCAGAGGAGGACAGTTGCAGGAGCTACAGGGGAAGGAGGAGGATGGGGCCATCAGAAGAAAAAACAAGTGCTGAGGGAGAAAGGAGTTACCTCTAAGGGGAAAACAAATACCCGAGGGGTGGAGCGTAGATTGACGGAAAATGATCCCTTCGGTAGTCTGCTCCCAATCAATTCAAGAAGAAGAAGAAGAAGAAGAAGAAGAAGAAGAAGAAGAAGAAGAAGTAGTGGTGGTGTTTTGGTTTGATATCCCACTTTATCACTACCTGAAGTCTCAAAGCGGCTAACAATCTCCTTTCCCTTCCTCCCCCACAACAAAAACTCTGTGAGGTGAGTGGGGCTGAGAGACTTCAGAGAAGTGTGACTGGCCAAGTTCACCCAGCAGCTGCATGTGGAGGAGCGGAAATGCAAACCCGGGTCCCCAGATTACAAGTCTACCGCTCTTAACCACTTCACCACACTGGCTCATTCAAGACTTTAAAAGGGGGGGGGGGGACAACAGCCCTTTGAAAATCAACAGGAATCCAGTGGAGCTAGTGCAACAGCCATGACACACTCCCCCTAAAACCAGCTGCTGCTGCTGCTGCAATTTGCACCAAAGTTTTCTATTGTTCAAAGGCAGACTACATTGAGCCAGTTACAGTAGTCTAGCCTTGGTTTAACTAAGGGGTGCCGGACCATGGCTGGGTTTGCTTTGGGTGTTGTTGGTCCGTCAACTTAAAATGTGCCAAAGGTATGGGGGCTCAGATTCACAAAGAGCTCCCCATTCCACAAGGGCATCTCAGCTTGCTCCAATGTGCAGTAGCTCTGAAACATGCATTGCCCTTTCCATAGAACTGAATGGTCAGAATATGCAGGGCTCCCTATGCAGTCAAGCACACAGGACTCTTGATCAGGAAGAAATCCCATTAAAATCCACAGGGCGTACACCTAGGGGGAAATTATATGAAGCACTGCAGCTTTATTTTTCCAGATTTTTTATAGAATTACTTTCTGCTGAGCAGGAACAATAAAGTGCTTCTGGTTAGGATAGGAAACACTGCTATTAGCTGAAGGGTGAGAAAAGAATGGGAAAAAATCCTGGCTGAGTTTGGCAAGTCATCGCTAAGCTCAGATGTTTGCCCTATCTGCCCACACGTCTTGGTCTGTTACACTAGACAGGAAATGTCAACAGAACACATTTTTCTGATGACATCACAGGAGTCTGCATTCCTGTTTACAGATGGAAACCTCGGGTTGGCTCTCTTTGGAATGTTAGCATGACTGGGTACATGTTTTTGTCACAGACCATTTTAAAAACAAGAATTAGAAAACAAACAAACCCTAGTTTGGTAATTTCAGGGCTGCTTCAGATCAAGTTTTCTTCCAGTGCAAGTCACTGGGCTGCAATTGTGTTGCTTTCATTTCCTGTAAGTTATAGACCACATGTTAATTTGCAGGTTTCCTTTCCCATCATTACTGGACACATTTACTTCCCACAAGCAGGCACAGTCCAGGCTGTGCCTCTCGAACATTTCTTTATTATTCCTTACCCCCTTTTGCTCTTTACTGCACATTTTCTGTCTACCTTTATTTGCATGTAGCTGCCCTAGCCATCAGCTTGGTACTTAAGTGATCTAAATCTTTATGAGATCACAGCTGTAGGCCCCACCAGAAGGATTAGCTATTCAGGGCTGTATTGTTGGCAGGGCAGGTTCACATATCATATCAATTTCTCCGGCGTTAGAACCACCACCCATTGACAGCAGGCCTCATCAAGTACAGCCAGAAAATGGCCAAGAATATCAAATATTTATCCCTTTCAAATTTTTGCAATGTATTCTCCTGGGGCCTGATTACCGAATATTTAATGCTTACAAATTTCTTCAGTGCAACAGTACTAGTTTGTTTCCAAGGAAACAAATGCACTTCGACTGCACTGCACACATTCTTAATCATTAAATTCTATAATCTCTCTCCCTCCTTTCCCCTCTTTGTACAGGGAACTTCTGAAAAGTGTTTGTTTTCAGTTTTCAAGTCCCCAGCCACAGTTTTACTGCAGGTAAATTTCCTGACACGCTCTCAACAAAAGATTATTTCAAATTTAATTGTCAAGAGGTTTTATGACATCGTCTTAATCGAGATAAATATGTGTTCTTTGTTCTTTTACTATTTGATGCAGGAGTGTGTTGGTGTGTGTGTTTTAACAACAAACGGATCAAGCGAAGTTTGATGTTTTTAATTCAACTGCGCAGAATGGGAAAATGGGAGTGAATCAGCATATTGATGAAAACAGAACAATTTTAATGCTTATGTAAATATATACATGTGTATATTTATAGAGATATGAAGAAAACCAAATGTTGATCATACCTGCTGGCGAACGAATACTGTTTTAACATGGCGTTTTAAGCATTGCAATCATTCATTCTTTTTTCCACCTCTGTGAATAGAAAGTTTATTTAAATGATTTCCAAGGAAAATGGATTCATCTGACTGTGGCACTTCTAAGACCAGTGGGAAGCATGTCATTCTCATATTGAATTTGTAAGTCCTTTCTGCTAGGGATGATTAGCAGCTTTGTCAAGTGTTTATTTTACTTTAAAAAGAATGTGTAATTTTCTGGCAACACTCCAACAGATTTCTTTTTACCATAATATGTTCTTGCTCGGGATTTGTTTGACCCAGCCTACCTTGATTAGATTTCAGCTTAGAGCAGAGAAAAGGTTGTAGAAGAAGTTTGCATAGTCTAATACACTGCAATCATTTTCCTTGTGATCCATTTTATACTGGAAACCCAGCCAGATGGGCGAGGTACAAATAATAAATTACTATTACTATTACTTGATCAATTTTTATTTTTTATTTTTTAAAAATCAGCAGCAGCTCAAAGAAAAGCATATAATTGAGAATTACTCACAGATGACAATGCATCCGAGCTATAATCTAAAGACACATCAGTGGGCTGAGATGCTATTCCTATGGGCACTATCTTCTAAGGCAGGAGTGGGCAGCCCTTTTATATGAAGGGCCACATTCCCAAAGGAAAATTCTGTCTTGAGTCCCATGATGGTAGGTACAGTACATGACTGCTGAAGGCAAAGTCTAAAGAGTCTCGCATTGACTAATCTGGAATAAAAACCACCCTACTTCAGATTATTACCTCAGGCAGAAGTGTTCCTAGTGGAGCGCAATATAGGACACTATACATGAGACCCTGCTATTTGTTGAGCCACTGACCAAGGCACAGGACCCCTGTTGTAGGGGGCCAGTGGGCAATTCCACTTGTCTTTACTTTACAGGATCCATCCCATATACCGTTCAATAGAAGTCACCTTGGGCTAAACATTTTCCTTTGGAAGTGGTAGGTGATCATCCCTTTCTGCCGTGCTTGTTTGATTTGGCTTCAGGTGGTCTTTGGATAGGCCTCAGGGGGGTCAGACAGAGAGCCTCAGGGGCAGGGATCTGTCATCTCTCTAGTTACACTGATTCCTTGTAATATGAAGGTAGCGCCTTTCAGGACGCCCCAAAGAAACAGAGTATATGAGGCAGTTAGCTGGGAACAGCGGGAGGATGCTGAAGAAACAATTCTAAGAGGACTAATTTCTCTGACGGTGTGGTCCTAATCTAATTATATGACTGCAAGGAGTTAATCTTTGGGGTAGGCTAGCATTCAGACAATGCCAGCTGACACCAGGATTGGTTGAACATAATAGAGTTTTATCTGTAAAAAGGATTATACCCTAATACAAAATAGATTCTAAAGATTCCAGAAACAAGCCTACCTTCAACTGGCAAAGTCGTGAAACCATTAGTTAGCGGGAAGCACTCGCATAGGTGGGATTGAAGACAAAGAATGGATTGTACTCCTTACTCTCTTATTCCCCGAATATTGTCAACTCCTCCTCCTTGGCCTATGCAAATCAATGTATTAATCTTCAGTAACTGATTGGTCAGGGATCCGTAAATGAGTGCCACCCCTCCTCAGGCGGGAGGTAGTACCTATCTTGCTGAAAGCCTAGAAACGGATTTCCTCATTTTCTATCATCTCCTGACTTCTCCTGATTTCCCCTCTAAAAATAGATGCCCACTCTGCATAATGCATGACACTTATTTCTCCTTGCTGTAGCCATTTCAGTTCTCCATTGCCACTGGACCTCTGTGGTCCTTTCTTGTTTTTCTAAACATTTCTAAACAAATATACAATAATATGATTGAAATTTCAGCTATCAATGCTCTTATACTATCATAGGGAGCGTGTGTGCACACACACATATCAGGACTTCTGTAGACATAGGAAATTGCTGGTGGGAGCAAGTGAAATAACCTATTTAAAAAGGAAAAGAGATTGAAGATGAACCAGGTGAGAAATATATAATAAAAGAGTGAAACTGTTTCCAAGTCAGTATCATTTTGATTGCAGCAGCAAAAGAAAAAATATGAAATGTATAGGGAAATTCATCTCTTTGAATTTTTCACCTGTTCAGTGAAAACTAAGCATCATCGTCTTGTCATCAGGACTAGCTCAATTGTATACAGGATATTCTCTAATGAACAATAATGACAATAATCATCAATTGAACCAAGAAAATATAGGTACATTGCTATTCCATATAAAGGTAGAAACTGCTCTAAAACTTGACTGGAATCTATACTCAAGTTGCTGCTTCATCAAGATATAACTTTAACTTACGATCAGAACTAACAGTAAAGGCATTTGGAAAATGATGAATAAACTACCGGTATGTCCCTGCAATGGTAGCTTCAGGTGTTTCGTTGGGATTTTTGTTGTTGCTGAAAAAATAGTATATAATACCTGAAGTATGTACAGTTTTCTATGTGCAGCCTATATACCTTTAAAAACAACAACAACAACGCATTTGGAATTCAGCAAGCTGAAATATTTGAAGGTAAGTTCTGCAGATGTTGTTCTGAATTTAATGAGCCATTGTTAGGAAACAAGCACATGGTTATTTAAGTCAAGTGGGAGGTACATGCAAACTGACTTTTAAAGAAACCATAGTAGATCTTATAACTATAATGGGTGCCTGGTGTTTTTTTCTTGAATTGCCATGTTGGCAAAGAGGAGATTGCACAGACTGATAGCAAATGAGATCCGTTCAGATCATTTCCCCCTCCCTCTAGGAAAGAGAATTAGCTCTTATATTTAACTCTATAAATCCTAATTTTAGCATAGCAGGAAAAAGCCAAAGTCATGCTGAAAAGCAAGCTGTTGCTTCAACATGGAATCAGGCAGAAGCTGCATATGCTTCCTTGTTCTTAAGCAGAACATTCTGTGAAACTTTACTAACCGGTGCAGCTTAACACAGACTTTTTTTTTTTTTAATAGTGCAAGGGGTGGGAGAAAAGAATGAAATTACAGCAAGCTGTTTTTTGAACCAGTGGGGATAAAACAACTCACTTTGTTACCTAGGAATCTTCAAGGTAAAGGTTTTGCGTTCTTAGGCACTGTACTCACTCAGTGTGCTTGTTAACCTTTGGCAGATGGATTTTTTGAAAAAACCTATCTTTTCTCTAGTCTAAAAGGCTGTTTTAATATTTAAAAAATATTAGTTTATAGTTTCCATGCAATTGCTCCAGCCACAGGGCTTTCATTTCTTTGATGTGCATCTCTGTTCCAGCTGGTATCCCAACCACTCCTGCTGTCTCTTAGCCCTGAGTAAGGTTTCTGTCTTTGTTCAAGCTAGTGCAATTCAAGATTTGTCTTCAGCTCTAGTGAGAGGAGCTTAATTTTCATTCTAAAAAGAGTGTTTCTGCAATAAATTTGCCTTTTCCTGTGAAGGAAAATTTTCCATTCACATTTTTAATCCTTCTCTTCTCTTCTCTTCTCTTCTCTTCTCTTCTCTTCTCTTCTCTTCTCTTCTTCCAGCCCTGTAGATTTACCGTATTTTTCACCCTATAGGACGCACTTTTCCCCCTCCAAAAATGAAGGGGAATTGTGTG
Source organism: Podarcis tiliguerta (assembly GCF_965153285.1). NCBI lineage: Eukaryota > Metazoa > Chordata > Lepidosauria > Squamata > Lacertidae > Podarcis > Podarcis tiliguerta. Next base: position 36,649,257 of record NC_139534.1, read on the forward strand.
TGGGTCCTATGGGGCGAATGCAGGCTTTCGCTGAAGCCTGGAGAGTGAGAGGGGTCAGTGCGCAGCTCTCCCACGAGCTTTGCACAGCTCTCTGCGAAGTCACACAGCTCTCCCACGGCTTGTGGAGAGCTGCCTGAACCCGAAGCTGTGGGGCGCAACTGAGCTCAGCGTCCCCCAGGCTTCAGGCTTTGCACAGCTCTCTGCAAGCCGTGGGAGGGCTGCACGAAGTCACGCAGCTCTCCCACGGCTTGCAGAGAGCTGCCTGCACCCCAAAGCTTCACGCAGCTCTTCCACGGCTTGTGGAGAGCTGCCTGTTTTGGGGGCTGGGGTCGGGGGAAGCTTGGTCTTCCCCTGCCCCAGGCCTGCACCTGGGGGAGAAATAATTTTTTTTTCTTTCTTTCCCCCTCCAAAAAACTAGGTGTGCCCTATGGGCCGAAAAATACGGTAAATTGCTTTCAGATACCAATAGCATCTGTGCCCTATGCATTAAGGCTATATAATAGCAGGGTTGAACTATTCACTGGGCCAAAGTTATCCGATAGGTTCCTGATACCAATTACTCCAGGAGGACCCTCAGCCATTTGTCATTAGAACTGGAATCCAGTTTGAAAATACCTATGTTGATGTGCCCTGAGTGCTCACTGGAAGGACAGATCCTGAAGCTGAGGCTCCAATACTCTGGCCACCTCATGAGAAGAGACGAGTCCCTGGAAAATACCCTGTTGTTGGGAAAGATTGAGGGCACAAGGAGAAGGGGACACAGAGGACAAGATGGTTGGACAGTGTTCTTGATGCTACTAACATGAGTTTGACCAAACTGCAGGAGGCAGTGGAAGACAGGAGTGCCTGGCGTGCTCTGGTCCATGGGGTCACAAAGAGTTGGACATGACTAAACGACTAAACAACAACACGTTAATGTAAGATCTGAGGAACTTCTAAAAAAATCTGGGTTGTTGTTTGTGGTGGGGTTACTGCTGGGTTTTTTTAATCTTTAATGTATATCAGGGTTTCCCAAACCTGGGCCTCCAGCTATTTTGGACTACAATGCCCATCATTCCTGACCACTGGTTCTACTTGCTAGGGATGATGGGAGTTGTGGTCCAACAACAGCTGGTTTAGATCATGTTGTGCTTTATGTGGAAATTGTTCAGGTTGTGTATTTTTTATTGTTTTATTTATTGTTTATGACTCCGTTTGTTATGTTGTAGTTATGTATTTCTTCCATGTTATACGCCACCTTGAGCAGGGGTTGAACTGTGGAAAGGCAGCATACAAATAACATTGTACATGTATGTAGAGCAGAAATGAAACTGCTCGGGGGGGGGGGCAGTCATGAGATTGTGCAGTCTTCTCATTGTTTCAACCTGAGCTTCCAATCTAGGCACAGCATAAGATCCCAAGGGTGTGAATTGGGAGGTGCTGAATTCCGTCAGCGAAGTGAGTTTCTACCTTCCTGAGAGACAGACACTTGAAATTGTCATTGCCAGAATTTATCAGTTCATCTCCAAAACCATAATAGAAACATACACACATGCTCATTTTGATGTACAATGGTCTGGAGTTTAATTCTTCTTTCTAGGCAGGAGAGCCTTTAAAAATATATATATAGATATGAGGCTTTCTAACCAGGGGTGTGTTTGTTACTTACCATTCTCAGCCAGCAAAGGACTTAGCAACTATTATTGTAGTAGCCAAGATAATGCCTTTTGTAAGTAAACTCTGTCAGTGACATTGCATCTGAGAGTAACTTGGAATGTCATCATTCATCATAGCAACACATGATGGCCCTTCCTTGTTCTATATAAGTATGCCAGCAGACAATAGACATCAATAAACATTATTGCCCCCCCCCTAAAGTGCAGTGATGTGCCATCTTTGACTTTTACCTAAACAACCAAACACTGAAGACACAGACCATGTTAATTTGCTCTACTCCCTGTCCTTCTAATGAGTACCAATGACTAGATCAACCCTTATGGTTTAGAATCTAATATTAGAGATGTGTTATTTTTCTGCTTCCCCCTTCCTTATGTTTCTGGTTATCTGCAGATTGTGTGTCTTCCTGTGGTGATGATGATACAGTGTACAAGACAGAATTTGGACCAGAATAACCCTTAGAAAAATCAAAGGTTCCGTTATTCTATTATCTATTGCCCATTCACTTCTAAATCTGGCAGCGCTCCACTCTACAGTCCTTGATACGGAAATGAATGAGGAAGTCCATGCTTATGGAGCTCCATGTGCACAGAAGAAGCCCACTGGCTTTGGAACATGGCATGCTAAGTTTCAAAACAAAACTTTGACCAATGAAGCATTTATGTGTTCAGCATTATATAAGTGTATTACTTTGCCGTGCTGGTCATTCTCATTCTCTTTGTTTCTTCCATCAAAAATGCTATGAACAATTCTTCTCTATTGCTCAAGGACCAAGGTAATAGAACTAGAGAAAATACAAGGAGGGAAAACTTGGAATAAATATTAAGAAAACATGGATTCGTGCAGTTGTAAACACAAGTTGCTCAGAACAGTTTAGTCATAGAATGAAACTGAGATAGATCAGGCGAGATCAGGCATTAATGTAGGGGAGAAGCCCACCAAAATTAGTGGGAAAGAAGCTTCTGTTAAGCTCTGCTGAACTCCAAATGGAGATTGCAGGAACTGTGCTAACTGGATTCATGCCCGCCATTCCATCCTGGTCACTTTCCATGCGTGGCAAGAGAAGATCTCCACCTGTAGACTATCTGCATGACTTAAAATTGTGCAGGATTCCAAGTCACTGCACACAACTACAGCAAGGTTCCCTGCTGTGGACATTTTCCTTCCATGTCTGGAGGGTAATGGGACCAGGCGACACATAGGGAGGGGTCAGGGTGCACTGCTCAACCCTTTTCTTCAAACAATGATCATTATGTTGGTACATAGTACCTGGCTGGGGGTTTGGTTTGTTCTGAATCCAGATCTTTCCCACCTAAGACCACCACACAGAGATTCTTGTGTTCCTTATGAATTTGGGAAAAGATTTTGCATCTGAGGTGTTTGGTCCCATGCATTTTGCACACTCGGAATGTATTTTGGATCTTTATATAGCATCAGAATAGCTCCGCCAATTATTGTCTGTGGAAAGAGGGAGGGTGTTCGTCTGAATAAACTGAGGGTGTAATGCACATACCTAAGAAGACTCTGGTGATGACTCCTAGGTGAATATTTGTAGAACTGTGCTGCAAAGTTTTGCGCTCAGACACCTGTGGCATCACTGAAGCTTAGTGAAGTGACTGTCAGATTTTGGTTACTGTGTCCATTTTCTTTTATTTTCTTTTTTAAAAATGTTACTTTATTGGTATATTTGCATGTCTTCTACTTGCTATCTACTGGAATACGATTGTTCATTCATATCTCTACAACTGCCTTTAAATTACACTTGCAGAAGAATTTGCCTGAGCTCACATGAGTATAAACTAAAGTCTGAAGATGAATTCCCTGCAATGGGAAAACCCCAATATGATGCATGTTCTAGACTGAATGTACAACTTTTCTTTTCAGTGTGACTGAAAAATAATGAATCATTCTATAGTTTCTCTTCTGTAGTGAAGAGCGACAGGTCCTGACTGACATTTGAGTCATTATTTTCTTTCTCTGTACTCAGGACCGACAACTTCTGACTGGCATGTTTTAAAGAAATTATGGGCTCTGTACTATATAGTTATGATAGTGTGTGCCTGTCTGTGTACACAATTGCACAGAAGCCACATGATTACTGTAAGTTGCACATGTACATTCAGTGTTCCAGACTGTGAACAGTCTGGAGATGACAGGAACAAACAGATGGAGATAGAAATAGGAGAATCCCATCCTGTCAGAAGATGAATGAGCTGAGCCTGTATGAGGTGAACCATGGCCGACCAAAGCAAGGTGGAATCAAAGGGCAAGCAACGTTTCTCAGTGCACGCTTCACAGCTCTGACCACTGAGGATCGGCATGATTATCTCCAGACAAAATAACTGTGAGTAAAAGGCTTACATACACTTAAATTAAACACAGCAGGGATTCCCCCCCCCCCCGGTAATCTCTGTTTGCATTTTACTTTCTGCTAAGAAGGAAATTGCTTGGACTTGGAACATTTCATTTAATGGCATTTTTAGTTACCTTTTGTACTTCTAATGCCATAGACTGAATTCACCTCAAATTACCCAGGAAGGCATAGGAAACTTTTGTCCTTTATTTTTTAATTGCAGTGGCTTCCTTACCAATTTTTCTGAATTCAATGCGTTTTTTAAAACATCCCTGTAGTTGAAACCTAATTATCCCAATCTCTCGATGAAGTATGGCTAACAATGCAAACCCCATTTAGGTAATTTATTTGGTGAAAGGGAATAAATGGAATGCAGTTGAACTAATGATATACAGGTACATGTTTTCATTTCCAACACACACAGACACACACACACACACACACACACACCCTCCCCCTCTCTCTACCAGCTATGACAGAAGCTGCATCTTTAGCAAATGCTTTGAAAGCATATTATATGCTAATGCTATGACAGTTTATGCATCTACATGTCATTTGCAGTTTGAGATAAAATCTGTATACCAGTTTCTTTCCTAAGTAGCATGGAGAGCTTTTGTGTTGTAGTGTCCATATCACCACTTTTAGTCTCAGTCATGAATGAGGATTATGGCCTGCACCCAACAATGAGGCATGATTGAAGATCATGGCTGGTAATTGTATTCCGTAAGATACAATGGAGAAGGGTTATTGAGTTGAGACACATTAGTAGCTGAACTACCATTCAAGATGCCCCAGTAGTTTAATCTTGCAGACCACCTGGTCCTGAGAACCTAAATTCCAAGTATTGGAGAAGCCTTAACAATTAATAGCCAGTTGCTATAATTTTTCCTCATTTGTCATATTAAAAAAGGTTGAAAAAGTCATGTAGCAGGTCCCATGCCATAGCAAATGCCTAAAAATAAATACTATCCAATGATTAAACATATATAACACCTATAGCAGATTTTCAGGCAAGCCTTCATTTTCCTGCAGGTGTTCCTCTAACCTGCCTTTTGTATTTTCCCCTTGAATATTTCTTTTGAATATGAACCTAATTAAAACTTTACATTTAATAAGTGTCCCTCTTACAGGTACATAGGCAAAGGCACACTGAGACCAAGATCCAAGATCTGATAATACTTGGTGGTAGTCAATTAAGTTTTACCCAGAGTAGGCCTCCTGAAATTAACAACCATGACTAAATAAGGCCCATTAATTTCAATTGGTCTGCTCCAAGTAACATTTACAGGGTCAGGTTTAAGGTGCCGGTTTTGACCTTTAAAGCCCTGTGCAGCCTAGGACCTACGTACCTACGAGACCGCCTCTCCTGGTATGCCCCACAGAGGACCTTAAGGTCCACAAATGACAACACTTTGGAAGTCCCAAGTCTCAAAGTGGTTAGATTGGTCTCAGCTAGGGCCAGGGCCTTTTCAGTACTGGCCCTGACTTGGTGGAACACTCTGTCACAAGAGACTAGGGCCCTGCGGGACTTGACATCTTTCCGCAGGACCTGCAAGACAGAGCTGTTCCACCTGGCCTTTGGTTTGGACTCAGTCTGACCCTTATGTTTCCTGTACCTTATGGTTTTGATCTATAAAAAGGTAAAGGTACCCCTGCCCGTACGGGCCAGTCTTGACAGACTCTAGGGTTGTGCGCCCATCTCACTCAAAGAGGCTGGGGGCCAGTGCTGTCCGAAGACACTTCCGGGTCATGTGGCCAGCATGACGAAGCTGCTCTGGCGAGCCAGAGCCGCACACGGAAACGCCGTTTACCTTCCTGCTAGTAAGCAGTCCCTATTTATCTACTTGCACCCGAGAGTGCTTTCGAACTGCTAGGTTGGCAGGCGCTGGGACCGAACAGTGGGAGCGCACCCCACCACGGGGATTCAAACCGCCGACCTTATGATCGGCAAGCCCTAGGCGCTGAGGCTTTAACCCACAGCGCCACCCGCGTCCCTATATTTTGATCTATAGGCTACTATTAAAATGAGGCTGCATTTTAAATTGTATTCTAACCCGTATTTTAAATTGTCCCCCCCCATTATGTTTTTATTGTAATTTTGCTGGTGTTAGCCGCCCTGAGCCCGACTCTGGCTGGGGAGGGCGGGGTATAAATAAAAAATTATTTATCTATTTATTTAGATGACTATCTCCCAATGTATTTGATACTCTCTTGCACATGCACACACAAACACACACAAGTACTGATAGGCCTCCCAGCCCCAATCCATGGCCTTTCTCCTTGAAATACAGTCTGTGTACTCAAGAGAAATCTCTGGCTTCCACCTATCCTGACTGAAATCCTATCCTGAAATTCCTTTTAATTTCCACCCCTGAGTTTAGTGCAGTTGTTCCCTTTGGTTGTGGCATCAAGTGGTTCCCTATTAGCATGCATATTGATGCTGATTATTAGTATTTGAGGGTGATGTAGACATACATTTCCATACAATCCATTTTCACAGCATGATTGGTTACCCTCCCCACAAAAGCGACTCCTGACTGCTGTCTAAGGAGATGAAACAGTTTTGTTTCATGCCGTGTCAAAAACCATCCCTCAGTTTTTTGAAACTTTTCCTTCCCCATGAAAATGGCTTCCATTTTTCCTGCCTCCTTCTCAAGACACTTTTAGACTTCACTTTTTTAAAAAATGACTGGCTGCCAGGCACACAGCAGGTAGCCTTCCCTCACCCACCCTGTACTCACAAGAAAACCCAGATGAGAATACATGTTTTCCCCCCATGAAACAAGGGCATCCACCCAAGGATGCTACAGAGTGAAGGCCACTGGAGAGATTATTTGTAGAATGAAAGAGTAGACACTCACAAACACCTCTGGCACCTTGAAAGTAAGGTAAGTGGAACAGAAGCCCTTTACCCCACACGAGAATTTTACTGAATTTTTCTCTCTTGTTGGATCATTTTTCACATGCAATGACTCTTCCTATTGGCTTCTGGAGAACAAAACAGAAACAAAAACAATCTGCCTGCAAAACATTCAGTCCAACACTAGTTTCAATTATAAACCCATGAATAAGAACAAAGGTCTCAGTGCATTGAATTGTTTTAATTCTCCCTCAGTTTAATTGTTGCTGTTGTTGTTGTTCCAATAACTTGTGAAGCAGCCTTAGAGGAGGTCAATTCATTGGCCTACTTAACTCACTACTGACTACTCTGACTGGCAGCAGTCCTCAAAATTCTCAGGATGCGGTCTTCAAAGCCCTGCTGCCTGGAATCCTTTTAAGCCTGAGAATCCAGGAATGAAATATTGCTGGTATTAATACTGCGGAATTTGAAGTGACTGGATGTGTGAAAACTGATTCCTTTTGGAAGGAAGCATTGTCCAGAGCAGAAGAAACTCCATGATTCTGCAAACGAGATATAAAATGGAATCCATGATTCTGCAAAATAGATTTAAGTTTTTAAATAAATAAATAAATAAATAAATAAACAAACATTAGGTTTAAGGTATAGGACAAAGTCATTTGTCACTTCAAGATTTTACGCTTAAGAACTAGAGCACTATAAGCATTACGGAGAAGTTGTGGTGATGATATAGTTGTGGTGATGATATAGTTAGTATATTTAGTATTACTATTATTCACAGTAGACTTCTTGTCTGCTAACATGGATTTATTTATGCAGATCTCAAAAGAGTTTCAACTTATCCTCTCAGGTTTACAGACAGTTAAACACATTATTAGAAGATGTGATTGTTCAATGCACCAACACCCAGGTATCACCCAACTTCATTACTACCTGATTAATTAACCTGTTTAAAGTGTGAAAGTTGACACCTTGTCATTAGAATCTATGTATGGGAATAATTAATGAGAAACTATGAAATAATTTGTTCCTCAATTAAAAAACCTGAAGGAAGAGGCTTTATTTTATCTCATTATTCTTGTTTCCTGTTATCACCTATACAAAGCCAAGAGGAATTTGCAAAACTTACTGTCTGTAGAGGAGGGGGAGGCTTTGAAACATCTCAAAAAAGCAGTTCACAGATCTTTAATAAAATGTGGTGTTATCCAACAGCAATAGATAAGCCAAGAGGGTTTCAGGAATAATCAATTCACCAGGCAGCAGAATTTGAATTCCCTGTCCTTTCTTTATTTGATATGGCTCATTCACTTTCCAAATGAACAAAAGGTTCAAGGAGCACATGTAATAAAATAGATGGCCACAACATTACTTGGTATCTTGTAGTTTAATAAATCCAAATATGTCTATTTTGTGCAATAATTCACATAAGCAAATTTTAGTACATATGTAATCTTGCCACAGATTGCTAAAGTATTTGTTGCTTACCCCATGGTTCATTTGAAATCAAATAATTTTTAACGGAAAGGAGACCAATGTAGAAAACTATTTCTGAAATGCCCACATTGTAGAATATGTGAATATTTTTGAAATATCCTCCCCGCTCCCACATTGGATTTGCAAAAGATAATTTGGTCAACAAGCTAAACTTATGCTTACCATTTCTTCTCTCACTTTGAGGGGTACTTCCTGATCCATGTTTTATAGTCCAGGCATTGGGAGATATGGACTGTCCCCCTTATTTAACTGCAGTCCTTTTTGAGTTATGTTGACAGGAAAATTATATTCAGCATGTATAGAGAAATAGGCTATGATCCTAAATATACATTAATTGAAAGAAAGTTTGTTATATGATGAATCGACATAACTTATAAATTGCTTGGGATTCAGATACCAATTCAAGAAGTAAGGACTGAAACTCAAGACCAAAAAAGCAGTTCCTTTCCTGTTCTATCCAGCACAGCTGTGGTTTAGGACTGGCTTGCAAATGCACGTTTTCTCTGAAATTTGGAAGAAAAAATAGCAAATTGCCTTCAGAGAACTGCTTGTTGAGAGGGAATTCAGGAGAATTCTAGACTGTCGTCAAGACAACAGTGGTAATAAATTCAAATCATTGCCCACTATATTCCAAAGCAGAAAAAATTAAATAGTGTTCTCTACAGATTAAGAGATGTTCAGAAATATTACAGTCCACCTCTAATTACAAGTCTATTTGCCAATAAGGACAACATTAAAACCTCTCACAGAGTGGTCGATTTCTTCTGCTGCTGCTTCACATCAATCATCCATTTGCTTAATCTTTCCTTTTTCTAAGAATTATAAGAGATTACAGGCTATTGCCCCTCAGGAAAGCCATACAGGGTCTTCAGAAGACAAAACAGGCTGTCTTCCTGAAAGGCATTACTATCAGGAAAAATGTTCTACAGTATCAATACATATTTTTTAAAATTGATTGTCATTAAACAACTTAATACTAATCTCTAAAGACAGCATTTAGTTCTGGATAAGGATGTTCGGTGCAATTAAAATATGATGTAAATTAGGCATGTTGTGCATATTTATTCAGAAAACCCATAGTGGAAGGGAAAAAAATTAAAATAGCACTATTCCTCTCAGCCATGTTAGTGGATTTTTAAAGATGAAACTTCTCATATTTGGGATGTGTGTGTATATGTGTGTTGCTCTTTTAGAAATAATTCACATCAGCTAAGCCGCAATTTATTACAAGGTTTCCCAAGACAAACGACTCCATTTCCAGTGTTATCCAAACAAAATGGTTTTTTTGGTCAGTCTGGTCGGTACCCAGTTCTAGTGGTCTCCCGAGTTCAAAGGGACGACGGTGGTTTCTCTAAACCTCTTTTGCAATCTGAAAGTTCCATCTTTACAAAAATAAACTGGCTACGTCTTAAAATGGTCTGCAACAATATTTTGAAAGAAGAGAGCCGAAGGAGGTATTACAGGCTTTTATTCTCTCTCGTGACAAATCACTTCTACATTAGCAGGCTTTGTGTTACAGTTATTTTTATAAGCTGCCTTAGGAAATGGTGGTCCCCTTGCCTGCAGTTCTGCATGGATAAGTAAGGTTAGGACCAGTGATTTCCATAAGGTGATGCATATGGCATCAGGAGTGAACGGTCACTCATTTTACAGGCTCTAGAAGGACTGAAAGGGGGAAACTGAGATGAGCAACCTCAACCCATGCATTTTATGTGTATCCAGGGCCGTCTTTACCCGGGGGTGCGAGGGGTGCAGGGCCCCCGGGCACCAAATTCTGGGGAGCGCCATGTGCCCGCTGCTGAAGCCTCCTAAGCTCTTACCTATTTACCTGTTAAAGGTAAAGGTAAAGGTACCCCTGCCCGTACGGGCCAGTCTTGACAGACTCTAGGGTTGTGCGCCCATCTCACCCAAGAGGCCGGAGGCCAGCGCTGTCCGGAGACACTTCCGGGTCATGTGGCCAGCGTGACATCACTGCTCTGGCGAGCCAGAGCTGCACACGAAAACGCCGTTTACCTTCCTGCTAGTAAGCGGTCCCTATTTATCTACTTGCACAGGCGTGCTTCCAAACTGCTAGGTTGGCAGGCGCTGGGACCGAACAATGGGAGCGCACCCGGTCACGGGGATTCGAACCGCCGACCTTTCAATCGGCAAGCCCTAGGCGCTGAGGCTTTTACCCACAGCACCACCCGCGTCCCTGTTATTTACCTGTTATGAAATAATAAATAATTTTGATCAAGCTAGAAAAACAAAATACATCTATACCTGGGTATTACTGAAATGTACACCTACACGAAAGGACTTCTGACTTCGTGCGCTCATTTACCAAAGACGAGCAGCGCCAGTTTGTCAGACATGTCAATGACACTTGTTATTCTCAATGGTGCTATGCACGCAAAATTAACTCTTACAAAATATTATGTTATGTATTGTATTGAGCTACTATGTGGTAGCAGGGTCAGCGGCACCTTTGACACGACTGATCTCACGCCGCCTGCCTGCTGCCTGCATGGAAGTCGCATGAGATCAGTCGTGTCAAAGGTGCCACTAACCCCAAGTGAAACATTGCAAATTGTGTTTGAATTTCATCACTTACAGTCCAAATTCGTTTAGAGAAATCGTTAAAAAAATAGTGTTTATTTTCACTAATTTTTGGCATTTTCTTTGACTAACTACTTAGTACTTAGGCCTCTACTACACATGTGTTTCAGCATGCGGTTTTAGTTTTCAATTTCAGCAAAAATGCGCCCAGAGCACATACACACTATGAATTCCGCTAACTGCATTTTTTCTTCATTTTATGATGATTGCTAAGCGAGAAACACATTTTGGAGTAATTAGAAATACATTCCAAAAGTTAAATTGGGGGCTAAACTAAATTTGGGGACTCTGGTTGAATCTTTGCACACCAGCGGCACATATGATAAAGACGGCCCTGTATGTATCTGTGAAATATATCCCAATAAGTGAGCAGAAAGTATAATTGCAGATGGGTAAAACCAGCCATGGCAATTGGGAGGAGTGCAATTTACCTTACTGGGTCTGGGCCACAGCATTTTAGTGCTTTCGGAGGATTCCATGTAAAATCCTCATTCTGCCAGATCATACCAGACCTGCCAGATATTTCTGTCATGCACTAATTACATTTTTACTAAATTCTGAGCGAGCCAAGGAGAGCCTAGTCAAAGGAATTCACTCAACAGAATATGACCATATGAAGCTGCCTTATACTGTTTCTGTACCACAGTCTTCTCTAGGTGGAACTTCAGTTTATTGGTTCTCATCTAGTCCATTACCAAGGCAAGACAATGGTCCAGTACATCCACTTCCTCACCTGCAGATGTAAAGGAGAAGTAGATCTGTGTATCATCAACATATTGCCGACAACTTACTCCAAAAACTCTGGATGACCCCACTCATCTGTTTCATATAGGTACTAAACAGCATGGGGGTAAGATCAAATCCCTGAGAAACCCCACATTTAAGGCTCTATGGGGCTAAAGACCACTCTTCAAGCATCACAGTCTGGAAATGTTTATCCAAGTAGGACCATAACCACCACAAAGTGGTGCCACCCATCCCCAATTTAGACAGCTGCTCCAGAAGGATATCATGGTTAATTGTATTGAAAACCACTGAGAGGTTGAAGAGAATTAACAAGGTCACATTCCCCCTATCTCTGTCCCAACAAATGTCATCATACAGGGCGACGAAAACAGTTTCTGTGCAAAAAAAACCCACAACCTGGCCTAAACCCCAATTCAAATGTATCAAGAAAATTGGTTTCACCCAAGAGTACCTGGATCTCAATCAACCATCTTGCAGAGAGATTCACATGTAGTCACTGGCACAAATGCATGCCCCTCATTCTGAAAAATTACCAACCACCCCCTGGGTCCATATACAAAAATTGCACTACAACACTGGCAACCTAACTCTGCTGCTAAATCCAAATGTAGCTTAGGACTCCACCAACCCCAATGAAAACCTCATACCATCAGAATCCACTTTGAAATGTGCTGTAGGTAAAACTGAGGAACAACCAGGGTTGTTCATAAAGCCCCTCAGATAAATTGCCCTTGTTTTGTTGGAACTTGTGTGTGTGTGCGCGCGTGCATGCGTGTGTGTGTGTGTGTGTGTGCGTGCGTGCATTTGCTTGCTTGGTTGCTTGCTTTTCTTTTGCCTGATGAGAAACTCCCTAAAATTCACTTCCCATTTTACTTTGGCTGAAATTTTGGCAGCAATTCCTCGGTGACATACTAAATGCAGACTTTGATACAATACCAACTGTGCCATTTCAAAGGGAACCTGAAGTACAATAATAAACATCTTACCAGCTAACACGCAAGATTTTGTTACAAAAGCCCATTTTCCATTCATCTGTGGGATGAATAACACACATAATAAACTCTTGGGCTAGAAGGTTGTTGCTTTTTTAAAAGACACACACACATACAAGAAAGAAACTCAAAAGGATCACCGGCAACAAATCTTTATAGAATAAATTATATGAATATGGCACAAACTGGGGAATTTAAAAGAGAGGATTAAGGGGAGAGGGATGGGGGTAATGGGAAAAAGCTGCCGTTAAATTCAGAAAAAAGACTGTTGTATCAAGAAAACAATGGCACAAAATTACTCATTTCTCTTGAGAGCCATTGTAATGAGAAGGGGAAACTGCTCCTGAACCAATTCTCTTCACAATCTTCCGGTCTTAAGCATCTGATCCTCTTAGGATGTCAGAATGTGGTTTCCCTAAATGCCTGCATAAGCATGTTTTGTGGAAGCTCCATTTGGCAGCAGGTGCTATTTAACTTCACTTAGGCTTCTGCATCAAACAAAGGTGAGAAGAAAGGAACAGGTTAGTTGATACCTTTTAGGAAAGTTGATGAAAAAGCAGGAATTTTGAAAACTGGGTTAAATGCATGACAGACCCTCCAAGTGTTCCTATTTTCCAGGGACAGTCCCAGATTTATAGAAGCCATCCCAGTTTCTGATCTGATCCCGGGATATATGAATCAAACCATAATCCTGATCAGTTATATGGAATTGCTGCTCCTTTTTTTTTTCATATATTACCGATGACCATTTTGTCAAGAGCTGAATAAATAAGCGTGCTGCAAAATTGTAATCCTAAAGAGGGGTTGCGATCTTCCAGTTCTTCTCAGCTCAGCTGGATTAGCCTTTCATAAGCATTTCTAAGATTTGACACTTATTTCACATGCAAGAGAGAGAGGAGAAAAACATGTTTGTTCTTTTTCACACTTGAGATCATGCCTTCATGGTACAAATGTAGATGAGGTGAATAAATTATTTGTGAAAATGAATCATTAGGGTGGAGGTACAAGCATAATATTTCTCTTGGCTAATTATAGTTAAAATAATAATTACAGGCTGCATAACACCACATGTAATAGTTTTATCATCAGTAAATGAATCTGAAATATAATTCTCTTATTAGACTGAGCTGGTGCAAACTAAGCTACAGTGTGATCCTTGGGGTCCCAGTGTCAGACCTTGGGGCCTCATATTTCAGTAGCTTCCTGTGTGATGCCCAAGTTTGGTGGCCCCTGCCTTTCACCTTCCATTCAACATCATAGTTGTATCGCCCCCTGTGATACCCCCGAGGCTCCAAGCCCAGTGCGATCAAACAGGTCGCAATCCCCTAAATCCATCTCTGATCCTATGCATGCTTACAGAGAAGGAAGTCCTGCTGCATTCAATGTGACAAACATTCTTAGGATTGTTCAATCTTGTTCTCCTGCAATTATCTGCTAGTGTAAGAAACAGCCCTTGCCCTCCAGTCCAGAATACTAAAAGGGCAGTAGTAATTTTCACATGGTGCTACTACTCACAGCAATCTCACTGCAGAAGGCCCTTTCAGCACTGGTCGGTTGGTAGGTGGAGCAGAGACAGGAAAATTGTCATCCCCATCCTCCCTGCAGTGTGCTTATCATAGCTGGGAGGACTCTGTGATCCATTGTAGTGCAATGGAGTCATGTTATGACACAGAAGCCATCTTCTCAGCAAGATGGAGCAGCAACACTTAGCTCTCTGAGACCAGTGTAAGAATGGAAGCCTTTGGCAGACAGCATTCCATGTCCTTGCTGAAATATTTCTGAGGGTTGCCTCCAGAAACATCCACATGCTAGGAAAGAAACAAATAAACTTCTTGGATATGAATCCATTGACTCCAACCAGAGTCAATGGATAACAATATGGGTACATGTTAACTGATAATGCAATGCGTCTTCTCTCATTGTGACTCTTCATATCCCAGTGGAACATGCAGCACCCTCTAAAATATAGAAGCTCCTACTGAAGTAGAGAAGGGATGCAGGTGGCGCTGTGGGTTAAACCACAGAGTCTAGGACTTGCCGATCAGAAGGTCGGCGGTTCGAATCCCTGCGACGGGGTGAGCTCCCGTTGCTCGGTCCCTGCTCTTGCCAACCTAGCAGTTCGAAAGCACATCAAAGTGCAAGTAGATAAATAGGTATCGCTCCGGTGGGAAGCTAAACGGCGTTTCCGTGCGCTGCACTGGTTTCCCGGAAGCGGCTTAGTCATGCTGGCCACATGACCCAGAAGCTGTACGCCGGCTCCCTCGGTCAATAAAGCGAGATGAGCGCTGCAACCCCAGAGTCAGCCATGACTAGACCTAATGGTCAGGGGTCTCTTTACCTTTACCTACTGAAGTAGAGAGTTTCAAAGCAGCAAGTGTTTCTGAGAGTATCCACTACTAGTGATTGGAACTTTTCACATAATAGGGAATGCTATTTATTACAAAAGGAATGGAGAATCTCTGTGACAATATGGAACCTGTGTGACTGAAACAGTTTACATGTAAGTGATCTGAATGAACTACTTTCTGAGGCTTATACATAATGCCTTATTACTTATCTGCAATGCTCTGAAATTTAGAAGTCATCATCTTGAAGTAACAGAGAGAGAAGTTGTTAAATTATTCTAGATTGAAGATAATTGTGCAACAAGTTCAGATCTTGAAAAAGCAATGCATTCAGTATCTGTTCTAGGCATGGCTTTATGCTGGTTTCAACATTATTTCTATCCAAGTTGCTCTAAAAGAAACCAGGCATATGTATTCGGGACCAGATAATAGATCTCCAGAAGGATTTGCCCCCTACCCCTATGCAGTTCTGAGACACAATATCAGCGTGGTGCATTTTCTTGAAACATGGTATTTGCAAAACATTGGCACTCTACATACAGAAGTATCCTTGGCTGCTCCTGGTATTCCCCAAGTTAGATGAAGGTGGGATACCGGTGGGTGGAAGAGAAGGTCTCTCTGAATTTGATCAATGAACTCAATTACAACCCCATTGCTAGGACTTCCATCCTGGTCTTACAATGATACATAGTTTCCCATGTACCTGGCAATTCTCTCCAATAAATAAGGGAGGACTCAAGAGCACTGACTTGCTTTCCCCCCCCCTTTTATATTTTGTTCTCTCTTTCCCCAGTTTTCTATTCTCTCTCTCTCTCTTTCTCTCTCTCTCTCTTTACAGCTCTTCTGGGTCCCCAGCTGATTTTCTTCGCAAGGTTAGTTGCTAATACATTCCTAGCACCCATGCATTATTAATGCTCACCGCTCTCCAAGGTGGCAGTGACAAATAGGGAGCAAAATTCACTGACTAGTGGGGAATGTACTTTTTAGTCATGCTTGAATTTTTCAATCCATTCTGCTTGTTGAGGATTTTTCAGTAGAAGTACTGTAGCAGAATATGATTCCGCCAGAGCTAAGAAGAACTCTAGTCACCAGTGGAAAGATTATGAGTCAGGGCTTTTCCCAGGAGGCCTTGAGGGGGAGTAGTGCAAAAAGTACCTTTGATGTTTCCAGTAGCACGGAAGTCATTGTTTTTCCTCCCATGTAGTAAGTGGCAGTTTTGACTCTGAATCGACTATGCGTGCAGTCAAGTAAATTGTAATATTTTAACTAGGTTGCACAAGCCAGCTGTAGTATTCCCAGAAATAATACTGTGTGTATCATGAGAAGCATGCATATTTGTTTCTTGAGATGGAAAATTATTCGTTTTGCAATATAGAGAGGCTTTCTGTGAAATGGATTCAGTGAGGGCTATTGGCTACTATGAATCCCACCCCAGCTTTGTTTTCTTAATGCAGAATGGCTTCATTGTGTACAGAAGATTTAGGAATTTTTTTTTTTTTTTAACATTGCAAATAGCTGTTTGCAAATATAATGGAGTATTTTTACTGGGCATTTAAAATATGAATGATCTGAACATTTGATGGACATTGTCCAGCTTGCAACCCTGAGTATAAGCAAGTATATATTTGGATTAAAAAGACCCATCCAGCTCGGAGGGCCTTCTGGCAGTTCCCTCACTGCGAGAAGCGAGGTTACAGGGAACCAGACAGAGGGCCTTCTCAGTAGTCATACCCAGTGGGAAAAGAAAGCTTATCAAGAATAAGAAATGAAAGCACAAATGATGTTTGTGCAAATGGAAATGTAACAGACTGTAATACCAGAAAGGCATGGAAGTCAGAAAGAAGCCAAACAGTGGTGGAAAGAATAGCAATAAGTGTGTGTGGTGTGTGTGGGTGTGTGGGTGTGCATGTGGACTCACAGTAGAAGCTGATGGATTGCATCCAACATCTGAATGACTCAATGAGTAACAGACAACTGAAACTAGTTTAGGCAGTATCTAATTTAGTTCAAGCTGTCAATAATTGAAATCAGAATGTTGCTATGTTTAATGCTAATACAGAAACAGTGATTCAAAAGTCCACAATTCTTGAAAAGTCAAGCAAATGAATCTCTGGTGCCATTTCCCTAACATTGCCAAGTATGTGGAAATCATTTTTGATGATCTACTAGATATACCGTTTCCAATGGCCCCTTTAACAGAAGGAAGTTTTAGATTTTCTTTTCTACATCTTCCAACCACCACAAGCCACACTACTGTTAAATATTAGTAAAAGAAGAATGCCCTTTTCTGTCATATTATGGAGATTCCTTGGCTTACTACCTTAATAATTAGGGATGAGCAGCCTCCCATATTTATGGCCTGAAAATAATCCAGGCCTACCAAATTATTTGGCTGGAATCCCATGTATGTCTGGAAATAATACAGGAAAGGCCTGGATAATTTCTGGGTCACTCCTTCGTGAACTGAAATATGCTAGACTTGGCACAGTGCTGTGGGATGGTTGAGAATGTTGTCAACTCATGTTGGCTTACCAGACCTCAGCCTGGCTTAGCAAGGCCTAGCAAAGGGGTGCTAGTGATGGTGGGAAAGGTCCAGAGTCATTCTGAATAGAGGAGCAGCCATTTGGAGGTGAAACTGAAGGTTTCTCCTTAAGCAGAACCTCTGTAGGAATAGTGAGAAATGTGTAGGAAATCTGTGGGCAGTCAGGAATTATGATACAATTCGATGTGCAAGAAGAACTTTCCTTTGTCTTTCAAAATATATCAGAGAACAACACAAATGGATAGAGATTCCTGCAACAAAAGAGACATAAGAACAGTGTTTTTGTTGGGGGGGGGTATATGTAGAGGTAAATGTACCTCTAAACATTTTGTGAATCTTTGTACTTTTGTCCATTTACTGTATTTATTTTTCCCTATTTGAACTATAAAATGGTGATTTTCCTGAGTCAAAATGAGAGTACCCAATAATAATAATAATAATAATAATAATAATAATAATAATAATAATAATATATTTATAACCCGCCCATCTGGGCGGCTCCCAACAGGACATTTTTTTAAAGAAAAAAAGCACTGCATAAGAGGAAGAAGTCAAGAGGACCATTTTTGATAGAAACACAACGTAGTTGCATAACATCTAATTAGTAGATGTGTGCCTTTCAAACATTTCCTTTATTAAATGTACAACATAGTTATAGTTACATTTGGAAAACATCATATCAGACTCCTATAGATTTGTCCCTAAAAGAATGTAGGGAAAGAAACAGGTCATGACTCCTTGAAGCAGTGCGTATCACTGCACCTTTGGTTAAATCTGTCATTTCACCTGCCCTCTTGGCAGGGCAAACAAAGTCAAAATAAGATAAATTGCTCTTCATACAGAAGATTAGATGGAATTGCAAAACCTTTTTTCTTCAGCAGTTCTTATGATATAATATGTCTATCTATTGGATACCAACATTTTGCCATATAGTGCCTGGGACTATGGAAATAATATTTGTTTTTTTTTAAATCCTACTGTTCAAATGTGGGTAAATAAAATGTCCACTCAGGCATATCTATGGACTCCTTGAAATAAGAGATATAGTGTCAAGGACCATAAATTCTTTTTCTTCCCTCTGTATTTGGTTGTCATCTGTTTCTGTCTTCTGTAATTTATATCCATCTTTATCAACAGCTATGCGTGAAAGACGTTGACAACCAAAATCCAGTGTTGGTAGCAGAATAAAATGCATGGAAGTAATGATCAATAAGCTAACCAGTGTAAAATGGAATATTGTTCAAGTATTAGATTTAATTGATGAGTTTTCATTATCTCCTGATTCAATTGGACCTATAAAAACAGTATTTACATAATTTCAAGGCCAATGGCTGTATGTGATCCCAGTCCCAAAGCATGTATATAGGAGTCTTAAATTTCCCTTCCCCAGTTTCAATCATAAATATCTAATGTAAATAATTCAGAGATGCATACATGTTTTTTAAAATGTTGCTGATTTTACCTTTGTATAATTGATTATTATTTTACATTTTGCACACCACTTAACTGGTTTCTCTCACTTTATTATTTTTACAGACTTAGGTTCAGTTCACTCCATTTCTAGGTCTATTGCATATATTTGGCCCCCCAAAAGCGCTTATTCAGAAACTGTTTTCATTCCAAAAATAAAAGCTCATTGCAGATTGATTCCTCATTACCCTGCTGTGTGAAAACAGTTATAGGTAGTCCCCGCAATTTGTGTGTGAGAGTGTTTGCATCCATACCTACCTGCCCAATTATGTTGTGTGTGGGCGTATACCAATATTATAATCTCCAATTCCTTCTTCATTCACCCGGGGTATGTGTGGGGAGGAAACCTCATGCATAGCCTAATTGAGGAAAGGGTTTTCAAATGCATATCCACCCTTCTGGAGAGCAGAATCTGGAATCAATCTAAATTAAAAGCATGTTGAAGATGAGCACGAATGATTCCAAATTCAGAAAAAATACATTTTTGTGTGCTACAGATAGCTTAGTGTGTCGTCAGCCTTATTCCAGTACACATTTAATCTGGCAGGATCCTGATTTCCCCCATCTTTCCACTTTTTAAAAAACAAGAACCCTGCTACCCTGTTAGTTTTCAAATAGTTTTCTTTTTAGACTGCAGTGCTATAACACACTTACCTGGGAGTAAGCCCCTTTGAACACAATGGGGATTATTTCTGAGTAGATATACGCAGGATTGCACTTTCTGTTTTAGAGCTTTGACTGGTGTGCGTGTTTTAATTTGCATTGCTAGCCTTTTTTCATGCTCTTGTTTTTAAACAGAAAGGTAGGATGGGAATACCACATTTTTTGGATGACTAACAAAGCCCAACAAGTGGAATCTTCTGTAACTGTCTGCATACAAGAGGAATGGAAAGGGGCAGTTAGATAAAAAGAAAGGAAAAAAAGAAAGATGTGCTACGAAAAGGAGATGAATCAAAGAAGCAAATGAAGCAATGGCATCAGGATAGAAAGCTAGGGAAGGGACTGTCCCCCATAACCAAACAGAACATGACTTCAAGTATCAAATATTAGATGCTCACTTGTTCTCAGATTACAAATATCACTGAAGACCAGATCAGATCTTCAGTGTGGACTGTTATTTGCAACATTCATTGAGAAGGGACTTTTTGTAAGATCTGCACTGCTATCTAGCAGTGAATGTTAAAACCTTATTCACGCATAGAGTAAAACAGCCATTGCACAGACCTTATTTATTCATAAGCCTGTGACCCAAATTTGTTCCGCATCCTGGTGTAACCCCAATGTCAGTATAATCTTGCATATGTAGACATCCCACTCTTTCTGAAATTCTGATTATTCAAAGGAGGATGCTGTTGTTGTTTTAACATTATAAGAACAGCTAGAACAATTACACAGCAGCTGAATTTATTCAGACAAGCTACTCTCTCCCACCTCTTCCCCCGCCCATTGAAATCAAATTTACATAGCTTTCTTCATTCTTGAAATTTGATATAACCTTTAAGCATCACTCTGCCACAATGAACACCCACTTCTAAATGTGTGTTGCTCTGGGGTGAAGGAACCGAAGAGAGGCATACTCTGGTCAAAGAGTGAAGGCAATAGTCGAGACCTGCAGCTCCAGTCACCAAATGCGGCCCCCAAGCCTCTCTCTCTGGCCCTCAGGACTCTCTCGTCTCACGCCCTCCCCCACCCACTCTCTCCATGCAGCTTTTCACTGTCCCTGAATGTTTTTTGCCTGGGCGGAATTGGTCTTTTTCTTTTTTTAAGCATTTCAAAGAAAATTAGAACATGTAGGATAGAACAAGCAACAAGAACCCCAAAGAAAAATAAAATATGGTGGCCCTTGCTGGAATATGTCCTAGAACTCTGGTAGCACCTCTTGCTTGCTGAATGGAGGATCAAGAGGGGTGTCTGAGGGTGGATCTAGACACAGGGGGAAATGCTATAAATAAGTCAGAAATTAGATTGATATAGCAAAAGAAAAACAAATCTGTATGGAAAATCTCATTTTAAAATTTCCTGCTCTCTGGCGCCATCTGGTGTTGCATGTTTATAGCATATTCAAATAGCTGTTTCTGCATTAAAGTAGCTGAGTCCTGAGTGTGTGTGTGTAGAAACCAAGCCTGCTGTGCAAAGGTAACATTGACATTAATTGCTCTGCCCACATTTGCCTCTGGGCCTTGCCCACCACCGTCAATTGGCCCTCAGAAGGATGATATTATCCTGATATTACCACAGTATCAGAGGCACTATGCCACTACATGCCAGTTGCTGCAGATCATGGGAAGGAGGATGTTTTTGCACCTTTGTCTTATTCCTGGGCTTCACATAGACATCTGAGAACAGAATGTTAGACTAGATAGGGATTGGCCTTGATCCAGTACGGCTTAATATCTGCTCTTAACTGAGGACCATAGGCTACCTGGACTCACCATCTGTAAGGACTTTAGCACTCTACTTGAAGAGCAGCCATTTCTGCAACAACAACAAAAAGGGGCAAGCTTTATGAATTGAAAACGTCAACAGAAATGCCCAGAAATAAAGTACAACCATCACACACACACACACACACACACACACACACACAGTGCCTTTAAACCATGCTGACAAAGCCAGGGTCCAAGGCCAGATCATACCTCAATTTCACCAACAAGGTTCTTATCAGTATCAGGAAAGGTTTTAATAGCTGTTTTGTTTTTCTGGTGTTTTTTTGTGTGTGCTTTCAAGTAATTAACAAGGCAGCAGTGGCTTTGATTGAATAGTGTTTGGCTTTTAGAGGAAACCAGTGGATAGGGCAGCCTGCTGTGACAAAATAGCACTGAACTGACATTTATATCAGAACAATTTTATTTCCAGGTCTTTCAACTATTAAATTGTGCATTTATATATTATACACCCAGAGTCGTGCCTCTGCACTTAAGGCATGAGATGGGTGTGTGTGTTTATGGATAGAGATCATCTACAAACCATGTGGATGATAATAGATTGTTCACCCATGCCTGTAACAAAGATTTGCAGAGATTTCTGTAGAACTGTATCCTTATTTTTCCCTTGAACTTTGCGCTAAAACATTTAAGTCGCACTGGATTTGCCATTAAAGGAAAAGGCCTTGCAGACCCATAGCCAATCTAGCATTGCTCAGTTCAGCATACAAAGATATGCTCAATACCATATACCTGGGATGAAGCTAAGCCACAAGACTGCCTTCACTGTTTTAATACCTCTGGCCTCCATCAGTTGGACACCATCACAAACATGACACTTTTAAATGGACCCCTCTCCAACATTCAGCTGCTAGTAATCAAGCAGAGAGAAATCAAGGGATGTAACTTGAGTTAGTCAAGGAAGCCTCCTGGAACAAAGTGGAACTTATTTCTGAGTAAACTTGCACAGAATTGCACTGTTACGCTTCTCCAGCAGCTCACAATCTATTCAATCAGTTTAACTGGGTAGGAGAACCCACATCTGTGACAACTGGTCAAAGGGGTGTGTTAAACTTGCACTGCATTGATCAATAAGCATCATCATTTATCACACTTCTCCTTACAATGTGCTGATTTGGCTTTGTGGCTCATTGAGACTGTAACAGTTAATGGGGTGCCATACAACTGCTCCTCAACACCACCTTATTTCTGCTCCACGTTTAAGCAGGCCTTTTTTCTTTTTCTTTTTACAAGATTCCAGTATTAACATATTGGAGTACTCCCAATCAGGTGACCAAGACTAGGCTACTAGGTCTACCTGATGCTACTAAGCAAACATATATAAAAAAGCTAAAGGTAAAGGACCCCAACTCTGGGGTTGTGGTGCTCATTTCACTTTACAGGCCGAGGGAGCCAGAGTTTGTCTACAGACAGTTTTTCCGGGTCATGTGGCCAGCATGACTAAGCCGCTTCTGGTGAAAACAGAGCAGTGCATGGAAACGCCGTTTACCTTCCCGCCGGAGCGGTACCTATTTATCTACTTGCACTTTGACGTTCTTTTGAACTGCTAGGTTGGCAGGAGCTGGGACCGAGCAACGGGAGCTCACCCTTTCACGGGGATTCGAACCACTGACCTTCTGATTGGCAAGCCCAAGAAGCTCAGTGGTTTATACCACAGTGCCTCCCACGTGGTGTCAAACCAAACATTGAAACATACAAAATAACTGTATCATTATATATATTGGAACATAATTCACATAGTCTACATGAGAAATACATCTATAATTTAAAGTTTAGAATTCCTGATAAGTTTGTCAGCAACAACAGGGACATATTGGAAAGGTAATAAGTAGTGGCTGGTAGGACATATGGCCTTCTGCCTAGTCCTATTATATACCTCTGGTAGTGGCAATAGGGAGGGGGCAAGTGGTTCCACACAGGGTACTGAAGGTGCTGAATCTGGCTGCTTTATCCCATTCAAATCTTCAGATACCATGTGTACAATAGTAGCTTTTATCCCAGCTAAATCAACTATTTCCAGGTACGATGGTTTGCATTGTGGATGCAGCAATGTGTGCTTACTTTGGAGAGTGCAGTTGTCAATACAAACTAGGAACAAAGTAGAAAGCAACAAAGGAACATCAGAATTTTTTTTTTAAAAAAAATGATGTCAACAAATACCAAGAAAGTCTACATTATGAAGTGGTCAGTGAAAAAGTGCTGTAAGGAATGTATCAGTTCCTCTTGAGCTGTCCATCTCCATCGGATCAATAGCCCTTCCAAGCATGGGACGTTCAAGCTTTCAGCTTGAGAAATTGAAGTTCTCAAAATAAGTCAGGGTTGCAACACAAGTCCATCATGGCATGTCACAGAAATGAAATGAGTTGTCTCCTGTTCGATTGATGAGTGACATAAAACGAGGAGGGAAATAAACGAGACTTTCTTTCCCACCCACCCCCTTTAAGTTGCTAGAATGCTTCTGTCAGAAAGTTTACACTACGGGATCCATTCTTTGCTTTATGGTTCTGCATGAGTCCAGATACCAATAATACTGAAGGAGAAAAAGAGTCAGGGAGACGGGGGTGGGGGTGGCAGAAGCCTTAAGGAATCACTTACTCATGTTATAGAATACATATTAGAGAGAGAAAGTTACCAAATACATTGGGTGGCATTCAACTAAGTTTTACTCAGAGCAGACCTGTGGAAATTAATGGACCTAACTTAGGCCACATTCACCCCACACGTTTAAAGCACTGTGACACTACTTTAAAGAATCATGGTTCCCTCCCAATAATTATGGAATTTTTAGTTTGTTAAGGGTGCTGACAGTTGTTGGGAGGTCCATAATCCCCTCACAAAGCTATAATTCCCTGTGTGAAGTAAGTAAGTTGTTTTATTACAGTCAATGACCAGTATCAGGATAAAACCACCAACTACGAAATTTAAAATCTCAGAACAAACTAGAATAAATGAAATTACATATACATAAGAAACATAGTTCTACTTGGTCATTTATCTGGCAGAAGGGAACCCTTCTGATCTAGGGATGACCAGTGTGGTTTAATAGGCAATCCCTCTTTGCAGAGAATTTTGAGAAAATAGTTCTGTGGGGTGAACAGGGGCCTCGTACCAACTCCTGGCACCCTTAACACACTACAGCACCCAGAATTCTGTGGGGGAAGCCATGACTGTTTAGAGTGGTACCCCTTTAAATGTATGATGTAAATGTGGCCTTAGTCATGTTCATTCACTTAAATGGATCCACACAAGAGTAAAACATAGCTGAATACCTTCCATTGTTAGTACAAGCTGTTTTGATTGCTTCTGTGCCACGAGCCTCAAACTGCTCACCTCACAGCTAGAGCGATCTAAGGAGAGACTTTGTGGTTTAATTTGCAGATCCCTGCTCCCTTTTATTTTAATTTGCAACTCAGGTTTGGGAGAACAGCCATATATACACCTATGAAGCAGAGCATCTACTTTTTGTACAGAAGTTCCCAGGTTCACTCTCCCATCCTGTGGTTTCCAGCAACTAGCATTCAGAAGTTGCCTACATAAACTGTTTGTCAGAGCTAAGAAAATACTGGCTTCAGTCAATGCTTACCATACCATTACCAGTGAAGGCTTGCTCTCCACGGTCAGTCAGTAACTCTTTATAGCAGGGGTAGTCAACCTTTTTATACCTACCGCCCACTAATGCATCTTTCTTGATGGTAAAATTTCCTTACCGCCCACCAGTGCTCGATGGAAGGAGGATTCAGCTTGTGCCTTTGAGCCCCCTACCGCCTACCTAGAATCCTCAAACGCCCGCTTACTGGGCGGTAGGGACCAGGTGGACCACTCCTGCTTTATGGAATTAGGGGGCATCTGGTAATGGAAACAAGAAGGTTTGTTGGAAGGCACTAAACAAGCAAAAAGTTGAACAGATAGCCTCCTATGTTCCTAGCCGGTCAATTAATTTGTCAGGGAAGGTTAAGGCAAATTGTGATCTGTGGCTTACATGATTGAAAGCCAGAATATTCAAAATCAAATCCTTTGCCACATGCTATGGGAGGAACAAATTATTTGTAGGATGTAATTCAGAGTTTGTTCAACAGCATGAGGAAAAGATAAATGTATAATTACAACAGCTTTTCTTGTCAGATGTCTCGACTGCAGAATTATGCAGTAGATGTTCAGTGCATTTCTCTTTCCTATTAGTTAAAAGCACTCCTGCATAGTCTACAGCTAGACTAGCAAAATCAATGTTAGATGCCATTGCTAACTGAGCTGTTTGCTGATGCTGAAGAAAACAACTTTGTTACCTCATAGTATGTTTATGCCTCTATTATAGCACTTTCAAAGTGATCAGACCTAAAATGTATTCTGCCCGTGTATATGTACATAGTTTCCCTTACTAATTTGGAGAGAGGGGAGACAGTACAACATTATAGTTCCCTTATCCATTGCCTTCAGCAATAAATATGGATACAGAAACCATAATTAGCCTTTGACAATGTGTTTGAAAATGATGTAGCTAAATTCTTCAGCTTCCCAATGACGCTCCCTTTTCTCCAAGGAAACAATGGGTTCAACCAACCAAGCATCTATGTAATCTGAGCCAAAATAAAAGTGCTTCTGTAGGAAATCTACTTGATAGGTTACATTTGATGGTTCTAGCATTTGTACTCGGCGCTGAAGTAAGTTCTTCATTTTGAGTGGGCTGTCTGCTTAAAAGAAAAGAAAAGAAAACACCATATGGATGCTCCTGCATATATCTGTTTGTTCATCAAGGGTTTTTTTTTGGGGGGGGGGGTTAAGAAAAGAGTTTTTCTGAAAGGGCAAAACAACTCCATATATATATATTGTGGTAGAGGTGGGAGTTAGTGATATTGCAGGTATTAGCCAGTCAGTGTCACGTGCAGCCAGTTTCTGTTGAAGATTTGCCAAACTTGCCCCCATTACAGCTTGACTTTTCTGTCATGGTGATTAGGAAATTTGGGCCAACTGTAGGCATGTTCTCCTTGGGTCTTGGAATAGGGGCAACAATGTCCATGCCTTGGAGAGAGGTGTCAGACATTCATAGATTGGCCAGAAGGGGTAAGGCCAAATGTTCTATATAAATGCACACTGACACTTCTTTAGTTTCTTTACTCCCTCTCCTCTCCACAGTCCCTGCCTGCCTGCCCTAATAGTGGCAGTATAGATAAACTTAATCACTTTGGGACCAAGTAGGTTTTGGTTTGGTTTGGTTTGGTTTTCCCGGTGTGCCTGACTGCTTTGAATCGCTGGTTTTTTGTCTATTCTGTACTTCCTCTAGGAGCCAGTGGGATATTGGCATGGTGATATCAGTTACATAGGTAGTCCCAGAACAGCAGTAGCCAATGGGGACTGTTATAAGGCCCTTTTATAGTGATGGTTGAGAAAGGCTCCCTCTCTGAAGCCCTTTTGCTGTCAGTCTGTGCAGGAAATACTGAACTAAATGGACTGACTCATAATAAGGCAGTTTCTGATATCCCTAACCCCCTGAGCTCGGTACAAAATAGTGGTTCAATGGGGCCATCGACTTAAAGGAACAGAGTGCTTCTGGGTATTGTTGTTGTTTAGTCGTTTAGTCGTGTCCGACTCTTCGTGACCCCATGGACCAGAGCATGCCAGGCACTTCTGTCTTCCACTGCCTCCCGTAGTTTGGTCAAACTCATGGTGGTAGCTTCGAGAACACTGTCCAACCATCTTGTCCTCTGTTGTCCCCTTCTCCTTGTGCCCTCCATCTTTCCCAACATCAGGGTGTTACCAGGAGTACGGCGGACTTGTCATGGAGTATAAGAACTGATTTGGGCGAGATTGCTGTCTTGTGTCCCGGGACTACCGTGTTTTGGTCCTCCCTCCTGAAGAGAATTGTGTGGCGAGGGGCGAAGTGTTGTATGGCCGTGGAGAAAATCAGAAAGACTTTGAACCGGGCCGTGTCCCGTTGGGTGCGCTGTCGGAATGGCCAAGTTATTGTGCATGATCGTATTCGGATTGGCAACATGGACTTGTATAGAGATGACGGGGTTCATCTCTCAGACCTGGGGAATGACCTGTGGCTTGACAGCATCATCAGTAGCGTCAGGGATTGGTTGCAGCTGTGAGGGTATTGGCGGCGAGCCTTTGGCTCGGGTGGCGGTTAGGCATTGGATTATTGCGTTATGGTGTGTGGGAAGGCTAGGTGTGGCCATCGGCCTAAGCCTTCAATTTTGGGTATTCCGTTAAAGGAATCTGGGGGTCGTGTATTCCGTCCGATGCCTGCTTGGCGGGAGGCCATGGCACGACCCCTGGTGACGTCAGGGGAGAGCCTATAGTTGTATTATCATCAACAGGCTCCGCCCCCCTGGTGATTCAACCCCTGTGGTGGACATCCAATGCCTAAGCCAATACCTTTTCACTGCTGTAACCAATAAAGTTGTGGCCTTTTCCTGCCCATAAACCATATATCACGTGTCCTTGTGTGTTCATTTCCACAGGGCGGGGGTCGGGTCCTCGAACCACAAAGACTCTCCTACCTGAAAGAGAGGGGAGTGGTTGTGGACGGGAGCCTGAGCACCGCCCACAGCAGGGGGCTCAGCCCCCTGCCTTTCTGTTCCCTGGCTGGCACTCCTCCCACCAACCGGCACCCAATCGGGTGCCGCTGGGGGGTGTGGTCAGCCAAGTTCAAATTGCAGCGCCAGCCCTCTCCTCAGCCTCTTTCCACTCCGTCTCGCCGAGAGTCACCCACCCTCCACTCCCTTTAGCTTAGGGTATTGGCCTTGCTATGGACCTTAGGTTGGTCGCCCTGGTTAGTCGGGGGGCCTGGTAGGAGTTTTTCCGCATGGCAGTAGGCCATGAGGTTTTTTCGCCTACCTCGTAGCAATCGTCACAACTTTTGTGGTATTGGTGGGTAGGTTAGGCATTGGATTATTGCGTTATGGTGTGTGGGAAGGCTAGGTGTGGCCATCGGCCTAAGCCTTCAATTTTGGGTATTCCGTTAAAGGAATCTGGGGGTCGTGTATTCCGTCCGATGCCTGCTTGGCGGGAGGCCATGGCACGACCCCTGGTGACGTCAGGGGAGAGCCTATAGTTGTATTATCATCAACAGGCTCCGCCCCCCTGGTGATTCAACCCCTGTGGTGGACATCCAATGCCTAAGCCAATACCTTTTCACTGCTGTAACCAATAAAGTTGTGGCCTTTTCCTGCCCATAAACCATATATCACGTGTCCTTGTGTGTTCATTTCCACAGGGCGGGGGTCGGGTCCTCGAACCACAACAGAACTGATCTGATAGTCCTTTTTTGACAAAAGTCCACTCCTGGGGACTGAGCCTGCAACGTTCTTCATTTCAGTAGCTTAATTTAGGGAAGGACAGTGAGCTTTTGAAAAATGGTTGCTAAGGTTAAACAAATAAATATTTGTTGATTGCTGTAAATAGCCAGAGATCTTACAGCTTGCACCCAGTGTACCTTCTGCTGCTCTTGCTCTACAGGATCATAACTTTTAAAAAATCTCATCTTTCCACAGTACTTCAATATTTTTGAATTAGAGTCCCACTTATCTGCAAGGAATTGTACATACTCTGCGTGAGATAGGAGGCATGAATTCATACTGTATGCCAAATCCATGGATGAAGGAAGATGTTTACTGCATGATCTGTCACTTTTTCATTAAATATATAAATTTGTGTAGGCTTCCTCAAATATATGAGATTTCTTATACCAGTGTTACAGAATTATGCTCTAAGTACAAGTATAAATTAGTGTTCATGAAATTAGAGTACAGATTTAATAAAATACCCTTAGAAGCATAAAATTCAGCAGTTCTACACTCCTAATGAGTTCACACTGTTTGGTGAGATTACATATATGAAAAATGTGATTTAAAATCAAACAGTAATTTCCTGCTTTGTTCTAAGCACTACACAGGGCCTGATCCTGATCCTATGTGGCATGGAGCAATTGAGTCAGCATCATCCTATATAGGAAATGAAGATAAAAGTAACTAAATAGGGTTTATCAAATTTTAGGTTTATAGGGACCAGTCTTTCAATGAATAATCTTTTGCCTGAAAATGATATTTCCCCAGGAAAGGGAAAATGTCACAATACGTATACCAAAAAAATTAAACACGTGATGGCCTCAACTATATCCCAAATGTTCTAGTCCCCAATACCCATTGAATCACTACTTTAAACTCCAAACAACAACGACAACATTTATTTATTTATTTATTTATACATACATACATACCCCGCGCTTCCGGCTGGGTTTCCCAAAATCAAAGAGAGCGAATATTCAGTGCAGCCATATTTTAAACATGGCATGGTTCTTTTTGCACCACTCATGCCAGCTGTAACTGGTGATGGGTAACTTCTTTCTTACTGGCCTTCAATTTGGTTAGACTATTTTGTGCTTATGTCTGTCTAAATTAAGGAGAATAATTCGGGCTTCCAAACCTATACCTAAACAAACCAAAGCTCAGACACCCAGGACTTCCATTCTTGGGCACAGTTCATGTGACTTTTTACTGCTCAGGTATCCAGACTGGAGAAGCAGACACAGGAATCAGGGGAAAGATGCATTTATGAACTTCTACCATCACATAGGTTTTTTTTAAAAAATATAACACAAAAGGAAGGGAAGGGAAGGGAAGGGAAGGGAAGGGAAGGAAGGAAGGAAGGAAGGAAGGAAGGAAGGAAGGAAGGCCTATGAATACATTAGCCCACAGACTACTCATCTCTCAACTGTGGCTACACCATTATTCAGGCTCATGGATTGTTCAAGCAGCATCCCAGTCCTTTTAAATATATCTATATTAAGACAGTGGTATCTAGCAAATCAAAATGGATGCTCTTACACACACATATATATACACCCCATAGTCTGTCGAGCAATTATGTGTTTTCCTGGTTGGGTGTTTGCTTTTTTGTGGAATCCATGATATCGCATCTCCCCACCCCCTAAACTTGCTGAAATTCAAGCTGCACTGCTTCTGATTTGTCACATTTGACTTAAGACAGTCGAACAGCTGGGAAATCAGTGAAGCAGCAGAGCAGAGTGGTCGCAATGGAAAGAACTTATCAAAGAGAAAGCTGCCCAAGAAAACCCACGTGGTGCCCTTTGACACTGAAACACTTTATGGGATGCTCCCCTGGGATATTACAAGACATATTTTTCCATGATAACAATATAAAACCTACAAAAGCGCAGAGGGCATAAAACTATACCATTGCTGTTAAGAGAAAAACAAGAGTAGATCTTTTTGATGTTCCTTTTAGGCAAGGCAAGACACATTATTCTAAATATCAGAAAGGAGCCAGGAGCTCAACGGAGATAAGTATTTTAAACAGGCTGTTCCTAATATATACAAGTCATCAATGCCAGCAAAGTCATCTTGACCAGACCTGTTGGTCACCCTGTGGAAGAATGTCTATATTACAGGCACAATCCTGCCACAAGAGAGAATTTTTTAGGTTCCATTGATTTATAGGGGAATCTAAGTCCTTTCCAGGACCACAGAGCCTAGGGCTTGCAGATCAGAAGGTTGGCGGTTCGAATCCCCATGAAGGGGTGAGCTCCAGTTACTTGGTTCCTGTTCCTGCCAACCTAGCAGTTCGAAAGCACGTCAAAGTGCAAGTAGATAAATAGGTACCGCTCCGGCGGGAAGGTAAACGGTGTTTCCATGTGCTGCTCTGGTTCGCCAGAAGTGGCTTAGTCATGCTGGCCACATGACTCTCTCAGCCAATAAAGCAAGATGAGCTCCGCAACCCCAGAGTCGTCTGCGACTTGACTTAACGGTCAGGGGTCCCTTTACCTTTACCTAAGTCCTTCCCTTCAGTGGGGCTTCAATCCTTCACTTTGCTGAATTGTGCATGTCCTTTCCTTTGGCTGCATATGATTCCATAAGAGTAACATCCCCACAGCCTATTTGCAATGTTGAACGCTATAGTTTAAGTAAACAAAATGCCACCACCAACACACAAGAGTGGGGTTTGAGCAGGTTTGGGGGGAACCCAAGGTTTTCACAAGTGCAAAAAAGGATTAGGAAGGGGGAAAATGTAAGAGGTGGACAAATTTCGACAGCCAAATCAATACAAAATTCGTCTCCACGTAATACATTTATGCACCATTTTAACAGTCAGTCCTCGGAACTGTAGCTTGTTATGGGTGCTGACTTCCCATAGCTTCAATTCCAAGCACCGTTGCAGCAGGGAGGGAGATAGAAAACCAGACTGCAAGGGAATATCCTGGAAACTGACACGCCTGATGAAAACAGTGAAGAAGCCTGCTCCACATTCTGTTGCAGTTCCCACTTGTTTAGGATTAGTCTCTTGTTTTGAGCTATGCCCACTTCCTTGGTGCCCACTACTTTTCACAGGCTTTGGGAGGAATTAAATGCTATGCTATTATGACTGTCCCATCAACACAAAGATTTTTCCTTGCCAGATGGAACAATCTCACCTCTCCCACAGACCCCACATCCCTGTTCACTGTTCTGGGGGTAATCTGAACCTCCCAGAGCTGATTTTGGGGATTGTGTGGGGTGCAATGTCAGAGGTAGAAAGCTCTGTTGCACTAGCTGGACTCATTGCACTGGATCCCAATAATGCAACTGCTTAGTTGAATATGGCCCTTTATTTGTAAATGCTACTACTGATACATCTCACATTTATTCTCGACTTTCTGCACCTTTTAAAGAGATTCTTAGAGGGGATTTGAATGTTGTAAACCCATTTGCTAATTAATATCCAATAGTATGGAAAACAGGACCAGATAGATCTTGGTGACAATGTACAAAACAAATGATCTGAGTTGTGCTTCTCATTTGTGGGATACCCAGGTTTGAATTGTCTGAATTTAACACAGTATTAGGGATTGTGATATGTCTGCAAAAGCCTATCAAAAAGAAATAAACTACATGCACAATCTACTCTTCCATGAGTGAGAGTCCCATAAGGCAGAAAAAGAAAACATGACTCTCACAAGGTCACTGAAATGTGTCCTATTATTTATTTAACTACAAAAGTCTCCACAATTTTCTGCTGCATTTTGAGTAACAAGTTTTGCGAACATAAACTTTCTGTCTCTATAACTATCAAGCAACATCACATCACATGATTTAATATTTATATGTTCAATTATGGGTTTCCCCTCTCTACTGGCAGTTTCTATTCTAGTGACTGATGCAGGAGAACAACTAAAAGTTTTGGAAATGTGACCAGGCATTTCCAGAAAGAAATGCCTATTTGGGCACATTGCAGTCTGCCCTTGGGCTAGTAGAAAAATGCATTACTTCTAGTTTATCTATCTATCAACACATGCCATAGAATAGATGGAGGTCTAGAATTGCTTTGCTTTAAAAGTTTCCTATGGTTTAGGGCTGGTGTCACACATACACACAAATACAGATTGCATTCTGCAAGCATAGGCACCTCCTTGGGTGCCCCTGAACTTCATGTCCTTCCTTCTCCAATATAACAATTATTAAAGGTAGACAAAGCCAGCATTCATGCACCTCGGTTTATAACATGTATGGGATGTTCTTAACAGTTCTTGAAAATGTTCCCTGTCTCAAGTCACGTATTGCTGGGGCAAGTGTACCTGAGAAAATGGACATTCCATCTCTCTACATCTGATCAGAGGTGTGATTTAACTTGCTATCTGCAAGAATGCTGCTTCCTATATATACTGCTCCTATATATACTGCTGTTACTCTGGGGAAAATGAATGGACTTATGAACAGAAACATTAAGAAAGAACTGGAGATGGCAGAGACAAAGCTAAGCGACAGAGGCCCTTGAGTACAAGCTGAAGTGAACACAGAAGAAAAAGCCCTCAAGATCTTGGTGATCAGCCTGGGAAAAGAATAGGGAAATAGGGGGAATGACTTTTTTCCCATCTTTAAACAAGGATACACAATCATGGCCAAGAGGAAATGGGACTAGGATATATGGAATTGGGTATGAATTAATGAAGATATAATAAATAACTATGGGCTACCACACTGTTGGGATTTGTTGGAACCTTGGGGAGAAACTGGTCATATTGGATCAGAGAACAACTATGATTGACATTGTATTTAATGATGAAAACTTTAAATAAAAATTGATTTTAAAAAGAAAGAATACTTCTTCCTATTAGGAGGTAAGTTTCAGCCCTCTTCAGGCATTAGAATTAAGGCAAAGACATGAGAAGTGAGGCAGTGGAGACCAGCCTGCTATCTCTGTTCCCCTATGTTGCTGTTCCCATCACCAGAGTTCTAGCATTCATCAGGAGACCCCATGAATATAGACTGTTCCCTGTGTCAGACTTACACCTTCCGTGAGTTGGAATATGGTGGGAGTATTGATGGAGGGGCACTCATCCCCACTGCCACCCTATGTTTATCCTAGTTGTGACACCAGAAGAAGGATTTTGTGTTCCGAATAAGAAGCACAGTATAGTGATGATTTCAGACTTCCAGTTATCAGGACACCATGCATTACAACAGTACCAAATTTCAGTTTTGTGTTTATTTAGAAAGTGTCCAAATAACTCTGATTCCACTGTGAATAAGAGAGATCCAGGTGTATTTCTAGAGATGTTTCTTCCCCATTCAGGCACTCAGTGAGCTAAGTTATAGCTGGACTTTTTAAATAAAACTAAACCTGTCTGTGACACTTAGATCCTAGATCAGTGTAAGATATTTCATTTCCTTAGGCTCTGCCTCTTGCCAAAAGACCTATCATCCCACAGCAGATCGATGTGACTTCAGGATTGTAATCTATATTTACTTTGCAGAAGATACTGCACCTCTGCTTTCAGCTGATTCAGCTTCTGTTTCAAGTTCCTTGACCTCAAATGTCTCCCCGTTCACTCCAATGTGTATTGCTTAAGCACTTACTGCTGAGTGTCCCTCCGGCCATTTTGAAAGGTGTTTCATCACACTACAATAAACGTGAAATACTGATGCACTCAAAATGGCAAGGAAAAAAAGGAGGTGAAAGCAGCAGCTGTAGATCGACATGGGACTGAACAGAGGCATTTATTACACTTCACTTTCATACTATTGTCTACCTTTAGCAAAGGAAGATTGTAAGTGTCCCTGGTGGTCCGAGTCAATCAATACTACATGGGAGTTAAATTAGGCCTCAAGTCAAGCATACATCCACCTTGGCTGAGATACCTCCAACCTAAAGTCCCTGGAAAATTTACATTTTTTCCACTAAGTTAACCAATAAGAGAGTGAAATGAGTGAGAAAAAAAGCAGCTGTCTAGTCTGTATCTTGCTTTCTTGAGAAGCGGACATTGTCCAAATAGCAGTTTAGGGCCTTCAAAAGCAATTTAAAATGTCACTCTGAAGTTACAGATGAATACTGGGTGCAGTCACAAGATCATCAGCCACACACTTAAGAAAAATTACTGGGCAATAGTCCCTATTAAAATGAAAATATCTATTTTGTTGAGAGAGGGGAGGGAGGTGATTTCACTGGGGAATTTTAGACATGGTGAAAATTGGATTCTTCATTGGATTTTTGGGGCACATTCACTGAGGCTTGCTCTACACACACAGCAGAACTCAAGGCAGGAGAAACCAGAGGTGTCAGAGTGGACTGTGTCACTTCAAGTTGCAGGTGGCACAGCTGACTTGACCATTCCAGGACTCTAGGACCTAATTCTGCTATGTACGGATGCTATAACATCTGCTTCTAAGGTTACGAAACCTACACTCAGAGCTGTGAAAGTTGCACTCTCTTAATTTATAAAATTACAGAGCTATCCACAGACTCGTCACACTGATTTCATGCAATTCAGAGGTCTTTGTACCTGTATGCATGTTCTCTGATACAAACAGGCGATTTCCACTTTGTACCACTTAAGAATGGACATGAAGAGCAATAAAGCCCAGATTGGAACCTTGGGCAGTATTCAACTAAATAAATCCACCAGCAGAATACTTGCATAGTAGGGCATTCCCCCTTCCACCAGGCACCTGCCCTGTGCCATGCCCAAATCTGCTTCTAAACAGGGGACATCCATAAGGAGAAGAGGAAAAGTCATTCTGTTCATGGTATTCAAAGGTCCAGGTGGCTGATTTAGGGGTACAGGAGAAATTTATTTGGTACCCATTTTATTTTAGCATACTGACCTAATTTTCACATTCTGAACTAATACACAGGCAGGAACATAACAATTCTTCACATGTCAGGCTTTTCTGAATTTTGTGATATGGTTTTTGACCAATATTCATATGCCTATTTTAGGGGGAACTGTGTTTAAAAACACATACATTGAGAGAAAAATACATATTCCAACATGTATTGGGTTGAAAAGTACATGCATTTAATATGCATTTAAAAGTGTGTGTGTGTGTGTGTGTGTGTGTACTCACATAAACACATATACACATTACAGATTATTTGCAGAAATGGCACAGAATGGATTTGTGAAGGAATGCATGAAAAATTGACATGGATTAGATAGAACCATATTCTTCCACCCGATCCCCAGCTTTTCTGTGTGAATTAGCTGAAGTTGCAACAAAGCTCTGAGGGAAACATTTCAGGAATATGGGAAATGTAGTATGTGACCAAACAAGAAATTGGTCTTGTCATCAGATCTATGCATTTGCTCTAATTTATGAATGATAGTCCAAAAGAACCTTGTCCTGAAAACACTGAGATAGCACTTCTTTGAACTTGCAAGCACTGACCTGAACCTGTGATGTTATGTGTGGCCAAACAAGAGTTTGTTTTTTACCTCTGATCCATACATTTACAGACTAGGAAAATACTATGGAAAATGTCAATAGTAAAGATGAGTGGGGCTCTGAACCTATGATAAATGACTTATCCTCATCAATGACTATAGCAGTGCTGACTGGAGTTGTTGAGTGTTGCAAACATGAGGCTGGAGCAGGCTAAACTATAGCGACAGTTCTGAATTTAGGAGGTTATCTAGGGTTGAGAGGCATGGCTCCCACTCAGCCCTGAGACCTTTTTTAAAAACAGAAAATTAAGCAATGGCCACACTTGAGAAATATAGACAATTCAACAGCTGCTTTCTGCTCCATCTTGACTAAACGTCTTTGAGACGTCAGAGAAACAATTTGGAGCAGCCATATATATCTACAGAAAGAGAGAGCTACTAACCTCCTCTGATTTTGTGATGTGTGACTGAAAGCACCTTTTATTCCAACAGTAACTTTTCTAATTAAAGCATCTTCTGCCTCAAAGTAATAAAGCTGCTGCTGTGCCAAAAGAATATATGCTGATTTAATAACCCTGCAATGAAAAACAAAAGGCAATTATTTAGCTCAGTCTTTTGTGAAAGGGAAATGGAATGTTAGTGTATTATTATTATATTGCTTTGCTAATCAAATCAAAGGCAAAGGTGCTGTACTCTGTAGAGGTAAACACATTCCTAATATATTTAGTTGACATTAATGTATCTGCTCAGATGTCCTATCATTTTATTACCTACTGTGGTATAAGTAGTATAATTTGGTCACAGAAATCTGTCTGTAACAGAACTTAAAAAAAAAAATGGGCAGGAGGAACCCTAGATTTATCTTCCAAATAAATACACAGGATGGGGAAGTGGCATAACTAAGCTATTTGTTGGTTGGGAAAATTATTTTGAATATGAAGTAGGTAAACCTTAGTATGCCAGATGTCTTTCTCGTGTAAGCAATTTAAATTCAATTTGTGGCAGAGAATGCCAGCCCTCCTGGATCAATAGGCTGTATTCACTGGAGCTGACACAGTACACCTGACACAGCCAACCTGGCGAGGGACATATTACTCATACCTAAGGGACTTTCTCTCGCTTTTATCACAAAGTAAATCTCCTAGGATTACAGGTACTTAACGCTAATTAGATCTGCTCTATTACCTGCCATTTGAATGGCCTCTGTTTCCTTGCCACCCAGTTTACTTTCCTGTTTCAGTGAGATAATTGTAGGTGTGCAGCCCACTTAGGTAAAATAGCTTTGCACACACACACACACACGCACACACACACTAGCCTCTTTTTCTTCTGGAGAGGGAAAAAAATTACAAGTGGCGATACTATCTAGAGGCAGCATAACATGCTTTTCCTGCTATACTTACCGACTTCTTGTCAGATAATTATGTGATTAGAATGAGAGTATGTAAACAAACAGCACTTTGGCCCTCCTCACACATGTGAGGTGAAGCGTGTCTTACGGTCCCTGCTTAGATTACCTGTATCTTTCAGGCAGCAAGGCAGGCTAAAAAAACTCCTTGTATAGATATTCCGCCCCAACCAATTCTCCCTGCTTTGCAATGGTCTTCTGAGAGCCATAATGCTGTATCCTACCGTATTTACAATGCGAGCATGCTATACCTTTATGCACGTTGTAATTGCTGCCTATTATGCTTTTATGACATTTGTGTTTTACTTTAGTCATAAGCCCCCTTGAGTATGGCTTTGAAAAGCAAAGAAATAAATATACATGGTCGTACGGAGAGAAATGTAGGCGCCTGGTTAGGCTTATATTTAAGTCAGTGGCTTTCAAGCTTTCACTCTTCAGGGAACTGTTTCCCCTTAATAGCTGCTGCAGAACCCTGCCATGTTAGAAAGGATTCTGGGGCACTTTCAAGGGGACTCAGCGGAGAGTCTGGGTAGGCCGATGGTGACTTCCCATTGCTCCACAGCTGAAAAATGCAACCTGGAACCCATCCCACACTTGTAATGGTCCATTTTACAGGAGGATCATTGGCAGAGATAAACAAGCTGTCTTTTCGGGAAAGGTTTCTTTCATCACTGATATTTCTCCCATGACTGATACTGAGCAGCACACACACCTCCATGATGACTGTGCACCCCTTATCTCTGTTTGCACAACTTGCGAACCACCAAGCCAAATGAAACCTATTCCCCATGTGTCGTGGTCCACAAATGGTTTCATAAACAGTAACCAAGCTGCTGACTTTGGGTGTCACCAGGGTTTTCATTCAGCCAGAACTCACCGGAAATGAGTTCTGACACCTCTCAGGTGGGCGCCATTGCCATTATAAGAGAACATGGGAGGCATTCATGGTAAGTTCCTGCAAAATAGCACTGGGTATCACCAGCTTTGTAACTTTCAGGGATTTTTGTTTTGTTTTACTTTCAAGTCAGATGCCAGTAAACCAAGGTGGCTTTGCATCCACCTTCCCACTCCACCCTGGCCAGCTTTAAACCTTATACCCGGATAAAGTTTGCTTATGTTAGTGAAAACAACATATAGAAATCCATTATATAAGAGGACGTCGCTTTGCAAAAATCTGTAGAGTAGGCAATGTGGATAGTAGGAGAAATTTGCACTGAAATTTTCATGTATAAAATTGCAAGCTGGTGCGGAAATGTGCAAAACTGGAGATGAACGAAAATGACAAACAGAAAAAAACAAAATTGTCAGATGTTCTCTCCTTTATTAGAAAGGGCCACAAAGAGAAAGCATCGGCTAAAATAGCACCTCTGTATAGTTTTCCTAGGGAAGACTACATGGGTAAGCTTTTTGGTCATACTCAAGGTCTGACTGGTCAATGTAGTTGGAAATGGAGAGAACCATCCTTCCATGTTGGACTGGTGACATCCACTTGAAACCCCTGTGGGCCACCTGAGTGTTAAAACAGTGATTTCATACTCCGCTTCTCGCTGCTCTGTCCTCCAAGCTCTACCATAATTCCCCCAAGTTGCCCAAAGGGGCTCTAATCATTTTGAATTCAAAACAAAAGGCCCAACCCTATTACACATATTACTATGAAAGAATGAATGAAACTTTACAGTGGTACCTCTGGTTACGTACTTAATTCGTTCTGGAGGTCCGTTCTTAACCTGAAACTGTTCTGAACCTGAAGCACCACTTTAGCTAATGGGGCCTCCTGTTGTTGCCGCGCCGCCGGAGCACGATTTCTGTTCTCATCCTGAAGCAAAGTTCTTAACCCAAGGTAATATTTCTGGGTTAGTGTAGTCTGTAACCTGAAGCGTATGTAACCTGAAGCGTATGTAACCCGAGGTACCACTGTATTTGCATTCACCATTGGCCATAGCAACAAAAGAGCATTGTGATATACACAGACCAAAATAAAAAGTCGATTGTAATAAAACACAGTTTAGGGTCCTGAATCAGCAGTCAAACAGTGGACCTTATTCTGATTGCCCCAGCTAAACACCTTGCAACCTTTGCTGTCTTCTGCTCCTCTAGATCTGCCAGGAGAAAAGTCACTGTGGCAGTGGTTGGACGACCCGGAATGGACAATAAAAGAGGGGTGATAATCTCGTTCCCCAGGTCTTGGTAAAGAGTGCACGTGATTCGGTGCTGCCTTCTCTACAGAGACATAGGCATTTTTCATGTGGAATCTGTTGCAATCATCCCTCAAGTACAGCCAAGGGCAATACATTCAGTCTTACTATGAAAGAGTTGGATCAGTGGCTTGTAGCAGGATAGGGGAGATTTTTGTAGTGAACAGCGACACAAAACCAGACAAGGGAAAAGCTGCCCCAGTGGATGGTTTTCTATTAGCCACAATGAGACTGCTTGTTACTGGAATCTGCAACAGCCATAAGCAAAGACTGCCACTGTTAGGAGCCCTGCTAGCTACTGTGCTACTGCTTGTATTGCCACTGCTAGCAATTCATGATCTCTCTCCCCTTTGAATCCAGTGTTTTCAGTTCTACTAACATACAGTTTTGTCCCAAATATGCTTGGAGTGGGGTAGATGTTTAAGCAGATTGGCATCTATAACAAATGGTGGGTTAAAAAACAAAATAATAAGAGTGGCCTGTGCAGTAACGCCAGGGTGGTCTCTTTTTGAAGTGAATAGCTGATTTTGTTTCAATGAGTTTGGAAAGTAATCAAAACTTCTCAGTACTGAGGACGTGATTTTCAAGAAGCACAAAACCGTCCCTACCCAACGGGTTACCGCATATTTAGAGAAACCTGAACTTTTCTCAGCTGGTTCAGCTTCTCTCTTTGAAATCTTTCGCTTGCTGTTTCTTTTTTAAAGGTGTTAGAAAAATATGACTGTAATTAACAACTGACAAATATATCTGGGCTCGAGTTAAAGTGGGAAATCACAGAGGTTACTTATTTTCTCATGCATTTTCCATTTGTTCTCTTTTTCACCAGGAAGTTGAAAGACCTGAGGTTCAAACTTAATAAGGCCCCATACTGTTTCTAAGAGTATTTACAACTCGCTTTAAAAAAAAGAGAGAAAAAAACAAGCCAGCACATTTCTTATATTTAAATTTGTTTTCATTCAGCTAAGCTATTACACAGTAGGCCATTCAGGAACCTTTCATAATAAGGAGTACATGTTTCCCAGACAAGGGGAAGAAAGAAATGTTCAGCTAGTCTAGCTGTTTGAGACTGGGAAAGCAACAAACCATTTGTATGCATCCAATCTACATA
Source organism: Podarcis tiliguerta (assembly GCF_965153285.1). NCBI lineage: Eukaryota > Metazoa > Chordata > Lepidosauria > Squamata > Lacertidae > Podarcis > Podarcis tiliguerta. The sequence continues at coordinate 36,690,125 of NC_139534.1, forward strand.
TCAGCGGCATGAAAGGAAGCAACCCGCAGCAGAGGACTTGAGCTTACACATGCCTTAAGGACCAATCAGCAAAGGAGAAACGGTGACTTCCTTTACAAACAAAACAAAACAAAACTTCACAGCTTCTATTGAAGCTCCCACATTACCAGAAGGTCATAGCTCATATTCCAGGAGCACCTCAGAAGCACTTGGCAGAAGCAAATTTTGTACCACAATAACTTTTCAAGGTCTCTCTTGAAAGATAGGAACTAGCTGGATACGAAGGCCACATTCACAACGTACATTTAAAACACTATGATATCATTTCAAACAGCCGTGGCTTTCCCCAGAGAATTCTGGGAGCTGTCATTTGTTAAGTGTGCAAAAGAGGTATTTGGAGACTGTTGCAGTGGTATAGCATGGGTTGCCAGTGCCCAGGGCTGCACGAGGGGATGGGGGTGGGAGGGAAGGAGGGAAACAGGTGAAGTATGCATGCGCTCAACTGCCCAACAGTGTCCACGGAACCCAGGAGTTCTCAGCCACAGAGATTAAGAGCCGTTCTGTCATCTGGACCAGAATCAGCTTCCAGGTTTGCATAGAGAAGTTGTTTACAATGGAGCCCAGAGAAGCTGTATTGAGGCAGCACCAGGTTTTGAATTTTGCACCCCCAACAATTTTGCCCCTGGGGCAACCACTCCTGTGCTCCCCCCCCCATACTACTCCACTCTGTCCTCCTCAGAGCACTACAACTCCCAGAGTGGTTTAACAATCAATCTTTCTTGACAGGCAACTGTGGGAATTGTAGCTCTATGAGGGGAACAGGAGTCTCCTAACAACTCTCAGCACTTTTAACGAACTACAGGCATCACGGTATGGATGTAGACCAAGTCAGATCAACCAAGTCAGAAGGTCAGTGGAGCTTAATCAGAGGTAACTATGCATAGTATTGCAAGCAAGCGGTTCATGATGGATTGTGTATTGTGTTGCTGCCATTCTTTAGTGGGTAGTGGTGTGTGTGTTTGTGTGTTTTGGACTGTCTTTTTTGACCATGGCTGTTGGGGAGGGCATGTATCATGATGATCTCCTGTACTTCCCGCTTTACCCTTTCCACTATTGTTAAGGTTCAGGCACCTTGCTCCCCTTTGCATCTGAATATCTTACTAGAAGTTGCACGGGCATTTTTGTCTGCTTCATTGTGAATTTCCACTTTTAGAAAAGGAACATTCACATTAAGAGATTTGTTAACATGAATATCTAGCTCAATATTACAAAAAAAAATTTAAAGGAAACATTTCTTTCTGCATACATTTGCCATGGAAACCTTGGAAAAAACACCAAATTGAGTCATTTTAAAACTGAGTGGGCACAGAGTGGTGCAAAGGTTCTTATTTGCCAATCTGAGCTCAGTGCAATTTACTTTTCATTCTAGGAGGACACCTGCATTGGAACACTGACTGCTGGGTCAAAGGTTGAATTACCAGAGACATGGATCCTTGGCAATAGTCAGCCCTCTAGTTTGAAAAGAAAACATGATCAGTCACACCAGTGCAGTTGCCAACAGTGATTTTATTTCCACGTCTGAGGGCAGTACCAGGGGCCCTCAGATACTGGGCAGAATAGGTGTTTATTTATTTTTAATTTGGGAGGAAGACTAAATTAAATTCTGATTCTTCTTATAGCCATCATTAATATTTTTTCTTCCTTTTCCCAACCATTTGCTGCACTTTCTTCCTATCAATCTCTTTCCTTCTCATATAGGCTGCTCTCCTGTTTTGTTTTTTAACGCCAGGTAGTTTAGTTTAGGTCCAAACTCTCAGTTTGGACAAATATTTTGCAGAATTATCCAGTAAGAGGTGGTGGGGCACAATTTAGAGATGTTAGCATGGTACAGATCTTTCTGTTGGTGCTGAAAGAATTACCAGGCATAAATTATGCTGAGATCCAATGCATTTAATATCTCACTTATAAAATAATTTGTGTATTTTCTCCTTCCTGGGCCAATAAGCTCACATCTTCCTCCTCCTCCTATATTTTGCTGCCATCACGGCCTGACATTATTAGTGAGTGTAGTTTTGGGTAGGCAAGCAATTTTTTGTGTGGAGCACTCCTCCATTGTTTCCCAATACAGACAGATGCCAAGAACAGCACAAAAACCCCTCTTTCTTATAAGGGGTGTATGTCCCATTGGCATCAATTAGGCTTCTTTCTGAACAAACATAGATTAGAATTAGACCGTGTGTCCTTCCCACCCCAGGTTTCTACGAAGAGGACAGGAAACTATCTGGGAATGTGTATACTCACTTTCAATTAGAGACAATTGAGGAATTTGATATCTGTGAATTCTTTTATGGATTGTCATGATCTGCACATCCAAGATTAGTGTGCAAACCCAATGGTTTTTAAGCTGAAAAATGTATCAAAACACATTGAAAATGTGCACTTTAAGTGACAGAACAGAAAGAAACTGATTCATGCATCCCTACTTTCTATGTCACGATTCTACATTGGTATGTGGAGCCCCAGGGAGGAAGTAGTGGAGAAACTGTGGCTAGGATGGGGGGGGGGGGAGGCTGTAACACGCATCATTCAACTTAATAAAACCTCCAGGTTTACAAGTGGGCAGAGTGCTGTTGTGCTCACATCCAGCTTGCGGGCTTCCCACAGGCATCTGGTTGTCCACTGAGAGTACAGGATGTTGGGTCATTGGCCTGATCCAGCAAGCTTGTCTTATGTTCTTCCATTTTCTTTCTACCACAGAACAAGAAGAGGAGGAGTTTGGATTTGATATCCTGCTTTATCACTCCCCGAAGGAGTCTCAAAGTGGCTAACATTCTCCTTTCCCTTCCTCCCCCACAACAAACACTCTGTGAGGTGAGTGGGGCTGAGAGACTTCAAAGAAGTGTGACTGGCCCAAGGTCACCCAGCAGCTGCATGTGGAGGAGCGCAGACTCGAACCCGGTTCCCCAGATTACGAGTCTACTGCTCTTAACCACTACACTACACTGGCTCTAAGACAGTAAGACACTATTCCCATGTTTGCTCCTTGACACACCTGTACTGTGATGTGTGACACAGAACATAGACACTGGTGATGAGTGGCTAACAATTAGCCTGGTATACTAGAGGGGTCACTTTTGTGCATCTGGTAACTCAGGAATTGCCAGTGTGGCACCTGTGGGTGCACACTTGTGCCTGTGCCTCCACCCCCTCTACTCAAATTAGGCTTGGAAGCCCATAGAACAGTGTGTGCTTTATTACAGTGTGTGTATGTGGTGCCCATCACAGCTTCTCTGGTTTGCAATTGTCTCCACAGGGTCCAAAGAGGCTGTCACCCCTGTTGTAGTTGTTTGCACTATACCCTGTTGTTTTATTGCCCAAACTCCAGTTTAATTGATTAACAGCCTTGGGGGGGAAATGCTCATTTGCATGTGTAGCAGCTGAAATGGACTGCTTGCCATATTCTTGTTATTACAAAAAAGAGAGAGAGAGAGAGACAGATACAGATGGTGTTGTTGCTGGTGACTGAAATTTCTTTTGGAAGAGGCGAGGTGGGTAGAATTTTTGGAAGTCAACTACTTCAAAACTTGCTTCATACAGAATTGTGTAAAATTGGTTTTCACTTTGATGCAGAAATGAGAATACAATAACAGTTAGTCGTATCTGATGAAATGTAAACAGGCAGATGAGAAAAGACTGCTGGATGTGACCAAATGTTCATGTAGCGCACCATCATTTTTCTAAGATTGGCCAAGCTGATGCCCATAGAGAATCGCGCAAGTAAGACTTGAGCAGAACAGCATTCTCTGTAGTTGCAATTCCTAGCAGCTGCTGTTCAGAGGCAGTGAAGGTAGAATATACCCACAGTGGTCAGTAGGAATCGACATCAGTGTCCTCCATGGAAATATTGATACAATTAACAGACAATAAAAAGAAGCAGACATAATACAATGATCAAAACATAGATGAAATAAACAGTTTATACAATATTTTCATTGTAACCCAAGAAATCAGAATATTTAGCCAACATGGTAGAGTGTGTCTCATACTGGACTCCGATCCATGCTCAGCCACAAAGCTTATTGGATAACCTTAGACACTTTGCCGCGTCTCAGCCAAACCAACCTCAAAGTGTATTGTGATGATATCAGAGTGGGCAGTACACTATATATCCCCCTGAATTGCTCAGAGAAAGAACGAAATCAAAATAAATAAAGCCAAGTGATGATGTCCCCAAGACAAAAGAGAAAACTGCTCTTCAGCTTGTATTATTTTCGTTAAAGCACCTTTGGAGAAGGTTATACCAGCAATGCCCCAAATTAACCGGCACATTAAAGAAATTCACATTAGGCTTTCCTAACTTATCTCTGTGAGATTATATGATGCATGCTATAATTTTCCTGAAGTTGCTCTTGTTGCTGATTGGTTTATTAATTTGTGTTTATTGAAGGTACTCTGGTGAAATGCTTTATCTTAATTGCAATTTTAATGCCCACCACTTTAAATATGTATGTGGCAGTGGCCAGGCTTTTGCACTGCATGCCTTTCCAGTACAATCTGGGTTTTTAGTGATCTTGCATATATTTCACTTCTATCACTTCCAGAGTTTGGAACCATGGGAAGAGCTTCTCTGTTATATTACCCTGCCTGATTCAGTGAAGGGTGTTCCAAGTATAGGCAAATTAGATTTGTACAGTACAGGCAATTCTCTTTTTTTTGGGGGGGGGGGAAGCTGAGTAAATGTCCAACTGGTGGTGACTAGTGATAGTTCGCTGCAGTGTTATTATTGCATTGCTATTTGCTGCTGTTGCTGCTGTTTTGCAATTGCTTTGCCTTTTATTTTGATTTTTATTACATGGTTTTATAGCCTGTCCAGAAGATAAGAACATAAGATAAGCCTTTCTGGATCAGGCCAGTGGAGCTGATCCTGTTCTCACAGCGGCCAACCAGATTCCTGAGGGAAGCCCACAAACAGAACCAGAATGCAACAGCATTCTTTCCTTCCGTACATAGGAGCTAATTCCTAGGGGCTGAGGTCCCTTCACACACACCCCAATAAAATACTTGAGGTGGTCTCCCACCACCAAATGAATGGCCATTGCCATTCAAGTGGTGTGCTGTGTATCATCTTGTGATCAATTGTGTGGAGCAGGGATTACAATATTTTTTTCAAGTTGGCATCCCTGCTTCCGTAACTGGTATTCAGAAGCATTCTCCCTCTGACAGGTAGAACTTTGCCATCAGGTGTAATGGTTCTAGGGGTTGCTCGTGCGTAAGTTGCCGCTACTCCTGGCTAGCCTGCATGGTTGAACCCTTTCTGTCAGGACAGCCTCAAGTTCCGTGGCTGCCTCAGTCGCTGGCAGAATCCGTCAGTGGGCGTTTCTTGAACCTCTTCCAGCATAGAAGCTGTTTGACGCCCAGTCTCCTCCTACTCTGCCTGTGCGGAAGTCTTCTGTGCAAAGAGGGTGTGGGCAGCGGAGTACCCGTGCCCTCTCCGCTGGTCTCCGGCGAGGAGTCCTGGAGCCACCTCTCAGATTCCCCCATCTGCCCCCCTTCTCCACTGGGGTTATGCTGATTTCCTTCCCCAGCGGATGGGCTGCCTCTCTCCCGACTGGGACCCTCTCCGCCATCCCTCTGGAGCCTTCTCTCCACCTCCAGCTCCGATGGCAGTTCCCTGACATCAGGGTTAGTAGCCATTGATGCAGCTCACCCTGAGAACTGATGAAGGGTGGGATATATACTGAACAAATCTTTAAAGGCCAATGCCACCAATGCGCAGAGTCTCCTTGTCGTTGCTCCTTTGCTCCACCATCCCTTATTGTTCCTGCCATGACAATATGGAGGCATTCGTCCCCCATCAACCCTCATCCCTCATCAGCGTCATCATAATTTCTTTCCTCAAATTTCTGACTCCTCCTTCCACGGCATTCCTCAACCGAACATACCGCCGTGATTGCTGGAGAAACACTTCAGTTTGCAAGCTGGCAGTGAAGATTGCGTTGTAAATTACCCACCACAGAGTTGCTCGGTCGCTCAGGCACTTCAGATTGCTCTAACTGCACAATCCAGGGGAGTCCCTGAAACATCCGCGGTCATTCTTTTGTCACGATCTCATTCCAAATGTGATTTATTTCCAGAACACTTGTTCAATCTGATCCATCAGCATCAGTGAGCAGAGAGGAGAATTACCATGAATTGAGCCCCAAAGAGAACTTTTCAAGTGTTTCCTCTCTTCATCACTGCAAAGAGCAAGGGAAAGGCGAAGTGCTAGTGAGTTAAGGGCTTGGGTGGGGGGAACAAAGCACTTTTAAGATAATTTCTACAGAGTCAAAAATGCAATTCTGGATTTAATTAAGCACTTTCCTTATTCCCCATGAGTTGATCAGATGGGGAGGGGGGGGAGAGATAAGAATGCTTACCTTTGCATAAACCACTACAACTTTAGTTCTGAATTGCTTCAGACTATGTCAGAAATTTAAATGGAAGTAGAAAAAACTCATACAAAGACACCATGCTATTGCTTAATGTGGAAGCTGTTCCCGCACCAGGGCCCCATCTGTATTATACATTTAAAGCAGGATGTTCCACTTTAAACAGTCATGGCTTCCCCCAAAGAATCATGGGAAGTGTAGTTTTTAAAGAGTACTGAGAGTTGCAATGACCAGCGACTGGTACTCACAGCACACTCCCTCCAGCTGTGGCGGTATAATATAGCCATTGATAGCTTTATCCTCCATGAATTTGTCAAATTCTCTTTTAAAGCCATCCAAATTCATGGCCATCACTACCTCCTGTGAAAGCAGATTCCCTAGTTTAATGATGTGCTGCATGAAGAATCAGTTTCTCTTCTCTGTCCAGCATTCAGCTTGGATGTGCCCAAGTTCCAGTATTACGAAAGAGGGAGGAAAACGTGAGCTGGACTTTAAGGTGGACTTCTTTTTTTAATTTATAGATTTACACATACAGTCATACCTCGGGTTACAGCTGCTTCAGGTTGCGTTTTTTTGGGTTAAGGTAAAGGTAAAGGGACCCCTGACAATTAGGTCCAGTCGTGACCGACTCTGGGGTTGCGGCGCTCATCTCGCTTTATTGGCCGAGGGAGCTGGCGTACAGCTTCCGGGTCATATGGCCAGCATGACGAAGCCGCTTCTGGCGAACCAGAGCAGCGCATGGAAATGCCGTTTACCTTCCCGCTAGAGCGGTACTTATTTATCTACTTGCACTTTGACGTGCTTTCGAACTGCTAGGCTGGCAGGAGCAGGGACCGAGCAACGGGAGCTCATCCCGTCGCAGGGATTTGAACCGCCGATCTTCTGATCGGCAAGTCCTCAGCTCTCTGGTTTAACCCACAGCGCCACCCGCCGGAAAGTACTGAAACGGGTTACATCCAGGTTTTGACTCAATCGCAACCTGCGCATGCACAGATGTGGGCTGCGAACACTGCGGGTTGCAAATGTGCATCCCGCATGGATCACATTCACAACCCAAGCGTTCACTGTACACCGTATATTAAAACATCTGACCATACTTGGGTCGAATTTGTTCTGGATCACAGAAGATCTTCACCTCACCCCCAGCCGTGTTGGGCCAGCACTGCATCTGCAGATCTCCCACACATGATGCACCAGTCCTACACATGATGCACCAGAGATCAGGCCTGATGTTGTTGATGGACTTGGATCAGGATCTGGCAGATCATGGGCTGAAGCAGTCCCACCTCCTCCCCATTCCCTCCAAGCCTTGTTTTGGGACTTTCTGTCGACAGCACTCACATCTCTGGCAGGCAGAAGCTGGAGCACTGCACCAACGGAGTGATGTGCTGCTGTTGCTCCACAGGTAGCTGACAAGAGGCTGATAGAGCCCTGCAAACTGGGCTGAGGGATGCTTCCACTCAGTCTACCACCATCCAGCCCTGTGCAATGGAAGTTTGAATGACAATGACCAGCAAAGCAGTTATATTAACATTTGAAAGCAAAATATTATGGCATGTTTCAAGAAATACCATGTGATCCTTGCACATGCATACAAATTTGGGAAATGTTCCCATCTTTTTTGGTTTAATAGCTCTTGCTTGCTAGTCCCTCTAATCAAACATGCACACAATGTTGCGAATTGTCGTGTGCAACATGTACACATGGGTGCGATGGCTGTATTATCTATAAGCTCAAATGCACCAGCCTTGCTCACAGAGGCTATAGATTTCTACATGAATTTGGCATTGATTTCTAGGATAAACAAATGGTTTTAAGTCTTTACTTGCCCAAAGCTAGATCATAATATTCTGCATTTCAAAGTGTCTAAGTACCTTTAAAGTGATGGCTACAGAGTCCCTCAAGGCACAAAATGGATAAAACCTTCTTTTAAAAGTATTTTGCTCACCTTTGTTTTAAAAGGAACTTGGGGTTTATTGAGTGAAAAGCTTCATTCCCATAGTAACCAATGCTGGGCTAATATCGATCCAGAGAGTCAAAAGCAAAGCCCACTGACAGGAATAAAGAGTGACTCTTTCTTATCCTCGTATGTATTCCTTATCAAGCTCCCACAGGTAGCTCACATGCTACAAACAGTACATGCACTGTCATGGACATTTTTTACTTTTGTTGACCCTGAACCACGTGCACAGGGAGGCTGGTCAGCAGCGCCCAAAGCGCTCAGGAAGGGGGAAGGAACACACAACTTTGTAAAACCAACTTTGATATAGTTACTCGTATAACAAATTCTCAAGAGTCTACATATCTGAGTTTTGCCTCATTCCTTAGAAAGCCTATTGGCCTCAAGAAAGATATTTCTTTTTTTCCTTTTTTGGACAGAACAAATGCTCTGGCATTGAACCATGGGGTTTCTGCCTCCTTCTCTGACATACTGAATCAAGAATGGAGAGCCTCCTTCTCTGAGCATCATTCTCTCTGTGCTAAGTCAAAAACCTGGCAGTAGGGATGGGCCAACGTGTCCATTCATGTTTCTCTCCGTTTCTCATTTTTTCCCAGTCTTAAGTTTAGTTCTCAAACACCTGCAGCCATTCTACACATGGTGTCCAGTACAGAAGGTGGTGGCAGGAACAGAGGTCAGGTCTGTTGTGAAGAACGAAGTGCTACCACTTCATATAAGGTGATGGGTTTTTAATTTGTCTGTCTTGTATTTCTGTGGAGTTTTGCATACTGTCTTAGAGGGGCAATATGCCCTGAAGGAAGGGCTAGATCTCAGTGAAAGAGCATCTGCTTTGAATACAGAAGGTCCCAGGTTCAAAAGCCACAATCTCCAAGTAGGCCTGAGAGAGTTCCCTACTTAAAACCCCAGTGAACCATTAGTAGTCAGCACAGACAATACAGAGCTACACCATTGGTGAATGGTCTGATTCTGTATAAGGCACCTTCCTATGTTCCTAAACATGCTTCATAAATCATTTGATAAATAATAAATAACTAAAGATGAGAAGGGTTCACGCTTCAAAAAAGGAGTGCAGAATATTCCTAGCAACCTTCAAAATCTTCACTACAGGTTTAGTGCGTTTCCAGCTTCAGTTGTGAATGGATTTGCTGCAATTTTAAAACACTATTCTTTGTTTATTCTATCTGTGAGGACCAGGTTGGAAATGACACATTAACATTTGCTATTGTGCCTGATCTCTCATTAAAAGTTTCATTAGGCACTAAATATTAAGCTTTGCATGTTCCCTATGTTAACGCTACTGTTTTTGAACTATACAGCGTCGGAGGGAAAGCCTTCCTTTGAAGTCAAGTGCTCATGAATCGTTAGCAGAAAGTACAATGGCATGTACGTACCTTAAATCCCCCATCAGGATGAGATGATTTCCAGAATTCACAGCTCTATGAAAAAACACACAGAAAAAATGGAAGAAAGAAGACCTAGTCAATTTGAGGAAGGAAAGATAGCTTGCAGAACACGATATCACATAATAAAGAATGATCTCCCCCCTCCTATAACTTTTATAGTTTAACAAGGTTTTACGTACTCCTAGGCAGGTAATAATCTTTTTCACTTCTCTCTTCCTGCAAAGAGCTTTAACTCCCCCCCCCCCCCAGACAGTACTGATAGATAACAACTGAGCCAAAATTTAATAACCCCCAAAGTCTTCCTCTCTAATCCCTTCTGTGCATGTTTAATGTTTCGTTCTCCCACTTCAATTACACCGCCTGCATTATGTCTTTCACTCCACACTCGAAAAGTTGTTAAAATAGAAAGCCTCTTTCAGAATGTCACAGCTCCATTATGCAGGCCTCTACCTGCACTGGCAGCAGGCTCTTCTTCTCACTTGATATTGCCTTGGCTTGGGGAAGCAATCCCTGCTGCGCATCTCAGCCTGAGCGCGGGAATAAAATTAAGTCCACTACACAGGCAGAGGAGAACTATTGTAAACAGGGCAAATCAAAACCGGGGCACACAATACTGACCCCATTCTCTTCTCTCAAGTAACACGCCCCTGTCCAATATTCACATCGGGGCTCTAGAAATTAAATCCCCAGTGAATTTTGCAAATAAATAAATAAATAATCTTTTAAAGTTTTTGTAAACAAAATGATTCAGGAACTTGATTTTTGCCATGACAACTGCAGGGGCAGGATCAGTTTGACTCAAAAGTGGGCTGAGTACTTAGCATACAATAAATTGGAATGATTTGGTGTGGTTTTTATTGGATTGTTAAATTGGAAAATTTAATAAATATTATTATTATTTTTAAAGCATACAATAAAATCATTGTCATATAGAAACACCCAAAGAAGAAATACTTAATAGGGAAAGTCATATGCAGTATACATTGGCCTGACCTGTTTTGTGGCCTAACTGAACATCAGACGAGCTAAACATGGCAAATAAGTATATACAGAATTATTAACAAGTCAGTACACCTTGGAAAAACAGCAATCAAGCTGATACTCACCCAGATTGGCTCCTGCATACAACATATTGGAGGAGGATAGCAAAACAATTCATTTCAGATCACCATTGTAAACAGCTCTCCTCAATAATTTTCAGGAGTGGATCAATGTGGCTCAAAAGTGAAGCAGACACGACACACTTCCTAGGCTGCAGAGATTTAGGCTGAACACTTAGCAAATAAACATGTTTTATTTTGCAGTTGAAAGCTGACCTATCACCTCCTCCCTCTCACCTATGCACCCATGATACACTTTTCCACACATGGTGGCTATATTTGTTAGCCTGAGCACCCTTGGCCAACCTTCTAGAGGACGCATTTCATTGGCGGGTGTGGTCAAAAGTGGGTGTAGGTACTGAAGGTAGAAGATCAAATGTATGAGTGCCCCAATCCCATTTTTTTAAAAAGCTGTCTGCAGATACAAATATTGCATTTCTTGGCTGTTGTATATTGTGGCAGCCACGTCTCTTCTTTCATGGGACCTTGGCCACCAGGGGAAAACCTGGCCACAACAGAGTGTACTCTCTTTTACCCTTCCTTTCCCCAGCTGAATGTACACCACCACCAGATAAGAGATTACTTATTTGCCAGGCTACCCCTTATCAAATAGCCTCCAAAATTTTCCTGGAGTCTCCCCGACACCGAGTTAGGTGGTGTGAGGTTAAAGCTATTGGCATGGAACAAGCAGGGATGACACGAGGTTTATGAAACAGGATTTGAGTTTGCTAAATTATGAGAGAGAGAGAGAGGTTATAAGACATGTGACTTCTACATAGAAATAAATGTGATGCTAAAACCCAAAACATTCCCTTTGGAGCAAAAACAAACTCAAACTGGATAACTGCAATCCTTTAGCCGTGATCTACAACAGTTCCTAGGCTTACCAGGCTCTTAGCAGGATTGTTTGCTCACAAATAGGGCTTTTGTTCCTTGACGTGTTCCTCCCAGGCTCCCCAAAACTTCTGCATATCACTTAGACCCATTTGATCTGACCACCTCCTGGCTGTCTATCTGTTTTTATAGATTTCAGTTGTCAATCATGTGCTCTTCTCCTTGGAATACCTGCTCAAGGAATTTTAGAGATCTCAATCCCCCCCCCTACACACACACACACACACACACACACACAGAGAGAGAGAGAGAGAGAGAGAGAGAGAGAGAGAGAATTAGCTACAGTAGCAATGGTGGATCCCTCTACCTTATGTTTGATGAGCCTCAGGGCATCTGGTAAAACTCCAAATTGACCCTCTAATCACCTACAAGTTGCAACAAGGCATACAAGCCTGTACATAATATACACAAGCAGTCCAGGACCACAGTTCAATTCCTTCGTAGCTGTGCAGAGCATTTGGTACACAAGGAAGCATTCAGACTTCTGACCTCTCACCTGCAGTGAATTGATTGTCAATTCACAATGACTTAACATTCTTTAAAAATCTTAGATGTACCACTTCTAATGTTCTATTCACAAACTTGTGAACTATCACTTATGTTGCAGAGATTGTTGAATGCACTGAGTTAGCACTGGATCCAAAGATTTATAAACATCTCCTTCAAATATCTTCACTGATCATATTTCTTAAAGCTACATATCCAGAGCATTTATTCCTTAAGATCTTTCACTTTCAGATCCATTTCTATATTACGAGAGACTAACACAAAATTAACACTTCAGCAAAGACAGAAGTAATATCGTTTTAGGAAGTTCCAGAGCTCATGGGCTGGTTGACCTGTAACAAGCTACCTTTAGCCAAACAGATGGTGAAAAACAAATTTATCACAACCAATCAATCTGTCAGAACAATCTGCTACTGGCAGGTGTCACATAATTATCTCAATGAACAGATCAGCAAAGTAATAAGCAAATTAACAGTACCTATTATAAAGCTGCAAGAGGATTTTAAGGCTTGGTGTGGGGAGTTAGTTAGCCCTGCTTATAAACATTGCAGAAATTATCTTTTTCAGATTCTTTTTCTATATCCACACATAGTCCCTCAAACAATGGTGCTTGCTATGTATTATTTTAGGAATGGGGGAAAAAAGAATTCTACCTCAAATTCTGGGGAAGTCATTTTATATTTTGTCACGTGTATCCAACAACAATTTTAGCTTCTTTGCAGATGTCTCCTTGGGTACTAGTTCTACATTTCACACATTTGACCAAGTTTGTTTTCAAAATTCAGCCTATACAGCATACAAAAGATGCAGAGAGTATTTTTAAAAAATGACACAATCTAGGAATACTTTGCTGAAATACAAAACTGAAATAGGAAGTGGATATTGTTTATGATTATTGTATTTAAGCTGGTTGATTGTTTAGTGGGGTTTTAATAAAAACAAACAAACAAACAAACAAACAAACCTCTGTCAACCACCACAGACCTAGGCAATCTGAAGCTAAGGATGGTACCTTAACAGACGTTCCCCATTATCAGCAATGCTGTGCCAGTGTAGTCTACTGGTTTGACTATTAGACTGGTTAAACATATGGCTTACAAGGATGCATTGCTGCAATTAGTATCTCTCCACATGACCTACTGCACAGGGTTGCTGTTTGGAATAAATACTGTATGAGAATTGTGTGTGTCCAGGAGTTCACTATAAAACACTGCCTCTCCACCTTGTACAATTGCCCAGTGGCTCCTTCAACCCATGAAAAGTTTCTACACAGTGAAAGTATTGCAATCTCATGCCTGTACAACACTGTCAGACCCTCCAAATGTCCCTATTTCCAGGGATGTCCCTGATTTAGAGAAGCTGTCCCAATTTCTGATTTGATCTCAGAATGTCCCGCTTTTCCCTAGGAAGTTCTTGGTTTCATCAGAAAAATGTTGGTGGGTATGCACTATCCATTCTTAAGGAAATCAGCTCTGAGTGCTCACTGGAAGGACAGATCCTGAATCTGAGACTCCAATACTTTGGCCACCTCATAAGAAGAGAAGACTCCCTGGAAAAGACCCTGATGTTGGGAAAGATTGAGGAGAAGGGGATGACAGAGATCGAGATGGTTGGACAGTGTTCTTGATGCTACTAACATGAGTTTGACCAAACTGCGGGAGGCAGTGGAAGACAGGAGTGCCTGGTGTCCATGGGGTCACAAAGAGTCGGACACGACTAAACGACTAAACAACAACAACAACATGCACTGCCACATCACATAACTAAAACCTATGCAAACGTTGTACTGGCAGAATTCTTGCCTGTTCAAAAACTGGAGTAAAAATGATGAATGCATCGTTTTTAGCACTTTTTCATCTCGAGCTACTTGTGGCAGTTACTGGATTGGTTTGTAAGTTTGCACATTGGTAAACCTCATCATCTTTGGCATTTTGAAACCTATCACAATGCTACTAGCATTAACTATAGTGCCATTGTGCCTCCTTAATATCTAAAAATATTATTCCAAATAGTAATGCTCCAATCTTAATTTTGCAGAAGACATCCTTTAAAACATAGCCTATGCATGTTGCCAGATACAAACAGGGAACTGTGAAGCTTAAATGTGGCACCTGCTCATTTGTAAATATGTTTTTGGCAGGGGCGAATCACTCAGAGGCAGGCCTGCTTTGAAACAATGAGCTCTCACCTGGAAACCAATATCAGATATATGGAGGATGATGCATGTCCCAAACTGAGGGTGGACTCTTCCCCCTAGACTCGCAGCAACAGGGCTTAATAATGCTGCAGATTCCCACAATGTTTTCAGCCCCATCACTTGCCCTGGCCTTAGTCATGTAAGTATCCCGCAGGGTTAGAGAACTGATTTGGGGGCAACAGCATGGAGCTATAAAAAGGTAAAGGGACCCTGACCATTAGGTCCAGTCGTGACCGACTCTGGGGTTGCGGCGCTCATCTCGCTTTATTGACCGAGGGAGCCAGCATACAGCTTCCGGTCATGTGGCCAGCATGATGAAGCTGCTTCTGGCGAACCAGAGCAGCGCACGGAAACGCCGTTTACCTTCCCGCTGGAGCGGTACCTATCTACTTGCACTTTTGAGGTGCTTTCCAACTGCTAGGTTGGCAGGAGCAGGGACCGAGCAACGGGAGCTCACCCCATTGTGGGGATTCGATCCGCCGACCTTCTGATTGGCAAGTCCTAGGCTCTGTGGTTTAACCCACAGGGTCACCTGCGTCCCGTGCATGGAGCGATAGCTCAGTGTTAAAACAACTGCTTTGCCTGTAGAAGATGTCAGCTTCAGCCCCAGGTATCTCAAGGTAGGATTGGTAAGCACCCCTTTAGGCAGGACTCTGAAGAGTTGCTCTCAGACAATAATGAGCATGGAGGATCGATGGCTCGACTCAATATAAGGCAGTTTCATATGTATCTACCAGCACTAGGAATGAAACAAAAACCATTTGAGAACATTAAAGCACTTCCATGGATCTTAAGTTCAGGTTTAATGCAAAGAAAACCTGGGTGAAGCTGCAGCTGCCCTTTGTGGAACTTATTCTGTAATACTGAATGTTGTGAAGTGAGTTCTCAGATCAGGTTCAGTTGGGTAAGATAATTCCATGTGTTTGCAATCCTAAACACTCCTGCATCAGAAAAAGTTCCAATGAATTTCATGGGGCTCATTCAAGAGTAATAATAATAGTAATATATAAGGTTGCTTTGTAAATTTGTGTGTGTGTGTGTAAATGATAATAAAAACAGACACACAAAACCTAAAGAATATAATAATAGTGTCTGTTTAGAGAGGGGCTACTGTATACCCGCAATTCTAATGCTCTGTTTTATTGGGGTGAGGGGGAGATGTTCAAAGCACCTTTGAAAGTTTCTTGCAGATTTTACTGCGTGTTCTTAATAAACACCCTTCATCTGCTACTGTTGAAATAGAACCTTTTAAGTAACACAAACCTAGCTAAACCTCTTTATGTTTCTTTATTTCCTCCTTCCCGTACCAGCACTGCTATTATCACATGGTGTGTTCCACATGATAAGCCATTCATTAAAGCATTGCCTACTGTTTTTTTCCTCCTCAGTACCAGCTAGAACATGATCTGTCTCTGCATGAAGACATTGGACCTCTGACCCTTTTTGTAGTTATTCTGCACAAGTATAATAAATAGGGCTCACTGGGCTTGTGTAAATCTCTGATTGTGTTTACTCGGAAATCCAAGTGTTCATCTTAGGCACACACAAAATTAAGGCTGATTCCCCTCCCCCACCAACCAAATAGTATGTGCAAACTCTTGCTGTTAAGCATTCTGTAACGAGCTCTTTGGCAGTTTAAAGCAAATTAGGTGTTGCCACAAGGCAGAGAACACAGCAAAGCACACGGAATGACAGAATGTTGATGTGTGAGAAAGATGCAAAAGATGGGGAGGGCAGTAGGAGGCTGTTGTCAGATCCAAAGGGTTTCAGATAGATCTTCCTCCACTCCACCTGCATATTTTCACTGCTAGGGTTCTAGTCCAGGCCCATCCAGATAATATCCCCAGCCAGTGCAAAATAAAACATGTCACTTCCAGTAAATAACACTATGGTATAGACTAGTGTTTCCCAAATTTGGGTCTCTAGCTATTTTTGGACTATAATTTCCATCATCCCTGACCACTGGTTTTGCTACCTAGGGATGATGTTAGTTGTAGTCCAAAAACAGCTGGAAAAAACATTGGGACATTGTGATATAGACATAATTAACAGCATTCACCAATGAGTACAACTCATTGAATCAAGGGTAAGAATGTAAGAAGGGTCCGCTGAATCAGACTCAACTCCATCTACTTCAGAAATCTACTCTCAAGTGTTCTGGGGCAGGAGGCAGATGGGAAACCACTGGCTTGAGAAGTGTGAATTCCTTGGGTCTGCATTCAAGTATAAGCTGAATGAATGTTTCCCCAAACTCTACTCCCACGTCATGGAGACACAGGCAGCTGACTTACACTAAATCAGACCATTGGTCAATCTAGCTCAGCATTGACAACACTGATTGGCAACACCTATCCAGGCAGTGGTGGACTTTGGGCTTTAAAATTTCAGTGGCGCCTTGTGCAGTGCCAAAATTTGGTGTGCCCCCTACTATCAGGAACGTCCTACATGCAAGTAGGAACCCAACAGAGACACATGCCCTACTGGCATGTTCTCTCCCTCCTGGTTGGTCGTTTGGGAACTTCAAAAGCTTTCTCCAGCCCAAACATCACAGCGACTGATACCAAGAGGCATCAGCACACTTAGGAACAGCAGAGTGTTAGCAGTTTGTGTAACAGACTCAGCAGCGCAGCATTTTAGCTAAACTACTTTATTTACATATAATACACTCGGAGCATTCTGACTTAGCTCCTTCCTCTTTCTCATCAGACAGCAAAGAGAGAGAACAAAGGAACAAACGTCCTACATCATGGAACACAGCCATACCAAACATCCTGTCTCCGTCACTTCCCACGCTGTGGAATGAAAACACACACCGTCATGTGATAAAAAAAACAACCCCATGTCTGCAAGCACGGGGCAAGAATTCTAACACCTGCCTCCCACCTTCCATTGTTTGTCGTTGTTGTGGAACCCTCTCAGCTTGGCACCCAGTGCAGGTGAACTGGTTGCCCTCTCCTAAATCTGCCTCGGCTCCTGGGTTTTAGGTAGTGGATATTTCCAGATCTACCTGGACGTGTTAGGGAATAAACCGGGGAGTGTGCATGCAAAGCAGATACTCTGCCCTGGAGCCGTGGCCCTTCTTGTATAGTTTGACTCTAGTTCTGATAAGATCAGTGAGTTTCATACTCATGTAACTCCCCGCCCCCCTCAGATCACACCCATAGTTAATGCTAAAGCAGAAAATATCCTACTAAATCCTAATCTGAATATGACCTGGTAATAGAAGCATTCATTGGTTTTTATCAAAGGAATATTCCTTAGCTCAGGGATTTTCAAACTTTAGCATTGTGAGACACACACTCTCACTCTCTCTCGCTCTTTCTCCTCCCCTCTCCGCAATGCTTTCAGCCTCAAAGCTTGCACCTGTCTTAACAATTACTCAATGTGTTTTATCTTTCAGTCCCATGCTTATCCAAGGTAGTAGATATATATTTTTACACTGACATTAGCAGTATACAAAGTTGATGGAAGAAATGTCTTCCATGGCCTTACCACACAATGGGGTCATTAAACATTACATTCTCCACTTTTATGTTTTCAATTCTTCAGAACTTTATAGACTGTTCCTCTCTTTTTATTGGTAAATGTCATTCTAGTCAGCACTGAGAACTCACTAATTTACTCCAGGAAGGGAACGCTGACTCAAATCCTGACCCACTGCAGAGTCTGACAGAGTAGCAGACTGGCACAGTGATTTCTTTCCACTGCGCCTTTGCACTGCCCGTTAAACGTATATTTCTTAATTAAAAATATAAGTGCTTCTAATGTAATCATAAAAAAATAGTAATTGAATTTGCATTCAAAAATCTAAGTGCAGCATCACACTGAGAATAAAGTGTGGAGATTCTAGGAGGCCTCAGTATTTGCGATTTAAGGACATTAGGAGAGGCCTGCTCAACCCAACCCAAAACCCATCTAACTCAGGGTTCTGTTTCCAAAAGTAGGCAGACATGTGCTTCTGAAGATGTTTTGCTGACTATGGCAAAAATCAAGCTGGTGGCCCTCCTCCATTCAGTGAACAGAAGCTGATTGAGCTGGCAGCTGAATCAGGTGATGGGACAGCATCCTCCAACACACCTTCACAACAGGCCATGGATCGCACACTGCTCTTTGCTCTAATGGAGGGGAACAGCCAGGAGTCTGCAGCTGCCTAATGGTAGGGCTGGCTTCATGGGAAAGCAATAGGATACTGCGTGTGTAACCCCCAATCACAAATGCACCCTACAGTTCAGTTCCAGTTTGGTGATCAGTTATAGCACTGATCATATGTTTATGCAGTGGGTAGGAGAAGGGAGTCACAAAGATCCTGGAATGGGCCCCCACCTCCACATGATCATTGCTATCACTGCTGAGATGTGACTCCTACAATAGTTCCTACAATAACTAGGAGGAGGGGCACATAGTGTACACGTGCAGGTGCCTTTAGGTGGACTAGAGTGAAGAAGTCTCCATTTCCATCACTGAGCTTAGGCGTCCGCCTTAAATTCCCAAGCCATTCTCAGTTTGGCTGAAGCCCATTTCTCACGACAGACTCATTTTACAGACATGGTCAAATGTGCCGCAAGAATTGTAGGACAATCAGGCATCTGAAAAGACAGAACAAAAGAGGGGGAAAGCAGTTTGGTCCTGCACTTCTGATAACAGACAAATGATAAAATGGCCCAAAGCTTCCTACTATGATGTATTGGTAATGGAACATTATGCAAAATCAGCAACAGAAGTCATTTCATCGTCATGTGCACTGTTGGGCAAGTATGCATTTTTGTACCTGTAGCATTCCTCGGTCTTCTTTGCCTACATGTAGTACAAAAGGAGGGAGAGGGGAATGACACACATAGAAAAATATCCTTCCATGGCATGTTTTAGCCTAGCGAGGCTGTCAGTTGTGGATGGCCTCTTGATTGATCAGAATATTACACAATGGCGTGGTGTAATTCTTTAGTGTGATGTTGTAAAATGGAGTATCGCTTCTGTTATTTTATCCAGTTTGCTTTTATATGACAGGGTTTATTGTGCGTTATGTTGTAGCTCATTCCTCTGTTCACAATGCCTACTGATGTGTAATTATGACTTGTCTGAACTGTAAGAAGGAGCAGTAAGTGAAAGGAAATCTGCAAGCACACTTGATTTATGAGCCCTGATACTATATTACGGTCTTAATCTGCCTGCTTAACTTAGCTTCAGGCAAACTTACTGTATAACATGCTTATGATTAGCACTGCAGTAAGTTGTAGAAGATTTACTCTGTATAAGCTATTCGGCTTTTTCCTTTTTTTAAGGGGGAGGTACATGATTTACAACCAAGCAAAGAGTGCTCTCTGGCACAAGTCCCATTGAGGTGACTAGGTCTTGAATCAGCTAAGAACCTGGAAGGACCAGTTATTAGTTGCTGTATCCTGTCAGGTATACTAGCAAATTAGATTCTTTAGAAAGAGTTGGTGTCAAGGAACAACTGTTCCAAATACAATAGCAATATAACATTGGTGTCTTTCCTTTGCACGTGGTGTGTTTAGAATTGTGTGCCAATGGTCTTCAAAAATTCTCTATCCTATTTGTGGGCAGAGAAAGCCAGTAGTCTCACCAGAAAAAAAGGGGGGGGGGAGTTGTGTCCCATATGTTAAGAACTCTGAAATAAAAATGACAGTATATATTAAGGCCAAGGGAGAATGGGGGACAAGCTCCTTGTTGTGTGAGGGACACTTTTCCCCTTGTCTCCCTCTGGAGAAAATGGAGGAAACATTTCATGACAATCCTGAGTGGGGGTGGGGAGCAAAAAGAAAATTCTTTAGTAGTTTTTCAGAGGTGGGTTGAATGATTAGCAGTGGCAGAAACACGGCTTCTTCTTTCTTCCCCTGTGTGCATTGTTGTTCTTGTATCTGTTGTTTCCTGCAGCTGTGACCGACAGCTGCAGCAACTATGTTGGCAGATTGGACGCCATTTTGCATCCTCCACAAGGGACCTTATGTAGCATCTTTCAAAGACATTCTAAGGGTGAAATGATGGTTGCCACAAAAGGAATAGTGCAGAGTATCTAAAGAAAATTATGCAAAATGACTTTTTTTAAAAAGGGGGGGTAACAGGTAAGAGGAAAATATTATACATTTTCTAATAAAAAATCTTTCTAAGAAATGATGGCTTAGCTCTGAATTAGTAGAATAGGGCATAGTTTTGCTTGGTTGGCCGACTGATCATGAATGGGTTGTGGGTTTTTTGCCATTAGTACTTTGACCCACCCTTCGCCATTAAAGACAAGGGCCATTAAAGATAAGCCAAATTTGCAGTGAAATCATGCAATGAAATCACAAAAGAACCTGTGGCAAAGTAAGAGCACAGCAATGTCAACAGCAGTGCCCTTGTGCCCCTTGTTTTATTACATGTAGTCAGGTTTTGAAATCTTTCTTGCATGCCAGTAAATTGTCTGTTTCGAAGAAGCATGTCTACTGAAGCCAATTATGGAACCAGAGCCACAAGAAGCTTGGTAGCTCAGCCCAGGAAGGTTTGCTGCTCAGGCACAGGGGCACTTGCTGCACATGCTGAGTCGTGAAGTTCATTCAGTTCTAGGGCTTCTCTAACTTGAGGGAGATATAAGGTCTAGGAGAGACTTTTCTGCCAAGTCACCCTGGATAGCTGACTCACTTCTGCCAGTTTAGGCTAGGTAGTTTGTTGGTGTGGCTCTGATGTGATTCTATGTAACATGCCTAGGTGGGATTTCTGCCAATGTCTAGAATGTTCTTCTTTGTTGTTGTCTATTTATTTATTTTAAAGCGTTAAGCATCAAAAGCAGAAGCACAGACTTTACCATGCCACTCTTTTTACCTTTCAGTGTTTCTCCCTTTTCAAGGAACTCAAACTTCTCCCTCTTCCATTGCTCAGCTGCTTCATGTGATAAAGGATGCCAATCCCTCAAATAGTCCATCCCGCAAAGGTTGCTTACTCACACCTCTGCTGTTGTTTGAAACCACCGTTTGCCTCTCAGTCCTCTCCATTTACTCAAACTTCTGTCATTGCTTTAAACCTCAATTCTCCCCCTTCTCTTATTACCATAGCTGTCAACTTTTCCCTTTTCTTGTGAGGAATCCTATTAGGAATAAGGGAATTTTCCTTTAAAAAAGGGAAACATTGACAGCTATGCTTATTACCCCCATGCAATGGCCACTGGCATTGTGCAGCCTACCTTTTGCTCCTTTATTCCACCCTGAGTTCATGCAAATCCAGGATTGTTATGATGCAATGCCAATCCCTCAATGGTGGCAGTGTGATGACAGCCTTCCATATGCATTTTTATGTATCTAGGAAGAAAAGGGAATGTAGGGTTGGTTCCAAATATGCCCTCCTGTAATGGAAAACCTCTTCAATTGCTGGAAGGAATGTTTCTGACTTAGTGGAACAGTGTTTGGGGGGGGGGGTGACTGCAGATCCCAAGGAGTTCCTCTTTGGCTCATTCTCAAGACCTTTTAATGGGCCACAAGTGTTTATACCCCAATCAGTAACGATTGCTGTTTTTCACCAAGCAATATTTTACTATAATGTTGTGGAGTAGCATAAGCTTCTTGCTGCTGATGTACTCTGACTTTTGAATTATTGGTCATTATATTGCCAGCACAGTCCTCCACTATTTTTCATGCCTATTCACTGAGTTAAAGGTCTGTGAGGGAAGAAAGATATATTTTCCTAATGTTACCGTCTTACCTATAACCTAATTAATTTTACTTTAGCCACTGAAGTATACCTGAGAACCATATATATCATAGAGCAATTAGCTTCCCTTCGTATGCTTAGTACACTTAGGTTGCACTTTTCTAAAGGTTAAATATTGATTGAGAACAATATTACATTTGTATGCTGAATGGTCTGACCCCTGTTAAATATTTCCAGCTAAACCCTCTATAATGTACCTACAGCATGGCTTTATTTTTACTTTTTGGCTGTCAAGTCTGGAGTAAGAGCCAAAATCAGAAGGAAATATAAACTTCGCATTTTGTCACATCCTGAATTCACAGAAATCTGCTTGGAAACTCAGTCATTAATTATCATGAACTTGAAATCATAGAGAATCCCAACCCCATGCCAAATAATAATTCCTTGTAAGGCAGTCGGTTGAGCTCCTTCAAGTCTGACAGCAGTTCCTCATTCTCTTTCCGTTTGACGCTACATAGACCCAAGTATCAAGTGATCACATAGCATGAACCACAGCCTGAGGCAAACTTGTTATTTTCCTTGAAACAGTGATACATTTAGGACCCAGCAACTGTCAATAATTCTTCTGAATTCCTGAGAGATAAAAATACATTTGGTAGAAAGTTTTCAAGAAAGCTAACATTTAGGAATGCTACAGCAAATACAAAGGAACAAACACTTAAGGTATTAAAACTGACAATTCAATGATTCACAAAATCATAATGACTTCTATAATCAAGAGCTCTTTGCCCAGCAATACTTGCCAAATACAGCATAGTCTTACAAAGTGGACAGGTATTGATCTGAGAATTTTTAGGCACTGTACAGAGATTATTTCTAATTTCATGTTATGATTCATAGGCCCAGGACTAGGTACTTAGAGGGTGGTCACATAAGGAAAGAGTGTAACACAAAAGACTAAAGCAGGAGCAGGAAGCCTTCTTCGGCTCAGGGGCCATGTTCCCTTGTGGGCAACATTCCAGGGGCCACATGCCAGTAGTGGGTGGAGCCAGATGCAAAAATGTGGGTGGAGCAACAGATACAATTCTTAGTTTTGCACAGTAGGCCATATTCCAGCCACGTGAAAGTCAGAGATTTCTTTACAACACATCCAGCCACATCCCTCTTACCCAGGCACTGTTCTAGGGGGTCTTCCAACTCCCCTCCCCCCAAACCAATTTTTGGGAAAGGGTGGAGGGTGATTGGGAAAGCCTTGTCGCCTTAACACGGGGCTTTTGCTGAGTTTCGTTAGGTTCTTTAAAAAGTGTGCAACCTTTTGAATTGCATAGAACTCCTTCTGAAAAATGGAAATGAGACTTGATTGATGGCTTTTATGGGGAGCACCTTTAGTTTCAAATGCTAACACCTGTCAATCACTTCAGCTTCAGTAGACACTGACGTAATTACAAACCTCTCAGTGACACCTTTAAATCAAACAACAGGGATTTACTACTGCTTTCTCAAGAGACAATGCTAATGATTTAAGAGAGCAGGGAAGCTCAGCACTGTTGGGCTTCACAAAAGAATGTGGACTGCAATTACTACGTGGGCCTACAGCAAGTATATTTGAAGTTCAGAAAAGAGAGGCCAGTCTGCAGTCAGCCAGGGTCAGGTTTTGGAATCAGGGAACAGGTATCCAAAATCAGGCAAGAGTTGTGCCCTAAGGCAGCACCAGAGGGTCAGGAGGACAAGAAGCAGTGTATATTTTAAACCTGGAAGTGGTCACAATGGTCACAGTGGTCACAAAGTGGACAATATTTTTTTGGAGGTGGTGTGGGGTTAGCAAGTGCTTATATAATGTCCTCACCAGGTACATGTTGCTAAGACTGAGGTGAAATCTCTGAGGCTAGGGTTTTCTAGGGGTGGTGAGCAGGGATAGGCCCCTGTGGACAGCTGACTGGGAGCTCTAGGTGATACTGATAGGACACTAATAGTACTTAGATGGAGCTCTCAAAACAAAGAGCTCCATCTGGCTGTTGTCCAACCCCACCAACTCTGAGCAACAGGACCTAAGATTCTGTCACAGATGAGAATGGTGATCAGCCATCAAAGCCACAAAGGCATGGAACCCAGGCCTAGATCCTAAGTTGGGTCCCCAGAGGCAGATTCTCCTTTACATCAAGGGCATCGTGTTCCCTGGTGCCAGTCCACCAACATAGGCAAGCACACAAGGAAGGAGCTGACTGTGCAGTGAAAAGACTTGGGTGAGCTCCAAGACCCTCATGTCAGAGAAAGCTATCTGTCTGGAGCTATCCAAGGTCCTGCAATCCTGGCCCTGCCTTCCTCACTAAGCCCCCTTCAAGTGTAAGAACCTGTAGGCTTGTCCTATGTCAGGCTTTCAATGGAATCAAAACACAGCAGGTGTAGATAGTACATTCCCTAAATATGTCTACTGGGACCCCCAGTTTGAAACCCTACTGGTATCCTACAATAGCCAGCACCTAGGAAAAAATACAGCTCCCATCCCTTTGAATGTAGCTTTTATACCGATTGTTTTATAATTTGTCAGAGACAGTTTTCATCATAGCTTTTGATTTATGTTTTTAATCTTTCTTAGCCATAGATCTTTTAAAAGACTTTTTTATAATAAAAAAAGAATAAGAAAAACAAATTGGGTGCAAAAATTATATACCACCAACATCAAATAAAAATATATATAACAGCAGTAAACAACATAAATACAACAATAAAATCACATTTATGGAACAAATAGAAACGCATCACAGTTCAGTAGATCAGATTAATACATCAAGATAGCCGGATCACCCCTCAGGGAAAATGTGGGTGAACAGATGAGTTTTAAGCAGTTGCTTAAATGCTAATACTTTAGGAGCCTGCCTGACAATCTGACAAAATATTAAACCCTTCTTAAAGCGCTCTGAAAGGTATAATTTCAAACAATAAAAAAGCCGAGATTGTATTGTGTCAGAACGAAGGCTTTTTGTTCTTGTTGCTGTAGAAATGTTGTTAAATGTTTCTCAGATCAAACCTCATCGTCATTTAAATATAGCGTGCACCATGTACTCTACCTATTTGCATTATGTCAAATCAACTGCATTGTTCCAATATGGTGCCATGTGTGCACGGAAGCCTGTAGCATTACCAACAGGTGTCACTAAAATGTACTTGATAGCGATATTGACATTCGAGTCATATTTTACACTGCAGGAGAAAAAAAAGGCCAAGAATATAAATGAAAGGTGGTTTTCTAGATAGTATCCAGCTGGGATCCCTCCATCGGAAGAAACCTCTTTGATCCAGAAAGGGTATCCATCAGTAGAAAATGGATTCTGTTAGTCTTGGTGATTCCCCATCTCTCTTCTGCAGCCTCTCAAGCCACCAAACTAAGGCCTCCCACAGTTGCCAATGAAACACCACCTGACCACCTGCTTCCATGGGATTGGGGCTCTGGGTTTTCATCCCTAATTAGGTCACATGAGACTTGATAGCCTAACCCTTTCGAGTCCAGAATAACACAGAACTGCATACAGTTCTGTCACACACCTGACAGTGTGGTTTCTGAAAGTGGAACAGGGGGAGAATTTGTGTGTGTGTGCCAGCCCCACTCCCGCCTGCTCTCCGCCCCCCGGTGCCGGAGCATGAAGCTCCGCCACTGCCCAGACCACCCCTGCTAATTTTTCTCCAGGGGATTGGGGTATCCTACAGGGATGGTTTATGAGGGATAATTCACTGAAAACTGTTTCCTGTTAATGCTAATAGAAACCTTTTTGTCAACTGAGCAATACAACCCCCTGAATGTAAACACTCCATTACTTTATCGAATATATCTATATATATCTATATCATCTATCTATCTATCATCTATCATCTATCATCTATCTATCATCTATCTATCTATCTATCTATCTATCTATCTATCTATCTATCATCTATCGTATTAATACTAAGCCGGTACTGCAGAGTGGGAAATACAAGCTAGGCTTTACCTAGAGAGGAGAATGCTACCCTGTTAAGTTGGCCTGATTTATGAGCTTTAGCATAACACTTTCGCCTAGCAAAATTCTGTATGTATTAAAGATTATCTGGGGCAATTTCAAGTCCGTTTCTTTTTGATGTTATTGGCCTTACAGACACAGTCATTTATGGAACGATGTCCCCGCACCTTTTGAAATGTCATTTGAGACTGCCAGCGTTCCATTCAGCAGGACTACATTGATATAGAATGGCCTTACTGGAACATAAAATAGAAATGTACAGAAAACCACTGTTACGTTTCATATATATATCTTATTTTTATTTATTTATTTTTAAAAGCCAGATTTGTGGTGTTGTTGCTGCTGCTGTTCTGGATAAACTTCTGAAATGCTCTTCAATTCCCAGTGAGGCAAACATTTCAATTTTCTGCAGTATTAGCAGGGGTAACGGTGATGGCTAATTGTTGCCTGTAGTATTTCCCTCAATCTGCCTGTGCACTTTCAGTTACTCTGGCAGAGGCAGCATTTGTACATTTTCTGGTCACTAAACACTCAAGTACAATTGTAAGTGATCAGTTTACAGTTGGCCAGCAAATGCACCGAAGGAACACAGCTGCAGAAAGATGTCCTTGTGCATAAATACAAGCATAATGCACACGCACGCACCAGGCAGTGCTTACCATTCTAAAAAGTTCCTATTCTTTTATGCAATCTCTAATCTCTCGACCTGTTTTGACAAAAAGTGAAAGAAAAATCAGATTACACAAAATAAATTATTTAGAAAATTCATTAGTACAATTCCCGTTGAAGAGAGACTAACAGCACAATCCTAAACGTGTCTACTCAGGAGTAAGTTGTATTGATTTTAGTGATGTTTACACTCAGGTATGTGGGACATGGTTGGTGCTGTGGTCTAAACCACTGAACCTCTTGGGCTTGCCGATCAGAAGGTCGGAGGTTTGAATCCCTGCCATGGGGTGAGCTCCCGTTGCTCGGTCCCAGCTCCTGCCAACCTAGCAGTTCGAAAGCACCTCAAAAGTGCAAGTAGATAAATAGGTACCGCTCTGGTGGGAAGGTAAACACTGTTTCCGTGCGCTGCTCTGGTTTCGGTGTTCCATTGTGCCAGAAGCAGCTTAGTCATGCTGGCCACATAACCCGGAAAAACTGTCTGCAGACAAATGCCGGCTCCCTCAGCTTGTAAAGCAAGATGAGCGCCGCAACCCCAGAGTCGTCTGCGACTGGACTTAATTGCCAGGGGTCCTTTACCTTTTTTAAAAAGTGGGGTTAGGATTGCAACCTAAATTTTGCTCTCTGGCCTCTTACATTACTATGAACCCGTGTGAATGGGTTTTCTTTTATATATATATTGTTGTGTTTAAACTATTAGGGTGATATAGGATGGTGCTGTGCCAATTGAGGGGTCACCTGGGGAAGATGTGGGAGCTCAAAGTCAGAAGAGGACAGAAGGTGTTGCTAAAATGAGCCTCCCTCTCCATCCCAAATACAGATACCTTCCATCACCAGAGGGACGCCAGTTGGGTAGCACCCTTAAAGTTCAATCTAGCATCTTCTTATTGCTGAAGTTCACAAGTATATTTTCAACCTGATTCAAACGGTTTGCAGAAGGTGTGCTATGGTTGAGTTTTTCTACAGCCAACCTTAAAAAATAAATAAAAATGCAGCATGGATGTATTTTAGAAGTGCACTTTGGATGACAGTCCCTCTGAAAAATGAAATGTAGATGCTTTTGGTGATCTTCACACATGCACAGATTATTTCAGCACTGCTCACCCAGCTCCTCAAATCAAATATTTTAAAGCCAACAGAAGCTTTCTTGAGGCATGTTAATAATTATTTCTGTGTGAAAATTAATTATTGCCTAGTATTTGTAATGATGAAGTGGCAAAAAATGGCTGAAATTAAATCAGGAATATTATATACCCCAAAAAGGTCATACAACACCCAATATAAAAGTGTGTGTGTGTGTGTGTGTGTGTGAGAGAGAGAGAGAGAGAGAGAGAGAGAGAGAGAGAAGGCTCAGTATCTTGTTATAATATGGAGGCTTTTATTTTAAAAGTTCATGTTGATGCTTTCATGTGTCTACAGTGCAGCACTCTTAGAGCACACATGTGGCAAAACATAATTCAGAACTCTAAAAGGAAAGGGGGGGTCCATTTTTGCACATTTGTGGAAGAAACTTGCAAGCAGACCAAAGGTGTTTCAAGCAAAGGGGAGGTGGGTTTACATGTGCCTGTTGATTTTTGCCACACTTACTTGTGTTCTAGTTAAGGCTGGGCTTACACACTTGCTTATAGCAACCTCCAAGCATGAAAGGAATACACGAATGGACCGCACAGATCTAACATGAGCAGCATGCACCCAGATGGGAGGCAGCACTGGAGGAAGGCAGTTAAGTGAGAATGGACATCCCCTTCCCAAGAACGGACTAGGCACTCTGTGCGTCCCCATCCATAACTGTGGTCCGTGTGCAGAGAGCGACAGGGCTCTGTTGATTCCTATGCCAAGCCCTCGACATTCATGCTCTGCACCTGTGCTCAGATGAACTGTGTCCTCAGTTGATCATCAAAATACATTTAAATCCCAATAGATAAATGAGGATGTGAATGCCTTGAGAAGCTTCCCCTGTGCTGCTGGTGTTAGGCTTTAAATAATTTGCTTTTTAATCAATAGAGAACACAACACTTGTTTGTTGGAAGAAAATGCTATAACTGATCAGATACAACCTCGTCTTGTGCTCCTGCTGTGTCTGCAGGCATCAGACATAATAGAGGAAGGAGGAGCCATGAATGAAAGGGTAATTTTGTAGGAAATGTGCTTTTGCCTTCACATTTTGAACACTGGATCTCTGATTCACTTTGGACTTCAGGCTTCTGTGTGCTCAGAGATCAAATGGTTGTTCCCCAAGTGTGGGCTAAAGACTATTCCGATCTTGTAAAATTAATAAATGTTTTTTAAAATTTTTAAAATATTTTGCATTGCTTATACTTATTTCATCCTATTTTATACCACACCAGATCTGTTGAGTTGTAGCATTATACATATCAGCTGAATGGTGATTGATGGGAAATGATAACACAGAGAGGGTTTGTTATACCATCAGTAATATTAATTCACAGTACAAGCCAGCAGACCACACCTAACCTGTGTTAAGTCTTCATAAAGTTTCCATTTTCCTGCCTCCCTGGGACTGTCAAAACAGAAGTCTTATTGAGCATCTAACGAGTCAAATTACAGTGGACGCTCAGGTTGCGAATGTGATCCGCATGACTGCCAAAACTTGGAAGTAAGCCGTTCCGGTACTTCTGGGTTTCGGTGGGTCTGTAACCCAAAAAAACGCAACCTGAAGCGTCTGTAACCCGAGGTATGACTGTATTTGGCTGGTAAGTTTTGTTCAACTTGCTATGCCAGAAGTTGTGCAGGTCTGACTTACAATGCAATCTCACTGATTTCTATTCAGGCTACTGAACATTTTCATACAAACACACACACACACACACAGAGAGAGAGAGAGAGAGAGAGAGAGAAATTCCCAGCCATGCACTGAGTTCCTGTATTATCCTGAATTTGTTGATAACCTCTTCAAATCTTCAGTGAGGGGAAACCCAGTGAATAAGGCTGCATATACACTATACATTTAAAGCAGATTATTTTCCTCCAAAGAATCATGAGAACTGTAGTTTGCCTC
Organism: Podarcis tiliguerta; assembly: GCF_965153285.1. Lineage (NCBI taxonomy): Eukaryota > Metazoa > Chordata > Lepidosauria > Squamata > Lacertidae > Podarcis > Podarcis tiliguerta. The sequence continues at coordinate 36,719,911 of NC_139534.1, forward strand.
CCTCAGAGCTACAATTCCCAGCACCCTTAACAAACTACAGCTCCCAGGATTCCGTGGAGGAAGTCACATGCTTTAAATATATGGTGTGTCTGCATCCTAATAGAATGCTTTTAAACCTTGCCTCATAGGGGAAAATGGTAAAACCATCAGTTTGACCTGGAAAAATGCAGGGCCTACAAACAGGGGAAACTGTGGGATCTTGGGAGAAAAGAGCGTAAGCAATGGCACTAGGTAGGCGGGGATGACTGAAAAACTGAGTAGGATTAGAGCCCAGGATGGCAGGGTGGGGGCAAGAACAGCATACTCAGTGACTTGAGAAATAAATCACCAAACTCTCTTTTATTCAGTTTAATTAAAAGCCTTTTCTAATTCACCCCTTACTTCACAGAGAAGAATTCCATCACTCAAACCTCTTTCAGGGAAAAATGCCATATTGGTTCGCTGTATTACTCCCCCCCCCCCTTTTTTTTTGCAGGAAACCAAAATCAAACACAAGCGCTTTTTCGATTGCCAAGTTTAAAACGTTACTCTTATAACTAAAACAACCTTTGAGGAGATAATACTTTCCAATGTCGCACTTGCAGCCAGGAACAGGCACAAAACCACACTAATATTTGATTTCCTTTCGTAAAGCGATCCTTTTGATTGAATGAAAGGAGAAATATGCATCTTTCCCAATAATGCGCAACAATGTCAACAGGAGGTAGAGCTAAGCTTAAACACACAGAGAGAGACAGAGAATACTGTCTTAACTTTCTGAAAAGCAAAGGCTTTCCTTCAAAACAGTGTCTGTGTAAATGGAAGCATTGTGTAATACTTCTCACATCACTGCAGAGCAAATGCTAAAATCTCTCTCTCTCTCTCTCTTTCTCCCCCTGGATCCCTCGAGCCTGCATGCTAGGCTCAAGCAGCCAAGCAGAACTGCTGACATCCTCATTCAACCAGGTGATTTCCGCCAGTTGACCATCTTAATACTCACCATGTGTCATATGACACTACGTCAGGGTCCCAGTGACATTCAGACATTGCCAAAAAATGCCATGTCTAACTTTGGACAAACTTTTGCAGGCACTAAAAGAGATTTCCTAAAAGCAATGTTCAGGGCTTTTAATGGGGGAGGGGGAGCATTTTAGATTAATCCCATTGAAAGTCCAAAGTCAAAATACTTTCATCGCTCTGGTTAGCATGTTAGCTCCCTTAACTGGCAGGCCCCGTTCCTTTTTGTCTTTCTTAAACATTGCTTGGACTTTTTTTTTTTTTTTAAGGCTGTCAGTGTTCTTTCAGGGACTGCACGGCTGAGAGGTTTGGAAATGAAATTCAGAGACTCTCACCTCTAGGTCAATGGCTCTGTTCTGGCCTGGATCAATCCTGACAGCTCATTCTTAACTAATGTGCAGTGGGTTAAAATAATCTTTGTTCTCTTTCCAGTTCTTTGTATCTACACATCCCAAACCTCACGTTAAACAATATCCATCATTTTCTTCCCTTTGAAACCCTTTGAAAAATTAAGGCCCAAGTCCAGGTTAGAATGGTGGCTCAGCTATTCTCTTATCAATGGACTTCTTGCAGAGTGTCCGACTGCTGGTGTTAAAAGTTGCAGTGCCCATTTGAACACTGCAGTTTATACAGCATCCATGCACATGTAGATCCATCACATGGCCTGTTTCGTGTTGCAGAGGGGCCCCAGTTGTGAGACCACAGCCAATCTAAAGCAACCTTAGTGAGTAAAACACTTTCAAATATCTTCTTAAAAGCGTATGCAGAGCCCAAATGGATCAAGACAAAAGTCTACCTAATACAACACTCCGCAGTTTTGCCACAGTTTTGCAGCACTTGGATTTTGTGTGTGTGCACGCACACATGTGCGCATACACACACACACACACACACACACAGACAGACTCCCCACTCCTTTCAGGCAAGTCTTAGCTGCTTAATCATCAGTGACAAGAGTCTGTCCTAGGCCAAATATGCTCATTTAACTAAAGAAGATACACTGTGCTTGATTGCACATAGTAAGGAAGTTGTGCCCTGGGCACTTAGGATCATAGAATCATAGAGTTGGTAGGGACCCCAAGAGTCATCTAGTCCAACCCCTTGCCATGCAAGAATCCAGCCTATTGCTGTCCCCAGATGGGCTTGGGCCACCAACCTTTTGGTTAACAGCCAGAAGTACTGACCGATTGCGCCACCCTTCTGCATTTTCAGAAGAGTTATGTAGTTAAAGGACTATATAAACAAAAGTGTCTTGAATTCCTACCTTATTCCCTGCTCCTGTGCAGCAAGTGGCTCCGGCACCAGGGGGTGGAGAGCAGGTGGGGGTGGGGCTGGCACGTGTTCCAGGGGCAAGGCATGCTGCCTGCGGGGACGGAGCACCCAGCACAGGCGGGGGGGGGGGGCAGCCACGTAGTGCTGGGAATTAGGTGGGTTTCTGAGCGTTGACACAGCAACCAATGGGGAGACAAGGCTCCAGCAGATAGAAGAACCAGTCTCCCTAGCAGTTTGAACTGCTCACACTTCATACAATTGTAGAGATGACCAAGGGTCATCTAGTTGAACCCCATGCAATTTTGCAATCCCACCTGCAATGAAGAAATAAGGGTGAACCCCGGGGAAGCAGTGAAGACGTGGGGCATCTCCAATGCAGCCCTCTCTTTCGAACCCTTGAACTCTGCCCAGCCCACCTCCCTTCTCCCCAGTCACCTTAAGTATTTTTGATTGACAGGAGTAGCTCTTTGAATTCTGTTATTGCTTCTTGCTTGTCTGGATAGAGGGTAGAGAGGGGTTTATTTAAATACTAGACTACTGCACAATGGTAAAATTTGCATCCATTGCACCACAATCTTTCCTTATGGCCCCGTCAACCAAGACCTAACTCCCTGCCCCCAAAATTACTTATCCACAGGTATTTACTGAATCTCCATTAGAGCATCTGACTAGACCTGTGGAGAAAAGCCATGTTTTATCTTCTGGAACGGTCCTAACACTAAACAGGAAAGCTTCTGGTTGGCATCAGGCAGAAATCTTTGCAAACATCTCCCCAAGATGTTTCTTTATACCACTGTAATCTTGGCCCAATCTCTGTGGGTTTGGATTTTTAAAAAAACAAATTGGTGCCCTTTAATCTATGGTTAATGCATTTCCATTCCTCTTGTCCCCACTTCAGTCTGTAGTCACAGGGGAACTCAAATAAATTACCTTGTTCGGAGCGCTGAAGGTGTTGATACAGAAAGCACTGTGCAGCTCTATCTTTAAAATTACCTGTTTGACCTGCTGCTTCCTCAGACCCTCAGTCTTCAGATAACAGCTTTCTCTCCCACTGAGATCAAAAGCTGAGTATCTTTTCCCTCTAACGCAGTCCAGAGAAGGAGGAGAAGATATTACATTTCCGCGATCTACAGCAGTAAAAACCTTCCTTTGTCTATGGAGGGAAAACAAGCCTGTGTGTGTGTGTGTGTGTATAACTATGACATTATTATTGATTAAAGCAGGTGATTCTGAACTGAATTCCCTCATGACATCCTTTAGAGACATCCTTGGTTTCAAGCAGCCCTGGGGACTTGACTGGAATCGACAAAATTGCTATCTGTCCTCTTTGTGGATCACTAGATAATCGTAATCCTCTGGTTTCCAGGTGGATGCAAAAATCAGGACTGTTTAGCTTTAAAATCTTTGCAGGGCAGCTCAGTGCTGCCTTAATTCATGTTAAACTCCCTTCTCAATTTACTAGATTTATGTCCATCCGCTCTCTATTTTGGGGGGGTTATTATTCTTCCAGTTGAATTTGAGGCCAACTCTAAGTGTGGTGCTATTGTACAGGTATGACTAAGTACTGTCTCGTTGCCTTGAATGTGGTATCATTTGTCTTACAGAATACAGGCAGGCTGCAGTAACACGACAGCACACAGTGACAGTAATTTGCTCTGATCTGCCCCCACTGCTAGCCCTGCTGCTACAAATAGCAATTGATTATTATGCTGTAGTGTTATTGACTGTCACTATGAACGCAGGCTTTATTTCAGTTGTTTTATATATGTATATATAAAGGAGCAGGCCACAGATTGGTGTAGTCTGAATGCAAAAAAAATGGGGAGGGGGTGCTGAGGTGGGGTGGGAGAAACAAGAGGGTGATAGGATGTTCCTTGCCAAACGAGTGGCAGCACACAAAGGCCTTTAGAATTTGCCATTTGTTTTAGCAAGATTTGTTTAATTTGAATGCGAAACAACATAAAATGAGTTGGGGGCGGTGTGTGTAAAAAAAAAAAAGGAACACTTGAATTAGAGGGAGAGGTGGCGATTGTCAGTGAAAGAGTAGGAGCATGAAGTGCCTTTTGAAATCGTAATCACCCTCCCCCCAAAGGATAGTCCTAGTTATTTGGAGTGACTTCAGTTCAACTCTTTCTTTAATCTGTGTGCACCCTACACACACACACACAGACACCAACTTTGTTGTTTCAGACTTGCTGACCTGGTGTATTGGCAGTTTTCTTGGACTACTGACAGTACAGGAGATTTATGGTTTCTTTAAAAATAATCTCTGCTTAGGTACAAACATATAGAATTTTTATACTGACTGAATGAAAACACAGGATTTAAATGATTTAAATATTTTTGGGTTGTGTGTGTTTTTTAACCACCTAAATTATTTAAATATTTCATAAATAATTTAAATATTTGAAGAGACCAAAGGGGCAGAGTATAAACATGTGTGTCTCACTCCACTTCCTATGGTGGCTCCCTAGGCTTCCATGTTGGGCCCTGTTCAGCACTGCTACCGACTGCTACCTCACTGTGTGAAAAAGTATTACAGTCGTACTCTGGAAGTCGAACGTAATCCGTTCTGGAAGTCCGTTTGACATCCAAAATGTTCAGAAACCAAAACATGGCTTCTGATTGGCTGCAGGAAGCTCCTGGAGCTAATCAGAAGCCGCAGAAGCCCCATCGGACGTTTGAGTTCCAAAGGACATTTGCAAACCAAAACAGTCACTTCCAGGTTTGCAGCATTCAGGAGCTAAAATGTCTGAGTACCAAAGCATTTGGGATCCAAGGCATTTGGGATCAAGGTAAGAGCCCTCTTGAAAACCTGCCCAGTCTATCCCTTGTTTACCCATTGGAATTTTTCCTTGAAAACATTCCTTGGGGTGACAAAACCTGCACCTTAGCACAAGAGAAAATAAATTTGGAAAATCACACCATCAGTTCCTTCATAGTTATTTGAGGATTTGAATTCTCAGTCATTAGAAGCCCAATCCGCTATATAATCTGCGATGGGATTTGTTTCCCAGTTTTGATACAGACAGTAAGCACAGATTTACTTGCCTATTCCTCCTCCTGATGCTTTGACTGCATTTTTAATCTGCAGCTGGGTAGTCCCTAGAGTCCATTTCACATGGGTGCAGAAATGCAGCTCAGGTAATTATCCTTTCTCTCCAAGTGAATTAAGACACTGAGAAGCCTGTGTTTAGCTGAGATTTGGTTCCTTAATGCTTGTCACCTGCAAGACAAGCTGCACAGGTAAACCTCAAGCCATCTTTTCCTGCCCATCCAAAGTGGATTTTCAGGATATTTCTGAAGTTTAATACTCAAGGGGCATTATAGTAAAGAGGAAGGGGGGAATGGTAATGTCTGTGTATAAAATGTGATTTACTGTAATAGGCTTTAGGAGGAGTACAACTCTTAACAAGATACATTCTGTGCTAATCTAGTGCATACAGGCTCTTTTATTCAAGCAGAACTCTAAACTATGAAGCCCACAATTTATAACATTAACTGTTCAACCGCACTTAATGCTCACCTCCAAGAAAGGAGCAAAAGGTAAGCTGCTCACTGTCAGTTCAGTCTACAGCTGAATTAAGGCAAGATATTTGGATACTTTAAGCTGATTTGGTCCCACTGAGATACAATGGACAAAACTGTTTTAAACCACAGTCTTCAGAGTTCAACAGCCTAGGCATCTGAGCATCAATCAACATTCTACATTGAATTTGATTTAAACAATTAAAAAGTATGGCCACGATAGCAATTCTATACAATAATTCATTCCCGTAAGCAGCAGCAAGCAGGAAACAAGAGGTGAGGTAAGGTAAGCACAACAAAAACCCTGCTTTCCATCCATGAGAATTTCACTGGAATTTTCTCTCCCCTTTGATATTTATTGAATACAATTTATTTTCTTAGTAATGGATGAATGAATTTTTTTAAAAAGTGAGGACAATTTTCAACTGAGAGAGATATTTAGAGTGGGGAGGGGCAATAATCGCATAGAAAAGCACCAGGTCTTTTTTCACAATTCACCACAGCCAATCTCCTATCACCCACACTAGCAAGAATGTTATTATACTCCTACATTTTAAAGAGATAAGTATTGGTTTTACAGTGTGGTTAGATATTAAGCGTGTGAGAGAAAGGGGAGGCACACTTCAGATTCACCAACCTGTGTGCAGTTTCAAGCATTAAATGCAGTGTGACTTGGTAAGATGAAAATTACAGGTATTACTAATTTTGCAACCATGCAATAGATCAAATTAATACTTAAGCAGCTACGTATTTATCAATTAGCATTATTTTTTCTTTCCCTGTCTGACTCTCTTTATTGTTGTAACTCCATCAAATAGTCATTTGCTCTTTTATGGTAATAATCCCTTCAAATTCTCCACTTTCATCTGGATCCCTGTATGTTATTTGTTGTTCTGCTAAATCCTTACTACAGAGATCTAGGAGTTCCACAGGCCTGATGAATAATTAGAAATGTTTTATCCCTCAGCTTCAAAAGAGGTTTAGAAATAATTATAAGCAAACATTTTATGTAGCATTCTGTATCAATCCAATCCCTGCTTTATGTTGTTTGTACTGTAGATAGGGAAAGAATGAACAAGTTCTTGGTTTCAGCTCTGTCAGCAGAAAAGAGGCAGATGTTCCAAGTTGTTGTCACTTTTGTCTTCTTTCTTGACTCTGCTTCCTGGCTTGGTGTGCTCAGTTTACTTCCCCTGATGGTTGCTCAAACCTGTAATTTCACAAAGGCACAGTTAATTGTTGATCTATCAGAGTGAACCTCACATTCCCATTGGCAACACTTACCGTCCTGTTTTCCGACTCTGTTTCTCTTGCCCATAAAATGGCTTCAGTGCCAGCAGAGAATATAAAACATACCAGGCCAAGTTGGGGGCTGAGGGATCAGAAGCTCAGGTGTTTCCTAGCCTCCAAACAGCTGATCTAATCTAAACAATCTGAGTTATACCTGGACCAATGACTCCATAGCCACTTCCTCCCACTGTTATCCAAATTCTTGTCTTTTCTGACCTAATTGGAACGCCAGGCATTTCATTCTTCATATTCTGCTATATTTCTTGCATAATAGGGAGGATCTGAAAGACCCTTTGCCTGTCCAATTCCAAAAATAAAAGTAAACATGAAATGAAGGAGCATGTGGGGTATATGAACCCATACACTCCTCCTTTCCCCCATGCTATTCTTATACAATCTAAAACTCTTCCTTTTGGGGGGAACAGCAGAGTACAGCAGGCTGCTGGCCTTACACCTTTCCAAGATATTTTAAGCACCTCTAGGACTATCCTTAGTCATCAAGTCAAGTTAGATCAACCTTTCAACCTTAAGAGGATCTGACTGATTCTAATACTTGACAAGAATTTCCTTCAAGGTTAGGGTCAGGTCAGTGATCTTCTGGGAACAGACTGCCTCCTTGGGTACCACATGTCTTGGCTTGCTTACTTGAGAAATCTGGAGCCATTTACTCAGCAACATCTTTCTGCAGTGCTCTCGGCTTGCGTAACACTTTGCTTGTGGGCTTAGTTACTTAGGTCAACTCCAGGGTGGGCTCACTTCAGTCTTGCATGACTTCTTTCAAAGAATACACATGGTCCACCGATGTGTTTTAAATTTACAAAGAAGTAGGGAGTGCTCAGAATCACTTAAAGGTACAATGAAATAGCCCGTGTTAAATGATCTTGAGCGCACATACTTGCTTATAAATAGGCAAAGTGCCTTAAGAGATTAGACCAAGGTCTGCCTAATGCAGCCCTGCAAGAATCTCAGCAACCAGTAACAGCTAGGTGGTCCATCCAAAATGGGCTAAAAGGCCACCAGTGGACCACTCTCTATCTTCTGCCCGCTGCTTAGACTTTGATCTATAAATAGCTGGTGGTTTGGACACATGGCAGTTTATTCCATTTTCTCAATCTTTCCCTAACTGTTGAGTTTTAAGCTTTGAGTTTTATTTAAGCTTTCACACAATGTAAAAACCACTTCTGGAACAATAGCAGAATATAGGGCAATTTTAGTGCTCATTTCTGTGCTTTCGGCATACGGGGGGGGGGGGAATGCAAATAATATGGAAAGTCTAAATTTGAGCTATATTCCACTCGATTCCACTATAATTCCAGAAGTGGCATTGTCTGAAATCTCAAATATACTGTGGAAATTAACAGAGAAACATTGTGAAAATGGAAGGTAACCATGTGAGGGCAGCCTGAGCTACCTGTGAGTCTTCTGCTCTCAAATGACCCTGGATATCCTTTCCTTCCTTGCTCTTGTACCTAGAGTACCTAGCATCACCTGTTCCTTTAAACCCTCTTTGAAATCTTCCTTTCCCCCACCAGGCCATGATCCCTTGGCCCTCATTTCCAATGGTTACTTGACTGTTATTCCCTCCCATCTTTCCAGTCAAAATTTAGATATGGCCTTTTAAGTAGGGATCTGCCTTCTGCCTCACCCCAAATGTTGCAAGTAGAAGCATCAGCACCTCTTACCAGGACAGGGCTAAGGTGGAGGAGGCAGGGCTAGGCTGCACAGGTGCACCAATGAGAGCAAGGGATTCAAAATGGCGTTCCTGTGTATGCACATGACCCCAAACGCACCACCACTGTGCCCTGCCCCAGCCCCATCCAGCTAGGTACCAGCAAAGCAGCTCTACACCTCTGCCCCAAGATGTGTGATGCTCCTGCTGCTACACCATGACGACCAAATCATCTCAGTAGCACCACCACCCAACACACAAAATTGTACAATATGAACCAAGTGCCGTTTGAAAAAAACAACTGCATGCAAATGTTGCAGTGGTTAATGGACACTGGTCTTTTTAAAAAACCACCCATATAGAGGTGTCAAAAGGCCTGGGATTTTTGACCACCGCTTAAATACTTCATGGACACTGTAAATCACCTGCCTATTTAAGTTTTATCTTGTCCACTTTATGTTGCCCGGCTCATGTACAGGAAATGGACTGTATTTAATATTGATGGCTCTCTCTCTGTGTGTGTGTGTCATTTAATCGTCCCTATTGATTGAATTTCATCAGAGCGTCGGGCTTGGACAGGAGCTTTGATTATACTGTAAGGATTCTTTGCCGTTTTTTGTTACTCAACACCATATCAATGCACCTTGTGGTGTGATATCACTTTCACAATCAATACCTGGAAAGAAAATAAAAGAGGCCTCCAGGAAAAGAGAAAGAAAATCTGCCTCCAAATCCCTTTTTGCACATAGATTAAGCCTCTCCAATTGAAAAGGGTTTATTGTGTGTTTTAATATAAGAGCAAGAATGCTATGTGGGGAGGGGAGGGGTAGCCTACCAAGGGTCTCCATGGACTGTTTGAGCAATTTGACATCATTTTTTATTTAGAAGAGTCAAGCTATCTATTTCTACTTGGCACTTGGAAGGGAATTATTTAAATCGCCTCCATTATATTTTACTCATATTTTCTTTCATTTTATGCTGAATCAGGGAATGTGCATTGATTGGTATTTGGGCCAAGGAGTTTAAAGGACCATCTTTCTCCATCATTACCCTGTTGTGTGTTCTGTTCAGTATCTGAGGTCTCACTCCAGGTTCCCTTGCAGGACCTTTTTGGAGGTGGTACCTATGCTGTCAGATGCTCTTCCCAGGAAGGCCTGCCTACCCTTGCCATTGTAAACTGTATGGACAGCAGGTGGAAATTGGGCTTTTTTTAAAAAAAAAGTCTCTTGGTCCCAGCTTATGTCTTTACTGGTTGCTTTTGTTTAGTGTGTTTCAATTGTTGGGTAATGGTGCTTTGTCTCTTTGCTGATACATTGTTTTTGAAAGTATTTCCTTTATTTTATTTCTGTGGATTTGTACAGTGATGTTATATTAGGTTTGTTTTGCTTAAAGTTTAGTTTGTAAGCCACTTTGACTTTAACTTATAAAGAAAGGTAGGGTACAATCTCACTTCTTATGAGATTTTAGAAATCTTGAGCAGTTTATAAATGCTTTAAATCAGGGCTTTTTAAAGAGAACAAAGGAGGTGTTTGTGGTGAGTTCCGGCACCTCTTTTTCTAGAAAAATAGCACTGCTTTAAATAAATAAATGTTTTAAATAAATAAAAACACATGCATTCTCACATGCATACCAGAGGTTCATGAGCCATTGGACAGATGGTGGTGATGACACAATACATTTTGTGGGTTGTTTTGGTGGTGATGCTTAATGAGGAGTGTACAGGAGATACAACCAGAGATCATAGAATCATAGAATCATAGAGTTGGAAGAGACCACAAGGGCCATCGAGTCCAACCCCCTGCCAAGCAGGAAACACCATCAGAGCACTCCTGACATATGGTTGTCAAGCCTCTGCTTAAAGATACTAAACAGCAGAAGTTTAGCTTTAGAGCTTTAGAGCCATTAACCTATTAGTCTAGCTACTGTCTAGAAGCACAGCAGCTCCTTTTCATCCTGCCTCCAAAGGCCAAATCAAGATGATCAGAGGTCCTTGAGAAGATAACAGTGGAACATAGCAAGCCACCTTATGTCAAGTCAGATCAAGTATTCTCTCCACTCAATGGCAATGGTTCTCCAGGGTTGTTAAGAGACCTTCTTATGCTGATTCCGTTCAGTTTGACACTTATAGCTTGTAAGTTATACCTACCTATGGATAAAGCCCCAACTTTGGCTAAAGCAAAAGGAAGAAGTGCAATGTCTGTTCAGACCTCCTGCCCCTGCAAAGTGCTGCTTTAAAAGGCGCACTTTGTAAAACTCTTGTTTCTTGTGCAGTTTCTTGTTGAAAGCAGCACGTTGCAATCGCCCGGCAAAAAAGGTCCCACAAATCTCATTGCATCAAATCTCGCCAAGCCATTGAATTAAGATCCAGTTAATAGCCTGACGTAATAAGTAGCTGTCACTTTGCCTGAAGAAGGATGTAATGGCAGTAGAGCATAATGATGACAGTGGTAATATTACATGTAATAACGATGACCGTTGTGTATATGGGATGAAGGGATGTATAGGGAGAATTAAGGATATGAGAAGTCTGGCCCAACATGTGCAGAACTTGTAATATGAATATGAAGAAGGAGGAGTGCATGCTATATGGCTAATTTTGCGGAAACGTCAAATTCACATTAAGATGTTTCCCCAATTATCCCACATAGGAATTTGTGAGGTAGGGGCTAAATTGATGCCAGTAATATTTCAATTTTAGGCATTCCAAAATGACACCCCATATGGTGTAAGGGTGGCATTAGGATTGGGAAGACCCAAGTTCAAATCTCTAAAGGTAAAGGGACCCCTGACAATTAAGTCCAGTCGCAACGACTCTGGGGTTGCGGCACTCATCTCGCTTTAAAGGCCAAGGGAGCCTTTAAGGCCGAGGGAGCTTCCACAGATAGTTTTTCCAGGTCATGTGGTGACATGACTAAGCTGATTTTGGCAAACAAGAGCAGCACACGGAAATGCCATTTACCTACCCGCCGGAGCGGTACCTATTTATCTACTTGCACTTTGACGTTCTTTCAAACTGCTAGGTTGGCAGGAGCTGGGATCGAACAATGGGAGCTCAGCCTGTCACAGGGATTCGAACCGTCAGCCTTTCGATTGGCAAGCCCAGGTGGCACAGTGGTTAACTCTCTCTCTCTCTCTCTCCCCCCTACCCAAACTGTACTGAAGAATACCCCTCTTTCTGTCTCTGCCTTCTGTTCATAGAATTGAAACCCTTTTGCCAGACTAGTGTGATCAAGCAGGTGCATGAGTTAGCAGAGGTCGCTACACAATGGTTGCTGCTGCTTCACTGTTTGTTTTCATCAAGAACCCTCATCCTTTTCTTTCTCCAAGCCAATAGGAGGTGGGAAAGGTCTGTGTTTCCTAAGAGGGAGGCAGCTGGGGCAGCAGGTGAGCTGGCTGGAGAGCCAGACATTGGCAGAGCGGGCTGGCTGGCTAGCAAGCCAGATACTGGAGCAGGATAGGGAATTAGGTCTCCTATTAACAAGGGCCCTAGAGCAATTGCTCCAACTGAGCCATTATAAATCCAACTTTGCTATCTCTTTCCCTGCCTAGAGGTTTTTAGGAATATTCTGTGATCCCTTTTCTAGGCCTCTTCCAATGCCAGAGGTAGACTTGTTTGCCAGATCACAGAGCAATAAGCTGACAGCAGAAAGCTATGCACAGATAAGGATTCTTGTGTGCTCACCTACCAAAGAGGCAGTTGCCATTTGTTCGTTGGAGGTTAACTTAGAAAAGGGTCCACATTCAAAAAGCTTGAGAAAGAGAGATATGAAGAGATGCAGATTTTGTTACTGAAATTGCACTGATGCTTAGATGGCAGCAACAGGTCAAATTGAACATAATTGCAACGAGGCTGATCATCCCACTGACGCCAGTTTAGCCACATGGCCCATCCCCATGCCACGCTCGTAATAAAGGGAAGCAACAGCCACATGGCAGGCAAGATGGCATGATGATTGCTTCCCATGGCAGTACCAGCAGTCCTTAGGAAGGGGCGACTGTGGCAGAGGAAGCAGCCACCCTGCATGCCGTTCTCACACATGCTCCTTGCCAGCAGCTTTGTCAGAATCACAGGAAAATGGCTCTGGCGATGGCAACATGATCTTTGAAGGGAGACAAATTTAATACATAAATATAAATCCAAAACGAACGGGAAGCACATAACAAGACCATTACTTTGCTACTATCTATTCAATCAGTTGCTGAATGATGTGGAAGAACATTTGAACTTCACCTAATCAAAGCTACATGGAAGCTCAAATGTGGAATGCAGAGATGAAAAACTGGTTTGCATCCAGTGTTAATCATGCTCAGAGGAGACCCGCTGAAGTTAATGAGCATAACTCAGTTAGGTACATTGCCTCCAACGGGTCTCTTCTGAGTCTAGTCTGAGGTAAAACCAGTGCTAAACAAAGCCATAGATTGCTCCATGATATATTCATATCTATATTCATATCTGTAGCAGAGTCTTAAGCAGCATATAAATTCTGCCAGATAAAAATAAAAGATGCATACGTATTGATGACAGCCCTAGGAGAGCACATGTATCCAAGTTTTTCTTTGGATCAGGCCTCTTCCTACCTGATCATTAGCATTTGGCTTAGGCTACCCACTGAATGTGCCAATTAGTACAAATTGTAATGTTAGTTCCTGCAGACATCTCTCCTCCAGGAGCTGGATGGAATCCACAAACTCATTTGACGCAGGCGACCCAATAGCTACCAGATGGTAACAATGTTCCGTCACAGCCAACCTGAGCCAGATCCAAATGGGTGACCTGCAGGTGAAAGGCTCTGAGTCCTGCTAATAACACTGCAAGCCCATCCTAGTTTACAATAAATGATTAAAAGGCTGTGAAATTCACTCGGCAGTCTTGGACCGGATTACATGTTGTATTGCTCTTGTGAGTGATTTGATAATCTAGTTACGTTACTACCGCACTTCAAACAGAACTTGAATGTTGTTATTTTTGTTACTGGTTCAAGAATGTGCCGTACCTTTCTGGGTTTTTTTCCCCCTAAAGAGCAAAACGAAAACCCTTTGCTCATCTCCCCCTCTCCAAAAAAATAAATCAAAATGTTTGGGTTTTTCTTTTTCTTCCTTTATTCCCCCTCTTTTCCCTCAGCGGGTGAGCTGCTTTCTTTTGTCTAGCAGCTCGAAATAACAAATGTCAAAGCTTGGAAACTGGTAATTTGGCAATTTTAGACAATCGCCTCATAACCATGTTTTAGTACACCTTTGAAGCAGTAGAAGTTCAAAGGCTTTGGAAAGAAGACTATTGCTTTGCCTGTTGCTCTAAGTCATTTGAAGTAATTGGCCTTGTCTGATGTATGTTTTGAACTGAGGAAGTAGTGCTTTATTACCACAATCAGATACAGGTTTTTAGCTGAGGAAGTGGAAGTTTTCCTCACAGATGTAGATGTCTGCTTGATAAGGCAGAAAACAGACAGATGTGCCTCTATGCACTAGGGATGAGGTGTGGAGAAGGAACAAATACAACTGTTGAGAAAGTTCCAAGATGTTATGCCGAAGTGTTTTTTGGAGGAGTTCCCGGTTAGGAATGTTTTCACAAACAAGCAAACTTACACCTAACACAAAAATGCATTTGTGCACCATATATAAATGCATATTGTTGTCTTTGTTTCCCATCAGTTAGGACCTCAAAGCATTATGAGGAAAATTGAAATAAGCTAGATATATCTTAAAAACGACATAGTAATCCTTTTAATGTATTCCTTTCTCTGTTTAGAAGCTTTCCCCATTCTTTTCTCCTGCTAAATTGGCATTAAGGTAATGTCATGCAATGCAAGTTTCTCTACAGCAATAGCAGCTAACCCTTAAAGTTATATCCAGGATTCAGGCACAATATGCCTTTGTGTGCCTTAAGAACATGAGAAGAACCCTGCTGGATCAGACCCTTCTGGATCTTTTCTATCGGCCTGTTCTCACAGTGCCCAACTTGATGGCTATAGGAGGCCAAGAGGAAGAATATGAGCACAGCAACACTCTCCCCACTTGTATTCCCCAGCAATGCCATCACAACTAGTATAGGCTTATAGCGTTATCTTCCATGATTTTGTCTAAACCCCTTCTAAAGCTGTCCAAGTTGGTGGTCACCACTGTATCCTATGGGAACTCGGCCCAGTGTCCAACATATCTGGTGTGTGCTTTAGTGTGCAGACTAGGAGGAAAGCATGTGTGCTGTTGTGGTGCTGGCTTCTCCTGTGTGAATTGTTGCATCATGGTTTCCTTCCCTTGGTGTGCCACATTAATGATTAAGAAATTAGAAAAGGATGACCAGTTGAGTATGTACACTTTGGTCCTTCTAGCTTAGTATTATCTACTCTGAGAGACATGGGTTATCCAAGTTTTTCAGGAGATGCATTTTGAGTCATGAGTGAAACATGCTCATGGTTAAGGCTACCACTGGCAACCATGCATAATGTGCACATACTGCTTTGAGGATTAGTGGAAGCATTCACCTGAATGCCAGCTACTTGGGAACATCTGGTAGCATCTGGAAAGGGCTATTACCCTTCTGTCCTACCTGTGGGCCTCCCATAGGTATTCAGTTGTGTGTGTATCTCCAAGCTATAACTGTGACAAGTCTGACTTGCAGGATTCAAACAAAGTCGCTGAGCACATGTGAGACCTGAATAAACCCAAAGAAGTTTCCTTAATTCTAAGCAAGGAAAAAAGACTTTTGTTACTTAGTTTTTTTTTGGGGGGGGGGATTTCCTGGATGATGATAGAGGTATGGTTCTTGGTACTTGCATTTCTAAGGCTTCAGTGTAAAGACATGCTATATTATTACAAAGAGAAATGTAAGCAAACAAAAATTCAGAATGTGCCATCTTTCATTACACATGGCAAAACACACATTTTCCTTCTACATTTTTTTTCCTGTTTGCAATAACTACACTGGGTTGGCCAATAGGGATTTTTGAATACACATCGAAATCAAGTAGCTACATGCAACATTTCATCAGTCTCCCAGTGAAACACACATTCGTTTTTATGGAAACAAATATGTTTGGAGAATGTGTGATCATGCAAATTCTGAAGACAGTGATTGAAACTTTGGTCTGATGCCAGCTTGAAGACTTACCTGGAGTGTGAATGGACTTGTGTCTGACTCCACAGCCAATATCATTCCCTGGTGCTGATTCCCAAAATGAATACAAACCTCTCATTTTTGATTGTACACTTTCCATTACATGAAGAAGGACCAATCATTTACAGAGTGGTTGGAAGAAAAGGACTGATTTATATTGGAACTGTGAAAGCTGAGACACCTGGATGTTTTGTTTTAATACAGGTGGGCATCATGGGTTCTCCTGGCAGGGCTGTGATACTTTTGGAACTACAGCTGGAGCTCCTGGGAAAATGGTAAAGTAGGGTTCCCATATGTCTAGAATTCCCTCAATAACTTTGCCCCCCAAAAGGTTAACAGCTTCACTATTTGAAATATGGCAACCCTAGGTAAAGTTGTTGTGGGAAAATGGTAAGGTAGGGTTGCCATATGTCTGAAATTTCTTGGACAACCCTTTGACAACCCTAGGTAAGACTGAGTCTATCCTGAGTCATTCCTCAGCCAGGCTGTCACCTCCTCTGTCATGAAGGGAGAAGGAGTGTAATTGCAACTGTTTGTTTAAGGATATCATATGTTCAGAAACACAAGCTCAGTGATGGAGATGTTGTAGCCGGGCTGAATACTGATTAGTCCCTGAGCCCTCTATCCTGGCTGGGGCAGTGACTAGGTCTTGGAGTTGCCCAGTCTTCTTCTCCTGCCTGTGAAGTGGGTACTTAAGCCCCCTTTGACCCTTAGGAGAAGTTGAGATCACCCTCCCTCCCTAGGAAAAAATTCATTTTAAGTAACCTAATTCATATTTCCTGCAATAATATGTGAAGTAAAACACAGTGAGCCTTTGAAGTTCACTCTCTGAATTTTGCGATGCAGAAAAAGAATCTATTATGGCAAATTGTGCACAAAAATACATATATTTAATGAAAAAAATGTGCAAAATTCATTACATTAGAGAAAGCTGCTGGCAAAAAAATCTGCATTAGGCAAAGTTGCATCTAAGAGGGAATACATTAGGAAAAAATACATCTCAAAATGCTGATTAATATTCTTGAAGACTTCTTTAATTTAAAAAATGGCATACAGGAGTGAAAATATAAGAACATTAACTGAAGCTTTGTGGGTGGTGAGGATGAGAAACAGAGAAACCTAATTGACAGATTTGTCCATCTCTGCCAACCCCTTTGAACACACATTCTATTCTAGGGAAGGCTGAATATTTGCACATAGAAAGTTAATGTGTCAGAGAGAAGGGTAGGCTAGAACATTTCCCCTGGATATCTAGTTTTCTAGATGAAGAGAATTATTCTGTATGCAGAGCTATTCCATCATTTGAGCCCCACCTGCCGTTTCAAGTGGGGCAGTCAAGACACAGAATCAACACCTTTAGAAAGCCCTCGTGCGCAGGAACACAACAGGTGGAATGCTAGCATTGCTAGCGTTTGCTCAACACGAGGTCAAGGTCAGCCACGTACCAGCAATTTAGTTGACAGCAATTTAGAGTACAGTGAAAGCGGAGGAGCTAGCTGGCAAATACTTGGCATTCTTAAAGTAATTAACTCCCCAGACAAATGAACACACAATAGTTTGGGGGTACTTCAGCATATGCTGTACAACTCCAACATTATGTGAGGGGGGAAAGCAACATGTTGTTTAGGGAGGGATTTGGTCCGCATAGCTTCATGTGATTTGCATCAGATCTGATTTGATGTTTCAATAGAAATATTGTCTGGTCTTTTATTTTGCATTATGCAATGCCTTTGCTTCTGTTCTGTTCTGTTTGGTTGATCGTTTGGTCGGCTGCGGCATTTTCACATATACAGAAATTAATCCAAAATAGTCCATAAGCATAAAGCAGCTGGCAATATAGTAAAAGAAAAGAGAGGAGAAAAGAAAGGAGAAAAGAACAAAGATGAGTGGAAGGAGGGAAAGTGTGAATGGGGAAATGTAGAGCATGAAGCAAATATGCAACACATCAGAAATGGCAGTTGTTCCTCTCAGATATCGATAGGATATCTATAAGAATAACTGCAAATTGTAGTCATTCAAAAATGATATTTCAAACTGTGCCAGCAGCCAGGAGACAGGGACAGAAGGAAAGAAATCACATGACATGAGATTATGGCAAAAAAAAAGTGTGCCTGTTTATTGGATGCAGCATGGCATTCTGGCACATGAATGTCAGAAAAGCTTGACCCAGATCACCAGCTACAGAATGTGAGTAGGTAGACAGGTCATCTCCATCCATAACAGCTGACCCTTTTCCCCTGGTTGTCACTCCTCCCACCACAGCTGCAATAATGATGCCAGTCAGTTCTAAAGGTCTGTTGGCCTATGCCTCACCCGCCACCCAAGGCTTCTTAAGGGGCATCTCCAAGTATGAGGGAGCATGGAGCCCTTGACCCCTCTCCAGATTAAATAACCCGCTGATGCCTTAGTGCCGCTGGAGGGCAGAAGGTCAGCTTGTCAAGATTCACTGCCATGTTTCTGGAAGCAGTAGCCAAACTACAGTGGTACCTCGGGTTACATACGCTTCAGGTTACAAACGCTTCAGGTTACATACGCTTCAGGTTACAGACTCCGCTAACCCAGAAATAGTACCTCGGGTTAATAACTTTGTTTCAGGATGAGAACAGAAATCGTGCTCTGGCGGCGCAGTGGCAGCAAGAGGCCCCATTAGCTAAAGTGGTGCTTCAGGTTAAGAACAGTTTCAGGTTAAGAATGGACCTCCAGAATGAATTAAGTACTTAACTCAAGGTACCACTGTAGTAGACCAGCTTGGATACTTTCTAACCAGATACCATTACACACTGCTGAGAGATGACCTCCACCAGACCTGTTGAAGCCCTCTTCCGTTCCACACCAAAATCTGTTCCAGAGGACTGAGCAACTTCTAGCTGGGTGAGAGTAGAGAAATTATGTTGCATGAGGAAGTTCATTTACGCGAAGTTGGGTTTAATCGTTAAGTTTCACAAAATACAATGAAAATCTCTCTAGCTAAAATATATACACATGAGCAATATAAATAGCGCTCCATCCAGCCCTGAGACATTATCTAAGGCCTCTATTTTTTGTCATTAAGTGCCATAATATACTGCAATGCATTCCAAAGAAACAAAACACTCAATGGCAGGAATCAGCTCAAAATGTATGGAATAATGTAAATTACACATGTTTAAGAATTCTGAAACATATTTAGCGGCTACTGCTCCTCAGTCTATCAGCTACATAAAAGGCACTTTAAAAAATAGTGCCTAAATACATATTTAACCAATTGACCAGAATGGCACTGAAGGAGTTGTAATGTATTTTGAAAAATTGCCTAAATACATATTTACCCAATAGACTGTAAAAGCTCATTCAAAGGCTTTCTGGTCTCTTGGGTACATAATACGTGTTTTTTAAAACTGCCTGACTATATATTTACCCAATAGACCAGAACAGCTCTCAAGTAAATAATACACATTATATAACACTCTGTCAATATGTTTTTCATCCTTTCTTCAAACTAGAAAACACACAGAAATAAGCCTTAACAGCAAGCAATAGTAGCTAAAAATTCTGAGTGAATGATACATTTCAGAACTGTTATCTTTACACTGCATATGCAATGGAAGGCCCATGATGAAGAAATGCATTGTGCTCTACCATCCTCAGGTAGCTTCAATGGGAATCCAGTGGGTTTGCAATCCTATTGTGAAAGGGTCACCTCAAGCTAAATATAAGAGAACCAAGTGAAGTCACTTTCAATGTTAGTCTAGTCACAACACTGCTGATGCCTTGTGTTGCCTAAACAAACAAACAAACAAAAATGAGGAAAATTTGGAGGGAAGCTAAGTAAGGCAAGTGAAATTTCTGGTGGCCAGGCATCAGTTTTCACATGTCTCACTGGTCAACATAATTATAATGAGAGCTTCAAGGAAGAAGAGGTCTGTGATACCCTCTATGCTACAAAAATGGCACCATGATTTTTCTTAGGCAAGAATCTACTTCATCAAATGTAGAAACAATGAATGTGTGAGATATTATATACCCATCTACAAGGGTCTGAGATGGAGACACTGTTATGTAAAGTGGGTGTCAAGCTACCATAATCACAGACCCCATGTAGAAAACTGGGTCTTGCCATACTATAGCTTCTCTGTACAGCTGTGTGCCTGAGGACACCACTCCTGGTTCTTCCAAGTCAATGAAGCTGAAAGCTGTGCTTATATCACTGTTTATACCACTGATAATTTGGATGATAGGTTGGTGCCGGCTGGGTGCATGTATATGTGTGTGTATGTATCTGTGTGTGCTTTGACAATAAATATACCTAATGAAATAAGCTGGGAACACTCCTCTATTTCATATAAGCTGCTAAAAACCTTCAGATGGTGAACATTTTCGCTCATTGCTAGCCTCGGCAGGACATGATATACTATTCTGCAAGTGAAGGCTTCCGTATTGTCTCACCATCCCAACTGTTCTCCAAATTCCCATTTCCAGATGATTTAAACGAGCACCACAAATATTGCAAGCCCTAAATTCAAGAAAGGGTGAATGCATGAAGTTTAAAGTAAAATTATATTGGCTTTCAGTGAAAACCGTAAGGTATTAAGAGAAAGAAGAAGATAAGGGATTTCCAGGAGGATTTTAATTTTGCTGTATCCATTCCAAGCTTTCTATTCACTATTGAGAAGCCTTCCTGCAAGACACAAAATTCATTGTGTAATATTTCCTAGCAGACAGAGGGAGTGTAAAAGTGTACACTGGTTCCTTCAAAAATGGAATCATCTTTCACAGATGTAGATGTGTGCTTGTCATGCCAAGAAGAGACAGATGTGTCTCTATTCACTGAGGGACAGGTGCAGAGGAAGGAGAAATAAAACATTTGTAAAAATGTAAGCAACTGCATCGCTGTCAAATAAATAAACTTGATGCCAAAGGGGGGGGGGTTGTTTGTGTACCCCCACCCCAAACATTTCTTTTAAGCAGTAGCTAACTATACTTGCTACATTTTTTGAAAAAAAACCATATTGACATTAAAGTAGTCATAATATGCATGTGATATCTGCTATGTGCGTTGCATGAATGCTTCATGTTTTATACAGTAATTTGACTCAACAGGTTATTTTTTTAAAAAGCCAACTCATAGGCCTTATGACTTGCTAACCAAGCCCTATAATCTTGAATAGTCCGACTGCACATGATTTAAGGATTATAACTGCAATGGCAGATGTGTCTGAGTTCCCATTTGCAATACAATTGGGTTTGGGGGTTTTTTGGGGGGGGGTTTAAATGGACCTCAGCAAGACTAAAATGTATCACCCTCTTTTTAAAAAAACCTGTGAAAAATCCCCAAATACATACTCTCTGCTTCCTATTCCAAATCACTGGTGTCATATATCACATAATTCTCATCAGATATATTTACATTCAGCTGATGTCACAACTGATTAGTTCTTGTGCCTGTACAGTTGTTTGGGGTTTTTTATGGATGAAGATGACACGGGGCTCAGCCACATGGCCCGAGTCTGGTGACTTCATTAGCTGGCTGCAAAGTTCAGGGGTCAGTTCAGAGACTGAGTTGCGGGGAAGACACAGAAATATTGGAATAGGGATATATATATATTTATCCCATTTATTGCCAAAGACTCTTCACTTTTTCTGCTGCAACAATGCTGCTTTCCCAGTCATATAATGGAGGATGGAGACATGACTTCCTGGTACTTTTTCATCTTTTCTCCTCTGAGGCAGAAGGGAGAGACAGCCCTAGAAAATAATACATGGCAACATGTTCAGTGAAACAGTGAGAAAGTGAACTGGAGCGGGTTGGCAAAACCTTTCACATTCTTCCTGGACGTCCTCAATTTTGATAGAAAGATACTGTTTAAGAATGTTTGGCTCTGCCTTAAGCACCTCCTCCCCACACTGAATTCTCAGGCCAATCTATGAGTTAGGCTTCCTGCTGGCTTTTATAATGTCCCTCTCCCAAGTTTAAGGAAGGTTCTCCACCTTTATCTGAAACACTCACAAATTTATCTGTTCATTGTCATCTTAGTTAAAACAGGCACTTTGGGAGGAAAAATGTAAAAGTGCTCTGCATTTCTGAATGACGGCATGGGAACCAGCCAATCGGAACTTGGCACAGACAGTTTCTGCTTAAATGATATGCATGTTTTCACCCTATGACAATATAGCCTTTGTCAATCATCATTGGGAAGTTGAATGAACACATGAAGAGTGATGAATCACAATCCTATAGCTAAACACCATCCATTTGATGTTGGAGAAAGTAGATGACATGTTTGACTATTTTGAGGCTTGAATGAATTTTGGGGAAGGCAAAACTGGGGAGGTTTTGCCACTGACTGCTAAGATTCCTGAATGTCCCTGAATTACACTATATCACAATATAGACTCATTCAGGAACACTATGTGATTTATTTATTTTTAAAATGGCAACCATCAGCACAGAGGATTCAAGTTTTGCACCCTGCTGCTCAGAAAATTTGCCCCACACCCCTCTTTTGTATCATCACCACCCCATAAAAAAATTAGTAGCTTCCAGGTCAAGACTTAAGATGCAATAGACACACACTGTTCAATCAGTACGCTCTAGTTCAGCACTTACATTTTGATATATTCACCTTTATGTCAAGAAAGGAATCCTGACAGAGTTGTGGAAAGTAAAGAATGCATAAACATTCTGTTACTTCCTTTAAGTTTATATTTTCTGCACCCCGTCTTGATTTGCTCCTTATTTAAGCAACATTTTCTTGATAAATTAAAAAAGCAGCAATAGCCATTACTGCGGGCTATATCGAGCCTCTAATATCACTTAAGCATATTACAGAATATAATATCTGGTACTTAACGACTAACTTGCATATGAAAGCTCACATAATGTCTCATAAAACCCTTAAAATGGCTTCAGTTTAAGAGTCTCCCTTTAAAAAAAAAACACCTTCAGGGAATATCTTAAATGAAGTAGCATTCTAGCCTTGGAAAAAAATTTCACACACTTGCAGAAATTTTTAATATAAATTGAACACATTAAAAATTAATTTTGCATGACCATTTCGCATTGCAGTGCCAATGCATAGTTAAGATAAGGCCTTAACTCTGCTTTGTTTAAAATAACATGGAATCTTCCGTTGCTCCCTGACTCTACCCTTTTCTTATCTGTACATAATTATTATTTTCATTAATCAGACACTGAAACCCTTTCGTCGTATGACAGCCCCAGCTGGAGTTGAATGAAATCATACCTGTGTTGCTGGGGCAACTTCTAGGAAACTCATTAAAGAAAGGTGCAACCTGACAATTAGCCAAGGCTATGCTAAGCAACAACCCCATTTATGCTGGAATGTATGCACATCACAGAGAAAAGGGATTTGTCGCATACGTACAACTAATTGCACTTTTAAGCCAGACTTGCCAGCAGAGTTCTGTCTCTAACTCCCCTTGTTCAACAGTGACAATTGTCAAAGCAGGCCTAAGTGGGTTTAAGGTTTCATGCACAGGTTATATCTGAATGCACAGTTTGCATTAAGATGTTGCCCCGTGGCTGGAATAAGAAATACAAAAGGGGGGAGGGGGAGACTCATCTGACTGTTTCTTTTTTGCAGATTTTCAATTGGACTTGTAGCCACAATTTTACAGCAAGAAATTCCCTCCTCGGCTGGCATCAGTTGCAATAAGACATTGACGAATGTCTTTTTCCACCAGAGCTGGTGTTGCATGGATCTGACATGCTGTAGCTGTATTGTGCGACTCTGATATGGTCTGCTAGAAGTGTTGAATACCACTGGGAAGCTTCCTTGGATTCTATGTGGTGATTCATTGAATTACATTATGCCTCTAGTGATTAATTTTTTAAAGGCAGAAAAGGGTCCAAGAATGAAAGAAAATGAGACACATCTTAAAAAGTTTTAACAGGAAATCTATGCACTATTTTCCCCCCAGGGATGGTCTTTTGGTCTTTGGGCATTCATATTTCTGATCATCTTTCTTTGTGTATTAAAGAAGTATTCAGAAAGGTCTGAATCAGATCTGAAATATATTGCTAGCGCACAGTGCTTTGTAAGTCAATGATTCACCCATGGTGGCAGCAGGGGTAAATAGTGGGGATCACAGAAAGGAGAGTTTTTAGGGGGAAGGAGAATTGTGTTCCCTGCATTAGTTTTTTGAAAGAAAGAAGGATTAAAGGACAGGGGCTTAAGAAAAGTATTTTACCTGATCCTAAACTTGCTTTGCTGTCAATATTTAATCCTAACTCTGAACCACTAATACATAAAGACATAGATATGTAGTTGATTGTCACAGCCAGTTTAACAGTAGCCAAAGAGTGGAGAACATTGGCAGGTGACCTGATTATGGAATTTGGCACTCATGGAACAATTAACGCACAAACTTTGAGCTCCAAGCAATGAAAACGCATCTGATAAGTTTTATGATATGTGATCAAGTTTTCTCATTTACGCCACTACCAAGGAACTTTGGTTTTTGTCCACTTGTAGAATAGCACTCTGGGGTGAGCTTCATTTGTTTTGATGGCTGGCATGACCAGAGGGATGCAGGTGGCACTGTGGGTTAAACCACAGAGCCTAGGACTTGCCAATCAGAAGGTTGGCGGTTCGAATCCCGTGACGGGGTGAGCTCCCGTTGTTCGGTCCCAGCTCCTGCCCACCTAGCAGTTCGAAAGCATGTCGAAGTGCAAGTAGATAAATAGGTAACGCTCCGGCGGGAAGGTAAATGGCGTTTCCGTGCGCTGCTCTGGTTCTCCAGAAGCGGCTTAGTCATGCTGGCCACATGACCTGGAAGCTGTACGCCGGCTCCCTCGGCCTGTAAAGCAAGATGAGCGCCACAACCCCAGAGTCAGTCACGACTGGACCTAATGGTCAGGGGTCCCTTTACGTTTACGTATGACCAGAGCAGGGAGAGTGTGGGTCTTCTTTCTTCTTTATCTTCTTATATTTTTGTTATGCGAAAACCATTTTTAAAAAATTAAGACTGTCCTCTTGTGTTTACTCTTTCAGTACAAAATCTTCTGAAGCACCTGTGATAGTTGAGTGTAAGAGTAATACATAGCTTTTTTATCTTACATTGCAAATCTAACCATGTTTACCTGGAAGCAAGCTATACTGAGTTGCATGGTGCTTTCTCCCAGAATAAGCAGGGTTAGGATCACAGCCTAAATATTCTTTTGAATGCAAGGCTTCCTATGTTAACATAGCTACAGCAGAAACTGGGTCCAGGTGGAGTGGGATCTTTTGTGTCCGTTTATGGGTGGTCTGCATCACCATAGTCCTGCAACACAATGCAAGGAATTTAATAACAGATGTGCATCTAGAAACAGCTTCAGTTACTCAATAAAATATGAAAGATTCATGTATTATACATGTGTATGATAAATAAATTATACCTGCGGATGTATATGTGCATGTATCCACTTTCTTAATAACTGGTGGGATGTTATCTAGTGTGCATTGCCCTTTGACCTGTATAAGAGTCTTAATGACATTGTAAGGAAAGCATGGTGGATGTATTGCTTTTGTTCCCAAAGTTAACTATCGTGGACTAATTAAGCAACTCAACAGTGTAGGCTAAATTCCAAAGCAACTCAGGGAAAAAAAGAAATTCAATGTGCTGAATAAGCACTGGTTGTTTGGTTTTCAGCAGAGTACGAACATTTTTTTTTGCCTGTGCTACCAAATGCACTGTGCTCCTCCCCAGCTCTAGAATGAACAGACTGCCTGTTGCAATTAATTATATGCAGGCATAATTTGAACTCAAAGAGGCTTGTTCCAAATCAATTTGAGTTTTAGCAGTTAGATATATACACTCATTGTGAGCTAGAAGGGGCCAAAAGGCCATGATCTAGCCAAACTAGCTTCTCTGAGATATTGGATCCCCATCAGGCCCCACAGATAAGGCCAGGCAATCCCAGCCACAGTGTGACACCAGAAGCACAATCAGGACCGAAAGTTGCATGCAGAGCAAATATCTCTAGGAAGTCCAGTCAAATGAGCCAAGCTCAAAATATAACTGTCTTGGAGAATAATTCAGAATCTGAATTTTAATTAAAATTGCAACAGTAAATAGTAAAAGAGAGGAAGTGGTGATTTTCCTAAATGTCCCTAACTTGTTTATCACAAGCAGGCACATATTGAGCTCTACTGAGATGAAGAAAAGTATATACACTTCCAAGTGTGTGTCCTCCAAGCAGTACTTTGCTGTGTTCCCGGTTAATGAGGCTGCTGAACCAGAAGCACCAGGAAAAGAGTATCTACCAAAAGGAAGCACCAAATACTGTGCTGGTTGGGGTTCTGCACAAAATGCCTCCATTTAGATCAAACTCCATTTCTTCCATTTCCTCAACCTTGGCCCTCCAGATGTTTTGAGACTACAATTTCCATCATCCCTGAGCACTGCTCATGCTAGCTGGGGATCATGGGAGTTGTAGGCCAAAAACATCTGGAGGGCTGAGTTTGAGGAAGCCGGTTTAGATTGTGTAACTTATACTGACACCCATGGTTTCTTATTTAGGCTGGTAGGAGTCAGTGTGGACACTAGAAAGGCCACCATGTTGCATAAAGGCCAGTTCCTATCAATAACCACTTCTGAGCTTCACAGATCCGATATATGCAATATAAAGTATCAACACGGCTGCAGCCAGAGGCATACCTAGGGTCCTTTGTCCCCTTGGCAAGGAGCTGTATTGTTGTCCCTTCCCCTGCGGAAAAAACCACTTTACCACAATGGTTACATTAGAAATTACTAAATTTTATGTGACCCATAAAGTGAGGTTGAGTGGAGAAAGGGTGAAAAAAATATGCACGCCTTTGTGCCATAGCGCAAGAAGGACAGGAACCTTCTCCTGTGTTTGATCTCAGTGACAGCAGTGCCGTGTCACCACACACATATACGTCACACACTCCATAGTTCGATAGGGGATTTTTTTGCCACCCTCGGGCCTGTGCCCCCGGCGGGGACCAGTTTTGCCAACCCCTAGGTATGTCTCTGTCTGTAGCAAAGAATATCACCTATGGAGAACGGGTTGTAGTATGCAGTAACAACAGAGACTTTTATACCCAGCCCACATTTACAAATGTTTTCCTTTTTCTTTAAGACATAATATTTAAGTGTGGGTTGATAATAAAATACTATTGTATCTCTCCCTACCACTGCCACTGTTCATGTTTCACTACAATGGTACCTTGGGTTACAAACACTTTGGGTTACAAACGCTTCAGGTTACAGACTCCGCTAACCCGGAAGTAGTACTTTTGGTTAAGAACTTTACCTCAGGATGAGAACAAAAATCGTGCTCTGGCAGTGCGGCAGCAGTGGGAGGCCCCATTAGCTACAGTGGTACCTCAGGTTAAGAACAGTTTCAGGTTAAGAACGGACCTCCGGAACGAATTAAGTTCTTAACCAGAGGTACCACTGTATAGCCATTCTTCATAAACAGAAGCTCAGCAAAGTATCCCATGTAGAAGTGTCCAGGTGAATATGTAAGGACTATGACCAGTGCTTTTTCTGGGTATGCTCAAGAGTACACAGTACTGGCATCCTTTTTTCTCCAAGAAAAGCACTGGTTAAAAGTGTAGCACTTACTGTTACGACTTCATAGTGAATACCGGCAGCCTTTTTTTCCCTAGAAGAAATGCATTGGCTATAAATAATAACATTCTCTGTCCATCCATCCCCCCCCCCCACCTGCTGGAAACCATTTCAGTTGTAATGGTGTGGTGTAGTGGTTAAGAGCGGTAGACTCGTAATCTGGGGAACCGGGTTCGTGTCTCCGCTCCTCCACCTGCAGCTGCTGGGTGACCTTGGGCTAGTCACACTTCTCTGAAGTCTCTCAGCCCCACTCCCCTCACAGAGTGTTTGTTGTGGGGGAGAAAGGGAAAGGAGAATGTTAGCCGCTTTGAGGCTCCTTAGGGTAGTGATAAAGCAGGATATCAAATCCAAACTCTTCTTCTTCTTCTTCTTCTTCTTCTTCTTCTTCTTCTTCTTCTTCTTTTGTTTACTCACCACATTTGTGTCAGATGTTGCTATTGGGCTGTATTCAAAAGAGAGACAGATGCAACTGTCAGCTCTCCCAGTTTCTCATTTCTCCAGTCTTAAATTCATTTCTCCACATTTCTTCAGCAGTCTGCAAATTTCTTTTCGAAAAATCCTCATGAAAATTCTTCAGCATTTTAAGTATGAATTTGTCATATGAAAAAGGTTTTTGTATCAAGTTTTGACTGAAGTAAACATGCAATTTTCATGCATTTTTTATGCTATTTTCACTAATGTAATATTTTTATGGGCACTTTTCCTTAACATATGCTTTTTTTGTAAATATTCTTTGATTTGAGAACTGCACTGCAAAATTCAGTTATGTGTGAATATAGAAAGACGACTGTGTTTCACTTCCCATATTGCTTTAGATAGTACAGATTTGATAGATTTGGCTTTAAATGCAAACTGCATCAAATTTCTCCCACATGCCTAATTCAAAATAGTCCTGTTGGGAACTTTCTGCCAGAGCAAGTATTTCTCCTCATTGAATCCATCAAGTGATGCTCAACTGATGCTGAAACTTAAAGCCCTTAATAACTAACAGCACCACTGTTCCCAGTTCCTGAATTTCATCAGCCTGTGATGTGCCATGAAGGTGCTTCTCATTCTTGTCTCTAACAGAGCTGTATAAACTGCAGGTGGAGAAGTGGGAACCAGCACTTAGGTTGTAGTTGTGCCCTAAGCCCTGGGGCTAAGACACTTGTGCCTAGTCCCATGAACATCTCTCATATGATGGGCAAAAGTGTGTCTTAAACATCACAGTGCTAATCATGCGCTCTCAGAATTCAGTCCTTTTGAATTCATCGGGGCTTACTTCCAGGTATATGGGGTTACAATTTGCAGTCTTAAAAAATTGCTTTAGGTAGATACCTGTTGCAGAGAGGTCACAGCAGGGTCAAATGGTCTGTTCTACAGCAAATTAGAGACATGCATTCATTATCTCTCCAAACCTCATTAAAATGGCTTTAATGTGGTGACTAGTCGAGGTCAGACAAAACTTTAATCTTGCGAACATCAGGCACACCTGTGTTACATTTCCTCTTGAGGATAGTTAGCAGAAATAGGTTAACATACAATTTAAGTCCTCAGTCTGCTGAATTAGTATAGAAACCAGACGTTTACCCATTACCTTGTTTTGAACTCAAGTGGACTCTATGCATCCTTCTAATTTTCCTTCCTTTCCTCCTTTTTTTCTTGTTTTACTAGATTATAATCTATTCTTGGCATTTTTATACATCTGTTTACTTTTGAATTTTTAAAAAATTCTGATATATTTTTTCCAGGCTATATATGAAACTCATATTTGTCCTACTTTTCTCCTCATCTTCTGACCTAGATTCAAATTTACACACTGTGAAATAGCTAATAAATCCCCATTAAGGTTGTAAAAGGTGAGGGTTCATTCAGTGTGCAAGTCATCAAGTCATAATGTAAAACTGAATGGTCCTTGATGATAGCCACAGAGGTTTTTTTTTAATTAAAAAAATAAAATGGTGAGGGGGAGGCTAAAAGGAATCTGTCGGTTCTAAGTATTATTTTTTTTAATGAGAGGATACATTTTTAGTTGCTTAAACTAATGATATCTAATACATGTAGTATCATTACATACCACAACACCAATTTTAAGAGGCATTGAAGCACTTTCAGGATAACATTCTTTCTGAAAGCACTCCTCCATCAAATCAGTGTTATAGAAATTCTCTTTTTCATTGCAACTTCTGTATAATCTGTTCAAGTTTCCCCTTTCACTTCTATTGCCCCCAGTTGTTGAACCATCAAACAAAATGCACCAAGCAAAGCCTACAGTAGTACCTCTATGATTTGGTAAACACCACCCCACCTCCAGGTTTCCTGCCGAATGGACTACAAAAACTGTACTGCTTTCAAGTGCCCAGCAGCTGTCCTTGGGCAATATGCCTTCAGTAGGTCCACCTCCTCCTCACCAAGGGCACCGTTGGCCATTCAGATGCCTTCTTAGCTCAAGCTGCATATGACCAAACAGATAGAGAGGCACGGGTGCATCATTCCTCATTCAGAAAGGTAAGGTGGAAAGGCAGCAGTAGGAAGCCAGAGGAGCAGGTTCTCAGGATTAACCTTTGCTCAGAAGCCTCAGCAGTTGCCCAATAATGCCAAGCCCTGATGCCTTGCCAATCCTACAAGACACGAGAAGTGGCTAGTTGGTTGAGAAGAACATTGTGCATGTAGGCCTGTAGTGAATGGTATTCTGGGAAAACCAGACAGTTGTGAGTACTTGGTCCTTCTCAAGTTTCAATATCTCTTTCCCTGCCTCCTGAAGCTTTACTTCAGGAGGAAAAGGACAACGCTGGAAAACCCAATCTATGGCACATTAACAGTGGAGAATGCTGCTGAAAGTGAAGCCAATTATCTATCCATGTAAACATTCAAGTTGTACCTCTTCATCAGCCCTAATAATAATAATGATAATTTATTTATGCCCCGGACATCTGGCTGGGTTTCCCCAGCCACTCTGGGTGGCTTCCAACTGAATATTAAAAACAATACACTGTCAGACATTAAAAACTTCCCTAAACAGGGCCACCTTCAGTTGTCTTTTAGAAGCAAAATAGTTTTACTTTTACCTGACATCTGCTGGGAGGGCATTCCACAGGGCAGGCGCCACTACCAAGAAGGCCCTCTGCCTGGGTCCCTGTAACCTCACTTCTCGCAGCGAGGGAACCGCTAGAAGGCCCTCGGCGCTGGACCTCAGTATCCGGGCTGGATGATGGGGGTGGAGACGCTCCTTCAGGTATACAGGACTGAGGCCGTTTAGGGCTTTAAAGGTCAGTACCAACTCTTTGAATTGTGCTCGGAAATGTACTAGGAGCTAATGAAGATCTTTCAGGACTGGTGCTTCCAGCATCACTGCATGGGTGTCATGGCTTATGCAGCCAAAACTGCACTGCCCACCCACAAGAGGGAGGCATCAGCAAACTTTGAAGTACAAAAAGGAACCCTAAGGAGGGGAGACGCAAAACAGACAGGCATGGACAATGGCAATGGAATGCTGACTGACTATTGTAGGGGAGGGGAAACAGAAGAATAGGCGACAAGGGGAGCGGAATGGAGTATTGTAGAAAAGGGCACGGCTAGCTAGAATAGGATATCTCTGCACCGCAGCATTTCCACTTGTTCCATATGCCGCTCATCACCAATGGGAGATTCTTCTTTCTCCTCCCTCCCCATCCTACATTTGAAAGCTAAGAAATGTGGCTTGTGTCAATCCAACATGATTGGGGTTCTTTTTAAACTAGTAATAGAGAACATTACAATGATTTACAGAGACACACACTGAAAGTAAATTATGTTGTAAACGCCTGTCCCTTGAGTCAACAAAGAATCACATGGAGGGGAGGGGGAATGCAAGAAGCTTGAAATTCCCAACAGCAAAGGTTGACAGGAAAATATGGTGCTGTTTTTCTATGAGTAAAAGTTACTTTTATGCCGTGTTTTCCCCATGAGAAATTATAAACTTTCAAAGGAATTTTAGTCTCTTGTATGCACACATAAGAGCAATTTATCTGGGCCTGCTCTAGTGGAAATGCTGTTAAGACTTTAAAGCTGTTAAGGGCTGTGGCTGAACTTCATCTAGACTGCTGCTACTTATTTGTTCTTGCTGCCTCATCTTGTCAAAACATTTACTCAGGCTCCGAAGAGTTGCAAGTTGGCAACGTGTTAATAATATTAGAATGCATTTGTGTCGGCCATGTGGCTGCAATATTTCAGTAAATTCGTCACTTATTTAATGAATAATGAATCTGAAAGAGTAGCTATGGAGACAAACAACCATATGTAGTAAATTAAACAAGAACTTGTCAATGTATAGAAACACAGAGTGTCACCAAAGCAATTGTTTCTATTTTATGATGTCAATCAATGACAGACTTCCCTCCTGGCTGGCTTTACATGCATTTTATACCATATATGGATCATCCCTCCCCACACCCCTCCCTTTCCCTCTCTATCATAGTCTATGAGATGGGTAGGAGGTAGAGAGATACTAAGAATTTGGTTTAAAAATGGTTCAAATAAAACAGGATTGCAAACCCCACCCCCCAATTTAGGTTGTTTATAAATCCACTGAACACTGACATTCAGAATATATAGTATAAAAGCAATAATGTTTAGAAAGATATTGCAGAAAAATGTCCCCTCCAGACTGGTGCTTTATTACAGATATGTTCTGCAACATGTTCTTGACACAAGAATAGTGCAGTAATGGTGGATTTACTGTACTTTTGTTTGTTGCGTGATGCTTGCCCAGTGCTACTGTTGTACGGCTGTTGGGGTGTGTGTGTGTTGTAGCACAACAAAAGCAGGTTAAAAAACCCCTGAAACATTTGTAACATACAGGATATGCACTTATTGGAAATGAAGCAGTGTGGCAGCCCTGAAATCTTTACAGGCACGAACGCTACTGAAAGCGGGATTATGTATGACTGCCCTGATAGCACGATAAGCACAAATAATTATCAATGTGCAGTAAGGAGGATGTCTGGAATGCCGCACCCCCTCCCAAAGAACATGGGGCCAACACCATCAATGGCAGTATCGGGTCAAGTTCCAATTTCTCCAACTGGAACAAGGAGGTTGAATTCCTTACAATCCCTTTCTTGGAGGCTGCAGGCATTGCCTGTAAACATACCTAGGAGTGGGGAGTTCCCTGGCTCCTCCTGTCTTAGAGGACTTTCCTTCCTGGGCTGTATTTTGACAAGACTAATCATGTTTCTTGGTTGGCAGATTCCCTAGGATACTATATTGAATAAATACAGTGGTACCTCGGGTTACAAGCGCTTCAGGTTACAGACACTTCAGGTTACAGACTCCACTAACCCAGAAATAGTACCTCGGGTTAAGAACTTTGCTTCAGGATGAGAACAGAAATTGTGCTCCAGCAGCACGGCGGCAGCGGGAGGCCCCATTAGCTAAAGTGATGCTTCAGGTTAAGAACAGTTTCAGGTTAAGAGCAGACCTCCGGAACGAATTAAGTTCTTAACCTGAGGTACCACTGTATAACCTTTTATTACCACAGTATTGTTTCCTGAGTCTTCTTTTGGGTGTAACTGGCAAAATGAAACATGTTTTTCCATTGTGAATCCAAAAACAATGTATAGTCTTATATCACCTTAAATATTTATTGTGGTATAGGGTTTTTTTTATGGAATAGAACCCACTTGCAGAAACTGTTATCTTCACATGGCAGTATATACATATTGGCTATAGAGGAATAAAAAATATATGGCCACAGGGAGGAAGGCCAAATGACCATTCACAACAATGCTTTTCTCAGTAACTGAAATGATAAACAATGGATATTTTATATACCCAGCTAGCTCCCAATTAAATATAACAACATAAAGTTTTCAATCAGTTTCTCTTTGGATAGAATATACTCACCAATCATGTAAACTCAAAAAGATTATCTGTTAATCACTCTGCTATCAAGGCTCTCTAGAACAGTAATTTTGGAACCCACGTCAATATGTAAGGTCCTTCACATACATATTCTTGAGATGTCCTATTTATCAATAATCAGATGAGAAAAAGGAGGGCAGGATTTACTGCTTCCCTTCAAAAGACACATATGTTGTGTTACTATATCACTGCTGCCCATCAAACCAGCTGGCACATCAGTTATGCATTGGGTACCAGAAAATTTTGCTGGCTAACCAATCCACAAAAGAAGAACAATGGCCTGATGTTGGAAGCTGCCAAAGTTGGCAAAGGATACCTCCTTCTTCCCATCATTATACACACAAACCTATATGTGAGTCTCCATTTGGGGCAGAAATATGCTTGAGTTAATCACACTAATCCTGTGAAATCAAACAACATATAATTCAAACACAAGCCTTTTAATCCTTGCTATGAGTTTCACATATGAAAAACCTCAGCATATTCTCATACAATAGAGCTTTGTTAGTGTATACTTCATGTGGCAATTAACCAACATGTGGTCAGTAACATGTCCTCCTTGGTTATGGAAGATATACTCTTCCAAAAAGTTTTGAAGTCTGGATTCTAGACAACTGGCAATATTTAATATGTGGGACCAGATCTCATTCAATATTCAGTACAAAAAACAAGGCCACTTCCAAAGGCAGTGGGAGCTTGGTTCTGGGAACGGGTATGAAAAATGATGGTGCAATCTATCGTTTTGAGCACATAAGGGAACCCTGAAATGTCATGAAATCTCTATTTGATCTGTTGTCACTACTGTTAGTCATATGAAAAATTAACATATTTAATTAACTGCCTGACCAAAGCAGCTGTTACCTTATATAAAACCTTCAACATGGATGCCACTAGATGCTTGGATGTGCCAGTGCAATAGTGGTTTAGGACTGATTATGTTTTCACATCGAATGGCACAGCGTAGCTCCACTTTACAATGCGCTCAAATCAAGATCTTTCTTAAATTTATGATGGAGCTTCAGCTGAAATGGCTTCATAGCATCCAACTTTATATCCAACAGGACACAAGAAAATATATGGCCTGGCCACCCAACTGCTTCCTGCCTTTTTGTGTTCCTGTCATCTAGCCCCCTCCCTGATGCCTAGATCACTGACAGGATTGGCAGGTTGTTTCCTTCTAAGTAGTTGGGCCATGATTTCATTTATAACCAGTTTCTAACATGTGTTACTTCCCTTAAATGTTTCAATTCCCATAAATACCTTTTTTTTAAAAAAAAATTCTTTGCTTGCAAAAAGGCTAAGTTTAAAATGTTAAAGAAACAAGTTTTAAAGCAAACTTGTGAAGCAACTTTTAAAAGAGCAAACAAATAGACCTGATTTAAGTAATGATTTTGCTTGCCCCCCTCTCACAGTACACAATACCAATAGCAGCAGGCCAAGTACAGTGGTACCTCAGGTTACAGACACTTCAGGTTACAGACGCTTCAGGCTACAGACTCTGCTAACCCAGAAACTCAGAAAGGTAAGAACTTTGCTTCAGGATGAGAACAGAAGTTGTGTGGCGATGGCGCAGAAGCAGCAGGAGGCCCCCTTAGCTAAAGTGGTACCTCAGGTTAAGAACAGTTTCAGGTTAAGAACGGACCTCCAGAATGAATTAAGTTCTTAACCCTAGGTACCACTGTATAAACATAAGGTAAAGGTAAAGGAGCCCTGGATGGTTAAGTCCAGTCAAAGGCGACTATGGGGTTGCGGCACTCATCACGCTTTCAGGCCAAGGGAGCTAGCGTTTATCCACAGACAGCTTTCCAGGTCATGGGCCCAGCATGATTAAACCGCAACGGGACACCGTGACGGAAGCCAGAGCACATGGAAACGCTGTTTACCTTCCTGCCACCCTGGTACCTATTTATCTACTTGCACTGGTGTGCTTTTGAACTGCTAGGTTGGCAGGACCTGGGACAGAGTAACGGGAGCTCACTCTGTCACAGGGATTTGAACTGCCAACCTTCCGATTGGCAAGCCCAAGAGGCTCAGCGGTTTAGACCGCAGCACCACCAGTAGTGTCAGGCCAGCTATATGCTGCTGCCCTCCCTCACATTGGTAGTCTTACGCTCCATGAATTTATCTAATCCTATTTTAAAGCTGTCCGAATTGGTGGTCATCACTATATCTTGTTGTGGTAGCAAATCCCAGTAAGTTTAACTATAGACTGAAGACATGCTTTATTTAATCGTTCCTGAATCTTCCAACATTCAGCTTACTTAGAAGATCCTGAGTTCTCATCTTATGAGAGGGAGAAAAATCATTTGTTGACTTTCTCCATGCTATACTTTTCAGTGCTCTCCATGAAGCTCTCATTAATTTGCTGCATACTGTATTAACAAACCATCTGGCAATGACCTTAGCGATTGTCTTCCATATTTGCATGATCTCTCAATTCAGTTCTCATAAATATTCTGTGTTGTTGACCTTCCCTTCCAGATCTAGGGCCTCTTTTCAAAGAAATGAGATAGGAGGTGGTTTGTTGCCTTTCCAAGCAGCTCCCAGCCCTGACTGATACTTTGAGAGGTACAGTTTCCAAAAGATATGAGATAAGGCGTCTTCATCCGGCACATCTGCTTAAATATACCATGATAACAATTAGATAATCCATCTGTTTTTCTTCCAATGAAGTTCATAAGCTAATTCTGCCAACGGACAAATGTTCTCTGTTGGTTTGCACAGTGGCTGCCTTGAACTGCTTCATTTAGGAAAAGTGTGACCCTGGGCAAATGTTCACCTATCCATGCAGGGGATCTTTGTGGGGAGAAAGTCCCCTGTGTGTGAGGGAGTGTGGAGCATTTGCTCCCCAGCAGCAGTTTTCCTGAGCATAGTTTTGCTCAGGGGAGCAAATGCTCCACACTCCCCCACAACAAACACTCTGTGAGGTGAGTGGGGCTGAGAGACTTCAAGGAAGTGTGACTGGCCCAAGGTCACCCAGCAGCTGCATGTGGAGGAGCAGAGACGCGAACCCGGTTCCCCAGATTACAAGACTACCGCTCTTAACCACTACACCACACTGGCTCTCTAAGAACTAAACAAGACACGAGCCCTGTATCTCACAGGCTTAAGACCAGAAACTTGTGTGGTCCTTCTGTGACCTAAGACTCAAGCATTCTTTGTTTACGTCTTTTTTTATTGCACCTTACTTCAAACATTCATTTTAACATGCAACCCATCTGTCAAGCTATGTTTGCCACAGCACTCCTAATGCATGCGTGCCCCGTCCTCCAATTTGGCAGTCCACACCTTTAACTAGGGCTAGAGCTGCAGAGCAATAAACAGGCTTCTGCAGTTTCAAGCATTAACAAAGCTCAAAATGTGAAAGATACTTCTCTGAAAAGGAAAGGAAAGGAGGAAGGAATGAGGCTGAGGGCTGGCAAGCCAAAAGAAGAAAACTAAAGAGTGACACAGGAAAATACACAGGGCTTTGACAGCTTCGAAATGTCCATAGTAGCAAGGGGCAAACATGGTAACGCAGTCTCCTTTCAATTATGTCAGTTGGACGGCAGTCTGATGCACGTTTTCTTGGAAGTAACCCGTGCTGAACTCAAGATGGAGCTTGGTTACGAGTAGGTTTGCATATGAGTGCACTGTAAAGTTCTCTCCCCCCCCCCCTTAAAATAGCAGTCTATTGAAACAAATCCATGTAAAAATTCTTTAGCTTGATAGGGAAAAGGCTGGCTGTGTTTTAGTTAGTTACAAATATCCCCCCAAGTGTAGACAAATGTGAGGTTCTGTGTTCCAAACTTCCCTATAAAACTGCAACTTTCCCTCAGATTACATGAACAGTGGGAATATAAAAAAAACTTGGGGTGCGGGAAAAGAAAGTTACTGCTTTACATGAAATATTTAAATCGCATCAGGAATACTTTTCTGGCATTAAAAATAAACAATAACGTTTCTTCCTAGTCATGGTTCAGTTGGATTCTTTAAAAATTAATTATTACTTCCTTAAATATTTGATTAAATGAGATTTGGGTGGGTTATCAACAGCCAAAAAAAAGCCTCCAGTCTCTGACATGCACATACATACAATACTGTTGTATATAAATAAAGCACAGAATTGAATGTCTCTTTCCTCTGGCAGCTCAGAATTGCTAGATCTTTTCGTTTTCAATGAACAAAATAGTATTAGCTGCAGAAATCCTAATAAAGTGAGGGTCGGGAAACGAAATGACTTTCTAAAATATCTGGGACTTTCTTATCAAGTTAACATATTTCACGTTCTAGAAAGGCCACATTACTTTTTAAAAATCATTGTTAATTAGGATTTGGAGATAAGAGCTTGGAAATTGGAATAAATTGCAGGACAAATGAGGTTTATTTTACATTCGGTGGACAAGGCTTTGTGTGCGCTGCAAACGCCCAAGTTAGCAAGGGAAGGTTAAATCCCATGGAGTGTCCTAAGAACACTACAACAATTAACTATTATCATAAAAAGTGAATTACTATATTGATACGGAGGAACTGATAAGTATAATACTGGGTATAAGCAGGAAAAGAACATATGTTTTTAAATATTCTCATTTTCAAAATTAATCTTTCTCTCAAGATGCTGTCCCCTGGAGTATTTATTATTTATGGGCCTGAAGCCTGCTTAGTTCCTCCTCAGTTGCAGCGTCATGGCCTTTGGGATGGTCCAGTCATAACCTCAGTCACTGTTCTTATGCTTAGTAAAGGTG
The DNA here is from genome assembly GCF_965153285.1 of Podarcis tiliguerta. Classification (NCBI taxonomy): domain Eukaryota; kingdom Metazoa; phylum Chordata; class Lepidosauria; order Squamata; family Lacertidae; genus Podarcis; species Podarcis tiliguerta. The sequence continues at coordinate 36,757,958 of NC_139534.1, forward strand.
GGAGACAGAGAATTTGTGGGTGTTGTGGAGGAAGCTATTGAAGGAAATTAGAATGTGACATAAAATGTTTGAAGTGCAGTCGTACCTTGGTTCGCAAACAGAATGCGTTCCAGGAGTCCTTTCGGCTCCCAGAACCATTAGAAAACTGGAACACTCACTTCCAGTTTTCGATCGTTTGGGAGCCAAAACGTACGAGTTCCAAGGCATTCGGCAACCAAGGTACGACTGTATTGGATTGGGGGCTGGTTTAGATGGCTTCTGAACAAATTGGCTCCTGAATGTTGCAAACCCAGAAGTAAGTATTCCGGTTTGTGAACGTTTTTTGGAAGCCGAATGTCCGTTTCGGCTTTTGAAATTGTTTCTGGGGACAATCAGCCAATCAGAAGCTATGCCTTGGTTTGCGAATGTTTTGGAAGTCGAACGGACTTCCAGAATGGATTGAGTTCGGGAACCAAGGTACCACTGTAAACTCAGGTAGAAAGGATGGGGAGGTAGGTGAAAGCTGTTATAGGAAGAAGTGAATGTAAAAAGTGGGGTAAAAGAAATTAGTAGGGGTTGGGGGAGCTTGGAGCCACCTCTTAGGGGCCAGGGGCCCTCCCCCCAATAAAATATTTGAGAGGTCCATGCTCCCCAAAGTTAATGGGCATTGCCATTCAAATAGTAAGTGTGCGCTGCATCATGTGACTGATTATGTAGGAACCTGCCCCCCAATATTTGATTCAAGTTGGCACCACTGGAAGAGGAGTAAGATATAAGTTGAGTGTGAAAAAAGAAAGGGGAAGATAGGTAAAAAATACTTTTAAGAGGCATGCAGGGATGAGAAGTGGGAAATATAAAATAAAAATAAAAAGCATTCTCTACTCAAAGCATTTGTATCAGCAAATTCTGCCTAAAATGGGGAGGCTGTCACACTATCTCCAGATCCAACATCTCGTGATTCCACTTTCTTACATAATATCAATCCCAAACTTTTCTGGTGTGGGATGCTTCCAGAAAATATCAGTATTAGGCATCTTGCGTCTTCACCACGAGCTATTTGCTGTAATGTATTATTTGATTAAGACATTTTGCAATCTTGTCTTGCTTTTCCCCCTTAAAAAATGGCCAACGACATTCACAGTGCGTTAAGGCTCCAGTTACTGATAGCTACACGTCTTGGGTTGCCTTGGGAGCAATGCCACATCACATCATGTTGTGCCATTCCTAAAGCATTCCAGGATGCATGGGTGGCGGGAAGTGGCCAAAGCAGTCTCCAAAGTTTTGCACCAGCCGAACTTCTCAGCAAAACCTAATAGGTTGGCTCTCTCCCCAAATTTGGAGAACTTTCATCTGCCACCATGGAAGAATAACACACCCCCCCACACACACATTCACAGAGCAGGATATTATTTTTGAGGGAGAGAAAACTATGCAGGATTTTGTCCCAGCCTTCTTCAACTTCATTATATAAAGTGGCAGAATATCAACATTTCTTAAAAACTCATTTTGAAATTTTACTATGTTGTTTGCAATTGGAATGAAATCCTGATAGATTCCTTTTTTAAAAAATAAATACATACATACACAATATGCACTTCTTGAGAGCTCATCAAGATAATATTTAAGTTCTGTGAGCCGTTTTTCCTGCAACATTTTAGGCTTCCTGATCTAGACTACTGAAGAGGGTGGGGGAAGCAGTTTCTTTCTGGCAGAAGTTTCCTCACATTCATATTAGTAGCATGGGCATCTCAGTCCAAAAATAAAACTCGAGTGAACTGAAGAGGCTAAATGACGTACTCCTATTTCCATAGTATTTGAATAGTGGCACCCAAATAACAAGTGCTAAGCAGGGGAAGGAGGAAGAAAGACTGGCAGAGTTATCAACTATGTCATGCAAGAGTGTGAAAGAAAGTAGCTTCTTTGATGCTTAATGCTAAGCTCTCTTCCTGTTTCAGTGTCATCCTTAAATTCTTCAGCTGAACAGTTCTATACAGTGCTAAAGCACTCAGACTGGTCGTTCAGGAAGCCAGGGACAGGCAATGGCTTAGGAATAATGTTTCCGTAATTGAACATTTAGGAAAAGGAAGCTGATGTGCACATTTTTGATTTTGCTATTCAGCACAGATTTGGGTCCCTCCTGAAATCTCGTACGGTCAATCGGAGGGCTCTAGGAAGTGGCACTTGAGAGGCTGAGGGGAGAGTTGGCCCCAAGCCATGAAATCTGCCCCAAATGCCAAATAAATTATTTTTGCTGCAAAATAATTTTGGATAGGAGAGCTGTTTCGACAGCCAAGTGGAACTGTTTAAGTTGGCCAGACTGACATGGTGGTGGCTAGTTGATCCCCTGCATTTAATCTCATTCCAAACTTCTCCTTTTGCCCTATGGAACAAAATGCTTCCAACAAAAGTACTAGGCAAGTGATCGTGGCTCCCACAGAAGTAGGTTAGAAAAGTTGCCTAGCTGCTGTAAATGGGCATCAGTCTAGCTGATGATTTCCAGATGGGCACACAATTTCTTTTAGACAAAAAGTTATGGGTGCTAGCAGTAGAGCACCCATCCTTCTCTCTTGACACTATCAGGGTGAAGAGCTTTACCAACACAAAAAAGAATTAGTCTCTTTGCACTTAGATCACTAGATGTTTTAAATCAGCATCTTTCAACTGAATTATCAATTAGATTAATTGGGTTGGATGCAGAGTTGCCATCTGACAAATAAAAGGCTCGACCTGTTTCCAGAATGGGCTCTGATTCAGCACTGGACCAAGGAGAAAGAGATTTTTATCGATTCCCCCTTCTCTCTGTAACCACCAGCACCAAGAGCCCATGCATATCCCCAATTCTTCCATCTGTAGTGTTCCCTGGGTTCTGTAAAGAATAATGCCAGTCTTTCAGTTGTTTCTCGGTACAGTGGTACCTCGGTTTAAGAACAGCCCTGTTTACGAACTATTTGGTTTACGAACTCTGCAAAACCAGAAGTAATGTCCTGGTTTGCGAACTTTACCTCAGTCTAAGAATGGAAGCCGAATGGTGGAAGGGCACCAGCGGTGGGAGGCCTCATTAGGAAAGCGCACCTCGGTTTAAGAACATTTACGGTTTAAGAATGGACTTCCGGAATGGATTAAGTTTGTAAACCGAGGTACTACTATACAGTGAGCCCATCCTGCTACTGGAACATATGCTAAGTCGGGAAACAAGCTCAGATGTTTATTATTTAGCATCTCTGTTGATCATGGGAACCAAGTTAAATTGGTGTTGGCCCAGACAACCAGCCAGCTACTTTCTCAGTAAACAGCCTTGGAGTGAATATATTGTTCTTTGTGGCTTTCTCTTATGAGACAGGAGGGATCGGTCCTTCAAAGGAGGAGTCCAGAGAAATATAAGCCTACCCACTGCTCCAAAGTGTTACCTCATTTCCCTACTGTCAGTTGCCAGAGATTGTTCCCAGTCAGAACGGCTGTGATATCACATGATAAAGATACTTAAGTTACTTGCTGTGCAACATGTGAGACAGTGATGTTGTAAACTGCCCAAAGTAATCTGAGGAGATCTACTGCCTGAACTTCTGCAGTTGTGGTGGTGATTTCCAGTTCCAAAACAGACAGCAAATCTCTACAAGATAGGAGTTTAAAATCTACAAGATACAAGTCTACAAGATAGTAGTTTAAAATCTGTAAATGGAAAGAGAGAAAAATGAAAGTTCCACGTGTGCTGCAGCAAATGCAGGTCTAAAGGCAGGAAAAGGTGGCTTTTGAGGAAAGAATTAGGAGAGAAAGTTTCAATCTCAAAGCTTTTTAGGCATGAGGAAATCAAAATACCGTATTTTTTGCTCTATAAGACTCACTTTTTCCCTCCTAAAAAGTAAGGGGAAATGTGTGTGCGTCTTATGGAGCGAATGCAGGCTGCACAGCTATCCCAGAAGCCAGAACAGCAAGAGGGATTGCTGCTTTCACTGCGTAGCGATCCCTCTTGCTGTTCTGGCTTCTGAGATTCAGAATATTTTTTTTTCTTGTTTTCCTCCTCCAAAAACTAGGTGCGTCTTGTGGTCTGGTGCGTCTTATAGAGCGAAAAATACGGTACCTACTGCCTTCAAGGGTAAATGTATGCATGACTAGAACTTACAAAGTATAAATATAAGGCAGATTTGGAAGACTTATGTGAAATATGAATCTGATTAAGGAAACCTGGAAATATTTGCAGGTAAAATGAAAATGTTCCTAAAATTCCAATCCTTTTGCAATGGCACATACCTGCTTTTGGCATGTATAAATCTGACAAGTTATTTAAGGATATAGCCTCATTTGGATCTAGACGGTTGAATGATTTAGATGCAATATGTTAACATTTTATACCCGGGTAGTATAAATGACCCCACTTGCTTACAATACATAAGAAATATTCCCCTTTCCAATGTTCCTTCTACTTGGTAGGTGGTCAATTTATGTCCTGGTTTGCTTGCAATTATAATACCATACACACACTTTGACTCAACATATTCCTCAACACTTCTTCCTCCCTTTCTCTCACTCGCTGTCTCATCAGTTAATATACACCTCATCCTCACACCATATTTAAAATCACTGCATAATTCATTTTATATAGGAACACATTTACTAGGCTGCATTTATTGGAGTGGTGTTGTAAGGGGGAGACTTCTGTTTTGAATTCAACCTTTCCTTGTCAATATGCAATACAATCGCCTTCCTTTTCTTTTACTGATTTCCTTGCAACCTCCTCTCCTATCTCACTATTATGCCTTTGGGCATTCACCCATGTATAGGAAGAATAAATGGGCAGTGGAGGGATTAACCATTGTGTTACACATACTATAGCAAAGTAGGATTTCTGGCAAACTGAGGGTTTATGCAATTATGTGTTTGATGCTCAGTACTACGTATATGACCCCTTTCATGAGCTCCTTTAAAATTCCAGTGTGCCTCTATCACACAACAGGGGAGTACTGGCCATGTTCCTTATAGTAGGACCATTCAAATGCCCCTAGCACCCTCAGAGCTCCCCAAAGCATGAGGAGGGAAAAGGTCAAAGCCTTTTCATGCTAGGACCCATGTCAGATTTGACATCAGGAGACACGATAGTGTCAAGTTCTACATCAAGTAGATAGTGTCAAGTAGATAGTGTCAAGTTCTACATCAAATTCTACAAGAAAGTGGATTCCACCTAAACATTAGGAAGAACTTCCTGACAGTAAGAGCTGTTCGACAGTGGAATTTGCTGCCAAGGAGTGTGGTGGAGTCTCCTTCTTTGGAGGTCTTTAAGCAGAGGCTTGACAACCATATGTCAGGAGTGCTCTGATGGTGTTTCCTGCTTGGCAGGGGGTTGGACTCGATGGCCCTTGTGGTCTCTTCCAACTCTATGATTCTATGATTCTATGATCAAGTACTGTTCAATTAATTAACTGCATTGGCATTCAGTCTGTAGTTATATTATCCATTTTACACCAGAAGGAGGATGCTGTACCTGTAGAAACCCTCTGAACTACTCTCAGGCTGCATCCAAGTTAGCCAGCTGCCTGGGCTCTTGGTTTAGAGCATGTGTGCTAAATTAGAAGTTGCTTGGTAAACAGATTCTTTTCTTGAGGACGCAACATAATACAACATAGACTCTGCTAACACCTGTGATATTGACATGAACTATTCAGGGATTATCCTTTCCCCTCCAATGCCCATTAAAAAGGGGAAAGAGTTCTAAAACATATGTAGAGTGCCATGGCCTCCCCACTGGGAAACTAATACCTACAAATCCATGGACAAATTTGAATAGGATAATCCTTACTCCCATAATTTGAGGCTGAAATACTTGGCAAATTTACCTGACAGAAAGCCCTGCTGAATAAATGAATTGCAACCTTCTTCTGGATAGAGTCTACTTCAGGGAACATTCTTATAACCTTTCTCCTTTGGTGATATTTTCCTCTACAATGCATAATTCTCAATCTCCTGCACATTTCTCCATTTGTAATTATATTTACAGTATAATCTTAAACCTGCTTATCAGTCCCTGATATCTAATTGATGAAGGGTGGTTTTAAAGTGTTTTAATTAATAAATAAATGCTCAGAAATAAGTTACTCTGAGTACTTTGGGATGAGTGTGCACATAATTTCATTCATAGTTAAATGTTTTGCTTAAAATGGAAGTGAAAAAGAAGTCTAACAGAACAATCCTAACTCTAGAAAGTTGGCAGAATTTATGATGACATAGATCACACCAGCTTAAGTTGTCCCTATTCCAGACTCTGCTCAGGATCAAGTTAGAGGAATTCAACTTTCACCACCCTTTCTGCCGACTGTGTTTCACTGGGTTGCTAGGTCATGTGACTGAGGTGAAGGGGCTTAGAACAGATGTAAGATTCTTCTTGCCCTGCATTGCCTATGCCACTCCCCTAAAACATCCCTTTTGGGGAACATACACCAGTGTAAATCACACTGGCTTCAGGACCACTGGATAAACTGGGGCGAGGGAGTTAAGCCTATATCATAGTTTATTTGAAACAGATGAATGGTAGTACAATTGCAATGTTTTTCAATTCTGTATTAGCATGCTCATCGCAGTGCTAGCAATTCTTCATTTCAGATAAAAGGAGTAGTTACACATATAGCCAAACTCTCACCTCAGAAAATATTTGCCATATGGCAAATGAATCCATTAAGGCAGGCAGAGGAGACTACAACTGGGTTAATCTGAGGCTAATTTTGACCATGTTGATTAGTATAGCCTGACTTGTTATGCATCAAATTCAGATACCTAGAACAACAAGAATGAAATACATTTGAATACATAAAACAGGTGACAACGTGTTTGAATTTGGCATAACATAATGAGCTGCATTTTCATTTGAAATGTGTCAAAATAAAATACCACAGGGAGATTGGATGTCTTATCGAATCTCTTATAATGGGCAACATAACCAAAATGTGAGAAATCAGATGAAGTTTTTTTAAGAAGAAATGTTTATGTATCACCTTTCAAGAGTAACTACAAAGTTTTGCTACTATGAAAAGCCAGGATCACTAAGTACCCAACTTTTCTGAAATGTATTTGCCCATCATCATGTAGCTCTAAGATTATTATTTTTTCAGGAACAAGGTCTAGAAGTATACAGAACTATGTTTTTTCTGTGCCCTTACCCCTTCCCTGGCCAGGTGTATCAACCTGGTGTGCACCATCTGTTTCAGACTACAAGTCCCATCATCCCTGACTAATGGCCATACTGGCTGGTGCAGATGAAAGCTGAAGTCCAAAACATCTAAAGGAACTAGGTTGGGGATGACTAAGTTATATCATTAAGGTCATTACAGTAAATATTACCTGTTTATGTATTGCAAAGCTGCTGTTGGAGACACAGGAACAGACCTAGAAGAAACAACTAGCAATTCAGTTCCGGAAACAACAAACAATTACTTTATGCTTGCAAGAAAAGCTGCTTTTCTCAAGTGAATATCACAATTTTGTGGATTAGCCTTCTACTTTTGGACATACTGCCCCACTGTCATGTTTCTATCCCTCTTAAGAAGGCTTCATTCCCATGGTACTTGGGTAACACCAGGTTACCAACTAGCAGGGCAAATAATATTTGTTTATTTCCCGTCCTTCACCTTAAGGCCATATAATATAAGAGCCCCCATGAAGGAAATATACCTGCCTGAGCACATTGCTGGTTCTGACATGTTTTACCTAGCCAAAAATAGTTAAGGAAAAAGGCCTGAGAAAATGTTGTTGTTGTTTAAATTTATGGAGCCCTTTTTTCTGGGGGGGACACAGTGGTATGCATACCCCTAAATATTTTGTGAATCTAAGTTTAGCAATTTAAAACATTTAAAATGTCTGACACATATCCTAACAGCTAATAATTTCATGGTTGCCGGCTACAACGTATTTCAGTCATGGAATGCCAAGGTGAACAGATGTCAACAGCAGAGGTATTCTTTGCATCATCTGTGACACAATGCCAGTGTTGCACTAGCAGCACAGCATGCAGTGTTGCACTGACCCTACAAATTGATCCTGAGCATTAGGAAATACAGCAGCCAGAGCTGCTTTTTCTCATTCAAGCCCCTTCTGGCTCCTTCTTTCAGTGAGCCTTTCAGCTTTGGATGCTGGCACTGGCTTCTGATGAGAAAAGGAGTCCGCACAAGAGTTTTCCTCAGTGGGGAAACGAAGCTAAAACAGAGCAGGGTGTGACAACAGACTTCCTAGAAACAAAACTCCAAATCCAACTACGGTGATTTTGAAGCCTCAGTATTTCTACCAGCATCTACCCGTGTAGTACTTTGTGTTCTCAAGATAAAATAAGCAAGACAAGCTTATCTGAGAAGTATGTAAACAACAACAACCACCGTGATTAAAAAGACCCTTCTTTAATGGTAAACAGATACCTCTGACTAATTCTTGTAGGCTAAATAGTCACCGTATTTGGCAGTGGCACACAAGTTATCTCTGTGTGTGAGAGGGGGGCAGGGAGGCAGTTATTATTATTTTTAAATAGAACTTAATCCAGCTTTGAGCTGGATTAATTCCCAGCGAAGCTTGGGGACAGACAGCTGTTTCTCTTCTGGCTAGAAACTTCACCCTCCCGCATCTTTGCATACACATATGTGTCAGTATCCTCACTGTACCCCTCTTCCTTGCCTCCCCTGTGTGCAGGATGGTAGCATCCTCCGCGTTGCTTGAAAGGAACGTGTGTGACAGTTGGACACCTTTCTCGTTTGGGCTTGGAGTGAGGCAGGGTTTCGTGTTATTGTTTTTGAAGCTCCCTGGCTCATCTGGAGATGGAGGTGGGGGGAAGGATGAGTGTTTGCAAAGGAGATAGTTGACAGGGAAATCAGTATTAGCCTCTAGGGCAGCACAACCAGATAAATCCTGCGCTGGCTCTTATGACTGAAATGCTGGAGAAAAAAGAGAAAGAGAGAAGGAGGGAGAGAGAGGGAGAAAGAGAGAAATGAAGGCCTGAAGTGTTTATGCACCTTAGGCCTTGAGGTAAGTTAAAGTGAAACATGAGAGGGTGGAAAAGAAGGAGGGTAGCAAATAATGCACATGGCATACTCCAGGGATAAAAATGTACTCTCATGCTGAGTGCAGAGGTTACTCATATCTCAAGGTTTGCAAATGCTTTTATTTATTCATTGGCCTAGACACCCCAAGAAACCTGTCTGCAGCCAAGTGAATTGCATGGCACTGATGCTCTGTGGACAGTTGGCATGACACGCATTTATTCTATAATAGTCGTAACATAGTAGATGTGAAATGCTAGATGATTTTCAAAGCCGTGATTGGGGGTAGGAGTGGGGGGATATCCAGATAAAACATCTGGAAGGCTTTCAATCTTTTTCTAGGTCTCCCATGTTTTGTTTTCTGTTATCTAGCTAATGTACAGAAGGCAGAACGTACCTTAAAAGTGCCTCAGTGTGTGTTTATTCTTGCTTTTTTTTACAGTCAGACTTGGAAAATTAATAATTTAATGTTCTAATATTAGCTGTCATCTAAGCTATGATAAAATTAATAATTCATCCAATTTATATCCAACAAATGGCACCTTTTTATTGTGGATGAGAGAGAGCCTCTTTGCTACGGTTGAAGAGCTGGAATCAAGGAGTAACTGTTTTCCTTCAGATCAAATGCACTTTTCAGAACATAATTTGATTCCATGTATAGTTGTCTCTCTTTTTTAAAGCTTTAGTTACAGCTTGCTGAGCTTATCTCCCCTTTTAACCAATAGCTTCCAATCCTGACACAACAGGTAATTTCTCATAATGTGTAGTAAGGGCCATCTTTACCCGGGGGTGCAAGGGGTGTGGGGCACCCGGGTGCCGAATTCTGGGGGGCACCAGGCACCTACTGCTGAAGCTGCCTAATCTCTTAACTATCTACCTGTTATGAAATAATAAATAATTTTGATCAAGCTAGAGAAATTATATATATATATATATATATATATATATATATATATATATACACGTATGTATTACTGAAATGTCTACCTACTGTTTCACTAAAGGACTTTTGACTTTGTGTGCTCATTTACCAAAGACATGCCACACCAGTGGTGGCACTTGTCATTCACAACAGCGGCGCTTGTCAGACTCAATGGCAGTGCTTGTCATTAACTCTTGAAATTAACTCTTACATCAAAATATTATGTTACATATTGTACCGAGCTGCTATGTGGCAGCGGGGTCAGCGGCACCTTTGACATGACTGATATTTCTCCCAAGCAGGTGCCTAAACAATACTTATAAGTTTAGGTGTGCTGGTGTTGTATACTTAAGTATAAGTATTGTAAATAAATGAGCAATTAAAAAATGTTTCTTTTTCCTCCCTTCTTTCATAAACAAGAGATAAGGCGTAAGCGTGGTGTCTGACATAAGCATAATAAAAGTTAATTTGGGGGTGCTGGGCAGATCTTTGCATCCCGGCAGCACATATGCTAAAGACAGCCCTGTGTGCAATGGGAATAGACGTCCATAAAAATATCACCCATAGGTGTAACCCTTCCCTCTTGCGAACAAGTGCAATTGCTGGGTTTGAAAGCCCTTTGGAAGCTTGTTACTGAGAGGTCTTCTCACTTTGGTGTACTTCTAGCCTGCATATGTCCCCAGTGTGAATTTAACTTTGGGAACCAGAAAGTTTGATGCATAAAGTGGACTAAGTCAAAGAGAGGCTCCAAACATTCAAAAAGTAATTGTTGTGGTCTTTTGTTAACTACAATAAAAACTCTCTGACTGAAAAGTTTGAAAAGAAGGAGGAACACAGACACTATGGCTATGCTCTCTTTCTATGGGACTTTAAGGCTTGTTTGGATTATGGGCCTAGATAGATAGATAGATAAAGACAGCTTGTCTTTAAAAGATTCATACTTCTACTTTAAAAAATTCCTGGTAGATTTGGAGATCTAATAGCAACATATTTTCTCTTCTGCCCTTGCTATAAATATAAAAGATGCATTTAGTGAGTGTAATTTTTGGCTAGTATCAACATGTATTGATTCTAAGGATAAAAATTGACTTGGCTAGTGGACTTGACCTCACTTTCCCTCTATATTTACTTCTTGAGTCAATAGGGCTGGAAACTGATCTGACAGGAGTCAATAATGCTTTAAATTCTAAAAACTAACTGCTTTGCTGTAAAGAAACCATTTTCTATTCAACAACTACCTCTGTTAAGAAGTCTGAACAAGTGTAACAATTTACTGTACACACGCCAATGTGGGAAAATTGTCCCGTTTGGTAACAGCTTCAACACCAGGTCCACAAAGCAGCTATGCAACTTCAGGCCAACAATTTCAGACCTGACTCAGGAGCATTTAAAATGTTTAACAGTGACCTTTTCTACCTTTTATCTCTCACTCTCCCTGCAGCGTGGGTGGCACTGTGGGTTAAGCCACAGAGCCTTGGACTTGCCGATAAGAAGGTCAGTGGTTCGAATCCCTGCAACGGGGTGAGCTCCCGTTGCTCCTGCCAACCTAGCAGTTCGAAAGCACGTCAAAGTGCAAGTAGAGAAATAGGTACCACTCTGGCGGGAAGGTAAATGGCGTTTCCGTGCACTGCTCTGGTTCACCAGAAGTGGCATAGTCATGCTGGCCACATGACCCGGAAGCTGTATGCTGGCTCCCTTGGCCAATAAAGCGAGATGAGCGCCGCAACGCCAGAGTTGGTCACGACTGGCCCTAATGGTCAGGGGTCCCTTTACCTTTTACTCCCTGCATAATCTTTGAATTCTGCTCTTAGGAACTGAAGAAAAGGCCCTAGAGTCTAGAAAATGCAGGCTGGAGATGCTGGGGCCACGTCAACTTCAGACTCTGGAGATACACACATATCACTAGCAGACCCTCCAACTGCCCCTATTTTCCAGGGACATCCCTGATTTAGAGAAGCCATCCCAGTTTCTGATTTGATCACAGAATGCCCCACTTTTCCTAAGGATGCCCCTATTTTCATTAGAGAAATGTTGGAGGGTATGGAGTTATCCAACCCCCAAGCTGTCTGAAGGCGATCCTATATAGTGAAGGTTTTTTAAAAAAATGTTTAATGTTTTGTGGTGTTCTTATATATGTTGGAAGCTGCCCAGAGTGGCTAGGACAACCCAGTAAGATGTGTGGGGCATAAATGGTAAAATTATTTTTATGGAATGGGATGTCCCTATTTTAATCAGAGAAATGTTGGGGGTATGCACTAGTAGGGAGAAAGTTACCATTATGATGATCTGTATTCTTATCTCACTCCCTTGTGCATTTTCTTTGCGAAAAACTAATAAAGGGGGAAAGTATTTTGGGTTTTAAAACTATGTCACTTCCTATCATGTTTCCTAACGTATATTTGCCTTTCTCTGTTTTGCAGACAAATATCGGCTATGCTTCTGCCCTTAAGAGTTCATAGAGGCTTCACACTTATTTCTCTTTTCATTGACCTTACAACCACAGCAAATGCCTCCATGCCCTTTTAATAAAGTCTTCCAGCTGTGTGTCTCCTCCCTTCTTTCCAGCTTGTTTAGAATGCAGATTAGCGTTGCCTTTCTGGTACGTATCACAAATTTGATCTGCTAGTCACTGTAAACTGTGAATTAAGAAGAGGCCATAGTACAGCTCTATTAGCACTTCGCTTTAAGGGTATTTTGAATTGTTGGACTGTTTCTGACTGCCCCCAAGGTAGACATGCACACATTGGATATATTGCCATGACACGCCACCCGTGCGCATTCTGTGGCCTGGTTTACATGTGTATGTTCAAGTGATGACTGTGACATCAAGTGATGATTTACATGGGTGACTGAGTCATCACATACCTATGGTTTTGGGGTACCAACTGACCAGAAAAAGGACCCACAGAGTTTTGGAGGGTTCCCTCCCCCCAATTACCAAATGAGAGGTAAAAGACAGATTTCCTTCCCTTTAGAAATGAAATTTTATACTCATTTCTAAAAACATTGTGTGTATACATCTCTCTCTGGCCATATTTATGCTGTGGCTTTGTGGTCCACCTTTCAGAAATTCCCCACAGAATTCCTGCTAGTCTAGGGATTCTCCAAACTTCCACTCTTAGTGCCCCTTGCAGGACACAGCAGCAGACAGCTGGGGAAGGAGAGTATAAATGTACCATGTCTGTTAGGGATGAGGGAGAGAAAGAAAATGGGAAAGAGATGTGGGGTGCACTTGTGTGTGTGGATAAATGACAGTAGGACAAAAAGTGGTGTGTATGTGTGAAACACAGAGGTGATACGATATATGAGTGGGAAGGAGAGTAAAAGATGGGTGGGTGTGAAAGAGAAGCTAGGATGATTGTGCATGACCATGAAACACAGGGGTGTGTACATTTACGAAATTGCGTTTTACCCATGGGTGCACCTGATATGAAGCCTATGGCTTGGCTCATTTCTTTCCTGAGTTCTCTACATGGGTTTTGACTCTGCTGCCATGTAAGCCACAGTTAGGGCCAGGGTGAAAATCCACACACACATGGGACCAGTCATCCTTAATGACTGCAGGGGAGAAGACTTTAAGGAACATAAATTATTTTTTTCAAAAACAAAACATTTTTGTGAGGATTGGACTTACCTTTAAAATGGGTAGCTAAAGATTTTTCTTTTAAAGAAAAGGTGAGGAAGCAGAGTTTTCCTCCAAGAAAGCCTGTAGAGATGATGTTATGTCACAACATAGCACCCTTACTGTCAGAGCTGGCTCCGGGTCCCAGCTCACCAAGGACCCACGCTAGCCGGTAGTACAGTATCAAAGTCTTTATTGAAGAATAGTCTCCATTTCCAAGTCTCAGCGTCCCAGCTCTACGTCTGGACTTTAGACCGGCGAAGCTCTGTCTGAGTCTCCGCCCCCTGTGCACCAGTTTAAGACTCTAATCTTACTCCACCTCTTCCTTCTCTCTCTCTTCCTCTGGGTCTTACTACCCCCCGGGGTCTCTTCCCTCCTGGACTCTTCTGACGCAGACGTTGACCCCTCTGACTCCTCCCCCTCTCTTCGGCGGGCTTTAGGACCTGGCTCCCTACCCGGGCTGCCCACCTTGCCGCCCTCCTGTACATTTGAACTTGGCGCGCGCGCGCGTTTAACTTTCCTGATGACCGTTTCCTCGCTCCCTGACGAGGGTGTGGCCACTCCTGCCTCACGTTCTCCCTCTGCCTGCACGCTCCCTGATCCCGATGCCTTGGACTCCTCCCCTCTACTGCCCTCTGGGGGGGACGCTGGTCCGGATTTCCAGCTGCTACTCTCTGAGTCCCCTCTGGCCCCTTCTTCCCGAGGTGTCCCCCTGGGCACTCCCCTTGCCCTGACTATGGGGGCCCCTTTCTGTGAATCCTCCGAGTCACTGGAGAGACTCAGAGACCTCGGACTACTGTCGTAGCTGACATTTCCTTCGGACTCCTCCCCCTCGCTCTCCGTTTCCTCCCTCTCCTGTGACTCTGCTCCTGAACCCCTGACACTTACCATTGAGGCTTTCTGGCTCAAGTTATGAAGGTATGCCACTAGGTTGAGGAGTGCAGTCATGCTACTGTCAATGTGGCCAATTTCAGAAGCAAGGAATTTGTTTCCCTAAACTTTTTAGCTTGAATGCTCAGTCCCAAATTGGCTGGGTTTTTGTTTGTTTATTTGTTTGTTTTCACCTATATGCAATTATGTCCGTATGAAAATTACTCCTTTGCCACAGGTGTATCCCTTTGACTCAAGCCACAGTTCAATAGAATTATTTCTGTGTAAACGCAAGTGCATATCTACCTTCCAGAATGGCAGTCATTGGTTTAACTTTTTAAATTCGCCAACATAATTAGAAGTTTCCAATTTCAGTAGCAGTAGCATTCTTGTAATTGTTGAAAAGTTACAAAGTAATACAGCATACACTGAACAAAGTGTCTGGAAGTAAAAGTACAAATAAGGCTGCACATTTTCCTTCCTAAATTCAGGCTCAGTTCCCCACTTAATGTAGGCAGTTGTTAGAGATATAGATTTATGCACTATTCCTAGCAAAGATAATCTGTTGTAGCATGGTAAATGGTCATCTGGGACCATGATGGAGCACTTAGATGACCACCATGTTCACATCTAAAGCCAAAACAATGTGAATGGGGAAATTAGCCTTAAAGTGGCCCTGAGATCATGATGATGTAGGATGCAATGCTTGCTTAATGACGCCCTGATTAACACATGAAAATAATGTGCCAGGTTGCTGCTTGAAAAGACAATCATCTATATCATGTGTTGGGAACCTTTGGCTCTCCATTGGTTGTTCCATCAGCGTCACCAAGTATGGCCAATGGTAGGGGATGGTGGGAGATATAGTTCAGTGACCTCTGGAGGGCCAAAGTTTTCCCCACAACTGATCTATGCAGTACTTGATGACAGATGAAGGTAAAAAATGATGCTCGCAAGATTTAGCTTTCAAATCTATCATAGAGCACCAGGTGGAAAAATGTTTCGCACTGATAGCTTAAAGTACACTGGCAATCCAAGTGGACCAGAACTGCCAATACTGCCAAAAACTGTGTAGTGTGCAAATGGCCCTCTGATTGCTATAATGTCATGCTTGAACATGCCGCAGAAGGCTTTGCAATTTTCTCCCAAAAAGTACGTGATGCAAAGTATTTGTAGCTCCTCTGCATTGTTTACTTTTCTCTCTGTTATTGTATTATCCTTTTAAAATCCCTTTTCTTTTTCTATTTGTCCTTCCCTGAGGTTTGTAACTGCTTTCTCTACTTACGTAACAAAATAAATTAAAGGCGCATTTGATGGGAAAAAGGAGAAGATGTATATAAGTGAAAAAAGCCAAAGCAAAGTATCTGATTTTTATCCCAGGACTTCTCCTTTTTGCCCCAGGATTTCCAATTTTTTAACACAAGACTTCTTGGTGGTCACAAGAGTGCACTGAATTACATTCAGACTTGTGGAAAAATATGTACAGAGAATACATAAACACTGGGTTGTTTTTTTCCATTTTTTATGCTACTTCATTTTTCACAATTAGAACCTCCCTCCTTTTGTGTTAACAAAATATAACTAGGATTATTATTATTATTATTAGGGGGTAAAATAAAATAAAAAATCACAAAAGAGACAATATGCTAAAAATATGCAGTGAACAAATATCATCTGTACAGACTGGAAGAGAACCTTCATAAATTAACCTTATTAGTGCATTACTGTAAGTGAATGCCAAAAAAGCTCCTAATTTGCATTAAGATAGATTTTTCAGGTTGGCTGCATGATTTAATTAAAGAAAAGATTAAGAATCATTAAACAAGCTGCTCTACCTTGCAATAACAGAATTCATATCTGATTCAGGTTAACGAAAACACAGATGGTGATTCTGTAACTGTTGAGTTGCTGTAACAGAATGAAAATGATCCCATTAGTTCTCTGGAAATGTGAGGGAATTTGAAAATTAGTATGCAGATACATTGTATGGTGCTAGACAGCTTGGTCTGCTTGGATCATCACTGATTACTCTTTGTTTGGGTTGGCAACACTGAACTTAATAAATGAAAAAATGTTCCAGTATACCACAGTTGGAAACTGTTCAAAGTTGAAATAGGTGTGCAGACTTACAAGAAGAGAGAGTTAAGTAAACAAATGTCAATCATTTCAGGGCTGGCAAGATTCCTCCCCACCACCCGGATGTCTGTTCCTGAGAAGCAAAGTGTCATCCTTTTTTTAATTATTATTTTATTTTTAAAAACACACATCTCTTTACCTACATCCGTAAATCGTTTATTATTCCAAAGGCATTTTAAATGCATTGTGTGTCCACTAGTGAGGAGTGTTCTGCATATAACAGGAAGAGCGACAGAGCCTTCCCTCAAAAATGGGACCTATGACCCAAGACAAATGAGTTCAGTTTGCTTCCACCAGAAACAGGGGACATGTGGCCCTCTAGATGTTTTTGGATTATAACCCCCATTATCCTGACCAGAGACTGATGGGAGCCACAGGTTTGCACAATATGTTGTTTGTTCATCTCACACATAATTAACTCATGGAATTCATTGCCTAAAATATTGCTATAGGTTTGCTGGGGCCAGTCTGGAAGATATCTGTGGGTTCATTCCAAACCCTTCCAAACCTATGTGAGATTAGAACCATAAGGGGAAACCTGCTGAACCAACCAACCCAGTTCCTTTGTTAAGGTAATGACCTTAGCTGACCCATTAAGTACTGTCATTTGCAGACCCAAGTAAGTTGCCAGTTGCCATAGACACAAATGGGTGAGCTTTACCTCTTTTCTGTGGTTGTGGGGACTGAGCCATCAGTAAATCACACCATGCAAGTTGGCGTTAACTCTTTATTTGCAAAAACACAATCTGCACAGGAATGTCAGGCCTAGTGAGCAAAGCGACTCATATCCAGTAGGTCTTGCCCCCATGAAGCAGTTGCTGAGACTGAAGGTCCTCACCTTCCCACAGCTGCTTAAGTCCCCTCTTCTCCGGGGGTTTTTCCAAGCCATCAGAGACTGTGTCTGCATGCAGCCAATGTTTCCCCTGCCCTTTTCATGCCTCTTCTGCTTCAGGGAGACAAGGAGGAGGGAAGCTTGTTGTAGCAGGCTGGAAGAGACACCCATGACTCTTCACCAGCCTGACTCATCTCTGCCTCTTGACCTCCCTCCTCCCACTCTCCTGCTTCAGCTTCTGCCTCTGATTTTGGACTTCTCTCTGCCACAAACTCTCCCAGCTCATTAAGCCCTGTTAACCCTTCATCTTCTGACACCTCTTCTTCTTAGTCTTCTCCATCTTTTCCCTGTAACCACTCATCATTATCCCGCCACCACACCCCAGGATCTGAGCCTTCTTCCCTTGGTGGTTCCTCAGCTGGTTCCTCCAACCATTCCTCTGCATCCAACCAATCCATGACACATTGAGTCCCCCTCTTCTCCTCAAATATGCTTCTCAGTATTTCTGCCTGAAGCTGCTGGAGTTCTTGGTACATAGCATCCACCTTCTCTTTGAACCACCTCTGCTGCTGGAACACCTCCTGGCCTGCTGTTTTTCCTCCCTCCATCTTTACTTAGTAAAGTTACTACTCCAGGAAACACAATCCCCCTGCTAACACCAGTGTTGCCTGCAACAATATCTCTGAAATGTCTACACCTATCCAGAGTTCAGTTTCCTTGGAATGAAGGTCAACAGAAAGACTGTGGTGTCTTTAAGATATATGGTTTTAGTTACACATCTATACAAACCTGAGTGTAGGGGCTGATGGGAGTGGGAATGCACTACATCTGGAGGGCCACAGATGGGTTATACCCATATCTAGCCCAATAGGCTACACACTATTAGATGCTGGCTCCCAAGCATTCACACGCTGCCTTTGAAACCCCTCTGCTCCATGCAGGATTGCCAGGCAAGCATTCTTGATCATTTCATGAATATGGCTTGCTTTAGCTCTTGGATTTACCTGGCACCCATTTTATTTTATTTATGGTTATAACTATGGGTATTTTGCTTTTCTAGTCAGCTGTATGTTTTACATCTGCTGCTGCTATAGGTTGCTTTAATATATATTTTATTTTAAAACTCTAAAATCACAATCAGCATTTGTTTTTTACTGAAAGGCAATGGGGAAAGATTGAAATTGAATACAAGAAACAAACATCAACCATGGCCTATTTGAACTGGTAATCATGGAGACAGAGAGAGGGGAGTGAGAGAGTTCACACGTGTCATTTGCCTACATGGGTGTATAGGTGCGCCTGTATTGGGATGGTATATATTTGCCACTTAAAATGCCTGTTTTTTTATGTTCTGCAGCACGCAGCAAGGAAAAGGTAGCTAAAGATTGCCTCTGTTTGCTTATTGTGTATGGGAGCTTTACTTAAATATGTCAGGCATATTTACTACACCATACAGACACAACACATTGGGGTATTTTAGTATGATGATAATAATAAAAGGTTTAACTAGAAAACTGTCTTGTTCTATGGAAGACACCACATTCTGAAGTCAGCTTTGCATCAGGTTTTGAGGTGAGAACCTTCTTTTGAATGTGTGAACCTCAACATCTCTGAAATGTGTGAACCATGAGCATTGTTTTCTCAGTGATAATTAGCTACAGGGTTGGTCAGTCCAGACAGGATTAAACCATTAATTTACATTAAAAAGAAGCACACTTTCAGATCTACTTTTCTGGATTTTCAGTGCTATACTTTCCTTATTGTAGCTAGGTGACACAGCCCAAGAATAATTTAGGCAGGAATAGTTTGATTTCAGTTCGTGTGTGCCAGGATGAGATTTTTTTCTGGACTTGGGTCCACATTACCCTAAAGGAAAGCTGCCAGGGGCCAGATTCCAAAGGTGAATGTAGATAGCACACTGTCAGACACCATTAAAACACACACACGTGCATAACTACATACACAACCTTCACAGAAAGACATACGTAGCACATGCACACACAGAACCATACTTGGTTCAGCTATGGAGGAGGCAAGTTTTATTTCCTTTCCCCTTCTGGAGTTTCTCCCCATCAAATATGTTTCAGATCGTACTCCTGGGATAATAGATCTGTAAAGAAGGACAAATTCTGCCAAGAGGAAGGGGGCACAGAAAGTCTGGGCTGCCTGCTAACTTGCTGTTTAAACTCATTTTGAAGGACCAGCTTTATTCTTCAACCGGCATCTGAAAAATAACATTGGGTTAGATCTAAGCAACTTAGCACTTCAGTGTCACTGAAATCAATGGGTCAAGTTAGCCTTGACTCAAGTCCCATTGAGTTCAGTAACAACTAGGCACAACTCATTTAGTCTGCATCCAGCTCTCAACAGAAGGAAGATGGCACATACAGTAGCAGAGAAACTTTTACTGTTTTCCCTGTCTACAATACATAAGGGAAGAGATGATGGAGACAATCTTGAATTTCCCATTAAGACCACAAGAGAACTTCAGTTGCCCAACTCTGAGAATACTGCAGAACTCGATTGCCATGGACATGTATTTTCTGTCTTTGGTATCAAAATTTGGTTTGGCTTTGCTTGCAACCTGTTATTCAGGGTGCATTCCCAAGCACAATTTATAGCGAGTAAGCTGATCAAATATGACGAGCAAACATACTTCAGATTGCGTGGCCAGTTGTCTCCAGTAGCTGCATTCAAAACATTTAAGGCTGACCATTTGAACAATGAAAGCATTCTACAGGTTCTTCCACAGAGCCAGTATAAAAGGGGCCTTTAATTAAAGTTTCTCGCTGGTTCAGCTCTCTTCTAGCTCTCCCTCCCTCCTTTTCTCTAATTGCTCAAACCATCCTGTCACATTATAGTTTGTTTTATTTTAATTTTTCAGCATGTATGAGCATTCAGGAAGGCCAGTACGAAACCCGGGCTGTCAAAAGCTGCAGTGTGCGGCGTCATCACGTGGCTGATGGCTAGAAGCCAGGTCTGTCAACACATGGCTTTGTACTATCCGGGGGAGAGAATTTGATTCTTCAGCAGTGTCTAATCAGTTTAAAACAAATCTGGAAGATGTTACTAAAAGACTAGATGAGTTCCAGGCCACAGCAGCCTCAGCACACAAAGGAGTGGAGGATTTAGTTTGAGAAGTAAATTGAAGATACGGAGACAACACTTGACAGATCCAACATGATTACAGCTGTGAATAACACGAAGTGCACTACTGTTCTAGAAAATTGGATTACAGGTACCTGGCAGAAGATGCTTGCAGATACCTTGGCTGTCTGTGGGAGAGGCAGGTTTGGTTTCCAGATTCCCAGCACAGAACATTTGCTTTGCTGTTGTGTGCTCTTCTGATGTTTAAGACAACAATCTTTAGAAGCAGACAATTGCAAAGAAAACAATAGTATAATAAACTTCAAAGACAATACTGAAGGATGATGCACTGGTGTACAAACAAGTTCCAGTCTTCCTCTCCAGTCTTGTCATAATCTCAAATTCCCTATTTTCCTTTTGTAGTGGTTTAATGTACAGGAATTCTAGTACATGAGGGACTCTTAAAGGAATCCACGCTGATTATGTTTTAAGGGAAACATATGCAGCATCTTACTTCCGAGTCACCATGGTTAGGTTCAGGCTGTGCATTAAAACCAGAGCTTGCCCAGCGGTTGTAAGACGTTTCTGCTTCCCACCACAAGAGCACGTAGAATGGGAGAGAACTGAGCTACTAGTACACCAATATATCTCACATAAAGCATTGTAGTATGTAGCCATTGCAATGGCATTACAGGAAACAGGACAAGGCCAGAAGTCCATGATTGTGAAATGAATGGTGAAAAGTCCCAAAGATCTTGACAAGTGAGAGAAAAGTTGTTTGCTTGCTTGAGGGATCAGAGTATGGATCTATGGAAGATTTCCCCAACAACGCCCTCTAGTAGATATGGGTAGCTTTGTCCCACCTAAGATTGCCTTACAACAAGAATGGCAAAACTTTGGCCCTCCTATTGTTGCTGAACTACAATTTCTATCACCCTGGCCATTGGTTATGCTCTTTGACACTCCTGGAAGACCAGCAACATCTGGAGGGTCTGAGGTTCCACATACCTGCCTTAGAATAAGCAAACCTTAAGCTATGACATGTTCTGACCCAATTCAGTTTAAATTAGGCCATGTTGTGCCTGCCACTGAGAATGCAATAAGCTCCTCCTCCTCCTCCTCCTCCAAACATTCATGACCATCCCAGATCCCTTGCCAATCTTCTTTTGGTTCTATCTTTAGAAGTCTCTGGCAGTTTAAGAAGGTAGAGACACATGCTAGTCCCTGATACTAACACTGACATAACAGTCATCCAAGCACCCAGCACACTAAGACATGTGTTGATTTTATCACATTTTTAGACCATTCTTTAATATGGAGTTATAAGGGTGGTTTTAAAAACTTTAAAATGAAGTGACAGTACAATAAAAATAAAGATTTTCAACATTTATCGCCCACCTTTCTTCAAAAATAAACCCAAGGCAACCAATAGACCACTTTACAAGCAGCTCCCTGCTGGGTAGGTGGCCAGGAGAAGTTGACATTTTCTTCAGTTTGGATAATACGCTAAGATGGAAAACAAAAAAACTATGGGTTTCAGCTATTGCACTATTGGTTCAATAAAGTCATGTTTATTATCATTTCTGAGAAACTGATTTATAAATTAAGGGTACAGCTAAGCCTATGGATTTTGCCTCAATTTGGAGGCCATTTGTTACTTAAATGATAGGCTAACACAGGGATGTCAAGTCCCATTGAAATACAGCGACTCTCAGCTGCAGCACGATTTCTGTTCTCATCCTGAAGCAAAGTTCTTAACCTGAAGCACTATTTCTGGGTTAGCGGAGTCTGTAACCTGAAGCGTATGTAACCTGAAGCATATGTAACCCGAGGTACCACTGTACTATTGCAGCCTATGTAGTTTTGGCCCACCCCTGTCCTCCTTGCTGGAACATCTTCTTAGTAGGGCCCTGGGGAAGTTCCACAAGGACAATGTTGTTTCTCTTCTAAGGCCATTATTTGTTGGATTGAGCATGGTGATGAAAGGAGTTCTGAGTGGCGATGAATCCGTTCTTATATCCTCCATTCCAACCACCTAATCTCTAGGTTATGAAGTCTCTGCAAGTCTGGCAGCCTTATCTTTTGACAGACGCTGCCTTCCAATATGGTGTGCTTGGGGAGTTGCAGTACCTGGTATGAAAGGTGTGAAGAACCTTCTGCCAGCTACTGTGACTGAAGGAAGCCATATTGTGTGCCAAGATATTAAGTGAGCTGCTAGACCCAGAAGGTGGTGCCAGGTCTTCTGACAGTGCTATATTAGATGTTGTGGGATACAACCATCAAAGGAAAATGAATCTCTATTTGAAATGTGATTAAAGGTTCAAATCTTGATCCTGGTGGACATATGCTAACCTCATCACGGCTGATGAATATCGGTGTTGGCAGCATAACGAAGGGAACACTGAGGTGAATAAGCATTTAGACAAATTTGCAGAACTTGGTTTTGGGATCTTTAGCCTATAGAAGGCTGAGTACAGAAGAAATTCTAGGATTAAATACATGTAAAGTCTTTTTGCAGAAGAAGTTGGCACTGCACTGGATTTGTTATTCTACACACTTTCATTCCAGAGAGACTTGAAACCAGTTATTACCCTTCTTTTTCAGATCTTTTTCAGATCTCTATGCAAAAGAACCCATGTTTGTGGACAAGAGCAACACAAGTAGAAAGGTATTTGAAATCTTCATTGCAGCATCTTCCATTGCTAACGAAGAAAGCAACTCCTCAGCTCAAAAGGAGTATTGTGGACCCATGTGCATCAGTGCCCCCCAGGGGTGAAAGAAAGTGGAATTGACAGGCGAAACAAAAGAACACAACAACTTTGTGGGATTGAAAATTGGCCACAGCTTTATTGATTACAGATATAGGTAGGCTTTGGTTTAAGCACTGGGTGTGCACCCTGCATCAGGCTATCACCTAATGGCTGAAGGTTGAACAGGGTCATGCCTGGCTATGGGCTACCGCAAGACGCAAGTCAACTAAGCTGGCCCTTCCCCAGCCACCATTGGAAGTTCTGCGGTGCATATACTTTCCCTATGGCTTCAGGACAGAAACGTCCACTCAGATATGGATACCCTGAGTTGTCGGACCTACACATGATTGAGGTATTGCACCATGATCTAAACTAAGAATTCAACCCAATGCTTTATCCACCAAAAGTTGTGACAATAGTTATGAGTAAGGCAAAAAAAACAAACAAAACCCCCCAATGGGTCCAATTTGTTTGCAGGCAAATTCCTTCCTTGCCCCGAATATGGAGACCAATGGAATCCACAGCAAAATCCAAGAACATGGTGCCAGAAACCAACAGAAACCACTGACTGTGCTGCTGGCACCAGGAACAGCCGAGTTATATCCTCCCGTGGCAGTCCAGAGTGAAGACTTCTTCACTCAGGTCCACTGCCAAGGCTCCACCCCCTCTGACTGCCCCATTGGCTGGTTGCAATTTGAAAATTGGTGGGCTATCCCTCCATTCCCTGCAGTCTGGC
This sequence comes from Podarcis tiliguerta, assembly GCF_965153285.1. Classification (NCBI taxonomy): domain Eukaryota; kingdom Metazoa; phylum Chordata; class Lepidosauria; order Squamata; family Lacertidae; genus Podarcis; species Podarcis tiliguerta. The sequence continues at coordinate 36,781,900 of NC_139534.1, forward strand.
CAGCTGTGTGGCCAGGGGGCTTTCTCCTCTCTCCTGTCTGATAGGTAAGTTGTCAAGGAAAACCATGGGTATGGCGCTCATCCCCAGGTGTAGATAGCTTCTTTTGATTATCGCCCATTTAGGATCAATTCCGTCCATTAGAATATTGTGTCCAAGATAACAGGCAGAGAGTAGGTGCAATAGAAGCTATCAAGGAATCTCCATGGGCACAATTTTGGAGTTGGGTCACTATGTGGAACTTGGTTTACCTTGGATTCAGTTCTACAAAATAATGCAAGAAATAATTCAATTTTTCCACCCTAGGAAATTGAGAGAATGCTCCTCCTCCACCCATTGCTAACAAGGCATTTTGCTTTTCAACTATAGATATTTTAACTTTCCCCCAGATAGTTCTATCAAATGGTACCAAATGATTATACTAAAGATTTCCTCTTCTTCTTTTTTTGTAAAAGAAAAAGAAAAAAGAAAAAAAACACAGGGACACAAACATATGTTAAAAGACAACCTATGTATTTATTAATAAATAAATAAATAAATGCCATTACATACTTTTAAATATCTTGCTCAAAACAAACTGAATTATTCATGCATAGAATCGTACAGCATTACAACACCTGTTTTCAATCATGCATAATGTAAAATCACTCATTACCTCACAAGAGCCTCTACATCTCCAGCAATCAAATGGCATTGAAACAGCAAAACAGGTGCCTGGCAGGTGGATTCAAACAGATGTTTGGAGCTTGCATGTCTTTTCTTGTACAGGTGTGATGATCTTGTTTTCAGCAGCATAATTGCTATTTAAGTAGGTAATGTTTAATTCTTACGTGCTTTAATATTTATTTTTGCTTCTTCAATTCCTTTTCTTTCCACTTTGCAAACTGTGTAGGCTTGAGAAGCAGCTTTGGCGGTGTGTAAAAGCTTTGGATGAGCTGTTGGCAGAGCGACGCCAGCTTGAGAAGGCACCGCTTCTTCCTTGGGCTTTTCATTGCAGAATTGGCTTCACATCACTTTTTCACCCCCTTTCTTCTGTGTAGGGATGAATGAGTGAAAGTCAACTCTTCCCCACCAAAGAATAGGACAAGGATGACAAGTTATTAGGCCTCCATGGCAAAGATTTAGGAATGATTTCTGTGAAATCATGGTGTGCGGTTTGTAGTATGTGGTTTTGACACTGTATGCTGACACTGTATGCTAACTGAATATGAGATCCTTGTGAAAAGTCACATGAGAGACTCATTTTGACATTCAGAATGTACAGTGGTACCTCTGGTTAAGAACTTAATTTGTTCCGGAGGTCCATTCTTAACCTGAAACCGTTCTTAACCTGAGGTACCACTTTAGCTAATGGGGTCTCCTGCTGAGAAAAAGTTTCCTTAAGAAACTTGCACAGGGACAAATATTGTCAGAAGAGGTAAATGCATGTATAGGAACATTTTACAGAGGGATGAGCAGAGCAAGTAGTTGTTGTTTTTTTACACGTGCTTAGTACAGAACAGAACATCTGGCTAGCCAAATATTTTCTTTCAGTCTGAGGCAAAGGATATAAGAAAAGTGGAGGCAATGCTAACAGCCATAGGTAGTCATATCTTCCATGAATTTGTCTAATCCTTTTTAATGCCATGTAAAGACAGAGCCTAGGACTTGCCAATCAGAAGGTTGGCAGTTCGAATCCCTGCGACAGGGTGAGCTCCCATTGCTCGGTCCCAGCTTCTGCCAACCTAGCAGTTCAAAAGCACACCAAAAAAGAGAGAGGTGCAAGTAGATAAATAGGTACCGCTCCGGTGGGAAGGTAAATGGTGTTTCCGTGCACTGCTCTGGTTCGCCAGAAGCGGCTTAGTCATGCTGGCCACATGACCCGGAAGCTGTACGCCGGCCCTCAGCCAATAAAGCGAGATGAGCGCCGCAACCCCAGAGTCGGTCATGACTGAACCTAATGGTCAGGGGTCCCTTTACCTTTACGTAAGCCCTGCTGAATAAATGAATTGCACCCTTCTTCTAGATAGAGTCTACTTCAGGGAACATTCTTATAACCTTTCTCCTTTGGTGATATTTTCTTCTACGATGCATAATTCTCAATCTCCTGCACATTTCTCCATTTGTAATTATATTTACAGTATAATCTTAAACCTGCCTACAAGACCCTGATATCTAAATGATGAAGGGTGGTTTTAAAGTATTTTAATTAATAAATAAATGCTCAGAAATAAGTTCACTCAGCCAATAAAGCGAGATGAGCGCCGCAACCCCAGAGTCAGTCACGACTGGACCTAATGGTCAGGGGTCCTTTTACCTTTACCTTAAATTGATAGCCACCACTGCCTTTTGTGGGGGCAAATTTCTATAGTTTAACTATGCACTATGTGGAGAAGCCCCTTCTTTTGTCAGGCCTGAATCGCCCAGCCGTCAGCTCCACTGGACGTCCCCAAATCCCAGTGTTAAGAGAGAGGGCAATAACACTCCCTACAATTTCACTGGACTAGAGGTTTAATCTTCCATTGACGTTAGGTGTCTCCCATTCACCTGAGAGAATGAAGCTGGTTTAAGGGATGCAGGATTGGTTTGCGGCACCTACTGCTTTGTCTTGCAACACCTCACTGCCACCACCTGCCTGCTAGCATCTGCCCCCTAAGGTGGCTGCCTAATCCCGCCTAATGATAAAGTTGGCCTTGTGCACAAGCAGTTCATATTAGAAACTATACTATCTGAAAAGAGAGGCGTCTTGTAGATTAAGCAGCAGCTCCTTGATCCCTGTGTCACCAGGAATGCTCACTGCAGAAGGGAGCTGAGACCATTTAAGATGGATATTTGACATTGTGCCCCATGATCCTCCTGGGTTGGGAGGGAAGCCGCCACCAACTGTCTTCCCTGCTTCCTTTTCTCGTTTCAGCTCTTTGCTCCCGTTCAGCTTGCCCCCAGGTTGCTGGCTGCCTTTAACACAACTTTCTCCAAGGTACCTGCTCACAGTTTGCATTCAGCCCCTGACAAACGATGGAGTATTTGCACTCTGTCTGCTGAAAGTGCCTGTTGCACTTGGCTGACTCACAGTCAGGTGAAGAATTAACTTAATAATAAATGCCAGTGATCTTCTAACTCAAATCATAGGCATACTTCAAGAGAGAGAGAGAGAGAGAGAGAGAGAGAGAGAGAGAGAAATCTTACATCCAAGGAGAATGAGGTTTGAACCTATATATATATTCCAAGAATAGTATTTACTGCTGACAAGGGAGAGAGGAAAAAACTGTCACCATGATCGGTCTGCAAAACGCTTTAAACCAAACGTAATAACACAAACATGTCCTCGCCTCCCTTTCTCTTATGAGTATGGCTGTGGAACATTCACTGAAGATTTACTTGGGTGACAACGAGCAAAGAATCTGCCCGTTTTAGAGAAATGGATGTTGGCTGACATTTATTTCTATACCGGCTTTGAAATAAAGCACTAAATCTCCGTTACACGTCACCGTGCTAACAGAAACACATACTTCAAGTATCATATTTGGTTTGTCGTGTGTGTGTGTGTGTGTGTGTACACATATAATTTTTGTTGCTGTTGCATTTTAAATCCAAAGTCATGCACTTTTCCCTGCCCTTGATACTCCTGTCACCCTCGTGCACCTAGCATTCCCTGCTTGTCAGTGACAGTATCTGCTTGATGAGCAGGCTAGGGCTAGTCCCAGGCAGCTCCCCTTTCAGCCTGACAGCTGCATATCCCAGGTGGTCTGACATTTGAGATCGAGGCTGTGGATAAGATTGAAGGTGTTTTAGGGGAGAAGAAGGCTGTGAATAACACCAAGCCCTCATCCAGATGGAATCATTCACAAGACAACCTGAGATACTCTATTACCGTCCATATGTCTTCCAGGTCTCTAAAGGCCTTGCTCTATTGATTTATTAGAAATTCTGCCTCTCCCCCCCCCCTCTTTTACACCAGCAGTGGCCCTTCCCCAAACAGACAGTACTGGTTGGATATCAGAGTGATGCTCGGTTACAAAAATAGCAAACCTACTAAAGGTACCCTTTATGCTAACATTATCACCGCTTAATATGCACCCACTAATAAACCAGTTCACCTTTAAGATAGCTCACCTTTAAATTAGCACATTTAGTAAGCATTTAGAATGTGAGCCTACATAATGTATGTTTTCCTTCTCCAAGGTTGCTTGTAGTTTAACTATTAAAAAGCCTGAAATGAAGGATAGAGCTTTTTTGTACAACGCCCCTGTGGTAGATACATGACTAAATTCCTGGAAAAAATTTAAATCAAACACTGCAAAGATCATAATTCTGCTTAAGCATGTTACTCTCCACCCTAAGCAGATAAACTCAGAGACATTATATTATTGTTTTGAACACTTAAAACAGTTGTTATTAGTGTGCCTTATTTATAGACAGTTCTTTGAGGCACAATAGTAATATATCAAAATATCAGTTCTTTCATCATGCGGGTGAATTTAATGAACCTGAAGGTGTGTGTTATTTTAGCACTTGCTGCAGCTCCTGTGAAAACCCAGTGGTGCTAAAATCTGTAAACCTGTCATTGCTTAAGTAATAACCTTGTTAAAAGCATCTTCATTTAACTTATTTTGGCATTTGCAGGAGGCAGGTTTTATTTTATCCGTGAAGGGAATAGGTGTTTCCAACCAAACCACTTATTGCAAATATATTTAATTGTAGTCCATGAATTTATTCCTGGGGTTATTGCTTCCCTTAGTTTGAATTAAGTGTTCCCTGGAACCAAGTTTTCATTTTCTATTAAGTTGCTTTAAAAAGAAATATAAAAAAACAACACCAGCACACACACATATATATAGATGCACTATAATTTGTTTTATATTCTACAAAGTGTACCTTTTTATCATAAGGATCACTTCGACAAGCATGAATGTTTGCCTCTTGTAGGTCAACAGTTTTGGAAGACAAAGGTGTGTAGGCTAGAAGAGGGGACTCCCATCTTAAACTACTAAAATCGATGTGGGATTTGTCAGTAAAATGTGAATTGCTCCAAAACTTTTCTTGAATCGGTACTTGCGTGCTCAGTCTTTCAAAGTAAAATAAAATGGACTGATGACACTTTTATGTGTTGTCAACTTGACTTTACAAACTACAGCAGGGTTCTCCAAAGATCTCGCAAGAAAAGGAGGAATGCCTGCTAATGTAATCCAATTAAGAAGAAACAAAAAAATATAGGCATCCCTTCCTTAATTACAGACTAACAATCCTGAAACATATATTATTCTATATTAACACAGGCAGGTTCACACTGCATCAATGGATAAATCCCCCCCAGCTACCACTTCACACTTCGAAGGTGAGTGCCTAGCAGTATGGTACATTTTTTCCCTTTTACATACTTCATTGTGCGATTTAAATTATGCTGGCGAAGGGATTCTTAGCAGTCACTCTATTGATGGTATTCAAATTCTAATCTCATTGGCAGTAGAAAACACAGGTACTGTTTTTAAACAGGGCAATAGAAAGAGCAAAATAAGAAGCTTTGCCTGAACCATGTCACCTCAATGTCTTTTTGTTTGTTCGGAAGGCCCAATTCCATGATTGGAAGACTGGCCGCCATTTTTTCCAATGAAATGATAGCCAGTTGGTATACCCTCACATTGGAAAGAACCTGGATACGCTGGGTTGGATCTGGAATTCCTGTGAGTAGAACCCCCTTCCAGGGATGCTCCCACTGGAGGAAGTGGGGTGATTTTTGCCAAGTCCATCTCACCCCTAGAGCCCACAAAGTCTCCTACAAAATCTGCTCTGGAGGGCTGGGGGACACATGGGAACAGTGTTAGAAATGTGACAGGGAGAGTAGAATGGGCAGAAAGCAACACTTCCCACTGCCCTGCCTTGGCCAATAGGGTTCTTCTGCTGGCTCTCATTTCCATCCATGAATGGAAGAAGCCCTTCAACTTGTGGAAGGGCAAGGGGTCCTCCAAAGAGATCAGGGTGACACACTTAATTTCTCCCCTTTAGTTATCACAACTGTGTGAGGTAGGTTATGCTGAGAAAGAGTGAGCGGCCAAAGGTCACCCAGTATTTAACTGTTGTGGTCCCAATGAAAATGGACACACAAACAAACAATTCCCAGGGTTCTATTTGAATGTTGAGATAAGTCCCTGTTAGCACCAATCAAGGTTTTCATCCCAATGCAAATAGCAGGATGCCTTTTGGGGGAGCAGTGATTTTGTCATGACCATGAAAGGCAGGAAAGGGTTAAATTCTCCCTCCTCCTCCCCCCCCCTTTACTATGGTCCTAATGCTGTTCACCCTTCTCATGGCAGCTATTTACATAACATCTAGTTTGGCTCTTAGGTAACCCAGATTGACTCATAATCAGGAATGCCTTGATTGATAAGAATAAGGTTACAAATAAATCCTTAATCATATACTTATTTACTCAGAAGTAAGTCCAAGTTAATTTAACGAGACATTTTCTAGCAAATATGCTTAGCAGAACTTAATCTGTGTATTTGTGTTAATAAAAGCATTCATTTCCTTCACACACAACCCCCCCAAAAAACATTAAAGTCAACTTTTCTCCCTCCAGATCAAAGTAATAATCTTAGAAGCCAATCAAATGTTCTTTAAATAAGTCTCGTTAATTATTTGGAAGATTTGGACGCTGGAGTCATATTGTTTGGTCACTTAGTGCAGCTTTTAAGCAAAATAAAGTCTAATCATATCTTTCAGCAGCACTGACTAAAAAGATGCACTAATGTTAGAACAATTTAATGAAATCCCCATTTATTGCAAGGGATATTTAATTAAATCTATTGGTTGTTGGTATCCATAAAGCCTTAAGAATAAACACCTGCAGTGTTTTATTATGTAAAAAGGTGGTTTAATTGCTTCATATTTATCACTGACAAATCAAGCTCTATTCAGAAGATAATAATGACATGGTAATTGGATCAGTAATTGGTTCAGGATGCTTCAATATTGTACTAATAATCATAAATACTTGTGTCTCCTACTTTGGTACAGGGCTGACTCTACATTATAGATTGCAATAAATATTACTGAACTGGATCTGATATCAATGAAACATTGTTAGTTTGACTGCATTAGTAGCTAACAGGTATCATCAAAGGACACACTCTTAAAAGCCATCAATATGTAACCTATTGAACACATTTCTCCCTGTGGTTCCTTACCATACTAGCTGTATGCCCATGAAATTATGGGATTCTTTCAAATCTGCAGCGTCCATTGGCATGCCATTTAAAGCTCACAAACATAGCACATAGCATAAATGAACTAGTCTACTGGCTTCTGGTGTCACAATGACCCCGGCCTTAGCTCAAATCCCCCCGGTCTAATATCCCGAGTGCAACAAGACTGTCACAAGAGTACCTGGTTGAAAATTGTCTACCAAAAACCTCACTCTTGTGGTTTATCTCCACAACAGCTACTCACTGTGGGTTATAGCAAAGCAAACAGTTTAATTTGCCTAAATGATATTGAGCGTCAGAGCAACTTGGTCACAATAAGGAAATTTTGCCATGGTATGACCATTTTCTATCCTTCCACTTTGACTTTCTGGCACCCTATTTGTATAACCTAGCAATTCCAAAACATAGACATGCCTTTACCCTCGCAAGACTGAATGTACTGCCCTCGGCTGTACTTGAGGGACAATTCCAACAGTTTCCATACGAGAAATGCTTATGTCCCTGCAGAGGTGGCAGCATTCCTTCCTCACGTGCACTCTTTACAAAGACCTGAGGAATGAGATTATTACGCCTCTTATTGACCTTTCCGGGTCGCACAACCACTGCCACGGTGTCATTTCTCCTGGCAGATCAAGAGGAGCAGATGACTGCAAAGGTTGCAAGGTTTCTAGCTAGATCAATCAGAATAAGGTCTGCTATTTGACTGCTGATTCAGGACCCTAAACCATGTTTTATATAACCCACTTTTATTTTGTTCTGTGTATATCGCAATGCTTTTTGTTGCTATGGCTGACGGCTGACGCAAATAAAGTTTCTTTCATTCAACTCTGCATTGATGGCACAGAATTTCAGATGGGGTTGGCAAGCAACCTTTTGAAGTTTGGGCCCAGCCCATAATGGTCACTCCTAACACCAGCTCTCCCTTCCTGCAGCCTTTTCCCCTTCCGTCAGACAACTCTGGAAGCGAGTGTCAGCGAGACTTAGTGCCAGGATCTCCGCTTTGTCAGGAAACACTATGGTCACACCCAAACCACACATTTAAAGTACTTACACCACCTGAATAGTAATGGTTTCTTCAAGGAATCCTAGGCACCGTAGTTCGTTAAGGGTGTGTTGGGAAGTCTAGCTGTGTGAGGGGTCTCCTAATGATCATCACCAGCTTTAACAAACTACAGTTCCCAAGATTCTTTGAGGAATGATATGATGGTTAAAGTGTTGTAAGAGTGCTTTAATCATATGATGTGGATGTGACTTGTGGCAGCAATGCCCCAGAGAAGAGAATTACCTTGGAATTGTGTGTTTCCCAGAGCTCCCTAAATTCTTAGAAATGATTCAGTATTCCTGATAAAGAATAGGTATCTCTTATTTGAGTTTTCATACTTGGGATACTACTGAGCATAATGCAGTTCCCTAGGGTTTCTGGTATCTGAAATGCTCCTCAACATATTGGAATTGGTGCCAGATTATTAGACCCAATATATTTCTCAGTTGAGACTCCAATACTTTGGCCACCTCATGAGAAGAGAAGACTCCCTGGAAAAGACCCTGATGCTGGGAAAGATGGAGGGCACAAGGAGAAGGGGACGACAGAGGACGAGATGGTTAGACAGTGTTCTCGAAGCTACCAGCATGAGTTTGACCAAACTGCGGGAGGCAGTGGAAGACAGGAGTGCCTGGCGTGCTCTGGTCCATGGGGTCACGAAGAGTCGGACATGACTGAACGACTAAACAACAACAACATATTACTCAGTGTGTGAGAAGAAGAGGACAAATAGCTTTTATTTTACCTTATTTAGGTACTGTACCTTCTCATTCCATGTTTCTATCCGTGCTTGTTTTGCAGGCCATGAAAGTTTGTGTTATACCTGTTACAGCTTTGTTCCAGATTAAGGCTACAGCGCTATTCATATTTACCTGTAAGTCCCATTGCACTCAGTGGTCTTCTTTCTGAGCAGACATTTACAGCATTGCAAGGTAAGCTAGTTGCATTTAGTTCTCATTGAAACCAATGGAGCAATTTAAAAGTTCCATTGATGTCAGTGGGAATTTACACGAATCCAACCCGACATTTTTATGAGCATTGCAAAATTCACACAAATTCAACCCTAATTGCATTTTCTCATTTTTATTTTTATTTTTTAAAAAATGTGAATTAAATAATGGCAAAGTTACTTTATTATGATTTTAAAAATGATTTTATGTGAAGCCAGGTTTTAGATCATAAAACCCAGTTGCTTCTCACCAAAAGTGATAACTCAATTTAGAATTGGTGCCAAGCAATTTCAGTTATAAAATACATAATCTGTCTTCTTTTGATTTCTGTGTGAACACTTGCTATTTATATCTGCTATTTCAAATCTGAATCCCTTTAACTACATTTGTTTAATTTCATATCCTAATGTAGCACAAAACACAATTATATATTTATCCCAAGATGGAAGCATTTCTTCTATGTGCCCCCCTCTATTCAGCGTACCACCAGCCACCAGAGATGTTTGGGTCTCTCATGTTTCCTCTGTTTTGGAAAAAAAGAACAGGAAACAATATAAAATACCTTTTGCTTTACTTATAGTCATTCAAGCAAGGCAAGAGAAGTCGTGGAACAGAACGTGTTGATAATATTACAATGCAGAGCCAGGAAATAACTGTTAACAACCCCTAAATGGCAGTTTCAGCAAACCTATGTTTCCTTTTTCACGGCCATAACCTTCAGTTTACCAGTGTGTTTAGTCAACTCTATTCCATGCACAGTATATGGATGCCACAATTTTCTCAGCATATGCTCAGCTGAATCCCTTATGATGGCATCTATGTTGGCCTCTTTCCATGTATAGGCATGGAAGGATGACTTCATAGGCAGAAGTCTGGGGCTACAGCCAAAGGCAAAAATCCAAGCTCTGCAGGCAATGCAAGGAGATGTTTTTGATTTCCTAATAAGAATTAGGGGTTTGTAACACCTGGGCATTTGAACAGCCTTGTTGGCCTGCTCCTAGACCACATGCCATACATTACCAAGGAGAATTCCTATTGAACCAAAACATATTGTTATACGAGATCTGCTGGAAATGACAGATAAGTAACAGGAGCAGCAACCCACATAGCTGTGTGTGTAATGTCCCTACCAATCATTTGAGAGTTTTGTCTCTGATGCCTGAAAAAAACAACCTGCTTCCTTAGATCAACTTGGTTCAAAGCAAGAAAAGGGGGTTGGCATGTTTTAAAATCATTTTATAATTATTTTAACGAGGAGAGTTGTCCCCAAGTTCATAAATGTATCCAGTGTCAAATCACTTTATCTTCCCTATCTGTCCCTCTGTCCAGCCATCTCTAAATCCACACATTTAAAAGCAGCGTTATCACTTGTTTCTATGTGTTGCAAATCACAATCTGAGAGAGTTTGTGTGGTTGGGGTGAAAATGGCTAGATGCATGGGGGACAGGGGGTGGGCAGGGGTGGGGGACTCCCAGGTCCTGAATGGGGTAACTGTGCCCCTGAAAGACCAGGTGCACAGGCTGGGAGTCATTTTGGACTCACAGCTGTCCATGGAGGCGCAGGTTAATTCTGTGTCCAGGGCAGCTCCACCTGGTATGCAGGCTGAGACCCTACCTGTCCGCGGACTGTCTCACCAGAGTGGTGCATGCTCTAGTCATCTCCCGCTTGGACTGTTGCAATGTGCTCTATGTGGGGCAACCTTTGAAGGTGACCCGGAAACTGCAATTAATCCAGAATGCGGCAGCTAGACTGGTGACTTGGAGTGGCTGCCATGACTACATAACACCAGTCCTGAGAGATCTGCATTGGCTCCCAGTACGTTTCCGAGCACAATTCAAAGTGTTGGTCTGACCTTTAAACCCCTAAACAGCCTCGGTCCTGTATACCTGAAGGAGCGTCTCCACACCCATCGTTCAGCCCGGATATTGAGATCCAGCGCCGAGGACCTTCTGGTGGTTCCCTCATTGCGAGAAGTGAGGTTACAGGGAACCAGACAGAGGGCCTTTTTAGTAGTAGTGCCTGCCCTGTGAAATGCCCTCCCATCAAATGTCAAGGAAATAAGCAGCTATCCTATTTTTAAAAGACATCTGAAGGCAGCCCTGTTTAGGGAAGTTTTTAATATTTAATGCTGTGTTCTTTTTAACACTCAATTGGGAGCTGCCCAGAGTGGCTGGGGAAACTCAGGCGGGGTATAATTAATAAATAAGAAGAAGAAGAAGAAGAAGAAGAAGAAGAAGAAGAAGTAAAAAATAAAAAAAATTCTCTAGCAGGGAAGAAAGCAATCTAAACAGGAAGTGTGTGCATGTGTGTTAGCTTTTGGGGGGATTTTATTCAGTTTGCATTTAAAGGTGAAACTACTGAACTCGCACTTTATGAAACAAGATGCAAACCAGAACATAGGATTCCTTCAAACTTTGCTCTGCTCTGAATTTTGCAGTGCAGTTATCCAGCTAGTAATGTATACAAAAATGGATATACTGGGGTAAACTGTGCATAAAAATTGCATATGTTGGCAAAGACAACAATGCTAAAATGCATTATATTAGGGGAAATTGATTTTCAAAAATGTGTCCAGTATGCAAAGTTGCAAGGGTATTAGGAGAAATTCACACTAAAATGCTGATTAATTTTCACAAGAACTTTTTTAAAAGAAGAGCAAACTGATGTGGAGAAGTGAACATGAAATTGGGGAAATGAGAAAAAGAGAAACCTATTTTGCCTATTGCTTGTGTGTGTGTGTGTGTGTGTAGCAGAGGTTATATTTAAAAGCTAAGCATACATGAACAGAGCGCTGTCAATGTCACACACATAATTGGAACATAGGCCACAGCTGTACACCTTCAGAGGAAAAAGGCTGCATGGTTGAATAATGCTGTAGATTTTGTTTATTATTTGGAAATTATTGCCTTCATTCTCTTGCTCTTACACTTTCTTCAGACATTCGGATTTCCCCCCAAAAGGATAACAGAACATAGCCAATTAACAACAAAATAATTGAACTCTGGCTATAACAATCTACCTTTAAATCAAAGGAGGAAGGCAACCAGTACTAAAATTTAATCTGTCCTCTGGGGCAGAGGGCATCTTGCAGGTTCTAGTTGGATAGCAAATGCAGCTTAGAAGCAGTCAGAAAGGATCATGCGACTGGGGGCTAAAAACTAATTAATCTCCATAAAGCTGTAACTGAGGTAGGCAAGAAGACTTGAAATCCGATTACATTGTTGCATTTAAAGGGGGAGGTTGCAGTGCATATTTTTCATGTTGATTTTAACCACCTGAGCTCTTAGTGTCACTGGGAGCCTCCTGGAAAAAAGATGGGAAGAAGTAGTCCCATATCAGAGCTGCACAGATGCCAAAGTGGTGGAGCAGTTCAAGTGCCCAAGTGGAATTTGCCAGTTTTGTTGGTGCCAATCTGAAAGGGAACATGTTTTGCCAGCTTCTTTAAAGGTTCTTTGCTGGTCAACATATGAAGGAAAAGATTTTGTTATTTCAACAGAATAGGACAACCTCCTTCAACAGTAACAGAATCAAAACTCCTCAAACAGTAAACCTCCTTAAACCTTCTTACACAGTGATACAAAACCCTCTGCCACCAAAAAATAACCCCGAAGGAACAATTCCCCCACATACCAGATCCAACCATGGGAAGCCTCAGCAGCCTTTGGTCCATCACCCTCTCACCACATTGCCCTGAACTATCTGTACCTGCCTCAACCAGGGCTCCTAATCTGGACAATCAAGCCCTAGCTGGGCCACCCTCAAGGGAACCTCCTTGGTTTTTCTTCCACATTTTCCACTACAGAACACTTCTGCGCATACAGGGTTTTCAGCACAGGGGCAGGAAACTGGGTCAACTCCATGGAAGAAACCCTTTGTGTATTGCAGTACAGTCATACCTCAGGATAAATGTGCTTCGAGTTAAGTATTTTCGGGTTGCGCTCCACAGTGACAGAGCGCGTTACTTACAGGTTTCGCCATGCGCGCATGCACAGATGGTCAAATGACGTCACACACATGGTGGAAGTGGTGAAACGCGGGATGCACAGATGCGCAGACACGGGTTGCGTTCGCTTCAGGATGCGAACAGGGCTCCGGAATGGATCCCATTTGTATCCCAAGATACCACTGTAGCTCCCTTCAGGCTTCCACCAGCTCCGTGTCCTCCAGGTGGGGGAATGGCTGGTACATGTGGTGCTGCTGTTCCTGCTGGTTTCTTCACCATTTGGTACCCCTGAGTACTGAGCAATTTGATGGGACTAATGGGAAATGGACCAGTAGTCTTAGGGTGATGGAAAGCATAGGAATGTAGGAAGCTGCCTTCTACTGAGTTAGACCATTGGTCCATCTCACTTACACTGACCAGCCTTGGCTCTCTGGGGTTTCAGCAGAAATGGCATCAGAGACAAACCTTTCATCTTGTGGCCATTATGATGGTATTGATAGTTTTCACAGTTAGACTTAGTAGTTTCACTGTATATTTCACCTATGCTCTTTTTGGGTGAAGCAAGGAACTGAACCTAAGAAATCTAACAGACATTAATGAAAACATATTCGCCAAGTTAAAGTGAGTCCTAAAGTAAGTTTTGATTAAAGCTTTGAGGTACCAGGCACATATTCTTATGTAATTATCGGCATCTATTAGCAGGTGCACACCACTTAGGGCTGTGGCTTTCTATACACTTTCATGTGTGATTCTCATTAATTATAGTAATGTCTGGGAGTGCATAATTTAGCAGTTTATGGATTAGCCCAAATATCCAAGATTAATACACAGGAGTACTTTCACATGTCACTCTCTAGAGATTATAGGATGGGTTATAACATAATTTTATTTACCCCTTATGTTGTACTCCAAGCTGTGCTGCATGCTGGAAGGTTACTATAAGAATATTTTCTTTCTTTCTTTCTTTCTTTCTTTCTTTCTTTCTTTTTCTTTCTTGTTACTATGCTGTTGCTGACTGAGCAGATCTGAACATTATCCCCTAAATGTAAACAGACTGAAGTATTGGTGTCATATTCAGCTAAGTTCTACTAAGAATATACCCATTGAAATTAATAAATCTAACTTAGCCATGTTCATTAATTTCAATGGGTCGACTCTGTGTAACTTTGGATACAGGGCCAAATAGGAGATCAGCATCTAACCCAGGGCTTTCATCAAGCGTTCAATTATATCCTAAAACCAAGAGGAGCAGAATGCTAAATGCTGAAATGTACATACAGTGGTACCTCGGGTTACATATGCTTCAGGTTACATACGCTTCAGGTTACAGACTCCGCTAACCCAGAAATAGTGCTTCGGGTTAAGAACTTTGCTTCAGGATGGGAACAGAAATCGCCCGGCAGCGGCGCAGCGGCAGCAGGAGGCCCCATTTGCTAAAGTGGTGCTTCAGGTTAAGAACAGTTTCAGGTTAAGAACGGACCTCCAGAACGAATTAAGTACTTAACCCGAAGTACCACTGTATGTTTCTGTCTTCAGAGGCCAGCTTCTCAGTTTGCATGTCTTAGGCCACATTTACACCATACATTTACAGCACTGTGATACCAGTTTAAACAGCCATGTCTTCCCTCAAATAATTATGAACCTGTAGTTTGTTAAGGGTGCTGGGAGTTGGTTAGCTATTGTTCCCCTCCCAGAGCTACAATTCCCAGAGTGGTTTAACAATGTATCCCTCTTCCCAGGGAACTCTGTGAGGGGAATAGGGTCTCCTAACAACTCTTAGTACTCATAACAAACTACAGCACCCATAATTCTCTGGAATAATAATAATAATAATAATAAAGTTATTGCTTATACACCGCCCATCTCCAGCCACACTGGGCGGCTTCCAACAGGAGATTAAAAATACATTAAAACATTAAAAAAATTCCCTCAACAGGGCTGTCTTCAGATGCCTTCTAAACTTCAGATAGTTGTTTATTCCTTTGACATCTGGTGGGACGGCCTTCCACCGGGTGGGCGCCATTACCGAGAAGGCCCTCTGCCTTGTTCCCTGTAACTTTGCTTCTCAAAGTGAGAGAACTGCCAGAAGGCCCTCAGTGCTGGACCTCAGTGTCCAGGCTGAACTATGGGTGTGGAGAAGCTCCTTCAGGGTTACTGGACCCAGGCCAGTATAAGCTGTGACTGTTTATAAACCATTAGCATCGTGCTTTAAATGTATGGTATGAATATGGCCTTAGCTGCCTCCAAACCATGGAATAGATTAAATTGGAGGCTATTTGAAAGCAAGGGTGAAGCACAGCTTCAGCCATTGCTATCCATAGCAAATGGCTCCTCCCCCACCCCCAGTTACGTGCTGCTGGCCATGGTGATTGTGTGCCCATGTTTTTGTACAGAATTTAGTAGGAACACATGAAGTTATGGGGACTTTGCATACCACAAATGTCATCCCAGATCTTTATTTCTGGTGTCAAAAGTGTGCCAGAAAACTTGTATCGTGTTGGATCAAATACAAAATGTTGCTATTGTTTTTCTTCTTTTCTCTCTCTCATTCTCCTTCCTTTTAAAAAGATGCTTTATGGATTCCACATTTTAAAGCAAGTTTATAGCATTTATGGCCAGTGCTGAGGGTATCCCCATGTCAAGTTTAACATTCCGATCATTGTTTTCTACCTACTCTTCTGTAATGATGCCCAAGAACTAATGCATTCCTGGGGTGGGGGGAACCCTTTCTGCTGTGTTTCTGTTTTGCACTGATTGCCAGTTCTTACCTCACACAATAGAAAAATAGTAGAATGCATTAACGATGTTACAAAAATAAAGTCAACTCTTTTTAGAAATGAAATTAAAACCTGAGGATTTCATGGTTATTTCAACATTAAAATGCAATATCCTGCTATATTGGATCCATATATAGGGGACAATCCCATGGCAAGATCCACTGGGATGAGCAGCTGAAGTTGCGGTGGATCTCTGAGTCACATGGCTGATTCCTAGCTAAACCAGAATTGGCTGGTGTTAAATCCCCAACCCAGGGTCATAGGAAGATAGAATGGCATAATATGCTGTGCCTGTCTCTGGCAGCTGAGCCAAACCCCAGTATAAGTCCAGAAAGTAGAGTTATTGGGGGTGGGGTGCAGGGTTGGGACCAGGGGAGGGGACTTAGGCTGGATCCTAAACCATTCAACTTGGTCACATGACCTGACAACCGGGCACAAAACACGAATTTAAAGGCTTATTCTCCCTCTGCAAGCTTAGCCAGAGCAGGGACCCACTCTCTTGGGGGCCCCCAAAAATGTAAAGAAAAAAACCTGGATGTACATTTCCAAAATATAAGGTAAAAAACAAATAAAATAAAACCTACATACAGCAACAGTGTTTTGTGTTGTGTAGGCTCCTATGATGTAAGTAATGGGCCCCGCCTGCTAGCCTGCTCCCTAAAATATAACATATAAAGGGCCCCATTACATTCAGTAGCTTAGGGCCTCATGAAACCTAAATGTGGCCCTGACTCTACCCCACCTTAATTTACACCAGCTTGTCTTATTCCAACTTTGTCTGCGTGTGATTGCTCCTTTAGTGTACACAGGGCATGAAACAAGGCATGTTTATAATTACTCCAAAGTATTGTACACCTCAGACTTGCTTCCTAGTCAGTATGAACTAGATTTCAGTCTTCATTTAGAAAGGGACCACTTTAAGTGTAAGGGAGTACCACTGAGAGCGATGTACTTGTCTTTCTTTTAAAACTAAACCCATAGCTCATAAAGGATGGACAAAAGCACCTGAATGCTTAAAAACAATGGTGCCACAGTCTCCATTTTTAATAATTGAGCCAGAAAATATCGTATCCAGATCTATCTGAGAATGATGGCAACTAAATTCTGATTTAATATAAAAGGCACTTCAACTATTAATAATGATTACAGATAATTTACAATGTGGCATGATATCATATAATTAAAAAAAATCAGAGGAAATGACAGATCATTTTTAAAAAAATCTATGCCACATGTTAATAAGAGGCTAAAACAGACTTTATCATCTAACTCTCTGCACAAGCCTTAAATTACCAATTACACATGTATAAATAACCCATTTAATATTTTAAGATCTTCATTTGCCACATTATTCTCCCTCCTTCTCCCATGCTTTGTCTCAACAAATAAACTTGGCCACAATGAAAATAAACCCGCCGAAGTCTCGGCAACCAGAGACAAGCTCTAACACACTTCTGCACTGCGGGTTGGGCTCATGGGATACCTTCCTGAGGAAATGCATGCCCACTGAGCATGCCCAGACTATTAAAATGAATTGACATGTTAATGGTGACAGGAAAAGAGCACCAGAGAGCTTGCTAAATTACTGCTCAGTCAGGCACTCGGAATTCCTGCGTGGCTCACTCTGGAGCAGAAACCTCCAGCAAGGGCTGTGCGGGAGGAAACGTGAGGAAGAAGAAGGAGAAGGAGAAGGAGAAGGGGACGGGGGAGAGAGAGAATTGAAACTTTATTGTCAAGTGCACTAAAACAAACAAAAACTGAAGGGATGTCATGTTAGCAATGCACCTACTCATAAATCATATGGATTTTAATCATACCTGCCACCTCAGCCTGCTTCCCCCCTGAGACATTGTTTTCTTTGCTGCTTCCCTCCTTCCCTCGCTTTCAATTATCTGGAAGCTGTTTCATGTGTTTATTTATTTATCTAAAGTTCACATGCAGTATGCATGCACAAATTTCCTCCTGGGGACAGAGACCACGCAGATCATACAAAGATGCGGTGGAGCATAGCAACTCACAGCGCAAATGAACCTGCTAAGTCTTTTTTTTTTTTTTCTTCCCTCTCTTTTCTTTTTTTTTGTAATGTGTTGCTGGACCGGGATGACAATGGAGGGGGAGGACAGAAAGTAATTAGGATGTGTACAATGATGGATTATGGCTTAATATTCAGGCATTGCACCTTTTCGATTCAATAGGTAGGCCCCGCAAGATGACAAACCCCAAATCGACACAATGGCTGATAAAAACCCAAGTACGGCTTATTATTATGCCTTTTGTGCATGCAAAAACAACACATGAAAAGAGTTTGGTTTTAGTGGTTAGAATTATACTGGAGGTAAGCTAGCCTTATTCTGTGGCAGACATGATTCCGACTCCTTTCCAGTACCTCATGAGTTACTTCTGTAGTTTAGCAGCTAAGAGTGTGGGCTATGAGCCTGGGAATCTTGAATCTCCTCTCAGCTATGAAGGAGCTATCCAAGCACAGTTTGATCCTGGTTAAACCATAGTCCCCATTTTGGACCTATCAGAGAAGTGTGATTAAAGCAGATTAGGTTCAAAGTGCATAAGCAGAAACAGATTTTATGCTATTTTATACTAAACAAGATTCTGAGTTAAGACACTTTTGTAAGTATTATTTCTGTTATTATTAGACATATTTTAATCTACATTTACCACATGGTGTACTGCTCAATTAAAAGAACATCTAGACAGCTCTCTAGTTTGGAACACCCATAGAAATTAAAAGGATCACGGGGAGTTTGACATTTTGTAAATTGAAAGAATAATTAGTGCACCATATTGGGATTTTTTTTTATTTAAAAAGACTGTTCAAACCACCCTTGTGAGGCTTAGCAGGAAACAAAATTTAGGCCCAGGTTTCTATTGTATTTTCTCAGAAAATGATAATAAATAAAATAAACTATAATTAACTCTTTAATCACCAGACATGTTTCCTTTTATAGATTGCATTTTGTGATAAGAGGTGTTAGTTTTTCCATAACTTTGTGTAACCACAGTGATGTCAACTGATTGGATATACCCAAGAGGCCTCATAGTTTCATTCCTATTGGGTACCCTTATCCAGACAACAGCCTGATTTATTCTTCTTAGTCTATAGCAAGAATCTTGCGAGACGCAGAACGATTTTAGAAATCTTGTTTGATGTAGCATGAGACTGCCTGTATTAAAATGGGTTTTTAGTTTGTCCCTATGGCTTTTGATTTGCTTGTCCAAAATACTATTTTCTACTCAGGGACATGTGTCGCGCAGCGAAGACAAAATGCAGAGTCTTCACAGTAAATGAATAAAACTTTACTGAGGGAAAACATACTTCTTTACAAACACATAATGTAGGAGAGCAAGGTAAAACAAAAGAAGATTAGTCTAGGCTGGAGATCACACAGTGCCCATTGTATTTATCCTTCCTGGCTCCTTGTGTCTTCCTGTAAAAGATACAATATTTGTACAAGGAATGAGTCATCTAAAGGTTGAGTGGGAGTGAGTCAGCTAGCTGAATGAATCTGCACTTTTCAGCATTTTTCAACACTTTCTACACTTTACAGCTTCTGCTCTCAAATACCTTTGTCACATGACAACATGTTCTTGAACACTGTGCCAATGATACATGGCACATATACAGTGGTGCCCCGCAAGACGGAAAACCCGCAAGACGAAAGGGTTTTCTGTTTTCAGTGGCGCTTCGCAAGACGAATTTCCCTATGGGCTTGCTTTGCAAGACGAAAATGTCTTGCGATTTTTGAGGTTTTTCCCCGCTCCCCAACCCCTTTTTCTAAAGCGCTAAGCTGCTAATAGCCTTTTAGCAGCTAAACCGCTAATCCCTTAAGCCTTTAATAGCCGTTAATAGCCCTTAAACTGCTAATAGCGCTAATCCGCTAATGGGCTTGCTTCGCAAGACGAAAAAACCGCAAGACGAAGAGACTCGCGGAACGGATTCAGAAGGCCTTGGCACACAACTTTCTTTTAAAAATGCTTGTGGATATAGAGATGTGAAGAAGTGATCTTAGGGCTGGAAAAAAATGGAAAACAGAGGAAATGAAATTGACAGACTCATTCATCCATACAAAGGTCAGACAAAAGGTAAGTACAGTGGTACCTCGGGTTAAGTACTTAATTCGTTCCGGAGGTCCGTTCTTAACCTGAAATTGTTCTTAACCTGAAGCACCACTTTAGCTAATGGGGCCTCCTGCTGCTGCCATGCCGCCGGAGCACGATTTCTTTTCTCATCCTGAAGCAAAGTTCTTAACCTGAAGCACTATTTCTGGGTTAGTGGAGTTTGTGACCTGAAGCGTATGTAACCTGAGGTACCACTGTATGGCAATGTGATGAAAAAAGCAGAGGAAAAAGCTTAAATAATCCCCACCCAAAAAAAGCTCCCAGGAATTTTATTTTATGAAATGGCAACCTTATTGACTAGGAAAACCGTACCAACCAGTATTCTACCTTTCAGACAGGAAGCAAAAGAGCAAATGCTAGAGGGAGCTCACTCAGTTACAGTGAAATGGAAGCTTGTGTCCTCTCTCTGTCTTATGTTCCAGAACACAGTAAACATTTCTCTTTTCCTTCCTATCCTCTAACCACCCCTGCCCTGTGTCATTCCTCTTCTTCACACATTACATTTGAAGATAAGCACTGAAAACCCATCTCCTTCATTCTGGCTTTTCAAGGAGTTGCCAGCACATGTAGGAAACATCACTTGATTTCTACTGATGATTACATGCAAGCCATTATATGTGAGTTTAAGGCCAACAACCACATCAGAGAAAAATGACATGAGCACGCTCCCATTTCCCCTGACCTTCCAATTCATTTCACTTTCTCCCAGCCCAAGACATATACCCTTTGTTCCATTAAAAAAAAACAGTTGAAAAAAAACTACATTATTATTGTTACACCCTCCGAGTCTTGCATCCCATTTGAAGAAGCGCAGAGATGCTCTTTGCCCTGATAGGCAGGGATGAGAACTTTGCTCTCGACAGAACTATCAAGTTTTCCCGAGGTTTTAGAGAGTGTTTAACAGCCGTTTGCTCTCATCCTCTTTCTCATTACAAATGAGGTATCAGAATTCTAATGACTTACATGTTCTGTCATACTATACTACCCTGACCTTTTCAGTATTCCACATTTTGATAGCTTGACAAGTCTACCTCCGCTCTGCAGGTTAGTAAAGGCTGTCAGGCAAAGTGGGGAAGAGGATGGAGGGAGAAGCAGAAAAGTGAGGAGAGATTCATGGGCTTTCCTGTCAAATGTATTTTGGTTTCTAAGGAATCTGGCATGAAAATTTCACTCAAATTTCTCTCAGCCATTCTCCGTTTCTCTTCTTAGCCACCCCTAATAGCAGGTACCTAATAAGACAAAGGGAAAGGCAGGTGTTGGTTTCAAGAATAGCACAACAAAGGGCCACCATTTGCAAAAGACGCATAAAATATGACCAAATATGTGTCCCAGCTACACGTTCTGAAATACTCTCTTCTACACAACTATTAAAGGTGCAGGAACCTATTAGCATCTAGCTGCCTTAACAAAGCAGGACTGCAATCCAGACATGACTACTGCAATGTGCTCTGTGGGGTGTTGCATTTAAAGACATTTTAGAAGATTCATCTGGCTCAAAATGCAGCTGCCAGGACCTTCCCCTGCATGAAGCATAACCTCCGATTCTCAGCTTTCATTTAAAAAAGAATGAATAAGCTTTTAATATCTGCAGCACAAGATATATGAATCAAAACACACAGGCACGATCCTTTTCCTTTGTTGGTGGAAAACCAGTCAGCTTCTCCCTTTTAGTCTTTTACACTGCTGTGCCCAAAACTTTTTATTGAGTTTCCAAGCCTAATTTCAAGTGCTTGTTTTAATCTTAAAATATTTGGGTAAAGCTATTTGTTGCACTGCTTGCATACAGAGATTTCCAGCGGAGACCCTCTTTGTGTGTCCTGCCTGCTACCTAGATCAGTGAGGCTGGTGGCCAAAGGGTCTTCTCTGTGGTGACCCCATGGTTTCGTTAACTCCCTGCCAGTTGATCAATGGTAGGTCACTATGCTTCAAGCATTTTGGAAGGTTTTAAAGGCATATATATTCCAGGTGGCTTATTTTTGACTGCTAGGCTATTGGCTGGACTGTCACTACAGTTGCTGTGGGGAAAGGTTTAATTCATTGGCTGAGCACATCTTGTTGGCTTTTACTTCTGGGTGGATTTGATGGTATTTGTTTTTGTCTTGTTTGTTTCTCCTTTTTGTGTGTTTGTTCTTTTAAAATTGTTGTATGCTAGCATGGACGGGCACTGCCCTCCAAGGCAGCTCAGTGGCACAGCATCTGCCCAAGGTCCTTGTTTCAACTGCTGGCACCTCCAAGGGATGTCTATGTCCCCTGGATGCAAATGTCCCTCTGCAGAGCTGCTACCAGGCTGTGCTGACAATATTGACCTGGATGGGCCGAGTGACTCGTTTCCTATATTTCTATGTAGATTTTTTTTTTTAACCCACGAACAACAAATTAATAGGCAATCTTGTACCACAGTTACCTGGGATAGAGACCTACTGGAGTCAGTGGGACTTATTTCTGTATAGGATTACATTACAGAGGTTGCTGAAGGCTCCTATGTTATCTCTTTTTTGATAACAATTTGTTAATTTTCCAAAGATAACAGAAAATATAAAAAAAAACAATACAAAAATATTGACTTCCCTCTAGTCCCTTCCTTGGTTCCATTATTTATAAATATACCGCGTGTCCATTGTTCAGTTTTAAATGACTTATTATCCATCCATAACAAAATTACAAGTAATTTTAGAACCCTGCTAATGTATTAACCTGTGTACAATGCTTCTGTATATATGCAATAAATGTCTTCCATTCTTCTTTAAATTTGTTGTCATCTCTTCCTCTTAGTTTCATTGTCAGCATATTCCATTGGTTTAACTTGCCAATCTTCGTTAGTTGGGACACCATAGAGGTCATTATCTACATTGCATTCTAGAGTAGAGTTGCCATGTTTTTTTTTTAGAATCCAAGGAAGTGGCCTTATATACAATCAAACATGTGACCAATGTAGCTCAGAATTGCCAGCAGAGTTTTGGACAGGAGTCTTTGCCAGCTTTATCTGAAATTGTACCTCTATCCTGGGAAAAGCTTCACCTTCTGATTTCTGCAGCTCAAGCTGCTGTTGAAGGCATGCAAGTAGGACAGACTTGATTTTGTAATTATTATAATATTATTATTCAATCCTTCTCTTTTATAATGGATAATAAAAAGACGAGATTGACGTGCAGCGTAAATTAATAATGCAGTCTTCTTCAGTAAGAGAATAAAAGCTTTACTGAGTTAAAATAAACTAGCTTCAGAGCATACACAGAGTTTGCACTGAGCACAGGCTTCACAGAGCACAGGCTCCACCACTCACACAGACACTGAGCCACTGAGCCTACAAGCAGATACAATACTTATACAGAGAATGAGTAATTCTCTGTATTCAGCAGGTTACAATTCAGCATGCTACATGATTCTGCAGCTTTTCAGCAGTTCACAACATTTCTAGACTCCTTTACTGCTTCCTTTATGACTTCTGTTCTCAAATACCTTTGTCACATGACAGAGATAGCATTGCAAGAGACTACTGAGGATGAACAAGTAGCCTACTGTATCAGCCCACTGCCACACTTTCTGCCACCATCTCTTTCCCACAATTGCTTGTATTATAGGCCAAGCTCTTTACATTTCGAAAATTGGTTTTCTGCTAAATGTTGCTCCACATCATATTTTCAGCCCACAGCTCTCTAGATGAAATAGCCTTTCTCTGAACATTTGGGGCAGTTTGATTATTTTCTTCTCCTTCTCGTGCAACAGCTTTTGTTTGCTTTGACTTGCAAATCAACACTGAGATAATTCACTTTAATCAGCATAATATGGGACCCCAGGCTGCCATATTTTATGGACATGAACAGTACTTGCACAAATGTGGAACAGTTTAAGCAGGCTCTGCTGTACAAATACCATGCTACAAACAAGCTTTGTGACGGCGCTGCTGACACCGGCTCCATGCCTTTAACAGCTGGATAAGAGGAGAAATCCAACAGGTAAAGATTCCCCTGTTGCAACCTCTTCTTCTGAGGAAATAAGCACCTGTTGGATTTAGTCTGTCAAGCAGCTGTCAACAATACAAAGGTTTCCTGGGGGTCTTAAACCTCTCCCCGCATCCCTTTTTAAAAAACAACAGTTCTAATGGAGTACATTTGCTTTCTACAGGAAAATCACGAGTTAATGATCACTGGGCATATTTCTCATGGATTATTTAGAGCACCAGGTGCCTGCTATGTTCTTACTGGCTGGAAGTGGAGAGAAGATGAATCATTGTTGCAGCTGTGAACAAGAGTGCTCTGGAAGCTATAAGTGAGTAGCTTTGGAAGCTGGTAAGGATAAGGATCTGTTTTCTTGGAATCTCTCTTCTCTGTTTATGCAAGCACTAAGTACTTACTTGCAAAGGAAGTCCAAAGAGATGTTTTTGGATTTTTCAGTGTGCTCCCATGGCTCTTGTTCTTCCCTCGATTCTCTTTTCATCCTTTGACTTACCGTGGGGATGTCCTATTAAATTTTGCAGTTCTTCTGTATTTCCAACTTGCCATTGATCACTAATAATGCAAAACCTTAGCTCCTTCTGTGACTTCAGGACTCTTGCAGGCAATTATGCAGGTGAAGGAATGATGCAAATGTATTGGGCTGACACTCAGCTCCGTTACCAACTTAATATTTTCCCTTTTGAAAAAGGGATCTGCATTTTCAAAGGGGATGGGAGAGTTGAGACACACTGTTTTATTTCCCTCTCCCATAATTACTGGAAATTGATGCTATCCAATCACGTGTTAAGGTTATGGCTTGTGGTGAGAGATAATGGGAGATGTATCACACTCACCCCTGGAGGGCCACATTTCCCCATCTAGCTTAGATGAGGACGTTTTGCTGCTGTGTTGTTGTTTTTAAGGATAATAATATATATATTCATTTATTTATACCTTTGCCAAACAAAATAATAAGTATGTACCTATTCTATATAATAAGGCCAGGTCTATCAATATGCCATGAAACACGATGGAACTTCCAAATCCAGGGGAAGTCTAGATCTGAATGTCAGAGTATGTTATAACTTTTATGCTCTACTGCTTACATGTTTCCCATAGGCTTCCCAATCTTGTAAATAGCCTGATGCATCGGGGTAACTTACATTTTTTTCCTCTGTTTGAAAATAATAGAATGCACTCATTTCTTTCTGTTTAAAAATAATAGAATACACCTATCATCTATTCCTTGGCCTGTTTGAAACTTTATGACAAATTAAGTATCGTGGGTTATATTGGAAGCAGTGTGCAGTCTGAAATCGTTAAATGTTGCATTGCCTTGATGGTGGTGGTTTTACAAAAAAAGAAGAAGTTTCTAGTCCCTAAAGATATGAAGATATGCTCGCAAATATTTGTGCAAAGCCTAATCTGAAACCAGGAAGATGTTGATGAGATTGCCAGAGGATAGAGCTTTGGTACTTTGAACAGCTTATTGTTTCCTTGAAGAAAAGACAAAATGAAATAATATGCCCAGACACAGTGTGGTCTATAAACAAAACAACATTGTTTTCCCTTTAAGGTTTCGTTGCTTTGCAAAGCAACTGCTGCTATTATGCACGAGACTGAGGCTAGACTAGGAATCAGTGATCACTGTCTACAGTGTAATATGAGCAGGGGTTCTGTCACTCTTTAGAATGCACTTTCCAGTAAATGTACTTGGGAAGAGGTGAAGGTATGCTTGAAAAGCAGCCCTACATAACTGTTCTGTGCCCCACTGAACAATTAGTGCCCACATCAATGATGGGTAGAGCACAAGCCCAACCGCCTCTCTTGTAACCCAGTATCTAAATGACACACATATTTTTGTGTGGTATTTTAATTGACTTGTTCAGGGAAACAGATTTCTTTCTTTTGCAAAATAGGACACAAGAGCACCCGTAGCAAAGGATGCCATGATATGCGAGGGCTGATTGCAACTCATCTGCACTCTTCCCTCTTTGGGATTGACACAATTCATGGTTCCCTTTTACTTCTGCAAAAGTAAAAACTGCAACATAAAGCTGTCCTTCCCCTCTTCCTCATCTTGTGTACCATCAGAAGGCAGGGGGAGACTGACTATTATTTTATCCATTCCTGCCTATCATCAGTGTCACATTGTCTGAAGCTCCAGACAAACTAGATCCTAAACTATTTTACTTGAAAATAAAATCTGCAGAGCTTCTATAATATGCTTTTATGTGGGGGTTTTTCAGCCACACACCCCTTTTTCTCCCATAGGATGCATTTTTAAAGCTCTATTTTTATGTTTTCAAACGCATGTAACAAAACAAGGAAACAAAGATGCAAGAATTCGTGGCACAGAAGTCCAAGAATTACTACAAGTTCTGTATATGCAAATCAATAGGTTTGTTGTCATGCTTTGCTTAGGCTATCAGCCCAGAACATCTCTGTGTAACTGACCATGGCTAGCCTGCATCCATGCTGGTGGTATAGCTAATTAAAAAGGTTCCAGAGCTGCCCCTCAAAAATTGTTAGACTGTTTTCCTTTTCTTACAGTGCCTACTAAGCATGTAAAAACACACATTTTTGTGTACTGGTTTTTGAACCATTCTGGGAGGGGTGTTTTTAGGATTGGGTTCTAGGTGAAACCGTTATTGTCCCTTGTTATTTTAGCTATTGGATGTTGCGTGCTGTTTAAGGAATCTTGCTATATTTATAGTATTGAAATGTGGTTTCTGTATATTGTTATATTTTTGTTTTCCTAGGTTACTATGGAATTTTAACTATGTTACTGTTTTGCTATGTTATTATGAAATTGTTTCATAGTGTTTGCTTGAAATGCAACGGTGTTTCCTTGTTGTAAGTCACTTTGAACATGACTGTTTTGTGGGAAAGTGGCATATAAATGAAATGATATGAATGAAGGAACTAATGCTGCTTCCCAAAATGTGAAGAAAGGCATCCCCTGATTTGTAGCTGTGTTCATGACCTGCGTTTACGTTCATGCCTGGCACATGAAGTTGGTGCGCTTTAAAAGGTAGACTGGGCCGATTCCTCCCAGGCTGTCCCTGTTCAAATGTATGCCGATCTCTGAAGGCTTAACCACATTCCACGTTCAGTCCTCTTATTGCAAAGTGAAACACTGATGCTGCGTGTTTCTCTAACTTGTCTTATAAGTGCTGTGGCTTGATAATTTTGCAATAAAAGCTGCAGTGCTGTTTGTTATGCTGTGTTCCTGCAAAGTCCCCTTGCTTGCTTTCCCTGCTGCAATTGCCCCATATTTGTAAAGAGAGAGAGAGAGAGAGAGAGAGAGAGAGAGAATTGAGTTCTTCCCGTTTCCCGGTGGCTGGATGCTTTTGTAATAAGGCACGTGCAGCCTCGCTGCAAGTTCACCGAAGGAAGTGAGCATTAGAGCTGCGGAGAAAGGCTCATCCTGCCAGCAAGTGAGCCCAGGTAAATGAGTGACTCAGTGCCAAACTGGAGCACTTAGCACCATTCACTCGGCAGTAGCGTGATGTACCACAAGCTGAAAAGTGATCATTCAGGCAGCAGGAAATCTAAAGGTTAGCAAGCACTGCAAAGAAAGCTGCTGTGATGTTAAGGCAACAGATGTGACTGAAGGATTTGGAACTGGCATGGCTGTGAATAGAGGTGAAAGAAAAATGGTTTGATTTCCTAGTAGAGCTGAAATTAATAGAATCTCCCCCTCCCCTTCCCTCAAATCATAGTCAAGCATTCATTTCCTTGGAGGACTACTCAGCTTTGAATTGGCATCATGTTTTGCTCTATAGGACTCAAACCAGTGATGGTTATCAGACTCGCAGCTAAATAATTATAATAATATTGATGTATTTGTCAGCTATGCCATTCACATTTGCAGCATCTAACCTCCTGCGGTAGGGCTGACAGATCTGTGGCCCTCTAGATATTGTTAGGCTACAACACCCATTACTGGCTGTGCTGGCTACAGATGATGGGAGTTGTAGTCTGGCATCACTGCTGCCAGAGGTTAGAGAAAGGTCTTTCACATTTTTCTGTTTGATTTGAGAGGAAATGCTATAGGAAAACAGGGAAGGCACATTGGTTTTATTTTGCTAGGGTTGCCATATTTCAAAACGTAAAAACCAGGACACTCCATTCTCTACCTACTGAGCTATCCTAGCTCAGCTACTGGAAAAGGGTCCTTTAATGGAGGCAAAATTTGAAAGTTAATGAGGGCTGGTGGAGGATTTTCCTAGTACTTTATACGTTTTTTTAAAAAATGCCCAGGTGAATATGACAGGTGATGGTCAGCAATGGTAGTACTGAATTTTGGGAAGACCCCAAAATTGTTGAGCTATTTTTTAAGAAACCACCAAAAATGTTGAGCTTTTTGTAGACAAAAAACACAAATTTTTGATGGACTTGCCTAAGATCCAGGGCAAAGCTCCGCCTTTTGAAAATCCCCCCTGGGTGTCAATTCCACCTTTGAAATCTTGGTACAGTCCAGGAAAATCTGAACATATGGCAGCCCTAATTTTGCTTGTTTAAAAAAGAAGGTTGTGCACCAGATTTGGCTGAGACCCGAACTGAAATTGAGCTGATTAGTGGGGGGATCCCTTGAGTCAGGTTGAGGCAGCCTCAGATCACCTTGTGATCAGGGGAAATCCAGGGATGTCTATGTGTCAGGCATGGAGGAGAGTTAGGTGGCAGGTAACAAAAAGGAGAAACTGTGAAACAGCATAGGAGAGTGGGAGGTGCCTATGTGACCATTTCTTCCTGTGAGAAGGTAGGGATGGATGTCTTTGGATGAGGGACTGTGAGCTTGGAAGTCTTTGGATGCAAAGCTGGCTTCCTCACCTGACCTCTCCTCTTCCCCTAATGCAGCACCATGCAGGATGGAATCCTCTGCTTACCAGCTTGTTTAACTGCTCCTTCACAAGGGTCTTCCTTACATAGAAGGCACTTGCGAAGGAGAAGCACCCTGCAGGATTGAATCCTCCTGTCCCCAAGTTGGATGCAGGACCAAATCTGGGACAGATGCTTCATGCAGAGCCCTAATATTCTAACTGTCAGTGCACGTTCACCATAGCTCATGGATAATGTGCTCATACTCTATCTGTGAAGAGGGAATTGTTCACATTTCCTGATTGCCATGTGTTATCTCCAGAAGGCCTTGAGGAATGTGCATATCTCAACTGTGGCCTGCACATTCTCTGGGCGATTTGCACAATCTCCAGGCAATGTGCCCACTCTTCAAGAAAAGGGTCCTTGGTTTCTATCTCAATTCAGAGGTGAGCAAACCATTGCCTACAGGCTGAATGCAGCCCACTGTCTGATTCTTTGTGAGCTGAGCAGTGAGGAAAGTGGTCAGGGTGACAGCTTCCATTCCCCTGCTGTGCTGCACAGGAGTGACCATGGAGAGAGGTGAGGCTTAATTCATCTACCCCATCCTGATTTTTAAAAACCCATCCTGGCTATTAAGCTTAGGGAAACAATTAATAGCATTGTGGTGTGGCATTCCTTGGAGTTGCAGGGAGGAAAGAGTTGACCCCACTGATTATCAGGGGACAACTGACAAGCTGGGAAAAGGAGGCTGCAGCCATGGACTGCCTCCTGTTTTGCAAAGGGCTGCCCAGTCCAAGTCTAGTTTTCAGATAACAAATAAGGTCAGTCAGACCCCTTGAAGTTGCCTATCAACTGTTAGCAGGATAGCAGGCAGCACATAGGTCATACGGGCACTAGGCTTCAAGGAGAAGCTCAGTTTTGTTTACATTTTAATAAGAAACTGTCTTCTTCTTGAACCAACACACAAAGCAAAACACAATTATCCTTTAAAAAATCCAAAGAATGTGTACAAACATGCAGATACTAAAATGAAGCATGCAAAATAATGCATGCAGTAGTGAAAGCAGTGTACAAAAATGCATTATATCAGAAATTCATTGTAAGATTGTGTATATTGGGAGAAATTCACACCTAAATGCTGATGACGTTGGGGTTATACTGCATCAATAGGCAAGCAAGCCACCTATTGGAGGATGCTGCCCCCTGCACAACCTTAGAAAATGATGTCCGCATTGTCTGACGGAATTACGCCTTGTCTTAAGTCAGTCTATCCTCAACCTTTTCGCAAACCACTATGGTTTCTTTTTCTACAATCAAGCAGTAGATAATTTTCATGAAATGAAATAAATGAATGAATGAATCCTTCCCTTGAAAATCAGTTCCTAGTGTCATAATAAGAGAGCCAGTGTGCTATATGGTTAGAGTGTTGGACTACAATGTGGGAGACCAGGATTCAAATCCCCACATGGTCATGAAGCTCACCGGGTGACCTTGGGCGAGTTGCTGCCTCTTTGCCTGACCTACTTCACAGGGTCGTTGTGGGGATTAAATACAGGGGCAACCACAAAGACCACCCTTACCTCCTTGGAGAAAAAGGTAGGATATGGATGCAATAAATAAACAGCCACTTTTGATCAGCTCTTCACCTTGGTTTCCTTCCACCTCAGCCTCCCCTCACACACCTTCTGATAATGGTTTGCTATTAACACTTTCTCCCCCCCCCAACACACACTTTGGGGGGGGGGAGGGGAATGAGTTGGACCAGAAGCAAGGTAGGGCTTCAGAGCTGGCAAAAAGAAAAGTCAGGCACGGATCTGATGCAAAGCTTTGAATCTGGCAATGGGAGCTACCTAATAATTATCTCCAGTGGATTTGGACAACTCACTTTCCATGCAATGACTGCGGCTGATTCCCCTGTACGCTCCTAAAAAATCTGTCTAGCTAACGAGTCCAAAAATCAAACACCTGTGTGTCAGGATGAACAGCTGCACGCTTGCCACCGCTCTCTCTCTCTCTCTCTCTCTCCCTTCTCTGTCAGCCGAAGATGCCACACGCCAGTTGCTGTACTTGGAGTGTTTGGGGAGGGCAATCCATTAGAGAGAGAACACAGCATAATTAAGAAGCAACATGCTTTCTGCTTCCTGCTGCCCTATTTTCTCTCTCCCCCCTCCCTCCCTCCCTCTCCCTTTTTTTTTTTTTTTTTGCTTTGTTTAAACATCCCTGTCAACTTTATTGTGCTGTGCTTCAGGGTAGCAGCCAGGAGTAGCACTGAGCATATTTCTAACCCCTCTTCCCAAGTTTTTTTTTTTTTTTGGTCAGCATGGATAAGTGGAGACACTTTCCACTTGTGGTTACAGTTTTATGCTTGGCCCTCTATGTGGCGGCAATGATGTATTGGGGGGGGGGTGTAATAAATCACTGGAGAACCAAAAGATCCTAGAGATATACATCTCGCAAGCTGTAAAAATTACTAAGCTGAAAGTCCTTGCAGCAAAATATGGACAGCTTTCCTGAACTTCAGAACATTCCATGCACCAAGCATAAACAGCTATAAAGAGCATTATTGAATGGGCATGTGTCGAAAAGGAAAGCATTGTGCTAATAATGCATTAAAGCTGCAGTGCCAAATGAATTTGTTTTAAACTCCCTTTTTCAGATGGTATGTCTTTTTTTACTGTCTTTCGCCATAATGTCTCCCGGTCCTACTGAACCTGCAACACACTTATTTTCTTATGAATAATTTGCACTCCCGATTCCTAATTTGCCAAGTGCAGGGCTTCGCGAGCCACAGTACCTTTTGTGCTCTTAATTCTCTTGGGGCTACCTATACTTGTCTTTTCTGCATGCTGGATCACTGCTAGTCGAGGCCTGAAAAAGCATCTCTAGCAATCTTTAATTCATGTGATTAAAAATTCAAAAGAAGCCCTTGTACCAGCTGTTAAACTATGTTAGTAAGCTGTAATTCAGAGTTCAAATCCCAGCAAATTGAAGGTTAGGTTAACAGGATCATTCACTGGAACTGCATTATATCGTAGCAACTAGAACAGTAGGTGGACTGTTTTATACGTGCTCATTTGCGGCAGATAAACTAACGATGAGCAAAGGCATAGCCCAGCGAACCTTGCCACTAGATTTGATCTCCTCCTCCCTTATTTTCTGCAGCAGGCTTTAATTTCTCTTAAAAGAATGGCAGACGAAACTAACTGTGGGCTTTGTTTAATCTGTGCACAGATAGGAGTGGAATAAAAATTAGCATGGAGTGTTTTGTTTAAGATTATCTGGAATCTTAGAAATATGTGTTTCATCTCTGCAACTAATTAGTTTAAATATAACAAAGGTGGAATGAGTTTGATGGTCTTAACTCTAATGCACTTTCCCCTTCAACTGAGAGTAAATTATCTGTACGAGACAAAAAAAAAGCCATGCTATTAGCACAGTTTGACTTGATTATTCTTTACTCAAACTGCTCCCAAGACAAATTTCTGGGAAACTTCTGCTGTAATTCCACATCATCATCACCAAAGCCATTTATTTCAGCTTCGAAAAATGCATAGATTAGGTTACAAAGTGATGGCGGCTATAGGTGTTTTTTGGCAAGCAGATACAAGGCAATGCAAAACTAGCTAATGGTCCATTTCCTTCGAGTGATTAAGCAAATGCCTGCTACAACTTATCTTGACTGCTCTTGCCACGGTACAACCTGGAGCAGGAGCAATAGGCTAGGTGAAGTGATGCCCCAAGCCAAACAGAGCCCATCCGCTGTGTGTTGTAGCCAGCCAGGTGCTTGGCAATTCATCTCTTCCTGCAGTTACTGTCAGGCAACAAAACTAGAAGGTTTTTCAAATCCCCCCTGGCCCACTATGCACAGCTAGTAGGCTATGTTCAGCTTGGTGGGTTATATACAAAGCTGTGAAGGATTGGAAGAGTCAGATGGCAGGCAAAGCAGAATAGCAAGCAAACATGCCAGCCAATGAGGGCTGGGCCTAATGCACCGCCAGAGTTCATTTTGGTAGGCTGCAAAGATTGATCCCTTGCCGTGTGCTCAGTAGGTTTAAATCCCACAAGTGGTTAGGGAATGGCGATGTTGTTTGGCTGTGCTTTGCCAATTCTGTGAAATTCGGAGACATGAGTCACCCAAAACCTCTTGGCATGCCAGGAAGTAAGTTGATACAATCCAGGTTGCCATTTTACTCCTGGTGAAGCGGTCATCTGAGTCACAAACCTTGGAGGAAGTGTTGACCCACTTTCCATCCTTGTGGTCAACAATCATTGGCGTTATTTTTCACCACAAGTAAAACAGCAAGATTTCCTTTCTTTCTTTCTTTCTTTCTTTCTTTCTTTCTTTCTTTCTTTCTTTCTTTCTTTCTGCCTTTTTTCCATATATTGCTCAGCAGAGCCCATCCATTGCTTAAAAGTTAATCTGTGTTCAGATAATAGTCAGTCAGTGAAAAGAACACAGCAATTTACCCCTCTTGCTTTGCTGTGCTCATGTTACGTCAGGAAAAAGAGAAACCTCAGGGATGGTACATTGTTAAGGGTGCTGGGAATTGTAGCTTTGTGAGGAGTCAACAGCAATACAAACTACAGGAGTCAACAGCAATACAAACTACATACAGTCTGCTGCATGTTTATGTGTGCACACTTATCAACCAAGAGTTGGATAGATGAGAGTCACTAGGTTATACGGTCACCTTTTTTTGCCAGATAGAATACGTAAAGATGATACGATCAGAGAAGAGGCCACATTGGTCCTTATATGGCAAACACAATGGAACTACCAAGTAAGGTTTTTGTCTTAAGTCTCTTAGGGTAGCATTAAAAAAAAATATGGTCTGGTGGTAACTTTACCAGTTCCATGATGATTTAACCAAAAAAGGGGGGGAGGTACAGGTGAGGTTAACCTGCAACAAATGTTACTAATTTGCAGCAGTTCAATTAATGTAGGTAAGTCCAAATAATAAACCTATATAACACATTTATTCTTTACTGGACCAAAATCCATGAACTCTCTTTCAAAAGTCACCTTCGTACCAGTTTTTCCAAATCTTGCCTTTGCATTTTAAGAATGCAGCAGCTGTATTGGAAACCTTGCAGGGGAGTTTCTCTACACTCTCTCGAAACATACAAGGGGAAAAGAGGTCATATCTTAATTTCCTGGGCTTTAAAGCAAGTTCATCTAACATGAATTGATCTTGATGGAAACTCCTCAACAACAAGTCACAAATTCTTGTCATAGATGATAGGGACATTCTTCTGGACAGATGGCTTGGACAGGAAAAGGAGGAGGCCAAAAGATATTTGGCCCATTGAGGTCACCCGGGATAAATGAATTATGCCCAAGATATTGAAAGAATTAGGTCAGGACAGTTCCACACCCTCTGCAATGCTATCCGAAAACTCAGGGACCACAATGAAGGTCCAAGATAACTTGAGAGGAGCAATGCTAGTCTGTATATATGTGGGTGTGGGAACTGCAAGGAAAGCCAGTAAGCCCAAAAATATATTGACTTGACTATAGTCACAGGGAAATTGATAAAATTAACCTATTAATGTGATAGATGTGATAGATATTGTAAAATCAAACTAACGCTGAACAGAAAAAACCTCTATACGTGGAAATATAAAATATAAATAGGATCATGCTGAGGATGTAATATACCATGTTTTCCCAAGTATTTTGAAATCATTGTACTGAACTTTTTTGTTGTCTTACCTTAAGGCAGGAGGAGACCAGTGTAGTGCCCTCCAGATATTGTTGAACCACAACTCCCATCATCCCTCACCATTGGCAAGGTACATCATCTGTATGGAGTGGATTATATGTATCTATATTGTGGGCAGGAAAATGTGTAGAGCATTTTCAATATTTGGCAGAGAGGGTTACTGGACCTTTTCCATATGAAACTTGGAACTAAAGGCTGCAAGAATCTACTATTAAGCTAGTGCCTCAGTACCTGAGATGACATATACAGAGACTTACAGTGGTACCTTGGGTTACATACGCTTCAGATTACAGACTCAGCTAACCCAGAAATAGTACCTCGGGTTAAGAACTTTGCTTCAGGATGAGAACAGAAATTGCACAGTGGCGGCAGCAGAAGGCCCCATTAGCTAAAGTGGTACCTCAGGTTAAGAATGGTTTTAGGTTAAGAACGGACCTCCGGAACGAATTAAGTTCTTAACCCGAGGTACCACTGTATTATGAGTGACTCATTGTGATGTGATTATAACCCCTAAACAGTGTTTTACACACATAAAAAGGCCCTGGGCTCAACATTCGTGTTTCTTATCACTTCTCTTATAACTAGGGCACACCTCTGACATTCAGAAGTGTTGTTGAGCAGACGCCTAAGCCTTTTTTTATATGTTACTCATATGAAGGGGCAAGACAGAGACAGGGGGACCACAGAGCCACACTCCTGAGGTCACATGGTTTCTCCTGGCTCCTCACATGTTGAGGGATAACTTCTAGTATATAAAGCCTTCTCTCCCTGTAGGTTTCCTGTGTGATTTAGGATCCTGAAGTAAGAGGGTTCCATGTTGTATGAGGATCTTACCTGGCTAGAACAGGCACCTCATTTCAGAAGTTAACCCACAATTTTTGAGAGGAAGGGAGGAGTCATGTTGCACCTTGGGACAAGAAACACCTGAAGAAGAAGAAGAAGAAGAAGAAGAAGAAGAAGAAGAAGAAGAAGAAGAAGAAGAAGAAGAAGATTTATACCCCGCCCATCTGGCTGAGTCTCCCCAGCCACTCTGGGTGGCTTCCAATAAAGTGTTAAAAACAATACAGCAGCAATACTGAAGAGGAATCTAGAGACCCTCAGTTCAGAAACAAGACTATGTCACTGTTTCAGTCCATTATTTTTATTAATGACTTCAATGGGAGGAACAGGGTGGTGTGCGCATGCAGATTGAAAAGATCTGAACATTCTTTTTTTATATAAAAAATGCAGAAGTTAGTTACAAAATTAAAAATAAAAATGGAAAAAGAATTTGAATAAGATCCATAAAACTTACGCTGCATTTGAGTTTACAACACAAGACATATAAAGTCATTCTAATGGAACTCAGTATCTTTCGACTTGTAGGAAGGGGATGCTTAACAATCTTCAAATGTGTGCAGGGTGGGAGGGAAAACACCACAAATGAAAGCCAAGAGGCAGCGAGATACATGTGGGAATATTGCTAACTGCAAGAGACAATGGCCAAGGGACATGGTAGGATGGAATTGCTTTCCTTGGAAGTCTTTAAAAAGCATTCGGCAACCAAGAAAGGATTAGCTACATACGGAGCAGGGTGTTGAGGGTTAGATAAGATGCTCTGCCTTCCAGCTCTATAGATCTTTGACTCTCAAGATCACGGAGGAGTCCTAATCTGTGATCCCGCTCCATTTCTTCTGAGAGCCAATTGCTAGCCTTCCAATTTCCTTCCAACTTCGAGCTGAGAATCAAATCCTTCAGATACCAAATCAGGAAATGGGATGAAACTGCTGCCCAGATGTTCCAAGCCTATGCACCACGATGGACGTCTACAAGCTGTTTTTACAAACAAGTGTGGTATCTTAAATAAGTATGTCATGCCTTCCCTCACCCGCTCCTTTCATTTTGTTTAACAGCATCAACCTCTTTTTTCTTGTTTTAACAGCGTGGCCTAAAATTGCATCTAATACATAGCTATAACTCACACCACCCAACATCTGTCAGGTGAAAATTGATATAGTGTCATTATATTCACCAAGACAAGCTTTATATTATGGGTTGGCATGGCATGAAAGTGGCATAGGTACACTGATTCCATCAAATCCTGTGGTTGCCATCCCCTGCTAAACAAACAAAAGTATCTTCAAACATATTTTTCAATGCAGACAGACTTACTTTAAATATCTGGATACTGCAAACTGACTTTATCTACTTCCATCCCTTGGATGTAGCAGCAAACATTCCAGTTGTGTTTTATGATTCGTATTACTTTATGTTTAATGAATATTCTCATCTTGTTATGTGAGCTATAGTGGGTGTTTGACTGGAACCATAAGGCAAGCTATGAATTAAATAATCCCTCCCTCCTCAGATTTGGTGTATACTAGCTAGCCATTGATGAGCCAGTAATAGCAAAAAAGCTGGGCGTGGGTGTGCTAAATGTGAAGGATAATGTTCAAAGGTTTGATTCAAAGGATAGCTGTGGCACAGGTGTCTTCGGTGGCAATGAGTACCTCCTTTGAGAGTCTTCTGGCCGTTCTCTCACTGCGAGAAGCAAAGGTACAGGGAACCAGGCAGAGAGCCTTCTCGATATTGGTGCCCTCTCTATAGAGTGCCCTCCCTTCAGATGTCAAGGAAATAAACAACTATCTGACTTTTAGAAGACATCTGAAGGCAGGCCTGTTTAGGGAAGTTTTAATGTTTGATGTTTTCACTAGTCTGCTGGGAGTCACTCAGATGTTGTTGTTTAGTTGTGTCCGACTCTTCGTGACCCCCATGGACCAGAGCACGCCAGGCACTCCTGTCTTCCACTGCCTCCCGCAGTTTGGTCAAACTCATGCTGGTAGCTTCGAGAACACTATCCAACCATCTTGTCCTCTGTTGTCCCCTTCTCCTTGTGCCCTCCATCTTTCCCAACATCAGGTTCTTTTCCAGGGAGTCTTCTCTTCTCATGAGGTGGCCATGAGGTGGCCATATTGGAGTCTCAGCTTCAGGATCTGTCCTTCCAGTGAGCACTCAGGGCTGATTTCCTTAAGAATGGATAGGTTTGATCTTCTTGCAGTCCATGGAACTCTCAAGAGTCTCCTCCAGCACCACAACTCAAAAGCATTAATTCTTCGGCAATCAGCCTTCTTTATGGTCCAGCTCTCACTTCCATACATCACCACTGGGAAAACCATAGCTTTAACTATATGGACCTTTGTTGGCAAGGTGATGCCTCTGCTTTTTAAGATGCTGTCCAGGTTTGTCATTGCTTTTCGCCCAAGAAGCAGGCGTCTTTTAATTTCATGGCTGCTGTCACCATCTGCAGTGATCATGGAGCCCAAGAAAGTAAAATCTCTCACTGTCTCCATTTCTTCCCCTTCTATTTGTCAGGAGGTGATGGGACCAGTGGCCATGATCTTCAGTTTTTTGATGTTGAGCTTTAAATAATAAAATTATTACCATGATTATTCCCACCTACTATCGCCTATTTCCAATAATCTAAAACTAATCACACACTAAAGCTAATCACAAACATGCCCAGTGCTGACATGATGTTCCATTTCTTCTAACTGGAAGTTGGGCATTTGGAAGCCCCTCAAGACTTGTGCTCCTCCCTCTTACACCTCCCTCTTCCTTTTCCACCTTTCAGGCCTAAGCACAATATAACATTATATGTGCACCATTGCTGGTCAAAACCATGGTTAGCTTCAGACAAGGTTTGCAAATCTGCTTCCAACATTGAAGTAAACCCTGGGTTTGCCTAATAATTATGTCTTAGCTGATGTTAATTCTGTGTCATTGTTAGCTCTCATAAAGGAATGGGAGGAACAAGGGGAAGCGAGCGTGAAAATGGGACACTCCTGGTGCTGACCATGGTTGGACAATCTGGAAAGCAAGGCTTGCAATGGGCAACTGGATTAGGCCACTTTGCCGGCTAACATTTTGTATTTTTATGCCAACCATAATCCTCCTTCTGAATATTTGAAACTTTTGGTTTTCATATTGATTTTAATGAGATGAAAGTTGCATTCCCCGTTGTGTTACAGATGATGTGTTTTTAGTCATCAGCATGCTTCACTGCCACACAAACAGTTAAGGTTTTATCAGAATTTCAAATAAGTGCAGTAAAGCAAACCCACCCCTTTGTTTGTAAGAACAGCAATGGCAAAATAATGTTCTAGCATATACTGGATCAAACCCTGTGTTTTTCACAGGAAAGCTTTGCACAGGATCCGAGTCTTTTACTGCCTTCCTTCTGTTTAGTACATCCCTGAAACTATGACCATGGCTAGCTTTTCGGTCATACCTTCCTTTATCTTACCTAGAGCTCATTGGCTGCAGACTTGCACAAAGTCAACAGGTGACAATTGGCATAGATAGATGATAGATAGATAGATAGATAGATAGATAGATAGATGATAGGTGGGTGGATGGATATTGTGTATACATATAAAGAGAGAGGGATAGAGTTACTACAGGTGCTCCTTTTTGTGCCCCCCCAGCAACCCATAACAGTTGTATTGGACTTCAATAATATAACTGAAAAAAAATTGTCCTGGCAATGCTGAAAGCGTACATACAAGGCCACTAAGGTCCACACAGCAAGGATTGTGAAATAACCCATTAAAAATAAACATTTGCAACCACAGATAGCTGGACTGAAATCCCTGCTCTGATACAAATAACATCTGGACAACTTTTTGCATGCATCTTTTGGCATAAAACACCCTGGAGGGGAAAAAATAGAAAAGACAAAGGGCCACTAAAAGATTTTATTATGCTTTGGGTGTGGTGCCATAAATTTCAGGGGATTCAGGCAACAATTGCCAAACCTGAATTTAAACAGCATGTTGTTTTTAAAAGCTGTAACATTAGTGATGAACAAGTCAATATTCTTACATAATTAATCCAGCGTGAAATAGAGGGACTCGAAGCCATCCAGTGGTTTAAAAATAACTCAATCATTTATAAGATCCCCAGTACTATAGGATTTAACATGAAGGCACAGGAAGTGCAGGCATGCTGGCACTGAGCAGGCTGTTTTAATTCTGCAAAAGCTTTATAAAGTCAGCTTAAACAAGCCAGCTTGCGCCGCAGAGAAGCAACTTGGGGGTTTCTCAATGGATAGGCAGTTTAATGATCCAGTAATGCCCCCCCCCCATGAAATGTAGAAACTGTCAATATCTAGAGGTGTCTTTAAATGGACAAAAAAGAGAGAGGATATAACAGGAGAGTGTGTGTGTGTGTGTGTGTGCATGTATATTTATTAATACTTAAATGAAACACTGAAAGTAACATGTAGGGAAAGGAGTCTTGAACTGGATAGTTAATGAGAAGCTTCAGACAGTATGTAATAATAATGCTATGACTCTGAAAGCTTTTTAACTTTTAGTGTTTAGTCATTAGCCTTGTTTCCTATTGACCTGAAGAAGTAACAAATACATGCCAGCGATGGAAGACAGCTGTGAATCTAACCTTAATGGTCAAGTAAATAACTAAACAGAAATGCTTATTTAGAAGTTGCTCTGCAATGCCACCCGCACTGGCGTTTTGAGTCTCAGACTTCTGGAAGCCGCAAAGGTTTCTTCTAAACAACCCAAGATCCCAGTGTGTTTAGAAATGGGATGCCTTGTGGATCCCTGGCACTAGCTCATTACATACCAAGGAGCCATCGCCACAGACCTTCCCCATTATGTTTGTGATTCATTCCCAAAGGCTGTCATGGGTTCATGTCCTGAGTAAAATGCTGACAGACTCAGGAAAGGACATTATCCTTTGGGTACTGCCTTGTGTTGACTTCTAGGCTACCTTATTTACTAGTCAAGTCCAGGGAGACATCATCAGTCAGGTTGCAGGGCAAGCATCGTTCTAGAGACTTTCTTCATTTCTCCCATGCCTACATCACTGCTGGTGCTTAGTTATATCAATATTGCCTATGTATTTCACAGACTGATTGCTGTTTTTATTCCAACCAGCACATGGTTGCAATTGGTTTCCTCCCCTCCACTTTAAAAATAAAACAAAACCTGGGAAAGCAGGAGTTGTCCTATCAGAAATAAACAGGACAGTCCAGAGACCCCCGCTGTTGCCTGGAGAATCACGCTATTTAAAAGCACTTTTTGTTATTGAAGCAATGCAAATGATGGAAGATGTCACTTTTATTCCAATTTAGTTGTCATGGC
This sequence comes from Podarcis tiliguerta, assembly GCF_965153285.1. Classification (NCBI taxonomy): domain Eukaryota; kingdom Metazoa; phylum Chordata; class Lepidosauria; order Squamata; family Lacertidae; genus Podarcis; species Podarcis tiliguerta. The sequence goes on from NC_139534.1 coordinate 36,822,549, forward strand.
TACCACCCCAAAAAACCCCTTGGGAACTGTAGTTTTGTGAAGCGCTAAGAAATTTCCAGAAAAGAAGTCAAAGGACAACCATTCCCATAGCTTCCTGGGACACAAGGATGGTGATTGAACTGGCTTTTAAGATTGCACTGGGCATATTTGAGGGATCCAGTTCACAAGGAGTGACTAGGCATATGAAGCAGACTTCCCATCTATAGATTTGACCTCAATGCCTGGACAGCATGAGAGTGGTTCTGGCAGGAGATGTGATGGCAGGGAAGAAGTCATCAGACAGAGCTCCAGTATTTCTCCACATTACATTAACTTCGTGGAGTAGATGACAAATGAAAGGGTCCCTTTGGTGAGATACCTGTGAAAACCAGGTCCTATAGATTTGGGAGAAGTGCCATAGCTCTGTGGTAGATAATCAGGTCCCATGTTCAATTCCTGGCATCTCCAGGTATAGTCAGGAAGGCCCCCTGCCTGACATTCTGGAGAACCCCTGTGAGTCAGTGTAGATAATACTGAGTTAGACGGACCAATATTCTGACTCGGTATAAGGCAGCTTCATATGCTCCTTAGGCACTTACTAGGCCTGAGATAGGCTCTCTGTATCCTATCTAGGCTTGGGCTAAAACCGGAAGTGGCACAAAATTTTCTTTTTCTTATTCACATGGCCAATGAATGGAAGTGGGCATTGCCACAACAGGCTCATCTCCTCTACCTGCACACATCAGTTGTAAGGACAGAAAAGATCTATAACTCAGGTGAAGTTAATGTTCCTGTGTCTTCAGGATTTTGTTGCTGTTATTTTCAAAAGTATCAGTAGCTGTTTTCAAATTCTGGAAGTTATTTCTCTGTAGGTTTCTATCCTCCACATTGTTTTCCAAAATGAATCTGTTGCATAGAGTGTCTGTGGGCTTCCTCCTATCCCATAAAACATCTCTCACAGATGTGAACAGAAGCTCCACATATGGGAAACCTGCATGATTATATTATGGGGCTAGAAGAAACTGTGTGCGACTTCGAAAGGGCCTTCCTGATGACAATACAAATCTAATTTAATTAAAACACTCCAGCATCTTGCACTAAATCCAACAATAAAGGGGATGAAAGAAGGGGGGATACTGGATGGGTACGCATATAACCACCAATATGATTAAGTGGGGGGGGGGGTTGAGATATGTATGGGTTTCTACTTCTGAGTGAAAATGCTACATCCACTCCTGTGATTAAGTGTTCTGAACATGCTACAGAATCAGGAACATTTTTGTCTTTCCACGTGCAGGAAGACAGGTGTTCCATCTGGAACCTGTTTGATGAGAGTACAATGGATTCTGTGGCTCATTCCTTTGGCCCTTGGAATCTGCAGTGGAGGGAAATAACCCTTCTGTATCAATAGTGGTCCACACTGCACCCATTTCAAGGGCCTTAGCTATACACAGGATTCTACCCACTGAGGTCACTAAGATCTAAATTCCCCTTTAGGATCTGGATTTTAGTTTTAGGGCTTTGATGGTCTATGTATGAAATGTGCTCCAGACGGTTTCAGTTTTGCTGCATACAGTTATTTCACAGGCTTACTGTTGTCTTTGATCCTCTTTGAGGTTGGCGTGTGGAAATCTCTGGCTTTCATGTGGGTAGAATACAGCCAACTGTACAAAGGTAAGCATCACATCATTCCCCTATCCTCTTTTGCCTCAGGTACCACCCCCTACTGTCATACAGCCCCAAGAAGAGGGCTTGTGATGGAAAGTGGACTTTAGGCTGAAAAATGTCACCCAGCACATCACTCAACGAATGTACATGCATGTGTGAACCATACCTAAGGAAGAACGGGGAAGTATTCACTGAGTATTCTGTCATGTGACAAAGGTCTTTGAGAGCAGAAGCAGTAAAGCAGTCTGGAAATGTTGAGAAATGTTGTAAAGCTGCACAATCACTCTGTATGCTGAATCACTGTGACTCATCTTGAAGATGAGTCATTCTCTGTATAAATACAGTGGTGCCTCGCAAGACGAAATTAATTCGTTCCACGAGTTTTTTCGTCTTGTGAAGCACCACTGCATTTAAACACTGACAACGGCGGTTAGGGGCGGGGAGAAGCAGGACAGCTGCCGCAGCCGGTGCCTCAGACTCACCCGCGCGTTGTGGCCACCGTGCGACGCGGCTGCTGGAGGGCAGTGGGGCTCAGGAGCGCGACTCCAGGGAGAGAGAGGCGCTGGTGGCAACGGCTCTCTGAGGGGAGCGTGCGAGGGGGGTGGGCAGCGGCGCAAGGCACTAACCGTCAGCGGGAAGGTGGGATGGAGCCGGAAGAGCCGTCAGCAGGAAGGTGGGAGGGAGCCGGAGGAGTGGGGAAGCGAGCGTGTGACCGTCACCATGACACGAGAGGCAGGGCCATTTCGTCTAGCGAAGCAAGCCCTTAGGAAAATCCGTCTTGCGAAGCACCTCAGAAAACGAAAAACCCTTTCGTCTTGCGAGTTTTTCATCTTCCGAGGCATTCGTCTTGCGGAGTACCACTGTATATCTGCTTGCTGGCAGACAGTTTGGAGCCTGTGAGTTTGGAGATAGCTTGGAGCAGGGGTCGGCAACCTAAGGTCCATGGACCACAAGTGACCTATGGCGGTTGTTTAACCGGCCCATGGACCCCCGCCACCTGCTCGGTCGACTCTCCTGCAGCCAATGGGAAGCTGCGCACACTTCCTCCATGCCGGAAGGGGTGCCGGAAATAGCATTGGCACATGCGTGCGTGCGTGCGCACACACTCCGGCCCACCGCAGCGTCTGCGGGACCGTGAACAGCTCCAAGTCACAAAAACTTTGCCAGCCCCTGGTTTGGAGACTCTGTGGAGCCATGAGTTACAGTGGAGTCAGTGTGTGTATATGGAACCTGACTCAGAAGTGAAGCCTGTACTCTGTGTATGCTCTGAAGCTAGTTTAAATCTTCTGTTCACTATGCTGCTTATTTGCAAATAAGTTTTAACTCGCCAAAGCTTTTATTCTTTTACTGAAGAAGACTCTGCATTATTAATTCACGCTGTGTGTCATATTCAACTGAAATGTCGTGGCATAGATCCTCACTGCCACAACTTGTGTCTCTAATAAAGCGTTTTGAATAAAGGATCTCTGAAATCTGATACATATATAGCCCTGCGTAGTATTTAAATAAATGTGTTAGGAACTTGAGGTATGTATATATGTATCTGTATATCTCCACTTTAAACAAAGCTGTAAAATGGCTAATCCTTTAAATTATCTGTGGTGCCAGCTTTAGAATTTGCCATCTAGTGGCATACAGCAAGTGATTTTATTTAAAAGTTGTCTTTTTGCTTCTGATTGCATTACATGCTGGAGTCTTCTCTCCTACCCCCACCCCCACCCCCATGTGATTATTAAAACGACAAGAGATTTGTCTAACACAAATAATTTGTGATACTTGGTAGAGGCCAACCACATATTGCAGAGGGCTAGCTTGTTAAAATAACTTTCAAAACTTTCTGATCCCCTTCAGCCCTAGGAAACCTTTAACAAGCAGCAGCATACAATAAGAAGTAGCTCAGACATGGAAAAACAAGAAACAAAAATGGTTAAGTGCAGCGTGGGAAAATAAAATGCACATATTGAAAAGGGGGAGAAGACATGATGGCCAGGTATGTGAATGAAAGGTGCTTCAAAGGAAAATGGAAACCACTGTGATGTAAAGGACGCCAAGAAGTCTAACCACATATTTCTCTTTTATTTCAAGGAGACCAGGTAACTCTTGTTAATAGCATCATTCCGACATTGTGACTGTTTTGGTAGATTTCTGTCCAAACAAAGCCAAAGTTGCTAGCTGTGGCATTTACCAATCCAGCTATTTACAGTTGAAATTAAATAAGGGTATGTCCAGTCATTAGGGTATTCAGTCCAGAGCTCTTATCTCATTCCCGAGGACCAGGGATGAGGTTAGGGTAGAACCTGTCCCAGATGCAACTTGGAAGGATGTGTGCATAACAGGTGCAAACAGATTATTATTTTTTAATCTTAAAATTATTGTTTAATTATCATCCCCACTAGTACAGATTGCTAGAAAACCTCTGTTAAAATTATGGTGCTGGACGTTTTGCTGGATGAAATCCAGTGCTACATTTCTGAATACTCTTTTGCACTGTTTCAAGAGTGACCATCATGTGATGCGGAAAAATGTACACCCAGGCCCTATTAAATGTGATAAATGCATCTGATGGGGATGGGTCATGTGCAGTGCAAGGTATAAATAAGTACTAGGGGTGGGCATGGACTCCAGCATTGCCTTGTGTCTGCACTGTGTTTGTGTGTTTTAAATCTAATATATTTCTGAGTCGCTCTGTGCTCTCTCCACTTCAGTTTGCATTTTGGGTTCTGAGTGCACCTGTATAAAACAAGGCTATTAATGGAAAAATCTAAAAACATATATAACTTTTTTCTCTTTTGGCTAAAGTGAATCAAACTCACAGGTATAGGAGCCCCTCCAGAGTTGATTATGTCTGACAAATTGTAGACAAACAGATCCAGGAGCTTTTGGTTGAGTGAAGTAAACATGATTTATTTTCCTTATGGGGGAGGGAAAGAGGGGTTTGTCTCTTTTTTCCCTTATAATAATTAGGAGGCAGCTGAGTAGTACATTTTATTGCTTCTACTTTTTGGGGTTGTTTTTTCAAACTCTGTAGCTTCACACCAGCCCTATTATTATTGTTATTATAATTATTAATTTGTTTGTGTCCTCTGATAGTCCTTTGCAGGTATTCCAATAGGCTTTTATTGGTACCTGAAAGACCTTACAATGCAAGCAGGCTGTCTAGAATGCTGCCTGCCAAGTTCTGAAGAGGTCTGAAGTTCTTTTTAAAAAAGCAGAGGTGTGTGTGTGTGTGTGTGTGTGTGTGTGTATGTGTGTGTGACCCTCTCTTATAAATTTTTACTGCTCTGTTTAGCAACAACAAAACAGCCCAGAGCTCCTTAGTGCTTCACAGGCAATACAACTCACATAACAACAGGCACTGCCAGCACCAGGTTTCAGGGGGCATTTGACACAGTGACATCAATAGGCCCACACCATCCCAACAGACATCATATTTTCGGTGCCATCTATTTTTTGTTCTGCTGCTACTTCCATGCCAGCAATAGCAACACCACCACTTAGTTCCCCCCTAAGTGCACCCCGGGTGACTGTTTTAGTGGTGGGTAGATGGCAGTGTCTCTTCTGAACAGGATCCAAGCTCAACTCCCAGCCATGTTAGCCACCTGCTACTTTAATTTACCCAAAGCAAATGTCCCACCCACATGGCTGCCTGGAAGTCCAGCGAGGGGGGTGCTGGAGTGATACAGCTGGCTTGGGCCAGCATGGGACTCTGTTGAGCTCTCAGTCAGTGCCCAACCTGGTTGCACAGCAGTGCCAGAGACAGGGGCACACTTCAGACTTTCCCATAATGCCTGGGGGCCTTGAGGGCACTTGATGGTGGAGTGGGGCCGGTGAGCATGGCTCACTCTCTTCTCCACATGTGATGGTAATCTCATGAGGGGAAAATGACTGATAGAGCTATAAGCTGAAGCTGGTTCCAGTCATTTTTGTTCCTACACGAAACAGTCTTTCACAATAAAATTCTATACTTGGTAAAGAAGGGATATCTCTTGAGGAGTGCAGATGTGTGTGTGTGTGTGTGTGTGTGTGTGTGTGTGTAGCCAATAACAACCATTTTAATGTAATTGTATTAATTCAGAGATTATTTATATTTTATCATCAGGTTAGGTTTCTTTCACCTCCAAGAGCTAATTTTTTTCATACTGTCTGCTTTCATTAAATCCAAAATCTAGGCCAGTTTAGCTAGGTTTTATGGATCGTTTCATGTGACATTTGTAACTTGGCAGACACCGAGAGTGCGGATGTACGAAAACAGCATCCTCTGAAACAATAATGGATTAAGGTGTTCCTGCTTGTTTTGTGTGTGGTGGCCTTTGCCAGTTTAATATTAAAACCATTTCATTTAAGCTACACTCTGAACTTCATTAGCTCCAATATGTAAACAGTTTATCATAGAGACCTGCCTTTTGGTGGGTCGCCTTGTGTGGGACAGTGGTCACCTTTTATTTCCATTGCTTTATCTGGATTTTCCAAGCATATTATCCCATCATGTGCAAATTTTCCAACTCTCACAAATCAACAAGAGGTAGAAGATTTTTTAAAAGGACATAACTTCTCTGCCAGTGAGATATGCTAGATACCCAAGTACTGTAGTTTTCAGTCTCTTAAAAAAGGGGGGGGGGGAGTTTAAATACTCGCTGTATAAGCCTAGACATCTTTAGAATACATTGTAAAGAAAAATCTCCAGGTTGGCCTTTGGGGTAAAATTGAGTGGATCTGAAATTCACTTGTTCCCATATGAAAGTTTTGTTTGCTTATCTCCTAGGAAGAATTAGGGCCCCGTAGAGCAGATCAGTAACTATAGGACACCAGAAATAGTTTCAGTTTTGCTCAAGAGTCTAGATTGTGTGTGTGTGCATGTGTGTGTGTGTGCACGCACACACACACATGTGGGCATTTGCATATACATACACTTTACATCAGAGGTCCATATCTCATTTTGTGCTTCTTTCACTTCACTTTATTTATTTTTGAAGCATGGGGATACCTGGAGACAAAATCTATGTAACCTGAGTAAAAGCATCTTTCTTTCTTTCTTTCTTTCTTTCTTTCTTTCTTTCTTTCTTTCTTTCCTTAGTGTAGTAAACCATAACTTTTGAGTTTGCTCACCCAGCATTATTTGTTTAATAGAAATATTTTCCGTACCACCTGGTTCTGGCACAAAGTCAAAAATTTGCATTTATATGAGGTAGTTTATCAAATATAAGTCTGTTAAATACACATTGCATTTTGTTTGTGAGAAAATCTGTTCATATTTAATGTAGTTTTTTTTAAAAAAATTAACCTTAATGAAAGCTTCTGAAAATTGTTGTTCTAAGCATTTGAAATATGCAACACGAACTGGTTGAAGACATAAACATGTTTTCCATTATATGTTATCAGATAGCCCAAAATTACTTCAAAGAAGAAATGTGGGACTATGTTAAATTAAAAAGATAAGAAAGCATTTAGTTTAAAAAGCAAAGGTTTTTAGAAGAGTAAAGCATCTGACAGTTAACCCCAGCATTTCATAATCTCCTACTGGGTGGGACAGCAAAGGAGCGCAGGGAGAGAAAAGATATTTTAGTTTTTATATATGCATGCTCATACCATCTACACCAACATACGGACATGCTGAAAAATATAGCTGATCAGATATATGCAAGGGGGGGGGAAAGACATATTTGTTTTGCGTGGTGATTTCAAAATGTAATTATTTGCACATGGTACAACATTGCTACCTTTGAGCTCTCAGGTCCTATTGGCAGCTGTGCCTCTGCAGCACATGTAACAACCCCAAGAGATTCAAGAGCAGCTTTCCCCTGAAGTTCCAGCAACTGATTTAAACTTCTACCATGAATCTGAAGTCATCAAAATATCCCCAGCCATTTAACACACCCAAGAAGAGAACCTTAGATGTTCTCTTCTCTGGAGCGATCTTCCATGACATGGTATGTCTCATCATTGTTGAGTTGTTCTATTTTGTATTTGAACATTTTCTTACCACAAAAAATTTTTGGAAAAAAATCACCAGTTGGAGATTGGGCATGAGAGTCCATAATCTTCTGGTTTAACTGTTTTCATGCTGAATCTCCTAAACTCTTTGTCAAACGTAAGGAAAGTTCTCTGGGCTCCTAAGAGAGAAAGCCACAAATGTGATGGTCAGGTGCCCCAGTGTGTTGTATCTCTTGGCCACAGTTCATGAGTTCTGATGAACATGTATAATGCTGGGCATTCAGGACCTACACAATCATTCCCTGTCAGCAAAATAATCCCCACAGGTATCATTTTACATGAGAGATGCGGGTGGCGCTGTGGGTTAAACCACAGAACCTAGGGCTTGCCGATCAGAAGGTTGGCGGTTCACATCCCCGCGATGGGGTGAGCTCCCGTTGCTCGGTCCCTGCTCCTGCCAACCTAACAGTTCGAAAACACCTCAAAAGTGCAAGTAGATAAATAGGTACTGCTCCGGTGGGAAGGTAAACGGCATTTCCGTGTGCTGCTCTGGTTCGCCAGAAGCGGCTTATTCATGCTGGCCACGTGACCCAGAAGCTGTACACCGGCTCCCTCAGCCAATAAAGCGAGATGAGCGTTGCAACCCCAGAGTCGGTCACGACTGGACCTAATGGTCAGGGGTCCCTTTAACTTTACCAGCTAATGAGTACTGGAAGGATTATAGGCAGGGGGCGGGCATCGAGAAACAAGAGCAGATGCCAGCATGCTCATGGGAAATCCAAGTTGCAGAAGTACTAATATTGTTAGGGGAAAAGAGGGTCCAATGCAGGGGTCAGCAACCTTTTCCAGCCGTGGGCCAGTCCACCGTCCCTCAGACCATGTGGTGGGCCAGACTATATTTTGGGGGGAAAATAATAATGAATGATTTCCTATGCGCCACAAATAACCCAGAGATGCATTTTAAATAAAAGGATACATTCTACTCATGTAAAAACACACTGATTCCGGGACCTTCCATAGGCCGGATTTAGAAGGCGAATGGGCCACATCCGGCCCCGGGCCTTAGGTTGCCTACCCCTGGTGCAATGAGCACTGAATGCTGAATATCTCTTGGATAGAAGGCAAAATATGGAAAACTAGGAGTGGGAGGAACTGGAGTTTCCTAGAGAAGGGCATGAATGGCCAGAACCAGTTGTAGGAGTGCCCCATAATAAAACATTTTGTTGCAGGACTTGCTTGTACAGTTTTACCTCGGGTTAAGAACTTAATTCGTTCCAGAGGTCCATACTTAACCTGAAACTGTTCTTAACCCGAAGCACCACTTTAGCTAATGGGGCTCCTGCTGCCGCCGCCGCACCACCACCGCACGATTTCTGTTCTCATCCTGAAGCAAAGTTCTTAACCTGAAGCACTATTTCTGGGTTAGCAGAGTCTGTAACCTGAAGCGTATGTAACCTGAGGTACCACTGTAGTTTTGACGACCGAGAGGATTTTCTTTTGTGGCTGGCATCTGGGAGTCTAGTCACCTTAACAGACCTCATTCATATAATAACATTTGCTTCTAGAAAAAGCACAAATTACCGTGAAGACATATTAAAAGAGTCATTGCCTTCAAAAAACAATGATGGTATAGTGGTTAGCTCATAATATGCCCTGGATTGCCAGGTCATGTGTTAAATCCAGATGAGGGTCACTGATGCCTGGTGTTAGCCCAAATGAGTCCAATGTTAATACTGAGAAATCCTTGCAATGAGCTCACCACCTGTCCAGTGGATTGCAGAAATCCTACTTGTATAGGTTCAGTTTAAACCTGATGCTTACTAGGAAGCTTAAATTGGAAGTAGGTAATCTGGCTTTTGATTTTCATTACTGCTTGCAAGTATTTAAACTCTTTCCTCTTCTACCTAGATTTTTATGTTTTAAAAGGCCCCAAATCCTTTTTTTTTTTTTTTTGCTATTATACACTGATATTAATAATATCTATGCTTTAAATATATAATCCATAACCCCATACCTTTCAGATCTATGTTATGTGCTATGTTTGCAAACACGTACCTCTGGATAATTGTGCTATAATCAACCCCCACTTTCTGACAGGGGTAAACACCATAGATCTTGGTTTGATCTTGTCTGTATTTGGAATTAAATGTAGCATGTACACTTGTTTACTTCCCCTAGGCTTCTGTGTGTGCGCATGTGTGAAATTATATGCACTTAGTTCAAACTCAATATGCTACCACTGCAGCTGTGATTCTTGTTCCAGTTCCTGAAATGAAGATTTTTTTTTTCCAGTTGGTACATATGATGATCTCTGTGTTCTGAGGGATAATCTCAGCAGTACTTACAATCCATAAGGATTCTCTCCCCACCCCCGTTTTGTTATCATATGTCCAAAGTTTCAACCCACTAAATACACACTTTTTGTAAGTGTATAATAGCTAACCTCAGGCCACTAATAGATTTAACCTTGCACGTTTTGTAGATCTTTTAAAGTGTTATGGTTTGAAGGTCAACTTCGCTGTCTTACTGTAAAGGAAAGCAAAGAAAGGAATAAAATTAGAAAGAATTAATTCTTCAAAAAGTTTATACAAATCAAAACCCTGCAGTTTCACACTGAGAACAAAAGAAGCATATTAAACACCAAAGTTTATCAAGACAAATTAGGTCCCAGTTTCAAATTTTCTTTAATCTTTTGCATCTGAACGTTTTTTTGCCTCATGCTGTTTTCCCTAGTTAAATGTTAAAATGAATTCTAGCCAATACCATTGACTTCCTCCTTTAAAAATATTGAGACACATAATAAAAAATTAATTACTTCCCCTAATTTCCGTGTGATTCTTTAAAAAGATGTAAAATTCATTTAAAGTAAGTGGTGACTTTGTCTTTGAAGATCACGACAATTAACATGGATCAAAGCGTAGGTTCTGTAACGATGATAGCTTATTAGCATAATGAAATTAACTTAGAGACAAGAATCTTTAATAGGTACAACAAAAACGCTTTAATAATACTTGAAGAAAATTATGTATTTGCTAGAAGTACAACAGTTTCAGACTTTCGATCCAATTAATAAGTTGTTAATTAGCTTTTTTCCCCAAACAATGTGCACTTTAAGTTAACATCTGGCCACTGGATAACACTGTTCTGTGGTACTTTTTGAGATGGACAGTAGAATTGTAAATCTGTTTTACTGGAAACACATTTTGGGGCTCATCGTTGGGAAACAGATCTCATATTCCATAATCTATTTCCTCCTATATCCAAGCCAATTAAAGGGGAGGATTAATTCAATGATCTAGAGGGAGGAATGGGTAATGTCCTTAATTGTAGCTGTAGTGTCTGGTACATATGTCTGGGTTTCTCTGTTATATAGTTTCTATATTCAACAGTTTGTGTGCTTTTATATGGTGCTTTTGTGCTCATACCTACTATGGAAGTAATTCTGCAATGAAAATACAAACACTTTCAAACATTTATCCAAACTTTTTTAAAACGTAAAAATGCCCATTGGTTTTCATTTTTCAAATACTTCACAGAAGGTTTTGCTAAGAAGCTATCTACAGACTAGACTAAAAGCTGTTTGGGAGCAATGAACTTTTAGGATAACAGAGCAATTTAGCCCCTTTGCCTTCTGTACATCATTATATATAAACATAAGCCCTGTTCACTTATTTCTTCTGATATGAAGAAAGGCATGGATGGAGGATTGGGGACTGCTGCAACCTCTATGCACTTATAGGCCCTTTGGTCACAGAACTTATCCAAAATCCATATCTTCTATTTGTCTAGGGCCTAGACTAAAGAATCTTCATACAAGATCCTACATGCAGTGATATTGCTTCCCCCACCACCAACATGATGTGCTGCGTTTGTCTGTTAAGGATTAATCTGTAGCGCAGTGAAGTCAAACGCAGAGTCAAAATTCACAGTAAAAAAGAAAAACTTTACTGAGGCAAACAGACTTCTTTACAAACACTGTACAAACAATAATAGAAGAGAGCAAAGTAAAAAGAAGAGCACACTGAGCCCATGTATTTATCCTTCCTGGTTCCATGTGACTTCCTGTAATTGAAACAATGTCTGTATAAGGAATGAGTCAGAGTGTGTCAGCTAGAAGAATGAATGCACTTTTCAGCATTTTCCAACACTTTACAGCTTCTGCTCTCAAAGACCTTTGTCACATGACATAATTTACCTACTGTAAATAGAGTACCAGGAACACAACGTTTTTAAACTACTATGGATGGGATTCAATAAAGTTTTCCTCAGACTCGCTGAAATCAATGGCCCTCATCCATGTCCATTAATTTCAGTAGGTTTACCCTTGAATAAAACTTAGTTGAATGCAGCCCTGCATTTATAAATCATTGCTATTTTCCTTTTCAAAAACGGCACAACAAATTTATGATTGCTGAATTACCCCCAGCAGAATATTCTGCCTTTCTCATAGCAATGGAGCTACTCCCTGCAATCTAATAGCAGGCTATGTAGTGAGGCATCACTTTGGTCAGTCATGCCCCCTGGAGGGAAGGAGTGAGGCAGCAGTGAAATCAATGTGGCGCAAACACACTGGTGGTGCCAGTCTGGCAATCCTGCCACTGTATTTACACATCATTGACCTCACCGCTGCCCCCCTCCTTGCCTTCCGGTGAGCAGTAGCAACCTTTCCAACAGATTCCCCCCCCCCCTTGTGGTACAGCTTGTTTCTTCCCAACATGCAAACTAAGCAGGTGAAACTATAAGATCCTGCTTTTGTATACATAACCGAGGTTGGTGGACCTCAATAGATCAGCATGGCTTCCTTTCAGTCCTTTGATTGAGAATGTAATCAAACCTCATGTGGGCAAGACATTCCCACCAAGAGGCAAGCTCCAAACCAGAAAGGAGATCAACCCAATTGGTCTCCTTTTTACTGCGAGAGAGGCCAACCACTGTCCTCTCCAGTGGCCACTTCTGCAACCAACACAACTGCTACAAGCAGGCCAAAGCAATCTAGAGTAATACAATCACCGCCTCTGATGGATTCTTCCATCAACTGTGAAGCACCATGGGTGGAAGCAACAGAGTCATTAAAATAGTACAGTGCCATTAGCTTCCCATTGCAGAAATAGGGGAGCGAAATAAGTTACTTCAGCCACCAGCCTAACCAGCAGCAGCATCTGCACAAAAGCCAATAATGAGTTAATGTAGATTAATAGAGGGGTGTCTTCAACCTTAGCATTAACAGTGCCAAAGACTAACACATGTGAAGAAATTGACTATGAAAAATCTTGATCAATTTCTACAAAATCCTGACTAGAAGTCCAATTCCAAAATAATTTCTTGTAGTTGAGAAATATTTTAGGTCAGTTTTTCATTTCCTATTCCCTTTGAAATAACCCAATTTCCCTGTTAATATGTTGCTGTTGCTGTTACTCCCTGCCTTCTGTGGCTGCTCTTAGTTGTGTCCTGGATTTGACTTTTCCCTGATGGCTCCATTCTTTTAATGCTGTTCTTTTCTGTTTTTGGAATAATTCATGTTGTGTGCTCCCATTTGCATGGAGTGAAAACAACCACAAGTAACTTTGAGGAGGATTTCATATACACACACACACACACACACACTTTTCCTGCCATAAACTAGTTTCAGGGAACTTCCACATTGGCCTTTGTGCTGGCATTGATGTTAGGCTAAGGTATCTTAATTTGGACCTTGTAAGCCCGTAAATCATGCTCACATTAAGTAACAGGCCAAGCCTAGTTCAGGATTCCCATGGCTGGCATAGCCATGAACAGCACAGACTAGACTGATGCACCATATCTGTAAACAGGAAAGCAAACGTCTCTTCCTGCACACACGAGTTGCCCATTTTGGTTCCTGGTTTTCCTGCAAACCAGCCTGAAACAATGGATATCGCCCAAACACAAACACTTCTTCTAGCAGGTAAGAATGGGAAACCATGAAAAGTATGACTGGGTATGGAGGATAAAGCTGTAAGGGAACCTGAGGCGCCGAGTTGTGCCCAACATTGGGGAACCCCGGCATGCACCTATAACACGTGTGGCTGTTGCATTGGGAGGATGCCGAAAGCGGGAGGAGGCTGAGCGTGACTGGCCCTGTGGAGGAAGTGAGCTCAGTAGAAGGGGCAGACTGGGGCGAGGCATGATGGGACTTGTACTCCCCACTCACCCTGCCCCAGAGGCTGGACTGGGAGGCGCTGCAGAGGCAGGTTTTGGGGGTTTGGGTATATGGTCACCTCCAACTCAAGAGGCCCGCGCTCAGCCTCCTCTGCCCCCTCAGCATGTGTGACTGTCACATCAGGAGGAAGCTGATAGTTGGAAGGAGGCCCCTCAGCCCTGGCCCAACAGACATGGAGGGGCCTGAAGACCCCTCAGCCCTATAGAGTTGGCGTCTGTGAAGAGAACAGACTAACACAGGGAATTTTTATCCTTCTTCCTGCCCAAAATCAAGTGCCTTAACCTAGTACAGGAAAGTTATGTTAATGTGAATTCTGGCCTGTGTGACAGTGCTGTGGAGCAAAGGTGAACTTTGCACTAGAAGGCCTTTCCCTTCCAGTATCCATGCTCAGCCATTCTGTCACATTCTGTCCTCCTATTGCAGACTTTAGCGTATGGAACTAGGACTTTAGCATTTCGAAACAGGTTATAGCTCAATGGTAGAGCATCTGCTTGCATGCAGAAGGTCCCAGGTTCAACCCCCAGTTTTTCCAGGTAGGGCTGGAGAATTTGGTGAAATGGTGCCTGCCATTTCTTTGCCTGCAAATAGGATGGAGACTTTTGAGAGTCCACTTCTGCACAGCTCCAGTAGTAAATATAAACTAATGTCTTCCCATTCCCCGCCCCCCCGGACTTCTCACAGGATCTCTTCTGAAAGCATTCCAAACAAGGATACAGCTACTACTGCAAAACATTTGTTCCACTGTCACCACTGCCAAGAAAGGACTGAAGCTGTGAAATCAAAACTTCAGAATCAAATTATGGAGTGAAAGCATTCCTGCAGTGCAAATCAGCTGTCGGGTGCTCTTTCCTTTGAGCGAAGGTAGGCTTGAGTGGGCAATGAGAGTAACTTGCCCAGATGCCTCCAGAAACCTAGCTCAGATTGCTTCAAAGGAGATTAAACAAATTCAGACAGCATAGGTCTGTTACAGCCTCCCTCAGCCTGAAGTTTTGGTGTCCTGCTGATGTTTTGAACTACAAGTCTTATCACCTTTGAGAGTTGGCCATGCTGACCAGGACTGGTAAGAGCTGTGGTCCAACATGTGGAGGACACAAGGTTGAGGAAGTCAGATCTATTTGCTGCTGTTCTCCAGAACAGCTGAATGTAATCTCCAGGTGCAGAGACAGCATACTTCTGAATGCCATATGCTAGGGTTGACTTCCCCAACCTGATACCTTCCACATGCTTTAAACTACAACTCCCATCATCCCCTGACCATTGGCCATGCTGGATAGGGCTGGTGGGAGTTGCAGTTCAAACTTCATGTAGGGCACTACTCAAGAATCTTCCTCCGACTCCAAGCCACTATTTCAGAGCCCCAATAATATACCTTAGTTTTCTTTACTACAATGGACCAGATAGGATAATATACTTGTGCGGATTGCTGTCCTAAGCATGGGATTGTGGGGTTGAGAGAGAGACTGCACCTTTCTTTCCTCGGCACCCTCTCTAACTATCCTCTGAAGTAGCTGGGCATTGCCAGATTTGCATGCTATTTGAGTGGGTTGTACGTGTGTAAAATCTGATGCGCAATGACCCACATTCACAGCCAATTTCTCAATTTTACATGGGGTTTCAATTATACAACTGGGGTCAATGCACAATGGTTTTCACATGCACTTTTTTGACTGGACAAGTATGGCAATGGAGAAAAAGCAGGAAGACAGGAAAGGAATCCTGCGCGTTACATAGCAAATCTGACAATACAGTCTGCCACCCATCTTCCATTTTACCAGCTAGGGTGTAGCTTGCAGCTTTATTTCTAATACAAAAGGAATGTAATTGTTGAAATGCGTAGTTATTTAATCCCTCTGTATTTTTGTGCTATGTACTGGCATACCAAAAATAAAACAAAACATTGGGGGAAGCATGAAATAGCAAACCACACAAGTTAGTGTACTACGTTTCAGATATCATTTAGTCCATGTTTTTAACATAACGACTATACACGTTTTTCAGTTTAGATGTGCAGAACTGTAGTAGGATCATGGCCCCTGCTTTTGATTCCACTCCATACACACGTTGAGCATAACTTCCGGAAGGATCTGTCCATGTGCTCTGGAAAAGGCAAAGTCAGACCTGCATACAAACACACACACACACACAAACAAACAAACTCCTTACTGATCTTCCCAAGTACCACCAGCAAACATGCAGTTGTGGAAAGGTAGTTGTTAGGACACACATGTGTTTGCGCATGCACACACACATACACACACACCCCTACCCAATAGGTTTCTCAACTGACAGCTGTAATAAGAAAATCCTCTTGGGATGTCCCTCTTCCCCTTTCGTGGCTTAGCATCTGAATATTAACTTACAAGTATCAAAACAAACCTTAATCAGGCAAGTTTCTGCTATTCCCTTTAGGCCATGAAGAGACTGAAGGTGAGAGGAGAATAAACACTGGGTGGTATGGGACAGTAATTAACTCCAGGCGTAAGGTACTGAATAGCAAAATCCTTCAAATGCAGCTCACAGCCAGCTTTTCTTCTCTACGTTATAATAAGAAGGAAGTTGAATGGAACAAAAGCAGATTGGTTCTGAATGTCTAATGCAGCCTTGCAAATAACAACTCACAGTTACTAGCCCATTTTTTAAAAAGCAAAAACAAAAAACTTTCCTGCTTGTCCACACACACTGATCTTCAGTTTTTTGTGGCTCATGAAGAGCTTTCCTGTTTAATTGCCTGGAAGCCCGTCATAGGCGAGTAGCTATTTGCAAACCTAGATTAATTCCATGGCCGTGGAATCTGTTGCATAATGTTCCTAAAATGAATATCCCTGATCAGGGCTTCAGGCAGGTTGAAACAGGAACCTTGTAGCACTGTTCAGGCCCCTTAGGCTGAGGCTTTTCAAGATGAAAGAACACTCTTCCAGAATGAAAATGACTACATGATTTTGCAATAAAGGGGCTATCTTGGACAACAAGAATCTGTCAGTGAAACAAGCAGACAGAATAGGGACTCATTTTTCTCTGAAGAATTTAGTGGTTGGTCAAACGGAATGCCATATATGAAATGTTTTGCCTATTTTACATCTGAAAATCGTTTTATTAGTGTGAACAAGCTGCTTCTTTAATGGAGGAATCCTTAGTAAATCCTAGCCCAGGTATCTTTTCCCCTTTTTTGGACTCACAACAAAGTGTGAGGGAGGACAAAAGCTCCCAGTTATTTTGCTTTTCCTTTCAACATAAAGAGAAGGGTAAATGCTTGGTTTCATCATATGCAGAGCCCACATAATATTATCTGTCATGTGCAATTTTTGCAAAAGTACAGTTGAACAGGCAGAAATAACCTCAAGTGCTTTTTACAGACAGAGCTCATTCTTTTAAAAAGTATCTCTAAATGATGATGATGATGATCATAATAAGAAGCACCTGGGGGAAATTATGCTTCCACTACCCCTGGGTCTCCTCACATGAATATTCTTCATCTGGCCCCAGTTCTTGGCATAACTAAAGGCCCACTACGGGAGTCTGTATTCCTGAGATTTGTTCCACACTAAGAGCTAGCATAGAAATGTCTCACCAGCTCTTGATCTACACAGCTAATAACAGGCACACGTATATTGAAAGTTGGATACTGTTAGCAGAAATGCGGTTGACCTCATCACAGCCAATTCAATGTGTTGGAAAACTGGTCATTCTTGGGAAATAAGTCTAGGGCAGCCACTTGGTTAAGTTCTTGAAACTGCCCCCAACATAATGTGTTTCTCCCCAGGATTTCTGTTGGAAGGATTCCTATGGGGAGAAGCTTGCAGGAAATGCCAGGGCTAGCGAAGCCTGAGAGTCCAGATGGATTCTTAAAGAAGGTTTGGAAAGCGGGAAACTGGGCTCCTGCTGTTTCCTGCTTATGGAAGATTCCTGAAAGATACATGTGGATTTACAGCCATGTGTGTTACTCCGTGGGAATGAAGCACTCCTGTGGAGGGTAGAAAAAAACTTTTTATTTTTTTCAGAATTGGCCCTCTGACAGTGCTTACTCACAAACGTGCGCATTGCCAAAATGGCAAACTAGTTTAGAGTTTGAGCTGCTTTTAACATCACCTCTTTCGCTTTTGGCATCTGAAGAAAGTTCTAATAAAACAGTCTCAGAAGGGTTCCTTGCCTCAGGTTTTAAACAACTATAATGTGAGGCATCAGTCTTGGCAAACTTTAACCTGTTGATGGACTGGTGGCATTCCAGCACCCTTGGGTTGGTATACAGATTCCTATAATTTCCAAGAAACCACTATTGGCATAACAAATCAATCAGTACTATGCCCAGAAATGGGGAAAGCAGCAGTGTGCTTGAACAGTGTGCTTCACTTCCTCTGACCAAGAGGCAGTTGTTGCTGTCCTGAGCCTCGGATGATCTGAAATATGTCCTGTAGAGGCTGGGGAAGCAGAATCAGAAACTCATGTTTTTAGCTTTCCTCAGGTCTGTGTTGACATGCAAACGGGGATTGTTGAGGATTTCAGAAAGATTGGTTGATTGCAAAGCCCAGTGTGGCTGATTCCAAGTGCTTGGAACAATAATTCACCAAAAATGAATTTGCTTGTAGTTTATGACACTGGAAACTAAAGCAAGTAAAGAGTTCTCGTTTTAGGACATACCCTTCTTGCATTTTCTAAATGAGAGGCTTTCAGGAGAATCGCAAGCCATGTGAAGAAAGCACTCCCAAATCCTCTACATGCAGAGTAGACTTTCCTCAACAGCAGGATTTAAGGCTTCTGGGGTAAACTGCTTCCTCAGCTGCTTTCCACATCTCCTTGGTATTGCTGCCCATTGTGTTCAAAGAGGCCAAAGGAGTGACAAGTTTTATTACTGCTATAAGGAATGCCACAGAAACGGGACATAGTTCCCAAACTGAAACATTTCTTCATTATTTTGTAATGCTGGGAGTCTATCATTATTGCACTACTTGGCACATGTACACCTGGAAAGGATGAGTGACTCCCAATATTTCATCTTGACTTTGCTTCTCTTCTCTCCCACACAAAAAATGGACATGCTGAGAAGGATTTCTGGGCTGCAATATAGGGGAAGTTTGTTCATTCTCCACCTTGATGGCAGAAGTATAGCTCTAAAAGGACTTTCATTTCTTTGGCTGGATTCATAGTGGCTGAACTGAGATCAGATTTTTGGCTCAGATGAATGACAAGTTTATATATTACAGGATAACATTGATTTTGCTTCATAGTTTTTGAGGATTATTTTTTCCTGTGAATTTTCCCTTTTGAATGAGAGACTGATTTGTTCTATGGAAGCCGAATTGTATTCCAAGCTACATGTTTATTTCAAGCAGGGCAAAGTATCTAATAGAAAGTTTTCAGTCCTAGCATTCTTTTTCATTTTCATGCTGCCCTCATCCAACATGGCTGTATCATGGCTAAGGTCCATTGGTGTTATGCATTAAAGGTAGGTATATAAAGTACCCCTGGATGGTTAAGTCCAGTCAAAGGTGACTATGGGGTGTGGCAATCATCTTGCTTTTCAGACTAAGGGAGTCAGTGTTTGTCCACAGACAGCTTTCCAGGTCATGTGGCCAGCATGACTAAACCGTTTCTGGCACAATGGAACACCATGACGAGTGCCAGAGCGCACGGAAACACTGTTTACCTTCCTGCCACAGTGGTACCTAATTATCTACTTGCACTGGCATGCTTTCAAACTTCTAGGTTGGCAGAAGCTTGGACAGAGCAACAGGAGTTCACCCCGTTGTGGGGATTTGAACCGCTGACGTTCCAATCGGCAAGCCCAAGCGGCTCAGTGGTTTAAACCACTGCTCCACCCAAGTCCCCTAACCCATGTTATGGATTAGGAATGCAGGGCTGCATGGCTCTCGGACTTATTTTTCCAGAGCAGGAGTGATAATATCTGCTACAGTAGGTCAAGCAGACTCCTGTGAATGTGCTACAGTCTCAGCCCCACCTCCTCCTCAGCTGCCTCTTCTTCCTCTCCCACTCAAGCCTGTTGCTTGTTCAGCATCCAACCACGTGTCTCCTCATGAAATCAGATCTATGGTTACAAGGGGAGCTAACATTAAACTAAAGCAAGGGACCTAAGAGGAGAAGAAGGGAAATGGGAGAAAACCTCTAGCCTTCCTCAACCTACCTGCAAATAGATAGGTGATAGAGAGATAGAGAGATAGATAGAGATAGACAGATCTGTCAGGGTTTTGCAACCAGGGCTACAAATGGTTTCAGATTTCACATTTACCTTGTAACACAGCAGCATTTAATCTATTTGTAGCATTCTGATGTCACCTATTTTTTCCATAAATTCTTAAGCAACCACAGTTAGGCTTATTAATTCCAAATTATTCTCCTGCCACCACATTTCACCTTCTGCCCTCTCTTAATTTGTTCTCTCAGAACAGCTGGATGTGTCCACTGGTTTTGATGAACAGAAAGTTCTGTTCTTTTTCATGCAAACCCTTTTCTCCACGCACAGAGTTCTCTTACTAGTTTTTTGCTTTGCTTTGTTGTTGTTTTCTGTTCAAACTGTCTTTTGTCTTCTGCTCCTGTTCAGTCATTGCCAGACCACAGGCACTTCACCACCACCAGGAATAGGAAACCAGTGGCCCACCAGATGTTTCAGAACTTCCACTGACATTCATCCCAGCCTTCATGGCCAATAGCCAGGGATTGTGGGACTTGTAGTCCAGAAACAACTGAAGGGTCCAAGGTTCTCCATCCCTGACATGATCAGCTCTTTCATCTCCCCATCTCTTGCAGAAACTTCCAGGCAATTACTGGAACTTTTTCTCCTGCCACCTCTTCTTTCTTTGGTCAGTTCAGTGGCAAAGTACGCATATGATGGAGATTCCTAAATGAATCTCTGTCTCTTTAAAACATTTTCCAGTAGCATCCATGGGAGCAGTCCACTTCAGATTAAGATTGTGGCATGAGGGAGTGGGGTTCAACTCATGCCATTTCCTTGATTTAGAAATCCCCCTCAAGTGAAGCTGTAATTTTTACCAATAGAAGAAGAAAAAACATATTCTAGGCTTATTTTTTGTGCCTGGCTGAATTCCAGTTCATCAAATAGTTTAGCCCACAGATTGTCTCCCAAACACATCTCCTTCCTCTTCCCCTATTCCAGGTTAGAGATAGATAACAGCTTTTCAGAGTGAAGGGTTTGTGAAGCAGCTAGTTGGCAAACAGGTTTGGGAGTGTTGCATTGCTTCAAATATCTCCGTGACCAAAATTGATAGTACGACAAATTTTAGTTATCATAAACGTATTGTCACAACTATTATCTATACTGTTTTGATGCATCAGTTGTGGATGAACAGACCAGAACAAGACTGAAGTGTGGTCCTGGAGATGTTGCTATCAGATGACGCAACCTTGACACTCCAAAGTAGCTCTACAGAGACTCATCAACCATTTTGTCCAAGCCTGCAGGGTGTTCGGCCTTACCATCAGCCTGACAAAAAACAGCATCCTGGGTCAAGACATCACCAGCACCCCATGCATCAGCATTGGTGACCATATACTCTGTGTTACAAAGATGTCTGCAAACATGACATTGACATGATGCAAACATCAACCCCACCATGTGAGAATCCATTGCAGACAGATGACTGGAGACAGGCAGTCAGGTTGTGTATTCATAGCAGTGACCAGAGGAGGAATGACCACACTGGGAGGAGCCCATAGAGAAGAAATGCCATGGTACATCTGCAGCAGCACAACCAGATGCCTTCATCTGCCCCAACTAAACATCTATCTCCCATATTGGTCTCTACAGATACAGCAGATGCTGCAACCTTCCAACAGTTTGACTTCACCCCCAAAGGCGCACTCCTCCATTGTTTCTTGAGACAGACGGATGCCAACAAGAAGTTTGGGATAATGGGTCAGAAAGGGAATGTATCTCCTTTCCCTCTCCCTTCCTCCCCCCCCCAAAAAAAATAGAGCTTTCAGATTTTCTTTTTCCTTCCTTTGGGGCATCAGAAATTTAAAACAGAATGAGGGGTGGAGTAGAGTTGCAGTCAATAAAAAGGCCTTTGAGAAGATTAACCAAAAATTTGCTTAATGCCTAATAGCCATTTCCTAACCACATTACAGTTATTACCCCTGAGTGCTGTGGTTTTCTTTCCTTTTCTTAAGTCTTCCCTGCGAGTGTGTGGCATGCCTCACTTGTCTGAGTCATCTCTTCTGCAAACACCCTTAAGCAGTGCATCTTCCTCTCCTGGCTCTTTGCTGTGGATTGCATCGGTTGGGTGATGCGAACCCAGACCTGCCTTACTCAACGGCCACCGTGCACCCAATGGCCTTCTGGACCTTTCCAACCTGATGATTCTAATTATTCTCCAGATGGGAGAGCTATTCATTTCCTTGGAAGAGCAACTCTGCCGTTTGAGGCTGCCTTTATAGGACTCGAAATTTCAGACATATGACTTTGCTGGCACCTGGTCCTGCTCTTTGAAAGACCATAAGAAAGAAATGAACTGCTTTTACGGGTTGCCAGTGCCTCTTTACCCCCACCCACCCCCTGTTTGCAAACATTTCTTTAGCCGGTTGTGAAATAGTGCTAATAGTCACCAGCTAATATAATGAAAAGCAAACAGTTCTGATTTCCCAGTGTGGGTGGAAGGAACCTAGAGCACTGGTTTTGCTCTCAACAGTCAGAAAACTCTGCCATCTCTGAGCTGTTTAATTATTGAAATGAGCTGTAACAGGACACTGGGTTGTTGCCGAGGTCACTGTAGACTACTGGAAGTCAACTGACAAGCCGTTCTTGAGAGAGGGCCTTCAAAGCCTGGGGCACTGTTTTAAAACCCACACACTGTTTCTCAAGCATTCAATTGCCGATAGGTAGTCTGATAAGTGGGACTGATTTGCATCGGGGAGGTCCAGTGGTGCTTTTCTTTTTTCTTTGAGGTTTTGTTTTAAGACAAGCCAAAATACGCTCAAGTGGTCACCGTGATGCTGTGATTCCCATGCCCTGTCACATTCCTTCGGAGAAGATCCCAGGCTTTTATCCCCCCCCCCTTCCAGTTCACCCATCCCTCCCTCTGACCACGTGCCATCCAGGATGTAGACAAATTAATTCCAAGTGACCTACGTATGTGGGAGTGGACTATTTGGAAGCAAACAAGGAGGGAGAGGGAGGACGTATCACTTGCCTTCACATTTTCATTAGCTCGTTCCCTGGATACAGTTTATTCGTGGCAATAAAAATTAAAAAGCTACACATTGTGTGATTCTGGAACAGTCTCGCTGCATTTTGTGTTGGGGGGATAGGGTCGGTCATTTAACATA
Organism: Podarcis tiliguerta; assembly: GCF_965153285.1. Taxonomy (NCBI): domain Eukaryota; kingdom Metazoa; phylum Chordata; class Lepidosauria; order Squamata; family Lacertidae; genus Podarcis; species Podarcis tiliguerta. Next base: position 36,845,599 of record NC_139534.1, read on the forward strand.
TTTAAGGTAACGCTGAACCGAAAGTCTCCTAGTAAGAATCTGGAGGTTAAAATCCTAGAATTGTAGAGTTGGAAGGAAAACCAAGAGTAATCTAGTCCTACCCTCTGCAATGCAGGATTGGCCAGGGCGGCAGTGAGGTTGGCTGAAAGTGGTTGAAGGGAGACCTCAGAGGCATATGGGAGAAAGTTACCCAAAGATTGGGGGTGGGTTACCCTGTCACAATGGCTTCCTTCCACCCCTTCATTTTTGAAAAAAAATAAATAGTTGTTATTTTTTTTAAAAAAAATGCTCTTCTGCTGCTGCCACTGCCATACACAAAACCACAGAAAGCTATGCAAGGAAGAAGAGGGTGGAGTCTGCTGTACTCAGGTAAATTTCCCACAGTCCTTGGGGGGAATTTTCACCCACGCCCTAAGTGCAAGTATTTCTGCTTGCACAACGGAAATTTCATCATTCTCCTCCACCCGGTGTACCTTCTACATATGTTCTGGAGGTTTTCCAAACCCTTTGGAGCAGCTTCCCAGAGGATGTGCAAGCACAAGTCCTTGACTCTGGCTAGTCTGACCTAGCTCTAAGATAAATAAGAGCAAAACTATAACCCTCTGCAGGTTATGTATGAAGGTTAAATGACCACATGCGAGGGTGGGGGGGGCACGGAGAGGTGCTAATTCCACCCTGTCACCATTCCAGTTGCCCTCCACAAGTTTGAAGGGGGGGGGTCCTATACCTGTAGAGGCTCCTTGTGCATTTTAAAACCTTTGCTTTTCCAGGTTTTTAAAATGTAGAGGGAGCCTCCAGAAGGATCCCTGCTTCAGAAGATCCTGGAGGGCTCACATAAAGTGACGAGAGGCACAGACAAGGTCAGAGCTGGCACACTAATCCTCACAGCCCCCTCATGTGTTGGCTTAGCACTAATACAGAATGTCTGAAGAGGGCTCAGGACCGTTGCCCGTGGGCCAGTGGCCTAGAGGAAAAGGGATCTGGTCCCAGCTCCCAGGCACTGCAGGCCTATTACATTGGTGCTACGGCGTTTGTGCCACATCTCACTATCGTAGCATCATAGGAACAGGTTATACAAATGTTTAAAAGTTAGTTTCTCATTGCAGGTGGACTAATAAAACCCTGCATCCGTACAAGAGGAGGGGGAAAACACCATCTTTCCACACAATGAGATTTAGAGAAAATTAGGGGGAAATGCAATTTCAGAATCTTCTCAAAAAGTAATGAACCTGTGGTTGTTTGACGGCACAGTAAAGTCTGCCAGGTTATCTAGGTGTGTGACATCAAGCTATGTGTCCACAATGGAACTTCTGTTGGACACTGGAGCTGCCAAACAAAGCCTTGAAGCCATGGAGAAGTGTACTGCAGTACTTCCTGGTGTCTATGAATGGGTCTACACTTTGAAAACCAATGGGTTCCTCGGGAAAGTACAAATCCCTAAGTAACTCCTACAGCTCATTGATTAATATTTTGGAGGTCCTGCCCTAGATAAATGAGATTGCCTTTAGGTTTTGACCCCGGCAAAGGGTAATGATTATTTTGATCGCACGCACACTTCAATCCTGCGTCTCAAAATAAAATAAAATTACATTAAAGCTTTTTAATATCTGCAGAGCAGTAGCGAGTGTGCCAGGATTGGAGTGCTAAGGTGCTCATTTAGGTCTCGTACATCAGGCTCAGTGCTCAAATGAATCTGCACATTCTAGATATACTTAATTAAAAAAATCCAGAACAGTGCAAAAAGTCACTCCAGGAGTCCACAAAAGCTCAATAATGCACCTCGTTCATTTATTGAATTTTGCACTTACAACTTCTAAACACATCCCACATCCTGAGAAGTTCCAAAGTGATGGTAGTACACTTGCTATACAATGGGATATATATTTCGTTTATGTTCAATGTCCAAGCCACACATTAAGCAAGACCACATTTTACCTCTTGTCTTTCCCCTCAACCGTAGTTTGGGATTCCCCTCCTCCCAAAGGTTTTAGCTCAGGACTGAATTTTGCACTTTTCAGGTCTGCCTATTAAAGGCAATAACGACCCGTATATATTTAGTTTTTCAAAGGAAATTAGGGTAACCTGATTTTTATTATTCCCCTAAGTCCTACAATCTCCAGAGTAATAACTTTTCCTGTTCTCTAATTTACTTTTACATTGCTGGAAACATTTACCATTTAGCTCAGAATCTCCCATGACCAATTGGGGCCTGGTGTTTGCTAGGTTCTGTGGAATGTAAGACCTTCTTTGCACAAGTTTACAAGAGACATAAAGGAGCTAATCTCTTTGTAAATTATGTGAACTGGAGTAAGTTCAATGCTTCATTCCCCCAGGTACCCAGTGACCACTCTTTGTCCCTGTTATTTAATCTGACAGTTAACCTTTCAAGGGCTGGTAGTCATTTTAGATTAACCTTTGTTTCTTAAAAAAAACTTAGCAGGCAATTTCCTTCTGGTTAATTTTTTGTTAATTGCTAATTTTTCCATAAGCATCTGATGGTCACCTCAATTCCTAAACTTCCGTGCAATGTGATGTGCCATAGTTTTTGCTAATCTTATTGTTTTTGCTTGCTAAGAACTAGGGAGAAAATGTTTTTTAATGATATACATGTATTTATGGCATAATTTCCATTTATGATAAAAATTAATCCAGAAACCATTTCATATGCTAGAGATAGCACATTAGACACAAAAATGAGTTTTTATAACAGATAGCCATCTCGAGAACACCAGAATCTTAGTAATTTATCAGTTTTCCTTTTAATTAAAACTCAAGTATAGTTTATGCACTGTTTGATTCAATGTCAACATATGGGATGCTTGCAAAGGGGGGGGGGATCTGGCTTTCTGCTATATTTGCTGCAGTTTTCAGGACGACCAAGTTTGATGGGGTTTTCTAAATTACACTGCTGTTGCCTCAACATTCTCCACTTAAAGCTCTTCCTTGTTATTTATATTTTATTAAAGCTTTTGACAGAGGTTAAACTCTTTTTTTGCATGAAGTACCGAAATGAGAAACATTTGAATCATGCTCTTTGGTACCTGCTTCCTGCCTCCTCGACAGACCTTCTTTCTCCTTACCTGCTTTTATGGCATTCAGTTTCTTCAGTGAAATAAATGAATGAAAATAAGGACAAAGAGTGTGTACTTGCACACACAGAGACATTACAGAGTGGGATGGGGGCATATTCACATCTACATCTAGTTTGATTCATTCAAGGTCTGTAAATGGACACATAGCAAAGTAGTTGACTTCAGCCCAAAGTAGACATCATACAAAAATGAGTGACTCATGGATAGGGTGTCTATTACCCTGGGTATGTTGTTGGACTTCAGCTGCCAACAGCCCCAGTCTGTATGGCCAATGGAATGGTTGGAGTTGTAGTCTGGCAGTATCTGGAGGGGATCATAAGACCCGCCCCCTCCTTGATTTACAACAACATGAAAGTGGCCACCAACAATTAAACCCAAATCCTTCAGTGTTTAAAGCTTCCTTACTTGGTAACTTGGTTTATGAACTTAATCCGTTCCGGAAGTCCGTTCTCAAACTGAAACCGTTCTTAAACCAAGGCGCGCTTTCCCTAACGAGGCCTCCCGCCGCTGGTGCCCTTTCACTGTTCAGATTTCATTCTTAGACTGAGGTAAAGTTCTCAAACCAGGACACTATTTCCAGTTTTACATAGTTTGTAAACTGAATCGTTCTTAAACCGGACTGCTCTTAAACCAGGTACCACTGTACTTTCCTTCCCTTTTTTATCCATTGTTGCCTTTACTGAATAAGCATGCATAGGGCCAGACACTATATTTTTCAATAGACAAATCTGAGGTATAGGGAGGGGTGGAGACATCTGTCAAGGAGGAATAAGCAACACACACACACACACACACACACACTTTTGATTTGGTAAATATTATTAATTCCTTCAAGACTACAGAGTGTTGTCTATAGATTAGAAATTTAAACATTTAAAATTGTCCTCCAGTATAGTAGGTTTTTTGGGGGGTTCTTTTTTAATCAACATCTTCACACACCCCTATTAAGCACATAATGTCAAGGCCTTGTGAAAAGAGCGGGATTTGACTGAAAATTTCACTTCTGTTCCTTCACGTCTTGCTCAAGCGATTCCTGCTACACCTCCATCTTGTCACTTTTGGTTTATACTGGTAATCTGCATCAGCCAATTATACGCAGCTTAACAATTACTCTTACAAAATGCTTAATGTCTGATATCCAGGACATAAGGTTACGTTAATATAATCTAACACATATTGAGGAAGCCTACCACACACAGATCTTGCCAATTAGTGCACAATTTTAACAAATCAACATTCATGCAATTAATAGAACACTTCATATTCCCTCTAATTTTGAGCTCTGCATGGGAATATGTTATCAAGAAGGAATGCAGAATCATTTATTTATACCTGATATGTGTTCCACATGTACTGTGGAGTTGTTAAGAATTAGACTAGAAGTGCAGAAAGCACAGTTTTGTTGAGCCAACACTTAATAACCAACATGCCACTGTCAAGGTGAATTCACACTTGGAATTTATATAATGGCCACCATATGATGAAATGCAGCCAAACGTGTCACGTGGGCAGTGCTTTGTTTGGTAAAAAAAAAAAATGCCAATACTCATATATTGATAATAGTGCTGTGGGTTCCAGCACAAAATGGCTGCCATGGGCAGCAAAAAGAAGTGCTGTTATTCTATACTGGTGAGTACTGTCTCAAAATAATATCTGTACATAGGTTTCACATTCAAGTATTAGGCAATTTACTGAAGTGTAATTGAAATTGTTCATGACAATTCGTCATGTGGTGTGATGACTGACTCTAAAAATTTCACACAATCATGGTATCAAGTGATAACTGCACATATATGGATAACGTGATTTTTTGTGAACTTGAGTCTATACATTCAGAAAACTTAGGAATCATTTATTTTATTCAAAATATTTGTATATAGCTTTTCTACTTTGAAAATATACAAAGTGACATGGTTCTGCTGTGATTGCACCACCTCAAATTGCAGGGGAGATATGGCCAAATGCTTTTTGCATAACACAAACTCCCTGCCCATGGAAAGTTAGCATACTGGCGAGGGGGGTTACAGTCAAACTCGGCTCCTGACACCTCCATTACCATACGTTTCGGCTCCCGAATGCCGAAAACCCAGAAGTGCTCCTTTTTTTGAATGTTTTTCAGAAATTGAACGTCTGACATGGCTACCACTTTAGTGCAGGAAGCTCCTGCAGCCAATTGGAAGTCGTGCCTCGGTTGTCTAATATTTTGGAAGCTGAACGGACTTCCAGAATGTATTAAGTTTGACAACCAAGGTTTGACTGTATATCAAACTGTTTCTGTGTTTTTAATGTGGGGAAGCATTCAAATACTTGCAAGCCTCTTCTTCAGGACACTTCTTCAGGACATGAACTGGCTCTTTGCTTGTGAACACAGCCTAACCAATGACTGCAGTTGTGTATTAATAGTTTTTCATTTTGCATCCAAGGGATGGCATCAGGGCTCAGCCTCCTTGCCCTGCTGCCAGTTCATTTGTCACTTGTAGGCAATTGAAATGAGAAGAACCTTCACTCCCTTTTCTCTCTCCCATCTGGAGTGCTGTGTGGATTGGGAGATGGAGCTAAAGGACAGCAGCAACAGCGAGGAGGAGGTGATCCATCATGCTCAAAGGCTCCTCATAACTTGGCGCCACCATCATTATTTTTGTTCGCATGCATATATTTAAAAGATCTGCCACCTTACATGGCAATGCCCTTTCAAGGTGGTATACTGAAATAAAAGTATAATTCAATAATGTCACATCCAAACACCAGTCTCAATGCCAGCCAACAGGCAATAACAACAGATTAATCAACTTCATTTTATGCCTCTTTTTAGACTTGGATGTATGTACATTGCCACAAATGAAACAACCAACAGATTAAAAAATCTAAAGATTATATATATATATATACACACACACACACACACACATATATATATATATATATATATATATATATATATATATATATACCCAGCTAAAACAGATAGCCTTCAATGCCTTTTTGAAGACTAGCACTGATGTGACCAGCCACATAGTCCTTGGGAGGGGGTTCCATTAAAATAGGTACCACAACTAGAAAGGACTTGTCTCTATTGTTTACTAGTCCTTCTGCTCTTAACAGCAGGACAATATGCATGGACACATGGATGAAGGTGATCCATAAGAATCCATAAGAGCTCTGTTGGATCAGGTCAAAGGCCCATCCAGCCTAGCATCCTGCTTTCAATTATCCAACCAGATGCATATGGGAAGCCTTCAAGCAAGACCCGAGTGCAACAAAACTTGCTCTTCTTGTGACTCCCATGAGTTGTTATACAGCGGTTTCTGACAATACAGGCAGAAGAAAAAACTTTAAAGGTAGGTTTGCGCATGTCAAGGAAAATCCTGACATGTCCTGGTTTGGGGGTGTTTTTGCAAACCGGCAAAATGTCAGGGGGAAACCGGAGATAACACAATGGAAAAGAAACAGAAACAACAACAACAAAAAGCTCAACAATTTTCATGGTTTGCTACTCTTTGAATGGGGCCTGAGAACATACTGGTAACCAGTGCAACTGCTACAGGATCACAATATGATCCTACCATCTGTCCCCAAAAGAGCAATCAAGTGGCCATATTTATGTACCAGTTGAAGTTTCTGAATCATCTTCAAAGGGAATTTCACATGGAGTACACTACTCTAGTCTGGATATGAGTGTTTGCATGATTGAGGCGACATACGTATGTGTGTGTGTGTGTGTGAGAGAGAGAGAGAGAGAGAGAGAGAGAATATAAGAAACATTCTAATGGCTTCATCTCATTAATTTCACCACAACAGAATGGGATTGAAAAAAAGAAGTGATGGGAAAGCTTTTTCAGGAACAGGGGATGAGCATGGCAGAAGACCCAGAGATGCAAGCAAAAGAATGGAGCAAGAGAAGACAGCATTGGTGCCTGAACCAATTTCACCACATGCTTTCCCTTCCTTCTTCTTGTGATAGGCTAGCCTCATCCATAGGCTCACCATACATCTCTTCAGTGAGATTGTTAAAGAGCTGTTTTATGCCTCAGCCTCCCCTGCCGCCACTGCCAATAGTAGAAACCGATGAAGCTGCGAGGACTGCAGATGTAGACGGTAAATCATTTTGAATTTTCCTCTTTCAGGATGAACTCCTGAGAGAATTCAGGCTTAGCACACTACTGACATGTTATTTATGTGTTGCTTACAGAACGGGAGTATAGTGAAGATTTCCTGTGTATAAACTGTATGCATTAAACATGTCAAAAATGCAGTTGCAATTTATTTTCCCATCACCGTCTCGCTGGAAGAATGTTGACGTTCGCAACACTATGGCTTTTAGTTCTCAAAGACACGTGAGCCTAACTCTCCTGCAGAGGAAGCAAAGGTATTGTATTTGCTGTGCATTCACATCTTCCATATACCTTTTCTAGCTACCCCTGACCTCAATAATTTTTTGTAATGGTGTTTGTCATGGAAAGTTTAATAAGAGTTGGGTGACAGTTTCATTTAGAAGTTGTCTAGAAGTTTACGCAGACTTGAGTTTTAATTAGCCATGTGTCCATGGTGACATCACTCCACACAGTATGACACGTGTTCAAATGCTAAGTCTTAATTAGACCACCCTGTTCCCTACTATCATTTATCATGAAAGCAGCCATAATCCAACAGGCCAGTTTACTTTATGTTTCTCTAGGGCAAAATAGTGATCACTGTCCAATAATGTGTAACTTGATTGTGTCTGTCAATAAACTCTAAAATAACAACAACAACAACAACAACAATAATTACTACTACTACTGGGGATTTCTTGTCTAGGATATACAGATGCAGAGATTGCTGGCCACATTTTAAATGGATGTTTCCTACTTTATATACCATTTCAATCACACACACACAAGCCTTTTCAATATACGTGTGTGTGTGTGTGTGTGTGTGTATAGACAAAACTTATACTTTTCAACACTTGTCAAAGTACTCTGACAAAGTATCCTTAGTCTAGTCCTCCCAAGTGTTACTAAACAATGCTTTCCCCTACAAGTGAATTCTATAGTACATTCCTGTGCATGTTTACTTGGAAATTAAATCCCCTCAAATCAAATCTCTCCTCAAAATGGACTCTTTCAATTATGAGCTCTGAGTTCCTATATCTCTCTGGAACCATGCCCTAAGTATGTATTGCTTAAACAAAAAGTATGCATTTCCTTTCCCTGTTTTCTCCTGCCTCTACTTTACTCTCCTTCTTCTAACCCCTCAATGTTGAAATGTAGATTGCAAGCTCCTCAGGACAGAAACCTGCCCTCTTACAGTTTGCATAGCACTATGCCAATTGATGGTGCTGAATACATAGACAAGATAAAAAAGGGTAAAGGACCCCTGGACAGTTAAGTCCAGTCAAAGGCGACTATGGGGTTGCGGTGCTCATCTCGCTTCAGGCGTTTGTCCACAGACAGCTTTCCGAGTCATGTGGCCAGCATGACTAAATCACTTCTGACATGACGGAACACTGTGACAGAAACCAGAGAGCATGGAAACACCACTTATCTTCCCGCCACAGCGATACCTATTTATCTACTTGCACTGGCGTGCTTTCAAACTGCTAGGTTGGCAGAAGCTGGGACAGAGCAATGGGAGCTCACCCCGTCACGGGGATTCGAACCACCGACCTTCCGATTGTCAAGCCCAAGAGGCTCAGTGGTTTAGACCACAGCGCCACCCTTAATACATAGACTGGGAGCCTCCTGGCAGGAGCATCCACTGGGGGGAAGTTCCGTTGATACAATGCTCCTGCCAGTGGAAGGATGTGACTCTTCCCTCTTCAGCCCTTGCCTGACCCCCAATCCTCTGAAGGGCGGAACCCACTAGAGAAGCATAAGAGGGGATGTGGGGCAATTGGCAAACATTGACTTCCTTCTGCCAGAGGGATCCTGCAATAAATCCCAGTTCCATCCACAAACAGGAGAAGCCCTTCCACTTGAAATAACCTAGTAGGCTCCAAGCCATAATTAATAATAACAATAATTGGAAGAAGCTTCTACTGAGTTAAATGAGATTTACTCCCAAATAACTGCCCATAGGGTTGCAGCCTTAATTGCAACTAATCTGCAAGTAAAAGAGGTATTGCTAATGTTCATAAAAATAGAGGAAGTGGAAAAACAGAATTTCCATTAGCCAAGCAGCTGTTGTATGAAATTCCTACTTGCCTCCCTGCTATCTGACACCAAATATTGGTGGGAGTTTAGGAAACACCATTATTTATTGGACCTTCTGACCATCTTGATGCTTTGGATGTCCTATGGGTGATTAAGATACATGAGGTTGTACGATAGGTGATTTCACTTTTGCTGATAGCATTTGTCAATATGTATTTTTCTTAACTACCCTCCTCCCTGCCCCCCAAGGATTTACTGTGCAAAGATCCAGAGGGAAGTTGGATTCATATAACTCTGTAGTTGGGGAATTCTCTAAGATGTGTAACCATGGCACCCTTGTCATTGGCAATCAAGTAGTCTTGGTTTTTAAAAAGTACAGTAATTAGCCTTTGGAAAAAAACACACACCCATAAAGCTAATTAAAAATGACAACTTGGTCATCTCACCAGTCAGTAGTGGCTCTAACCACAGTACAGTAATGCAATAAATAAAAGGAAACAACAGCAGAGGAATACTATAACTTGTAGAAGTTTTTTTTAAAAAGCTTAATAATCTAAAGCATCACTATGTATATATTTCCAATATTAAAACAAGTAATTTGGGGGGGCGGAGATTATAGAAAATGGGCACAACACAATATAGCAATATCTGGGCTCCCAGCAACATGATGAACAAATCTGAGCTCTCATTAAATGTTTATTTAATGATAGAGATGCACAGGCTTCTCCGTGTAGTTCACCTTTCAGATCAGGCCCTGTACACATAAAAGGGTGCTAAACAAAGTACAGTATCTCTTCATGCTTGTACTGCATATGCCTCACCCATAAGCAAGGCTCGGTCAACACCATTTATCAGTTGGGTGAAATAGTGAGTCTGCATACCTGACTTCCTTGCTTCCAAAAGACAATCAACACTACCTCCTCTGTTCAGCATTTGGATGGCCCTGAGCCCCAAGTCTTCTGTTATCCCTCCCCACCCAATGGCTTCTCAATAGCATTGAGGACAAGGTAAAACCTTTCAGGAACCCATATCACAATTGGCAAAGGACTGAGCAGAAGTCATCCAATGCCAATGTCCGGAAACAGTTGGGCAGGTAGGAGTGGAACCACAATAACAAACTCTATGTCTCCCAATTCCCAACCCAAAGAGTTGCTGCAGGGAGGTATCATGGTTAATAGTATTAAAAGCCACTGAGAGATCCAGGAGAATCAAGAGGGTCCCAATCCTCCTGTTTCTTTCCTAGTTGTCCCTGTGCCAAACCCAGGCTTCAATAACCTATTTTATCAAAGCACACCTGAGGATGAATGGCCACCATCCTCTGAAGCACCCGGCCTCAAATGGGGGACAATAGTGATTGGGTGGTTATTCTAACACACCTCAGGGTCCAAAGCGGTGCTCTTGAATATGTGGTGTACCCTCATAATTGCGACCACCACAGCTAGGTTTTAAAAGCCAGGATGGGCAAGGGTCGAGAGAGCAAGTTGTAGGTTGCACTCCTTCTAGTCTAATGCCTTATCCCTTCCAAACAACATGGTACTCTGGGTGCCTCTTCAGAAACTGCTAACTGCTGTAAAGGCTGAAGTGAAAATGAGTGGCTTTATCCTCCTTGAAAGCTGGTCCCAGCAGCTAGGGAGCTCTGGTGTTCTACACTGTGAACCAGGGCTCACTAATCCCTTAACCACTCTAGAAAGCTCTGCCCGACAGCTACGAGAGGTCATGATGATGGTAATGAAGGCAGCTCTCTTCACCACCACAACTGTCATACAGTAGCCACCATAGCTACTGTATGTTTTCTAAACTTGCATTTGGTTGGCTTCCGTTCAAGATTTTTGCCAGTTGCACTCAAGCCATCATCTGAATTGTTTCATCACCTGAAGCTCCCCAGAAAAGCAAGGTGCACTCTGGGTTCCACATTGCCAGAGTGAGGATTTAGGAGCAATCGTGTCAATGCTCCTCTTCATCTCACCTTTCCATTGTAATACCACAGTCACAGCAGGAGTGCCAGATATCTGCAAATCAATATCCATGAGTGGGGGCCTAAGCATAAGTTTAGATTTACAAGCATATAAGCTGCAAACATTTCCCTTAGTTGATCCAATATCAGTGCAGGTATGCAATAATTTTATAGAAATACTTGTGTGAGGATGAAACTTCTAGACTGGCTACTTAGTCACAAATAGCAGACGTCCTCTCTTAAAGGGAACTGGTGGGGGAAAGTAGGTGTGGCCAGGCTGACAGGAAGATGGAGAAGGTTGTACAGCTGGTACTCCCGAAAGAAGCAAGGAGCTGGGACCTCCAAAACTGTGACAGTGGGTAAAATAAAATTGGTTTTTAAAAAGTAATTGAGGAAGCACTGGCCTTTCCATAAATCTACTTGAAGCGGAAGGACAGGTTGTTGGGCCTGAGTATCTTGTGCATTGTAGTTAACAGTGCATCAGGGAAGAAGAAAGGTAGAAATCTTGCTTCCCTTTCCTTGCTCGCCTGCTTTCCCTCAGCAAAAATTAAACTTTTACAGGGATGAGGTAGTGATATGCTGCACCTGCAGAAATGTCCATCTGCATAAACTTTTAACCCAGTATTTATTTAACCCAATATTTTCTGACAAACCTACGGGGTCAAGTTGGAGTCGAGCAACCAAACTTCAGAACAGGATTTAAACAAAGCAAGGTCTGTCCTATTAATTGGCACCACAATTTGTGTTTTTTTTTATAAAGTTAATTGATGTGAAGTTTCATGCTGATGTGAAGTTGGTATAGACACCTTTATCAAATATGTTCCAACTATAGTTTAGAAACCACACCATGGCTTCATCTTCTAAACATATAACAGGCAACCTGCTTTGCACTGCACCATCTTGGTTTCATGGAGACCCATGGGGGTTCCCGCCAGACCCTGCCATTTGAATGGGCCAATCTGCAGCGGCCTGGGGGCATGGTCTGGTGAACAGGTCTGAGGGGAGTAGTCTTCACTCAGGTCCACCTGCCTCCTAGATAGCCCGGCTGACCCTGCACTCCACAGCCCAGTCGGCCAGGAGTGACAGCAACCCACCCTTCCCCACCCTTTAGCTGCTGTTGCCTTGTGCCTAACCAAATTTTTCTTTTCAGCTAGGAGGGCTTTGCTGTGGTCTTTGGACAGTTGCCGTATTCAGGAACCAGGAAATAATTTTCCCTGAACTACAGGATTCACCTTTCCCATAGCACTAGTCACAACTTTTGCAGTTTAGGTCTTGGGCGGAATCCTATAGTCTTTCATCTGATCAGGGTGCAGTGAAGTGGTGACTCACCCATCTCCACTTTCTCTGCAGCAGCGATAACAGGCTACCCCGTTAGAAGGGTCTGGAGGGAAGTCTCTTTCCAAAAGAGCCAGTAGTGGGCCATAGAGCTTCCCTCAGTGTTTCGGGACCATCCACATAAACCTGTGTTTTGTGATGGATCCACCCCCGAATAGACCCTGTCATGTTCCAGCCCCCCAGGCAGGGGGGTACTGAGAGGGATATATGCCAAATGTCTATGCCAAGGCCTCCTACATATGAAATCAATAAAGTTGTGGCCAAATTGAATCCTAGACCGCTGCCATGTCCAGTTATTTCACCTGCTTGGGTTCAGCGCGCCGGGGTAGAGGGCTCCGTGGCTGGGCATGCAATTGTTTTTCAAGCAGCCCAAATGTAAAAAGCCTATTCTTTTGCACTGAGAGAGCAAAAAACAACCCGCTGGCCACCATTTTCCATCCAAAAGTTGATGAAACCTATAGTACATCAAGCTGAAGCCTTCTGAGAAACAAATGGCACCTAGCCATGCTCTATCTTGCACACATGTGCAAGATAAGTACCCCCCTCAAGTGTTTTGGCTATTTCTCTTCCGCATAAACCCTTCCATTAGCTGAAATAGTCATCCTCATTTTGCCATTTCACTTTGCCACCTCCAAGTTGGGCAGCAAAAGAGGAAGGCTTGCTTGGATCCAGTCCTTTCCTGATGCTTCTCATTGCAGAGAGAGACAGGTTGTGGTAGGCCAGTTGTCTTAAAGGGAAGCGTATCCATCTTAAACTGTTCTTCTTGCTCCTGATAGACTTCTGAAGAACCCCAGGTTCCTTGGACAACAGTTTGAAAACAGAGACCTAAACAGTGCCTCCCCCTTCATGGATCACTGCCTTGCTGTGGCAAAGGGGCTTGAATAACTCAGAGAAGCTATGAGCTATGCCGTGCATGGCCACCCAAGATGGACAGGTCATAGTGGAGAGTTTTGACCAAACGTGATCCACCTGGAGCAGGAACCGGCAAGCCACTCCAGTATCCCTGACAAGAAAACTCCATGGACAAAGACAACAGGCTTATAAAAGTTATGACACTGGAAGATGAGCCCCTCAGGTCGGAAGGCGTCCAACATGCTACTGAGGAAGAGCGGAGGACAAGTACAAGTAGATTCAGAGCTGATGAAGCGGCTGGGCCAAAGCCGAAAGGACGCTCAGTTGCGGATATGCCTGGAAGCGAAAGGAAAGTCCAATGCTGTAAAGAAAAATATTACATAGGAACCTGGAATGTAAGAACTATGAACCTGGGTAAGTTGGATGTGGTCAAAAGTGAGATGGCAAGAATAAATATTGACATCCTGGGCATCAGTGAACTAAAATGGATGGGAATGGGCGAATTCAGTTCGGATGACCATCACATCTACTACTGTGGGCAAGAATCCCGTAAAAGAAATGGAGTGGCCCTCATAGTCAACAAAAGAGTGTCAAAAGCTGTACTGGGATGCAATCTCAAAAATGATAGAATGATCTCGATACGAATCCAAGGCAGACCTTTTAACATCACAGTAATCCAAGTTTATGCACCAACTACTGGTGCTGAAGAAACTGAAATTGACCAATTCTATGATGACTTACAACACCTTATAGAAATGACACCAAAGAAGGATGTTCTTCTCATTATAGGGGATTGGAATGCCAAAGTAGGAAGTCAAGAGATAAAAGGAACAACTGGCAAGTTTGGCCTTGGAGTTCAAAACGAAGCAGGGCAAAGGCTAATAGAGTTCTGCCAAGAGAACAAGCTGGTCATCACAAACACTCTTTTCCAACAACACAAGAGACGACTCTACACATGGACATCACCAGATGGGCAGCATCGAAATCAGATTGATTATTTTGTCTGCAGCCAAAGATGGAGAAGCTCTATACAGTCAGCAAAAACAAGACCTGGAGCTGACTGTGGCTCAGATCATCAGCTTCTTATAGCAAAATTCAAGCTTAAACTGAAGAAAGTAGGAAAAACCACTGGGCCGGTAAGATACAATCTAAGTCAAATCCCTTATGAATACACAGTGGAAGTGAGGAACAGGTTTAAGGATTTAGATTTGGTGGACAGAGTGCCTGAAGAACTATGGACGGAGGCTCATAACATTATACAGGAGGCAGCAACTAAAACCATTCCAATGAAAAGGAAATGCAAGAAAGCAAAGTGGCTGTCCAACGAGGCCTTACAAATAGCGGGGGAGAGAAGGCAAGCAAAATGCGAGGGAGATAGTGAAAGATACAGGAAATTGAATGCAGATTTCCAAAAAATAGCAAGGAGAGACAAGAAGGCCTTCTTAAATGAGCAATGCAAAGAAATAGAGGAAAACAATAGAATAGGAAAAACCAGAGATCTGTTCAAGAAAATTGGAGATATGAAAGGAACATTTCATACAAAGATTTCCATAATAAAAGACAAAAGGGGAAAGGACCTAACAGAAGCAGAAGACATCAAGAAGAGGTGGCAAGAATACACAGAGGAACTATACCAGAAAGAAATGGATGTCTTGTATACCCCAGGTAGTGTGGTTGCTGACCTTGAGCCAGAAATCCTGGAGAGTGAAGTCAAATGGGCCTTAGAAAGCACTGCTAATAACAAGGCCAGTGGAAGTGATGGTATTCCAGCTGAACTATTTAAAATTTTAAAATATGATGCTGTTAAAGTGCTACACTCAATATGCCAGCAAATTTGGAAAACTCAGCAGTGGCCAGAGGATTCGAGAAGATCAGTCTACATCCCAATCCCAAAGAAGGGAAGTGCCAAAGAATGCTCCAACTACCGCACAATTGCACTCATTTCACATGCTAGCAAGGTTATGCTTAAAATTCTACAAGGCAGGCTTAAGCAGTATGTGGACCGAGAACTCCCAGAAGTGCAAGCTGGATTTAGAAGAGGCAGAGGAACCAGAGACCAAATTGCAAACATGCCCTGGATTATGGAGAAAGCTAGAGAGTTCCAGAAAGACATCTACTTCTGCTTCATTGACTATGCAAAAGCCTTTGACTGTGTCGACCACAGCAAACTATGGCAAGTCCTTAAAGAAATGGGAGTGCCTGATCACCTCATCTGTCTCCTGAGAAATCTCTATGTGGGACAAGAAGCTACAGTTAGAACTGGATATGGAACAACTGATTGGTTCAAAATTGGGAAAGGAGTACGACAAGGCTGTATATTGTCTCCCTGCTTATTTAACTTATATGCAGAATTCATCATGCGAAAGGCTTGGCTGGATGAATCCCAAATCGGAATTAAGATTGCCAGAAGAAATATCAACAACCTCAGATATGCAGATGACACAACCTTGATGACAGAAAGTGAGGAGGAATTAAAGAACCTTTTAATGAGGGTGAAATAGGAGAGCGACTCCCTGGAAAAGACCCTGATGTTGGGAAAAGATTGAGGGCACAAGAAGAAGGGGACGACAGAGGACAAGATGGTTAGACAGCGTTTTCGAAGCTACAAACATGAGTCTGACCAAACTGCGGGAGGCAGTGGAAGATAGGAGCGCCTGGTGTGCTCTGGTCCATGGAGTCACAAAGAGTCGGACACGACTAAATGACTAAACAACAACAAACAGTGCCTCAGTTCAGATAACACACCAAACAAGGATTCCCCATTCCTTTTCAGCAGCCATTTGGGGCCAAAATAATTCAGTCAAACCATTTGAACCTAACTCTAGGGGTGCTACAGACTACTGTAGAGAATGTGGGTGGGTATTCTAGAGTGCTCTCTCAGCTACCTCACCACTACAGGTATAATCAGTAGAACTCATCAGCACTCTTAATGAACTATGTACAGTATATGAGAGCTTCCCAGAATTCTCTGCAACTTATAGGGAAGTCTCAGTGGAAAAGCCAATATGGATTCCCAGGAGGTAGAAAGTTTGAAAATAACTTTCCCTAACATTAAGTGGAACAAAGAAAGTGAGCAGAAATATCAGGCCATTCTAAGACAGGAATTGCATTAACTATCATGACAAAGAGCAAACAAGGCAGCTGGCATGTCTCCTCCCTTGTGCTGGAATCGGAAACAAGCTTACCTCCCTTCCATTCTCTGCCTGATGCCTTTCCAATATTTATGCATAAAGAAAATAAAAATACTTGTGCAAGTGAGCTGGTTCATAATGCAGGGATAATTGAACAGGGAGGAATCTGCTAATTCCAGATGGACTGGGTCCATTCCCATGACACTTATTTCTTTTACCAAATGTTTAAAAAAGCAAACATGTGACCTAGAAGACTTCGTAAGAGTGGCACCCACATAAAAGTTCTTTAAACATCACATCTTTTTTCCCCCCTTGCCGAACCATATTTGTTTAGAAAAGAAAATATTAACCGTTTCAGTATACTTATGCAGGCAACTATATGGTATATGCAGAGCAAAATTCAAGGAATCGCTCATTAGAGAATCAAAGAATTCAGCTGGGATTTGACAAGACTAACGCTCCGAGATTTACACATACTGTATATGGCTTTGCTCCACATATCAATAGCCTTATCGGGACAGATTAATGCTTATCTAGCTCAATGACTCAACTGGCAGTGAAAACAAAAGTTTGAATTACATCCTCTTAAATCTGGAAAAATAGGAGTCAGGGTGCATTCAGTGAAATGCCAGTTTCTGAAGCATCTATCTAGTTTTGGCTAGATTTAAACACCTGGTGTTATGTCTCCCATTTCAACTGCTGCAGAGTTCAACAAGACAGTTCAGATTTGCGTTCCTCCACATTTATATCTCCAGAGTTCAATGAAAATTTACATATCAGTTTTGCCTCGTCTCTTACAAAAACCTTAAATCCAACTGATGCTTTGCGGGTCAAAACAGTGCAATATAAATATATATCAGCTTGAGTGACTTTGGTAGTGATGCAAAGAACAATTGAAGAAACACTGCATGTCCAAGTGTATGTGTGAGCGTATTAAAGCTTTCCGTTTGGTTATAAATAAGCATGTGGGTTAACTGATCAGGGTTGTACCCACTGGCCTTTTCGACCTTCACACCTTCAAGTATTCCATTTGATCATGTGTTTCCCTTACATATGATTCAGGACCCTGGGTGTACATACATAGACAATGGAGGACAAATTGAACACAATGGGAACAATCTGGACTCCTATGGGAACCCAGTAGACAAGTGTGCCTCTCAGCATCACCTCTTGGAATCCACCCCTCACCCATAACACCACATTACCAAGTCCTATCCTGGAAGCTAGTTCCAAATGATGCCATGGCTGGTGGTACCGAAAGCTGCTGAGAGTTTCAGCAGAATCAGCAAGAATGTTCTCCCCCTACCCACCCAGTTGGTCACCCACCCACACCAAGTGACTAAGGCTACTTGCACCCCAAAACTGGGGGAATATTTAAATAGATTGAGGAAATACGTATCAACCAGGAAAAAACTGGATCAGAGAAGTCATAACACAATCATAAGTTTTATTCTGTTATTTTTGTGATTCTGACTTTTCCTTACTTTGTCTATGCTCTTTTAAAATGTGTTGGGGCGGGGGTTATTGGGTTGTTGTTTTTTTATTTTGATTATGTATTTTGTGGTTTTATATTCTGGTTTTATCCTGTGAACTGCCCTGAGACCTGCAGGTATAGGGTGGTATATAAAGAAGAAGAAGAAGAAGAAGAAGGCCCTTTTGAGCAATTTATAGTTATCTAGAATCAAAGCTAACTAATCAAACACTAAAGAGGGGAAAGGAGAAAATGCTACATGGAGGTTTGCCTGTTTGTTTGTTTGTTTGTTTGTTTATTATTTTGGATTCTAGCCTGCTGCTCACCAAATTAATCATCCAGAGCAGGTTATAATCTAAAATATAGCTACCATAAAACAATACAGCACATTTAATAATAGACTACGATTAAAACAACACAGTTGTAGTTAACAGAGCAGAGAAACAATTAATTAATTTGTGGCTGGACTCAGTTACATCAATGCACTGAAAAGGCCAGAGGAAAGATGTGTGTCTTCAACTGGTGCTGAAGACACCTACCTCAGAGGGAAGGATATTCCACAGCTGTAGGGCAGGATATGGGCCTACATATTCTGTATGAGTACAGTGGTACTTCAGGTTACAGATAGTCTGATGGTCTTGAAACTTTGAAACACAGTGATTCAGAATTTCAAAATCATTGGCCAAGAGTGCCAGTCAACAATTGACATGGGAAATCATATACTTAGAGGTGTACAGTGGTACCTCAGGTTACAGATGCTTCAGGATGAGAACAGAAATTGTGCAGTGGTGGTGCAGCAGCAGCAGGAGGCCCCATTAGCTAAAGTGGTACCTCAGGTTAAGAACAGTTTCAGATTAAGAACGGACCTCCAGAATGAATTAAGTTCTTAACCCAAGGTACTACTGTATATGGGTAGGATGCTGTAGAACAGAAAATAATTTACTGAATTATTCTGCATACCACATCACAAGAAAACAGCTACTCTCCCTGTGGCTTGAAATAGATGTTTAAAAGAATAGTGGACAAGAAGATGGAACCTTGCAAGATCCCATAGCTATGAGGCTGAGCAGAAATCCCCAATAGCACTGCATACAAGAACAGTATCACTATGCTTTCAACTCTCAAACCACTGAAGTGGTCCAAGAGGATCCCACGGTTGACCGTATCAAAAGCCACTGGCACATTAAGAAGAATCAACAGGGTCACACTCCCACTGTCTCTGTCCCAAGAAAGGTCATTCATAAAGGTGGCCAAGGCTCAGTGCCAAAACCGGGCCTGAAGCCAGATTGAAATGTGACCAGATACTCCATTCTGCAATTGCAACATTTCTTTGTCCGCAATGAGAAATTTCATCACAAACAGGAAAAATTAAACCCTTGCCCTAGTCCTAGAGTAATATAAAAGCTTCACTGTGTTTATATTATAATAATAGATGAGTCACCTATTCACATTGAGGTTTATATCTGTTACTGTGAGTCCCAGTTTTAGACTTCCAGATTAACACAACTATCAGATTTCATGAATTAAAAAGGCCTGAATCTAGATATAAAATCAATGTGCTACTAAGAGCTCACTGAATTTTTGGAATAAAATGTTTGAATGTAAAGGGCAAAGAAACTTCAAACAAGAAGAAATTACAAATCCGAACAATTCCTCCTTTATTGGAGACTTAACTTTCAGCTGTGATATGAGTATCAAACTGACACAGGTATTTATAGCCATGAAGTATCTGTAATTTGGATGCTGCATTTAAGATTTAAAAAATATTACAGGAAATCGGGGCTTATCATCTTCAAATTTCTGTGATTTGCAAGACTAAGCAGTAGCATGACGAAGCCACAGTGGTCACCTGACCTCCCATTGGTTGCACTGCTGCTGCCTACTGGGAAATAAAGGGGAAGGGACAGGTTTATGGCAAAGTCAGCATGAGGCAAACTTTGCTGCCACCTCACTTCTCCCCCATCCCAGTAAGTAAGCAGCAGCAACACAACAAATCAGAAGTCAGCTGAGAACTGCCCACCACCACAATCCACATAATCCTATGTTCTCTTATACTTGTAGAAATCTCAGTTCATTTTCCAAACTCAAGACATAGTATTTAATTCTGCTCTTCAGTCCCCCTACCCACAATGTCAGCGGCTTACAAATTTCGGTGGTAAAATAGGTTGCACCCTCAGGTTTACTATCAATTAAATCCAGCTTTGCCTGGTTTGATGGTTGGATCCTGGGTCAGCCTCCTATTGACCCAAAAGCCAATCATGGCTGGCTGGAGTGTCATCCAATCAGGAGAGACTGGAGTGTTGAAAGTTAGAGTCTGGCAGTTTAGCTGACAGGGCTTGACTGTCCATTCAAGGTCAGCTAGGGCTTGGCTATCAGGTAAAGGCTTGGAAGCACCTAGATAGGGTTGTGTTTAGAGCCTGATTAGGGCTGAAATAGGGGCAACCCAAATTGTTTCCCTGAGGGGGAAGGTAAAGATCCTACCTGGGAGTGTTTTACCTCCTTTACCTTTACCTTTGACCTTTCCTGGCAGTGTAAAAATTATAGCCATTCTAGGGGGAATCTGAAGTTAGAATTTTAAGAAATGTCTTAACCACCTCTTTAAAGTTCATCTGAATTGAACCGTTGTGCCTTAACAGAGTAACCATTTATTTATACTCAATGAGAGTTATATCTTAAGTTCTAGTTTTGTTCCAAAAATGCCTCATCCTTACTTTAATCCTCTGGGTGAGGAATAAGTGTTCACAGGTTCTCCTTTCCCCTAACTGCAATACCAGCAATGCTGGTTTTAAGAAATGCTACCACATACAGATAATAACAGACCTCCTAAATGTTCTGACTGGGAGAGTCTAACTTTTAAAACCACCCCATCTTAGTCATGCTACCACATTCCCATCTTTATTGCAGTAGGTTGCCACACCTGGGTCTAATGTTATTCATGTAATGTCCGGTGTGGAAATGAAATAGCAATCTAGGAAAGCCAATGTAGGATCCAGATTGGTAAGGAGGCCACTTAGTCCAAATATCAACTTCCTCAGTAATGTGGGTGTGTTTCCTCATTTAAACAAGGGCTGATAGAAAATGGCATTAGGTAGCCAGATGTGATTACCTTTATGCTACTGTGGCATCATCACATTCACTATAGCTGACACACAACTGGGGACGGGACAGAGGTGTGCGTGAGGACCCACCCCACAATATCCCCTGGTGTGCAAATTGCTCTTCAGATCTTCATGCAATTAACGGTTAATTAAAGGCTGAAGAGCATTTTTGTGTGCCTTTGAATGTACTTTGAAACTCTCCTCAAATCCTGATAAGCCAGGGTTCCCACTTGCAGAGAGGTTTCTAAGTGTGTTTAATTGAATGCGCTTAAACAGGCTCTTCAGACCTTTTGCAATAATTCCGTGAAGATCTGAAGAGCAGCCAGGCGCACTGTGGGCAAAGTGGGGGTGTCTTGCATGCGTGCCTCTGCTCCATCCCCACTTTAATCCTTTGAACACCTGAACACAGCCCGATTGGCTAGGATCACTTAGTGATGAAGAAAGAAGTCCTAAAACTGAAGCAATAACATAAGGGGCTGAAAACAGACATGGGGGGAGGGCGGGCAACCCAAAAGATCTCAGGTGATTTCTCATACCTTTTCAAAGCCTCCTTTTTGCCTCAAAAAGGTTTTTGTGCACTCTGAATGCAGTGCTAGTCCTGAGCGATCTCCTCCTCCTGATCATGATTAGAAAATCTGCTTTTCACCATGTAGTTCTCAAGGTGGCTTATAAAAATGCAATACGCAAAGTTTAACGCATACATTAAACCTCTCAAACTTTAAAACTTCAGAAACTGAAGATCTAAAGAGAAAAAGAAAAACATCTGAGACGCAATTGGGGTCCACAGGCCTCCTAAAAAAATCTTTCTTTTTTAAAAAAAGTTTTCAGCAGACATCTGAAATGCAGTAGGAATGGTGCCTGTCTAACTTCCTGAGAAAAAGAGATCCACAACACTGAACATGCAACTCCTTATTTGACACAAGTCTTGCTTCTGGCCCATAGGGAACCAGTAGTAAGCCTCTATCCTGCCCTAATGATCTCAGTGATTAGCTTTGGGTGTATAAGGTAGGGCAGCCGTTAATGCAATCTGGGCCTAAGTTATTCAGGACTTTGTACACTAGGGTGAGAACCTTGAACTTGGTCCAGCAGCATATGTCAGTTAACTCTGGTATCATGTGTGGGTGGTAGTCACCAGTCTAGCCATAGCATTCTGCTCTAGCTGAAGCTACCAGACCCAAGGGCAGCTCCACATACAGCATGCAACAATAACCCAGTCTTGAGGTTACCAATGCATGGACTACAGTGCTGAGGTTAATCCTATCCAGGAATGCCCGTAGCTGGCATAAGAGCCAAAGCACGTCAAAGGCACTCATAGCCAGAGAGGCTACCTGAGTCTCAAGGAGTGCCACCAAACTACATAACTGCTCCTTCAGATTCAGTGCAACCCCATCCAGGGCAGGTAACTGGCCTGTATCCCAGATCTAAAAACCACTCAGAAATCCTCTGTCTTCCCAGGGTTCAGAGTCTTGGTCTTCCAGTCTCATCTGAATTAGATGTAGTGGAGAAATGGAGCAGGGTATTATCAGCATGCTGATGCCACGTTCCCCAAGATTTCTAATGGTCATTGTCAACAGCACTGGGGACAAAATAGAGCCCTGCAGGAATATGTCCTGTTGAAACCAATGAAAATTACTTCTGAGAAAGTAAGAGCTGCAGTGCACATCTGTCTGGGGTTTTCAAGTGTGGGAGCATGCACAAATAGAAAATGCATGGGAAAGTTCTCCCAACAGTTATATGGTCACCTATTGCATGTACACAGTTTCAAGATACCTTTGAAACTGTCAGCAACAATGTAAACAGAGGAGGTCCTCTTCCCCTCCCTTTTAAAGAAAAATTACAAATAAAAGATTCCCATGTTTGAAAGGTCAGAAGAAGGAGGGGAGAAGAGAAAACATAATGCACTCACAAAGAGACAACATCATTAATTCTGTTGTTCTTGGCCCAGTCAATCGAAGAAACATAAGTGCTGTCAACAGAGGACTGTGAGATAAAGGATAAAAAGTGGGAATGAAATGTTTTACTGCAAGGACTGTTCTTTTGGTTTGAGAACATTTCTGGAAATAACCTGAGCTGAGAAAATGTTCCCTGTGAGGAATACATGCTGTGGGAAACTGTGTGGAAGATGAAGTTTGGGCAATGACCTTCTCACTGTGCTTTAATCAAGATACACACCAAAGGACCCAAGTTTTGTTTTTGTTTTGTGTTTTTTTAAAAAGAAGGAATACTGTGCAATTTGAGATGCTTTACCTTTCCCGTGTTACATTAACCGAACCAGAAAGCACAAGGGTACCATAAATATGTATTCCAAGCTTGTGTGTGTGTGTAGAGATATATTAACACTTCATAACTCTCTGAAAATGTTACCTTTGTTTAATTGTCAGGACGATGAAGTGTGTGGCAGTCCAGTACACTTTAATGGGATATTTTAAGATGATGAAGTAGAAATGTGTGTGGTATAACAGAAACAACAGGGGTGACATTATTGGTTGTGTTGCAGTACAACTAAATGTGTGTGCTTTTCTTTCTTTCTTTTTAAAAAAAACCCAAGGCTAAGAAATAGAAAAGCCAGAGCCATGCCCCAGCGCAACTCTAGGAGCTAGATCTTCCCATGCACTACTTTGCATTCTGTGTTGTTTAGTCGTGTCTGACTCTTTGTGACCCAATGGACCAGAGAAGGCCAGGCACTTCTGTCTTTCACTGCCTCCCGCAGTTTGGTCAAACCTGAGCCACACTTTGCAGTCTACAAGAAGCATAAAAAGTAGAGAGATGGGCTTTTACCATTATACGGAGTGAGAGAGCTATCTCAGGTGACAGATTTTCCGAGTGGGTGAGCAGAGAGCAATGGCAAGACGTTAGAGCAGGTCTAGGGGAAAGTTTGACCCTTGGGATGTTGTCAGATCCCAGCTCCCAGCAGCAGCCGCCAGTATGAACAATGGTGATGAATGATGGGAGCTGGAGAGCCAAGGGGTCCCCAGCCCTGTGCTACAAGATGGAACTATGTGCGTCACATGACTTGCCCTGCACTAGCCTGCCTGCCTGCCAGGGCCTTCATGGGGTATTAACCCACAAGTGTCATTTTGGTGTTAGGTTTTTATGCTACCTGTTTTAATCTGCTCTTCTATGGATGCTGTTTTAAATATTGCAGCCTATCCTGAGTTCTGGAGATGAAGGGTGGGAATGCTTCAGCAGATGGAAATATTGGAAGAGGGTGAGGCTGAATTCAGTGCTAGAAATGACTGCTTTGTGACAAGGCAGATATCCAGGGCAACTAAATTATGAAATTTAGCAGGGTAGGATAAGCTTTGTCTACTTAAAGGGCTGGGGTCATAGTGAAGCCATGCTGCATAAAATGGTATAACACTGCTTTAAAAAATATAGTGTGGATGGGGCCTAAGTGTTTAGCAGCAAACGTAAGTATGGGAAGCTGTGTTGACATTGCTGCATAGCCAAGCAATGTGAGGAGGCATGTACTGTGATGAAGCAGTGCATGGAAAGATGATACTTCACCCTGCCCCTTCCTACTGTTTTCCCCCTGAAAACCACCTCAATCCCAACACCTATTTTGAAGGAAGGAGGGTTTGCTACAAGAGACACAACTGGCAAATGTCCACTAATTCACATTATCTTTTGTGTGCAGTCACGATTCCCTGAGTTGTTTCAGTGATAATGAGGTGTATGCACACATAGAAACAAATGCAAAATTAACTCTTGCTGCACCTGCTTGACCTTTTAGACAGCTTCGCATTTGTTTCTCCATGCTTCTAATTAAAACACAATAATTTTGACACCTTGTTCCTTTTGCACTCCAGCCCGATAATTCCACCACTATTTTATGAGCTGTGTCCTAGGCCTTGTGCAGCTATTCCATGTAAAGTCAACTGCGAACCTACAGAGACTGAGGCTGCTTTAAACCAAAACCACCTAACGAGGAACTACTGTTATCCATCTCCTCTTTGTAATTTAGCTTGGTAACTTATCGGTGGGAACTATTTCAAAAGTATACATTCAGAGAAATTCATAGACCACATGATGTCTTTTCCATATGGCATCTCATAATTATTTGGCTGTGTGCGAACATGATGAAAACAGTTTCCTAAATCTCTGAGGATCAGGGTAAATTATTTCAATTAGAGATATTTCAGAGCAAACATTGCCTTAGGGCATATTAATAATAGTACCTGAGAAGGAACAGCTGTCTCCCAAGCAAAGAAATCTGTCAGTTTCTTACTGCCCCTGTGATAGGACCTATTTTGTTAACTTTTGAAAAACAAAACAGCTTTTTCTCATGCTTTACCTAAACACAGAACTTGGCAGTGGAAGTCTTGATTGTAAACCTCAGCAAGGGAGATGGTGGGTGGATTTTATTCCTTTCCTCCCCCTTTCAATAAACTCTTGTATAAAATCAGCCAGTCTCCTGGTATTTGTTTTCTGCAATGTTGGAAATCACAGATCCAACAAACTACGTAGAGACATTTTGTAACTTCCTGAAACTTTCTCGGGCAAATCAATCCTTTGTTCTAAAAGGCAGTTCCCCACCTAAGAGGGTATTATCACCAAAATCATAGAAGAGCTTCCTTCCTTACATGTAACCGTTGGCACAGTTACTGTAATGCAGGCATGGCCAAACTTGGCCCTCCAGCTGTTTGGGGACTACAACTCCCATCATCCCTAGCTAACAGGACCAGTGGTCAGGGATGGTGGCCCAAAACAGCTGGGGGGCCAAGTTTGGCCATGTTTGCTGTAATGCAATCATGAGGTAGCTGATCTACCGAAGTGTCACATGACCCTGTCTCTCAGCCCTATCATCAGCTAACCTGTAGAAACACCATTTGGTAGGGCTTGGGACAGCGATAAGAGGAAAGGTATTATTTGTGGGAAATAGTCCTATCAATGTACAGCCATGCTTGCTGCAGAGTGGAGGTGCGCTTAGAACCCACCCCCGCAACTCCTTCCCACAACTGCATGTTGAGTGTGGTTGTGTGCACAGAAATCCCAATGCACGGCCACCTGCTTTCACATAGGGGCTCTGCAGGATCAGGACCTGACTGTCTTAGGCCAAAGAGAGGCTGAGATGCTGAACCTTTAGTCAGAAAGTTCTGAGGGAAAGCAACACTAGTTTGGTAACTGGACTCTTGTTCTGGGATAAAGCTTTTACACAAGGGCTTCTGCTAGGAAACTTACAAAGTTTCAGAGGAGTTTCACACTTACAAAGTTAGGTGGGTTAACAGAAACAAAAATCTTAATTTTGCCCACTCCTGGATTTAAGAGACTCACTGAAATGCTTCCACACACCCCAAAAATGCTGATGCACAGCTCAGGGGAAGGAGCAGACTCGCAATCTTCATGGGGACTGCTAATGCTGAATTCAAGCCAGTACTTTCTTTCAGCACTGCTCTGAAACCTGTTCAAAATGACAGGGTTTATCACTGGAATATGTGGAGCTGGGTGGCCTTGTATTCTACTTTACAGAGCTCAATGTGAAGGGTTACCTGGTTCACTGTTTCAAGGTGACCCCTATTTGAAGGGTTGTCCAGTCCAAGTCTGGCTTAAAGATAAAGAAACTTCAAGTTGCCCATCCAACTTGAGGTTCCCATCCAGGACAGCAGAATCAGGAGACGCACTCTAGGCCATTGAGTGTAATTTCCAAGAAAATGTCAATGTCCTACAATGGAGGTTCTAGTAACCTCAATAGGGCATGAGCACATATATTAAAGACATGAGATCCATCCCACCCACCCGCACCCCAAAAAGGCAAATCTTGTTGTTTCATTCCTAGGGATACAGCTGACATACAAGCCCCTTGTGAACCACCTAAAGCTCTGCTTCTGACAGAAATTGGTACCAAAAAGAAAAGAAGAAAAAAGGCACTGGCCAATTAAACATCTCCCCTTCTCTGTTCTCCTATTATTTTTTAAACTACGTCACCAACAGAGGGAATAGCAGCTCCATACTTGTCCTCTAACAAGCAGTCCACTTGTGTGTATGCTTACTGCTTGACTGAACATGCATGGGACTGGGCTACACATGGAATAACACATGTTTTATCTAACATCTGGTTTTTAATATTGATGAACAGAGAAACCTGGAGGAAAATCTCTTCCCACTCCCCAATTCACCTAAAAATAGAGGACTGATGTTATCAGAACTCAGAGAATTCCTTTTATTGCAAATTTAGTCTATCCCCTCCCCTCTCTTTGCACATCCAAAGCACTTTTGTTTCATCTCCTGTGCCTTTTATGCATCTAAGAGTCCTACACTTTGCTGAGCTGGCATTTTCATATTACTTTATTCTTTCCTCCTACAGGTACCCAGGCCAAACAAGATACATTTCAAACCACAGAGATATTTTTCAGAGTTAAGAACTCAAAGGACACAGCATCTTTTTTATTAAAAAAATTAAACAAAGAGTCCTTTTTAAAACCAAATCAGAAAATCACACTCAGTTATTAATTAAATAAATAGGATTTACATTAAGTGGCCCTATTAGTTTTTCACAAAACTTTATGGAATTATCGTTTTATGCTATGTCTGGTTTCCCTGCAAATCCAAACCTATACAAAACCATATTTAATTTTTTGGTCGTTATCACAGCTCTAGGTAGATTCTACCTGACAGATATTTGAACCATCAACTTGGTCCTAGCCCCATATTTGCTTTGATAAATGGACAGCTCGTTTGCAATTTGATGGACTCCAATGCTTGTTTCCAATTTATTCCCACTGGTTCCTGCTAAGAACAATAAGTAATACTAATATGGTGCTTGCTTATTATTTATTTATTTATTTATTTAATATATAGATCACCTTCCACATGAGTCTCAAGGTGATTCACATTTTTAAAAGCTTTAAAAACGGAACAACAACAACAACAACAACTTAAATATCAGTATAAAACAATACAGAGGCCTTTTGTACAAAGGTGGAAAAGCTTGTTGAAATGAAAATGTCTTCAGTTGTTTGCAGAAGGACCAGATAGTGGGTGCCTGACCTATATCAACAGAGATGCTGTTCCAAAGGGCAGGAGGAGCCACACTGAAAGCCCTGCTCTGAGTTGTAGCAGAGTGCATTTGTGATATTTTAGACCCTTGAAGGACAAGGTTTCCTGGGCATATGGTGGATATGAATGTCCACACAAGGGCAGACTTTGGTAATCTTAGGCAATATGGCACCCTGAGCAAGGCCAAATCCCCCAAATGGATCTTTTCAATGTTGACTATTCTCAGTGAGGTGGGTGCCCCCTCATCTCGGCGCCCTGTGTGGGGGAACCATCCTCACTACCCTAAATCCTATGCTGGTCCACTTGCTCAATGGAATCTGTGTACATTATTTCAGACGGCCTTCAGTAATTCTCCCAGCTGAGTGAGAGGTCCTTATGTGCTTTCCCTTCCAACGTGGTACCAATTGTGGTACCATGAACAACTCTCACACAGCTACAAGTCAATAGAGTTATAACTACTGTAGAAATTTCTCATGAGTGAGTTTTTTTCTGAGAAAAGTTCTGAGACTTCTCTTTTTCTCTCTTCATTTTAGAGGTGAGGGAAGGCCATATTTCAGAATATACTTTGTTTGTGTGTATGGTAGCTAACACTACCACTCAGCCACCCACGTAGTCTGGCTATAAACCCATTCTGGATAATAAACAGGAGCATTCCAATTTCAAAGCCAGTTGCCCCAATCCACTTAATCCCTGTTCACTGGAATAAGTGGGCCTTAATTTAGTCGCAACTAATTTAATTCACTGATTGTGGGGGGGAAATACAGTGGTATTTAAATGTGATTAATTTCCCCAGTTTCTAGGATTTTAATTATATAAATATTCTATGTGCACAAGTTCTTTAAACACACACAGACACAACCTAAACATTTAGACTGATACTTGCACAGAGATCTCTGAGTGTGTCTAATGCAGTCTCACTTCCCATATAAAAACAGTGATTTAAAATAATAGTACATCACTAGATTTTCTTGCAAATTGGTGTCCTTCAGTGTTTGTCCTGGTCTATGTAAATTCAGCAATGATAATCTTCAGCCATTTGACATTTGCCACGCCTATCCGGTTCCAGTGCCGGATAAAGTTAAGCTGAGTTATACATGGCACCCTGCTTATTTAAATGACACTTCTTTCTTTTTTTCTCTCAATCACTAAGAGAAATATTGGATGTCTTAGCAGCCCATGTGTAGCGAGGCTCAAGGCCCATCTCGACATTTCATTTGCCTTCTACAGAGATGAAATTTTCCTTGACGAAGGTGATTATCAGGTATTAAGGGCTAATCTTATAATAAATTTGTGAATTGGTAAGCCTATTTCTTAAGTAGTCAAAAGCAAATCCCTTCTGCTCATACCTTGTTATGTTCATGTTGTGTGCTATCATATCACTTAAATTTAACTGTATGTCAAAAAGAATTTTTTCCCAAAGAAGAAAAAATGTTCATATACAGGGCAGTGTGTTTTCTAGTGTGCATCTCTCTCTCTCCCTCCCTCTCTCTCTCTCTCTCTATATATATATATATATATTTATCCAAGTGAATTTAACTGTGAGATGAAACCTTTGCATTAAGTAAAGAAGTGTGTGTGTGTGTATAAATCAGACACACACACCTTTTCCATACCACACAGGTATTTCCGGTATTTACAGCAAAGTAACTCTGTAACTCCAAGTAAACAAAACCTATTGAAAATTGTACTGAATTTCGTCTGACATTTTCTGTATCTACATATTTCAAGGCTGCAATGTTTTATATGTATAGCCATCTGCCAATTATATAGCATTTTAATATGCTTTTTCTTTCTTTCTTTTTTTACAATTCTTAGCCCATTGGCAGCTCCACACTCCTAGACATGTTTTCTCATAAGAAATCCCTCTGACTTACTTTCCTAATAAGCATGCCTAGGCTTGCCTCCTCATGCTATGGCTCTCAGTTTCTAAATTGCAACCATTACCTCCTTCACCATAGGCCCAAACCTCAGCTGGGGGGCTGGCCCTTAGGTAGCCTCGGATTCTGGGGGTGCAGAACAGCAAGCAAGGTGTTGGAGGGCTGAACTGTGTTCACCACATGGTCTTCCTTGCAGTCTCTAAGTAGCCTGGAGGATCCCCTTTCCCCAGCAAGATTAAAGCAGTTTTTGTATGTGGACTTGGGGGTTGGGGTGCCATTTTGCCCTTCAATTCAGGCAGCAAGCCCTGGACACACAAGTTATGTCATCCTGTATCCTCCCTGATGTCAACATGTTGTAGATTAGTTGCTTGGTATAAATTCATTGGCAACTAGTTGGAAGGGGCAAAGAAATATTAATGTGGTCACATCGCACATTCTGTTCAAGCACAGACTAATCTCGCCATAAAACAGGGATGGGGAACCTATCCCCCCCCCCCATTATTATTGGACTACACCTCCCATCACCCCCAACCCCTGCCCATGCTGGCAACAATATCTGGAGAGCTTGGGATTCCCCACCCTTGGTTTAGATAGTCATAAGTAACATTTGGGCCTTAGCATTTTCCACTTTGCCTATTAGTACATCATTTGGATCTTAAATATAGTGGGTTGCTCAACTTCACCCGGAATTTTTCACATGGGGTGTGAACAATTTATTCAGTTTGAATCGAGTGCCCATATAGCAAATACGCCATTTCTTCCTTTTTCAATAATAAGAAAGCAAGAGAAAGCTGAACTCATTAACTGGTATGATCAATCTTGCCATCATTGATTTAAGATGTAGACTTTGCTTAAGGGGGAAAAAATACTTCTTTGGGGGGGGAGGAGATGTCTTTGTTTATCAACAATCCCCCCAAATATCCAGATAAACCTAAGTGCTAGGCATGCCCGAAGTTGATACTGACATCATCTGTCTGGTCTCTTCGTGGATCACAGATGCCTCAAATATTGAAGAGGGGCCCGGTTATCTACTAAGACAGACCTAAAGGAGGAAGCGACAAAGGTGCTCGCATGCAAATGAACCATAAAAGAAAAACTCACCAAATGGGGCTTACTTGAATGAGATGCTAATTTGGGCCGTATCAAGGAGCAGGACCTTGGGGAGGTTTAGATCAGCTGCTGCTCCCTGTAGCTTGAGTGCAGGGCTTGATTCTGGCCAATCTGTACCCCAATGTGGAACTGAATTATGCATGTGAGGGTCTGAAGCAGCTTCCACAATTAAATATTGATTTGTTGGTCTTCTGCCATTCTGCAAAGAATGTGCACGTCCGGACCCACCTGTCTGCTGTGGTTGTCATGGCAGCTCCCCGAAGAGCTCACGAGGCCTACTGCCAACCAAAATAGGTGTATCTGAAGAATATTATTCTTTCAAGTGTAATTTATTCCACACCCTTGCTAGAAGTACAAGTGTTCCTGGGTCTCTGTGGAGATGTATTCAATAGGGAGCTGTCTGTCTACATTTGATTTTACATTTCCTTCAGCTAGCTCAAAGATTCATAAGCAAACTCCAGCACTTGGGGACATCCTGGAGGATTTTGGATTCATAAACTATAAATGGCTTACATTAATTCATAGATGCAGGTTTTTATCTGTGGCAGATACAAAATGGATAACAACCTTTGTATAATAACTATTCATAGCATAATTCAATGTTGGTTATTAATAGGCGTTTTCAAATATCTTTTTAAAAATAAAATAAAATTCAGCAGTCTGAATTTCATAGAAAGCAAAGGGCAGATAATGGAAGAAAATGGGTTTAGATTGGTCATCATTTCCTTCAGAGCAGGAAAATAAATAGGGAAATGTTGTCAGAGTATGGATGGATGGAACAGTCTGTTGCCAATCCTCATCATATTTGCATGTGGCCATTCATCCCAGCTCCACATTAAAGTGCAAACACACACACACAAATTACATGTAAATAGGACTTAAATATGCAGTTCTATATGTATTTTCTATTAAAATATAATTTATAAATGTATTTTTAAAACTACAAGTACATATTTTACAATACAGTCTTTTGTTTATTTATTTTTTCTAAGCCAAGGGAACTGAATCACATAATTCAGAGAAGCAAGAAATCCAAAGGATGATTATGTCCCTGAAGAATTCCTACATCAGAGTCCCATTCTTCCAAAATACAGCACCCATACGCTTAACTCTCAATTTATCCTTGCTGTGAAAGCAGTGCCACCTTTTCAGATCTGCTCTAGTTCTACTTATGAAGTTTTGATGCTTCATGCATTTTAAACAACAAATGAGACCTTCTCAAATGCAGGATGCACTTCTTAGGGTGTGACATTTGGAACACATGCCCACCATTGTTCCATTTCCCTTCTCTTCGCTTTCTACATTTGAAGTGTTTGAGCCAGTTCAAATAGCTGTGCTTTATGTGGTAAAACCACCCAATGTTGACTAATGATATGGTGGCCTGCTCTTGCATATGCTCAACCACATAATATGATGACAGTCCGCCACATCCTGGAAAACCTCCCAGGTTTAAGACAGGAAGTGATGAGTTGTGTTCAACACTTGTCAGAATATTCACAAGGCCAATCAATGCACCATAAGAAAAGAGTTTGTGATGACTTCACTATATAAAAATGACTTTGTGAACTGGTCTTAAGTCATGGGTTATAATTAGAACACTGTGGAAACCAGCCAAATTCAGCTCCAAATTTCACTGGAAAAGAGGTAAAGATTAAATGGTTGCCTTCACAAACCTTAGCCTAAGTTGGGTGCTGACAGTCCCTCAACAGTCACTTTATGGAAACTAGTGAACACAAAATCTCAGATTATTGGTAATTTTTGCTATCCCCTGGAAGTGGCGTGCCTGAGAACAAGGACATTCATGGTTGAATTCCAGCACCTTTTTTTCTATAAAATAGCACTGTTTAAAGGAATCGTTTGTACACCATTTCTACTAGAATCCAGTAAGTATGAAAGAGCAAATGTGGCAAATAACAATAAAATTTTCTATTAAAAGCCCCAGCAAGAAGCCACCTTATAGAAGGGGGTTTTAATGCTTTACCGAGATGATGCTATAATCCACCAGTAAGATGTGTTCTATCTGCAATATAAGACATTTGAGGAAAATGCAAATTTATCACATTGAAGCAGATGATAAACAAACACACACATGCACACACCACAGACTGGGTGAATTGCTTACCATATTTGCCAGCAGCACAGACATGGAAATTCTCCCCCCAAAAGTGCATATTTGGTGTCTAATGTTCTGCCTTTGACTTAAACAGATATGGACTGCATGTTTTGTGAAAACGGCAGCATTTCAAGTTAGAGCATTGTGGCTCTGGCCAATTCCTTGTCCCCTCCTGAATGCAACCCCCCCCCCTTCTGATCTTCTTGGTTTCTGCTTAGGTCTCTTAACATTTAATCCAGACTGTCTTCCCCCACTGTGTTAACTGGTAGGAGGTGATATTTAAAGCAATGCCAGTGCAGCATGACAAAGGATAGGCAGAACAGCAGCAACAGAAGGAGGCAGTCTCATAAACTCCTTCTACGGCCAGATCTCGCATCCAAGCCATATGCCTAACAATATTGCTTTAAGTATTCATTATTTATCTGAAGGTGTACTGCAAATATGACTTTAGAATGATTTATGAAAGTGCATCATTTGCTGCTGGCAAAGTTCAGTGGATCCTTGGCCCCATCTCACAACCAATTTTAAATTTAAATAGGGGAAATTAATTTAAAGATCCCTTCTGTTTGTATCTGAGAGAAATTTGCTTTATGTGTGTGCAACTATTCACACTAATTTTAACCTAGTTTTTATTTTACCAACTGAATAGAATTGGGATGAATATTGCACAGAAGATCTTCTGGGTGGAATCACACGGCTTCTCCAATGCACATTCCTCCTGCCACTAACCTGTCCTTTTCTGAATGAAAAGATCTTCTTTCTTCTTTGGCGATCACTCGTAGCCGAGTAAGATTGTCTTCCATAAACATGAATTATTCCATGTGATGGATGTAACTCCATAGATTGTGTGAATGTTGCTAATAGAATATAAAATGCAACATGAACCTACAATCAGAGACATATTTAAATCAGCATCAGAATAAAACCAAGTAACACCAGCAACAGTAAAAACAATGGTGCACAAGATCTCCAAAACACTAAGAGTTGATCCTAAAACTAGCAAGTTTCTTTCGGTCCTGTATGGCACAGAACTGCTGTAGTGCTGGAGGGAGCATCTTGTGCTATGTACCTCTCCTGGAGCCCTAAGAAATCTGGGTACCAAAATAACGAGCACAGATGGGAGACGGGGGGACTGGATGGAGGGGAAGTAGGGAGGAGAGCCAAGTTAACTAGGGTCTTTCCACCAAAGAATTTTGGTCACTGTGCTTTGTTAAGGGTTGTTGTGAATTATTTGAGGAAAATAATGTGCTTTGCACATGTGTGCATACATTCATGCTTTACATGAAGTGTGTACACAGACTAGAACTGAAACAATCTAGGGTAGGAATGAGCCAATGGAGACCACATCCACAACATACTGTATTTTTCTGTGTATAAGACTAGGGGTTGTTTTTTTTACCAAAAAACTGGGTTTAAAATTGGGGCTCGTCTTATACACAGGTTGTGCTGAGGGGTGTTTTCTTAATTTGGAGACCCTCAAATACATGGGGGCATCTTATACACAGAAAAATACAGATTTAAAGCATTCTTACATCA
This sequence comes from Podarcis tiliguerta, assembly GCF_965153285.1. Classification (NCBI taxonomy): domain Eukaryota; kingdom Metazoa; phylum Chordata; class Lepidosauria; order Squamata; family Lacertidae; genus Podarcis; species Podarcis tiliguerta. Next base: position 36,880,295 of record NC_139534.1, read on the forward strand.
CTTTGTACTATTTTCTTACAACCATTGTCACAGGTCAAGCAGGGATGGTGACCTGGGAAGAATATGTGGCCTTGGAAATTATTGAGGGTTGGATAGAGAGACCAGCAGAACTTCCTTTGGCACCCAGACCTAAGGTTTCCCGCCTCCAAAGTAGAGTGTTCCAGCTTATTCATTTTTCAAAGGTCCCATCTGCAGTATATATTAAAAGGCGTACCATACCACTTTCAACAGCCATGGCCTCTGCCGAAGAATTCTGGGAACGGTAGCTCAGCACCCTTAACAACTTTCAGCACCCTTAGCAAACTACAGTTCCCATGGAGGAAACCATGTGTTAGTGTTAGCTATAGGAGTGTTTTAAATGTATGGTGTGGATGTGATTGAAGACTGAGCCATGAGAACTTAGTAAAAAGAACTTGTATAGGTTTGGTCACCTACAGGAGGGATTTCTATAAAGCACAAGGAAGAAGAGGCTCTGGAATACTGGATGGATGCAAGTGTTCATCCTTCTGGGATTCTTGTTTCCCACCATGGGTGCAAAGGACTGTGGTGTGCAAGCAAGGATTCTGTGTGCATAAATCTGGTGGAGAATTCTAATCCTTAAGTAATGCAATAAGTACCAATGTGGCTATTCGTAGGAGCAGTGAGCTCTATGTAGGTCAAATTAGGGCATTCCCATGATGGTGAGCTAGGGGGTTAGAAAAGCATTTGCAGAGGTCTCATACCACTATGCCCAGCTGTCAACCATCCCCCAAGTTGATGGGTGTAAGTAGAGGTCAGAAGTTCACATGGTAACTATCCTGTCTCATATGCCTCAGATCCAGACAACTGAAGATTGCAGAGTCAAGTTGCTAGGGGCATACTTTAAATGACAACAAGGCTGAGCTCCTAAGTAACAATAGTGAGTGAGGATGATTTCACAATACTTCATAACTAATCAAAATTAGCTATGTGTTTATACCACTTTGCACATCAAGTGCTGGCCTTTTTTGACATTTCTGAAAGTGTTTTCAAAAGAATGTAAGAAGCTACATTTTGGATAATTTGAATATGTATATTTAATACAGACATAAGATGAAAAAGAAGCATGCAAATATTGATGCCGAAGTTTATTGGCAGAGACTTTCTTTCTTTGTTGACCTATTCAAAGTACATGGTCATCCAGAAAGTTTTCATTTCCAGTAAGAGATGTCAAGGCAACGTTTTATAGCAGAGGGCTGATCAATATTAATTCTGTTATTATTAAATGAAGGCACATTAATTAACATGAATCACTTTGGCACAAATATCGATTTCTCCCAATGAGTCCTTTCTGCACAAAAAGACCTCCTACCCCCTATAATGTAATCTGGACTTTGTTCTGGCCTTCTCTGATGGCAGAAGAAGGTTCCCATGGTTATTTGGATTTCTCCATATGCTTTGAGGAGCTAAGAATATGGCAGAGGTGGCTGGAATGTGTGGCTATCGACAAACAGTGTGCATGCAATTTAGTCGCTGATTCTATTGATTGACTCAAAATCACATGTGGCAATAAGTGTTTGAGGAAACCAAGCAAGAGCTTCAGACACTTTTGCAACTTCTGTTCTTCATTGAATCTGTTTTAGGAATATGGTCATGGGGGGAAAATAAAATAAGCCCTGTTGTCTGGAAATAATAAACCTCAATTGTCTGTTATTGTTACAACAACAATGATCCTCCCCGTTAAAATTAAGATTTGTGAAAATCTCAGACAGAGTTGCCATTTCAAGTTTGCATGAAAAGAAAGCGTAAATAAATGTCAGTGGACTGAGAACAGATAGGGTGGGGTGGGACAATTATCACAGCAAGTTTTGAGGGGCCTGTCCTACCTATATTATATACTATATATTTTAAGAGCATTATTTGTGTGTACTTCTGCATAACAACCAGAATCCTAAGTGCTTCTGAGAAACAATTGTGAAACACAGGGAGGGATCGATTGCCTCTCTGTGCCACCTACATTAGAATTCTTTGACTTACTAAGGAAACTGCTTTCTAAGGAAAGCAGACCATTGGTCCATCTAGTTCAGTATGTCCTACACTGACTGGCAGCTGCTCTTTGGGTTTTGGATGGGGAACATTCCCAATCCTTCCTGGAGTTGCTGGGGATTGAACCAGAGACCTTATGCATTCAAATTAGTTGCTCGAACACTCAGCTACAAGCAAGAAACACAAATTACATGTGGCCTGAGCCTTAGCATCTATACTGAGAAGCAGTACTAAATTCAATGGTCTCAGAACTCTTTCCTGGAAAACTATTTCCATGTGTGCTATTTCTGTTCTCCTTTTTCATAATAATAATGATAATAGTAATAGTAATAATCAGTGCTTTTTTCTGGGAGGACGAGGGGTACACATACCCCTAAACATTTTGTGAATCTAAGTTTGGCCTCATTGAGGCGCAGTATTTTAATATGAGTAGGAAAATGAGAGTGCCCCTAAACATTTGTTTTAGAAAAAAAGTAATAATAATAATAATCTGAGAACTGAGTGGTAATAGTTTGTAGCTATTTTATTATTTGTTTAAAATATTTAAGTGCTCTGATGGAGTGCTCTGATGGTGTTTCCTGCTTGGCAGGGGGTTGGACTCGATGGCCCTTGTGGTCTCTTCCAACTCTATGATTCTATGATTTATGAATGGCCTATAGTCATAGATCTCTAAGAGATTTGCAACAGAATATCATACATAACAAATAGAACAGAAGAATATTAAAGGTGACCAGATTTTTAAGTGATCAGATATTTCTTTAGATATTTCTTTAGATGTTGATACAGATAGCCAATACACTTCCAGTGCAAAGGTCATATTACGTAGGGCAGCTGCACTAGCAGCCCTAGGGTTGCTAGGGTTTACTGGGAGCTAAGTTTTTTGGTGTTCGTGGAATGTAGGAACCACATTAATCACATGAGGGTTAACTAGTATCTGAAATAAGCACTGTTCAGGCTTGCTTTTGTAAAGCAAGTTGGACACTGTCAAAAGTGAGCTAACTACTCCACACACGTGCCCACCCCAGATAATTGTAACCTGCAAATAATATGTAGTCAGATGCTTGCTTTGCTGTCTATCCCTGAACAAGTTCCTCCCAGTAAAATAATGTGAAGCTGTGCTCTGAGTTCTTAATGAAAGGATGGCTCTCTTTCCCTACATTAACCCTCAGCAGGACATTTTACAAGCCCAGCCTACGTATTGGCCATTGCCAGTAGGATGAACTAATTTGAACAAACACACATCATTTACTGTATTTCGTGGTATAAGGAAGTTACAGTCTAAAGCCTAGAGGTACATTGTGACTGATTAAGTATGTATGATGTCTGCCAAATCTCTGTAGATCAACAGAGGACTTAAATCTCACTTTGACTTTTAGACATATAATTATTCTCAGAATGAAGTTTCCATAATGAACAGTTCAAATCATTTATTTAAACTATTGATTTACAACCCACAGTCCTTACATTAATACTTGTCTTTGTCACTTTGAGCCTTTAACACTAATCAGGGCCTGTACATTTATAAGTGAAAAACTATGACAATCCCACTGAATGCCTGGCAGTTCACATAATTCCTTTCCAATTCAAAATTAATTCTATCCTCACAGCCACTAGAAAAGCAATCAGTCTTGGCCAAGTTTCCTGCTACACCCCAGACCCTCATCTGAAAAACCCTTCCTCTAGTTCCATTTTTGATTTAGTTACCTTAGTTTATATCCTCTCTCTCTCTCCTATTGTGGCTATTATTTTTCATCTATTACTCCTCCTGTATCATTATTATTTACCATAAGGTAAAGGTAAAGGTACCCCTGCCCATACGGGCCAGTCTTGACAGACTCTAGGGTTGTGCGCTCATCTCACTCTAGAGGCCAGGAGCTGGCGCCGTCCGAAGACACTTCCGGGTCACGTGGCCAGTGTGACAAAGCTGCTCTGGCGAGCCAGCACCAGTGCAGCACACGGAAACGCCGTTTACCTTCCCACTATAAAGCAGTACCTATTTATCTACTTGCACTTAAGGGTGCTTTCGAACTGCTAGGTGGGCAGGAGCTGGGACCGAACGATGGGAGCTCACCCCGCCACGGGGATTTGAACCGCCGACCATGCGATTGGCAAGTCCTAGGCGCTGAGGTTTTACCCACAGCGCCACCCGCGTCCCTATTATTTACCATACCCATCTCGTATTTTTTCCCCTTGTAAAAATTTGGCTTATGTATACAAGAGGTGTGGCATCAATTTTCTAGCAAGTTTCTGTTTCCTTAAGAACAAAAGAAGAGGCTTATTGCATCAGGCCAAAGGCCTATCTGGTCCAACATCCTGTTCTCACAGTGGCTAACAAGATGCTTATGGAAAATCCTTATGTAGGACTTGTGTACCACAGTGCTCTCCCTTTTTGGCCATGCAGCAGCAGAGATCATTCCCTGTGCAACTTAAGGGTTAATTCTGTCAAAGTCAACAAGCCAAGGTGGAATCTACACACATATAAAACACATTCTGAAAAATACATTGCATTTCCCATAAGGCTCGCCATCGCCATCTAATGTCACATTGTATATTGCACACTTAAAACGTTTTATTTGCAGTCTGTATAGCTGAGTCCCAAGAGAGGGATGGGTGGAAGTGTTACTAAGCAACAAGGTACAGCAGCATGGTGTTTGCTGAAGAGGTATGTGCCTAACTGGGTGTGTTGATGTGAGGGAGCTTTTCTTCTGTATGTTTAGTTGAATGTCTCCCTGCGATGTGAAAGGTGCGAACTAAGAAAGAAAAAACCTCGCTGTTCCTTTTACCTCAATTTATACACTGCTTTGTTCAGCTTCCTCAGTCAAGCGTTGCCAAGACTCTTCTCTTCGAGCCCTTTCTGTGCCATCTGAGTGACTTTGCTAACACATGCAGAGGCACACTACCTTCAACATGAGAAGCAGAACATAGCCAGCATGGTTAGTAGTCATTGCTGAACTTATTCTTCAGTATAAGAAGATTGCCTTGTGCCTCTTAAGACTCAGAATATGTGATTACAAGCCCAGTGCCAGCAGCAGTTGTCTGGAAGCAATCTAACACATGAAGTGTCAGATTAAACATTTACCTGATGCAACCCTCCCGTTTGTGACTGTGTGTGTCTGCCTTCCTTGAGTATTTCCCCCTGTTCTCATCATGTTTATTATTGCTATCAACATGTGAAGCTAACTTGCATTGACTTAGATCATTGGTCCCTGCAATTTACTGACAGTGGCTCAAACTACCAAGTCTTGTCACCCTTCATGAGTGCCAACTCCTTGGGAATGAAGCTCTTTGGGCCCCGTCAATGATTGTTTTTCTAAGGGGGCTGCCCCCATTGTTGAGGGTGAAGGTGGAGCCAGGCGCAGATTGATGCCAGGACATGATATCAGGACGTCGTGTTGGGCCCCCTCAATGTTTTTTAGAAGATGGAGCTTCTGCCATCCCTTGTACATTTCCAGTTGACCCACATGAAACAGGCTATCATTTTATGAAAAGGGGCTATGGAAATTATCTGGGTATTGTAAACCTTCCTTTTGAGGAAAGGCCAAAGGTAAACAGCTCTATATTCAGAAGAAGTATGCCTAGGCTTCAGAGGAGTCACTTAGCTAGCAAAACATGGAAGGAGAGGTGGTCTAGTTGGTCCTTATATCTGATTCAGCAGAGCACTGTAAGCATATACAAAACTTAACCGTTCAGTGTGATCTGACTGCTTAACTGAGTGGTTAAAATTCAATTGATTGCAAGGGGACCAGGATGTGTCATACACATGTGTACTTGTAACTTCCCTTGCTCTCACTGGATGTATCCATTCCCATTAAAATCAGTAACAATGCTGTCACCTGAAAACTGTGCCCTTCTAACAGAGGCCATTTCGACATACATTCAAATTACTGTGCCACCTGCTCCTGGGCATGTGTACTCAGAAGTAAGTCCCACTGTGTTCAATGGAGCACGCTTGCAATTAATTTCAGACTTAATTGTTTTAACTTGTTAAAAAAAGAAATGAGGAGAGGGCTGTAGCTCAGTGGTTGATGCCGGAGGTCCCAGCTTCAGTCTCCAGCATAGATTGTCAGGACTGTGGAAGTCTCCTGCCTGAAACTCTGGAGAGTCACAATAGACAAGTCAGATCAGAGTGTGGGGAACTTTTAATGCTCCACATGCTGCAGAACTACAACTCCCATCAGTCCTAGCAAGCATGGCCAATGGCCAGGTGTGATGGGAGTTGTAGTCCAGCTTCTTCTTCTTTGGCGATCACTCATAGCCAAATAAGATTGTCTTCCATGAACACAATCTTAACAGTGAGTCTGTAAGTGACAGTGGAGGCCATTTCTGGATCCACATGTCCTTCTACAGTGGGGACATAGGTTTCTGGGCAGGAGTTGATCACGGTGAGGGTTTGTCAAGTGTGCCTTCTTCTTAGCATGTTACTCCCTTTCGTCCTGAGTTCGAGCATCCTCAAAGCCCACAACACTTTTTGTAAAGGCTGTTCTTCAATTGGTAAATGGAGAACAATTTGGTAAATGCTGTTCTCTGTACTTCAGCAACATCTGGTTGGTCTAAGGTTCCTCACACCTGAGCTAAATAAAGGAGGCTACTCAGATGGAAGCAGTTTTCTAACTTCGTGCTTCAAAAGAAATAAAATTAATAAGATACCCATGGTTCATGATATGGAGAGAAATGAGATATATATGTGGCTTTTTTATCTTTCGACAATAAAATCTGTGTCAAATTTGGTTTTCCCTACTTCAGCCTTTCTTTCTTTATACCAAAGCAATAAAATCCCTCATGATGTTTATTGTATGATGAACCACAATTCCACTTTTAAAAGTCCTTAGATAATAAATGCCAAAGAAGAATGGATGACTTGGTGCCAGTATCACTGAAGGATCTGGTGGAGGATGCTTTGGGAACTGGGAACAGCAAGGCACGAACAACCTGGTTGAGATTTCAATCCATTAGCAGCCCTGAGCTTGCCAGTTCCTTCCTGCAGCATTTGACAAGGCTTTGAGCCAGAGATTAAGGAATGTCTCCTGAGGAAGGAAAGAAGAACAGGAGCTTCCACACTTCATTAATGATCTTTTATTTTGATTATTCTGAAACTGCCAGCACACAGTATAGTACAGAGTTTGGTTCAGGGAAAGGGTGGCATTTGTGTCCTCCAAGTGTGCCAAGTCCTACAAATGGCAAACCAGGAAAATCAAGTTTTAAAAAATACACTATTAGGGATCGGGGTAGGCAGCAAACTTAAAACCTAGTCAGTAGGGGTGGGGTGGAGAGAGTGGGGAGAGGGAGGGGGGAGAGAATAGTTTCCTTTTGTTTGAACATCAGTTTTAGCTTTATTACACCAGTGATTATTTTGGAAATGTTACTGTCTCCATAGACTTCATTCTTCCTTGTGTTTGATTGAGCTGTCAGTGCTAGAGCTACACATTTATTTTAATTAACTGTTGTTTGCTTTATTTTGCAGTTTTCAAATGCATGCAATAAGTGCATAATATAAGGCAGGTAAACCTATGATGTTTAAATAGTGGAGATGGGCTCACACGTAAGTCCTGCTTTCAGCTCCATGGTGCGTGTCAGTCCTCATTTCTCCCTCCCACTCCAACCAGACATTTTGTATTTTGTATTAATGTTTTGAATGGGAAAGGTTTGCTTGGAGCCTTGACGTGCATTCCCTTGAAGGTAAGTACAATAATAAGTAAGTAAGTAAGTAAGTAAGTAAGTAAGTAAGTAAATAGTGGTAGAACTTAATTCTCTGCAATGCTTAACAGTTTGAGCTCTTGGCCAGACAAGCTCCATGAGTAATATGAAATAGGATTGCTAACTTCTTTGCTGCCAAAGATTCTTGGGATAATGAGGTTTTTGCAGGCTCCTCCTCCAACACCAACAGCTGTTTTTGAGACTGCACTTCTTTCCCCCCATGCAAGCCAGGAGGAAGAGTCTTCACCGACATCTATAAGTGAAGGCTCAGCCCCCAAAATGGCCAGGATGGTGGTGGATCCCACTGGTTGCTCACCAAGGACCCTTCAATGAACAGAGACTTTCCTTGGGAATGGACATCTCCCCACCAGCCATAAATGGCCAAGACCAGTACTAAATCTGGAAAGTAAAGAATGCAATGGACATTTGTTTTTGTACTTACCTTCCAATGAAACTAGAATTTAAGAGAGGGGTAGCCAACATGGTGCTGTCCTCCAGATCACATTGGACTCCAGCACCCATCAGCCCCACCAAGCATTACCAATGGTCAGGAATGTTGGGACTCATAGCCCAGAAACGGCTGGAGAACACCACATTGCCTACTCCTGGCTTAAGAGTTGCTGGCAGGCTACACAGGCTCATTAGCATCCTCTCATTGTACAAACCTGAGCCCCTCTCCCTTAAGGCACTGCCAACCCAAGGTAAAAATGGAACCATATATGCACTTAAGCTCCCTTTGTGATCCCTGATTAAAATGGACTACTCAAAGTGAACTAAGGAGCATACTCAGGCCCTATCTGCACTACACACACACACACACACCACTTTAAGTAGTCATGGTTTCCCTCAAAGAATCCGAGGAACTGTAATTTGTTGAAGGTACTGAGACCAGTCAGTTGGTTCCAATTAACTCTCATAGAACTACAATTCCCAGTATTCTCTGGGAAGAGGGACTGGCTGTTAAACTATTATGGGAATAATATCTTATAAAACGTCTAGTGCTTTAAATATATAGTGCAGATGGGCCCTACGTTTCACTGTAATTCAAGTTAGTAATGTTCACACAGAGCCATCAGGTTCAGAGAATGCATGGATATATGGAAAAGGAAGGATTTGTGGAAGATAGTGGGAAGATACAGCACTGGGCTCGGAGTCATTGCACAAGATCCCACAGGCTAGTCCCTAAATCCTGCCCTGTAAGTCTGAACTACCCCTTTACAACCCATGGATTGCATACATAAGAGATGGGGGAACTCAATCTGGGCCTCCAGATGTTCCTGAACTAGAACCATGAGGCCCAGCCAGTATGGCCAATGATCAGGGGTGGGGGAACTGTAGTTCAGCCACATCTGGAGGACCACAGGCTAGCCACCCCTAGGTGGGGACTTAGCTGTTTCAAGCTGCCTCCTTCATTCAAGAGACTAAAAGCTCAGACTGCTGTTCTCCTTAAATCACATACTTTTGGGATTTCTTCTCATGCATTCTCATGAAGCCAGGTGACTACAGAAAAGAAGCAGAAAACAAGTGAAGGTAGAAAACTTGTGAACTACGGTGTTTTATTTTTCTCCTGGAACTCTTTTCTCCTTTCCATGTTTCAGGGGGAAAAAATATTCAAGTATAAACATTACTTGGCTTTGTGGCGAGGTGTTAGCCTGCCAACTTAAGGTTAAAATCAAAGATGTGCTCCTAACTGCCCAACTTTCTGGAGTTACAGTATTATATTTCTGAGCCAGTGGTAGTTAAGGGCCAATTACCGGTTCCACTTTAAAACCTTTTTTTGAAGGTTTTGTATCACAACCATTTTCATTTCCATCTCATTGGAGCTTGGCATGCAAGTGGCCTGGAGACAAGCTTTTTTAAATAGACCAAAATTAGGTAGACCCGTTTTTAGACACAGATCAGTCTGAAGTTGCCTTTCACTGTTGCTAAAGTCTTCTTCTTCGTCTTCTCCTCCTCCTCTTCCTTCTCCTTCTTCTCCTTCTTCTTCCTTGAAGAAACCAGTGTTAGAGTGGTTAGAGTGTTGGATTATGACCAGGGTTCAAATCCTCACTCAGTTATAAAGCTCACTGGGTGTCCTTGGGCCAGTCACTGTCTTGCAGCCCAGCCTCTACCTCACAGAGTTGTTGTGGGGATTCAGTGAGGAGTGAGAGAACCATGTACACACCCCCTTGAGCTCCTTGGAGGAAAAGGCGGGATTGAAATGAAGTAAATAAATGAATAAGATTACTTTGGGGTGCCACTGAAGTTCTCTTGAACCAATATCGGCAAAGAAACACCAAGGGCTCTTTAATGGCCACCTCAGATTAAAGGTGTGCTTTTAAAGCCTCATAATTCTTTTCTGCTTCACATTAAATTGTGGCATTCCCTCCCCACAGAGGTACATTTGGCATAATCATTGTAGAGTGTCTGCCTCCTTACCTTGGCCCTTAACATCAGATAAGGAAGCCCTTCTGCGCCTTCCACTCTCAAAGCTGTGCTGTGAGATTGCACCTTGGAAACAGCATCATTTTTCCAGAGAAACCAGTGAAGGCAAAAGCCAAAATGTTTTGCTACAATAAATTAGAATTTCTATTTTGTTAGTCACTGTAATAAACATATAGGTTTAGTAATTAACAGAACCCTACTGGGTCTAGAACAGAATGGTCTGAGGTGTTATTTGATGCTTTCACTACAATCTACCTACCACTCACCCTATTCTTTTGGCTGTAAATTGTTTTAAATGATTTTAATATTCTAATTTTATATTGCTGTAACCCACCCTGGGACCTTGTGGTGGAGGGCTGGTGAGAAATCCAAACCATATAAGAAACAATAATAATTTGTATCCAACAACACCAACCAACCAATGGGAAATGGAGGAGGGAGAATGGGGTGGGGCTGGCAGAGGCCGTGCTTTGGGGATTGGGGAAGATCTGGAAGCGAAGTTGTCCGTCACTCTTTGAGAACCCGGCAATGGCCTCATTAAGTCTGGGAATCATCTGACTTGAAAGCGAAGCTCTGATCCATTCCACATAATATGTTTCTTGTGGATGTTGGGAGGGAAAGGCTGAGCAGCTATTGGGCGACAGCCAACTTCTTTGCAAAATGAAAGCACTGACTGTAAAAAATGGTATATCTTATTATCAAATCTTAGCAGTTCCATAAGTCTCATTGGAATTTCTTTGGATTTTCTCTATGGTGGTTAAAAGCAGAATCTGCCTCTATTAACATTAATTGCTTATGGCTGTTTTATCTGAAGCTAAGGAAAAAACGGTGTGGGGAGGGGAAGGGGAGTTGTTGCTAAAATAAATAAATAAAATAAACCTCATAAAACCGGGGGGGGGGGGGGGAATAATCCCCTCTCCTCGCCTTGTTGTCGAAACTTCAACTGAAAAGGCATCATTACGAAGAGGTCCATATTTTGAGTAGGGCGGGAGGCGGAAGACTCACACCCGACTGATCCCAGTTAAGGGCCTTAACAGAGAGACAGCTTAACAGCTCTTGAATTTGGTGAATCTTCCTGCTTGGCTGAATTTGAATTGTATGTTACTGCAGTAACATTTCACAAATAGGGATGCCCCCCACTCCCCCGTTTTTCCTTTGTATAAATGGCTCCTTCCCAGAATAGCAACACAATTTAGCAATATTTTGCATCGAGACAATTACATTGTAGAATTATTGTAGTCTTAGTACCTCATTAAAATTAAAAAAAAAGTTAAATCCTTGTTTTGTTGAACACAAGAGATGAATAGTAAATATTGATTTAGAATGAATGCAAACATTTCCCTAGGAGTGGATAATTACAGCTTTTCTATCCAAAACACTTATATTTGAAGAAGCACTTCACTTATTTTGCCATGCGGTATACATTCTTTAGTACATTTTAAATTATACGTTGTCCTGGACAGTGTCTGCTCTATAATTTCTTGTGTCTCTACACCAGAGTCAGTGTGTAATTTTAAACTGCAAACTTTCTGCCAACTAGGAGAGGAGAGGAGGAGAAGAAGCTTAACTCTTTCCCTTTGGTGGACTCTGAGATTTGCTAAGATTGCAGTCACTGCTGTAATAACAGGGCAAATGAACTCACGGTTTGACAAGTGTGGGAGATGAATGTGTGTGCCTAGTTACAAAGATGCTAGTCCCTCATGTTTTCATGATGGCCTTCTAAATAAGGAATAGATTTTTTTTTTTTTTAATGGCCTTATCATATATTGCTGCTAAAAATCCTTGGTTATACCAATTTTGTGTGGAAATTTATAATAGTATCATATAGACAAAATGCCTGACTTGACAGATAGCAATAGTTCTAAGGTGAGTATAAGTGGCTGCATAGCATCTTAATAATATGACAAAGGGTGACTTTCAGTTTAAATCAACCATGTAGGCTGCTGTCATGAACTTTAGCCTATTTTGCACATAAGCCTGCTAGCTACAACCACACAGAACCATCCAACTCTGTTCCATTTGACTTTTGACGTTCCTTCAATTCCCCTGCTCCCCAGTGACAGAGTGGCTGCTTCCCAGCGCAGAAGGCAATGCTACCTGCAAGCACAAATGAGACCAGGACCTGATTCAGATCCTTGGTGGTCTCTTGAGATGCTCCCAGGAGTACTCAGCAGGTCCCTGCAATTTACTGACAGTGGCTCAAGCTACCAAGTCCAGAGGCGGAGCTAGCTAGGGGGGGGGGCGCTGCAGCAGATTGTTCACCCCATCCCATCCCCATGTTGGAAACCCTACCTGCAAAAAAATTGATTGCATTCAGGTTGAGGTTGACCTCCTGCCCCCTGGGGTTGTGATGCTGATGCACAGGGTAGCATAGGTCAGGCAGAGCTATTGTGTTGCTGTTGGCCTGCGTACCAAATCCCTGAACAACCCCAAGTACCTAAAGTCTGGAAATTTTCCACTCCCTACACCCCATACCACATTGTTCAGGAGGGACCCAGCCCGCCCCATAGGATTTGGGTGGGTGAGACTGTTGGGGAGGGGAGGAAGTTACAGGGGACATTTCTCCCATGAATTTTCACAGCATACACTTAAAGCACATTTGAATATAATGGCTTCCCTCAAATTGATCCTGGGAAGTACAGTTAGTTGTTGTTTATCCATTTATATCCCACATTTTTCCCCGACAGGGACTCAAGGCGGCTTACAGATTAAAAATAAGAACAGCTGAAAACAAATGGGGTTAAAACCATATGGATGATTACGATAAAAAAGCACAGCCCCAGTCCTTTCATTAAAAGCAGTCAGTTTTCCAGTCTGTTGGAACAAGAAAGTCTTCACCTCCGCGTCAGAAGAACAACAAGGAGGGAGCCAATCTAACTTTTCTATGGAGGGGTTCCTTAGAATCTAGAGAGTTTAGGTCTCAGTGAAACCATTCCTATCACCCCTGGACAAACAACAATTCCCAGGATTCTTTGCAGGGAAGCCATGTTCTTTAGTTGTGCACTAAATGTGCTTTCAATGTATGGTGTTACATGCCAATGTTCTTTTTCCTTACAAGGGCAACCATACACAAACACTTTACCATTCTTTAATTAACATTTGGCAAGGCCAATAGGGGGCCAGATGGCCTTGCATCATGGGTCACATTTAAGCTCACTCCCTGTTGGCCACACCTGCCTCAGGCCATAATCCTTTGGGAGTCCTACTGTGCAATATTGCTCAGAATGCTCAGGTAGGAGTAGAAAAATCATGCAAGGAAACATATAGGCTCAACAGAGAACTATTCACCTTCCCCACTTGGCTGCATTTCATTTTGTTAAGTGGAGCAACTGAAACCTTCACATGCACAAAATAAGATCTCAGAATAAATATAATAACTGAAAAAAATATTCTAAATATATCTAACACTTTGGGATTTAAAATTAGAATCTTCCCCTTGTTCCCTGATACTCATGTTTGCATAATCAGATTGGGAATAAAGGACCAAAGATAAAAAATATATAAAAATTTGGCTGGGATACCCTTGAAATCAAGGAGAGGTGTCAAGCTAGCTTTGTGTGGCTTTCAGCAGAGACAGAATAACTTGAATTTGAATTTTTAAAAAGACTCTCTGTGAAGAATAAAATCCCTGAGCAAACAAGAGGAGATGTTTTCAGCTTTCCGACATGAGACTGGTTTATTCTCTCAGCACTGTGTGAGATTTGGTTCTTTTATTATTATTATTTTAAGAATATGGGCACCCTACCTGACAGATCACAATTTGTACATCAGTGTATGTTAAGGTTCTAACATTTCATCTCCCAAAAGTAATCAAACACAGCAACGAGGGGGGCAACTAATCGTGACAAAAAATATACTTCAGAGCCTTTCTTGGAGTGCCAACTCCAATATGTTCTCGGCGTATAATTAAATGCACACTCTCCTTTCCAAACCTCATTTCCCTCTTGGGCTGGCTGTACCAATCTCAAGTGAGGGCTAAAAGGCCAGTTGTACTGAATCCCATAGTTACACCCACATTTTGCAGTTTTTGAAACTACTGCCTGTCATATATATAAAGTTGTGCTTCAGCCCACTCAGTGAATATGCTTTCCACCCCTAGTAATAAAATAGATGTCTTCATAGTTTCCACATTCCAACGGTAATGAGTGGGCCAGGCCAGATCGTCCTCTAGTTTCTCACAGTATTTTGTTTGCTTTCAAGACTTCTCTGCTAAGCTGGAGAACATCCGCAAAATAAACCCTTGCTGTTTATATTTTAACGTGGGCAGTTATCCAAGTTGTGCACAAAGGAAAACAAACTTCTCCTATTAGAGGAGAAAGAAAAATTAGAAATTAGAAAAGAGAGAGATCCATTGGATCACATATTTCAACTTCTTGACATTGCAAGATTCATGTGTGTGTGTGTGTGTGTGTGTATGAATGACACAATAGCAAAACAATATGAAGTTTCCACAATTATTCTCATATAAGTTAGACCTATAAAAGGGGAGCCATGTTTCCATGAAATCACCATGCTTTGTAACTCCACCATATCAGCCTCCCATGGTGAGTCAGCCAGCACAACTCTCCAAATACTGGTAAACCAATCCAGCACTGAAAATCTGTGACTTTCACAGCTCTGCCGCCTTCATTAGGGTGGCTGCCCTCAGAAAACCGACCACCTCCCTCTGCAGGAATGCACATTGGCTTGTATTCCTAGTAGTGCTAAGGGGAACATTCTATCAGTGCAAGGATTTCTCTTTGAGCAATGGTATGTTTGCCTCCTCTCCTCCCACTGTGTGCCCCCTAAATCAGTTCTGGGGTTCCCCCAATCCCCTTGAGGCAGATTTGGGAACGTCACAGGGGGAGGAAGTCCTGATGCGCAAGCAGAACTCGTTCCACATGCGCAACTATTTAGTTGAAAATCATCCATTATCTGTCACTTTCAGCAGTGCCGGATCAGGAATAATGCTGGAGTTGCACTCAACCAGCAACTGCAAACCAAAGAGCCCCTTTGGGCACATGGAAGGTTATGCTCCTGTGCTATGGAGATCCTTGCCTTTACCCCCAAATGAGGTCCTGCTACTGCATTGAATCCTCTTTTTAAGTTTTCCCATATTTGATGAACTTGTCCAGGGGCATAAGGGGCTGCTTGTGGAAGGAGGAAGACTCAGAAGGTCTGTTGCCCATGTAGCTTATCCCAAATGAAATCTATTCCAAGAGAAAGCACAAATGATCTAGATTACAAAAGCAATATAAACAATGGAGCTATTTTCCCTCTTGTTATAAATTCTTCACTGTAAATTTCAGTTCATCACAACTCTGAACATTTGGCAAACAAAGGATCCTGTACAGAATCAATTAGTTCTAAATCCTTGCTAGTTTCATCCACTTCCATGATCTTTCAATGTTTTCTCCTTGAGAAATGTGTGTGAATACTGATATCTTTCTTGTTTCCCATTTATAGTTGGGATACCTCCTTTACTCAATCTAACATTGATTTGGGAAAGGGGTATTTAATATCTATTTCAGATTCTACATTAATTAATTCACAAAGTACAGCTTCACCTCTGTGTTTCTTGTCTCGTAGAATTATCTGTCAACATTTCTTAGTGTTACCTCACTTTATGGAGAAATCCATCCTTTCAGTGTTGTCTTTGTCCAATGTTAGAGGGATTAAAGCATGGCAAAAAGTGTTATTATCTGTTATTTTAATATGGATTTACAGAAACAGTCTCTCAGTTTGGGGGCATATTGAATGTTGAAGGAAATTATTATGCAAAATTCACTCCTTGCAAGATCTCACTGCTAAGTAGACATGGGCAAATCCTTCAATTTCAGTTTTTCTTGGTTTCCCGTTTTTCCAACCTTAAGTTTGTTTCTCCACATTTCCATAAGAGCTCATTGTTATTATTTAAAAACCAAACAATCCTTATGAAAATTCGTCAGCATTTTAGTGCAATTTTTTACCTGATATACACATTTTTATATGTCATTTTGCCTAATAAACACATTTTGGCAAAGCAATTTCCTCTAATATAGTGCATTTGTGGATGGTCGTTTCACTAGCGCATGCATTCTTCTGCACACTCCCCCCTAGTATATGCATTCCTGTGCATATAAGAAACACATATTGTTTCATAAAGTACAAATTAAGCAGGTTCTCCTTTAAATGCAAACTGAATGTAACTTCTCCCTCATCTCTACTACAAGGTAGGGATGCATAAATGTGCCATTTTGGTTTTCCTCAGTTTGGTTTTCAGTTCACTGCATAGGCACACAAGTTTGTGAATCATTTTTTAAAATGTGTTCTCATAACAATTCATCAGCACTTAAGTCACATTTCTCCAAATGCATCCATCTTTGTATATAATTTTACATAATTTAGTGCAATCTTTATTCTACCTTCCCATACGTATGCATGTTTATGCACATTACCTCCCTCCCCCCATATATGCATTTTGTGCACATGTTTGGGTTGGTAAAACTCAGTCCCAAAATTTGAAGAAGTGCAAATTTTGAAGGGTATTTGTGCTTTGGGTCCATGTATCATTTGGGGAAGTACAAGTTCCTACCCCATTCCTACTCCTACTCCTTGTGAGTCAAGGAATGGTATTGTGCTGTAAAGGTAGCTAGTCTTTTGTTAAGATCAGGCATAGGCAAACTCGGCCCTCCAGATATTTTGGGAATACAACTCCCATCATCCCTGACCACTGGTCCTGTTAGCTAGAGATGATGGGAGTTGTAGTCCCAAAACATCTGGAGGGCCGAGTTTGCCTATGCCTGGTTAAGATAGTTAGAATAACTCCAAGGAAGATATTTCCAGTCAGCTTATAATCTTTTGCTTTGGGCATGGTTCAGCCAAGATATTCCTGACCACCCCATCCTGAAAAAGCCACTGTATAGCTATGGCCCAAGTCAAATCTTTTAATGAATATTCATATGTGGCAGAGGTTACATTTTTCCTTCCCATTGTTGTACCTTGGATTTGTTGCTGACACTCACTTTTTCATTCATTCATTCAATTTGTATGCTGCTTTCCCACACAAAAAAACCATGTTCAAAGTGTCTTACAACAAAGACCCAGGCAGTGCTGGATTTATGTATAAGCTAAACAAGCTATAGCTTAGGGCCCCACTTTCTTGCCCCCCCCCAAAAAAATCACTATTAATATACTTCTTCTTAATTGTATTTCAATTCAATAATTACTTTGATAAAATACATATTTTGTTATGTGCAAATGGCTTTACATACCTTTTAGGTCCATAAATTACCATATAACATATATTCAACACAAAAAACAGTGATAATTTGTTGTTGACAAAGGACAACTGAACATATAAAGGGCCCCATTACCTTCAGTAGCTTAGGGCCTCATCAAACCTAAATCTGGCCCTGGACCCAGGGATGCATTTCAAACAAAAGCTACAAAAACAATTTCATAATCACATAGGAAAACAAAAATATCACAGCATACAACACACTGGGGGTGCCTGCCCCCCTTCCAACAAATATCAAGGGAGCCAAAGACCCCTTGACCCTTTAGAGTTGGCACACCTGTTGTACAATGACTTTGTTGGATACAACCTGCTGAATACTGATGGGTCTCCCGTTAAATAATCCCAATTATGACATAGTTTTACAGAGTTAAGAAGTGTAGCCTCGTGTTACTGTTGAAAAAGGAGAAGGTGGGAAATGGTTATTCTGCTAGCATATCCTAAAATCAGGAACCTGTACAATTCATGGCCCATTAAACCAAGCTCAGCTCAATGGCACTGGATTGTAGCCTTCTAATCCTTGGGAGAAAAGCAATAACAAACCTAGACAGCATCTTAAAAAGCAGAGCCATCACCTTGCCAACAAAGGTCCATATAGTTAAAGCTATGGTTTTCCCAGTAGTAATGTATGGAAGTGAGAGCTAGACCATAAAGAAGGCTGATCGCGGAAGAATTGATGCTTTTGAATTATGGTGCTGGAGGAGACTCTTGAGAGTCCCGTGGACTGCAACAAGATCAAACCTATCCATTCCTAAGGAAATCAGCCCTGAGTGCTCACTGGAAGGACAGATCCTCAAGCTGAGGCTCCAATACTTTGGCCACCTCATGAGAAGAGAAGACTCCCTGGAAAAGACCCTGATGTTGGGAAAGATGGTGGGCACAAGGAGAAGGGGACGGCAGAGGACGAGATGGTTGGACAGTGTCCTCGAAGCTACAAACATGAGTTTGACCAAACTGTGGGAGGCAGTGGAAGACAGAAGTGCCTGGTGTGCTCTGGTCCATGGGGTCACGAATAGCGGATATGACTAAAAGACTAAACGACTAAACAACAACACAACAACAATCCATGAGAGCACTACTTTTTCCAGCACATGAAAGCTCCTTATCAATTGTCATTGTGAGGAGGACTTTTACTTTGTTTCAGCAAAGGAATTCCCAGCACATAAGTTGTTGTTTTTAAAACAATAACCCCCCCCCCATAAAATTGAGAGCAGCAGATACCATAAGATGAGGCAGAATAAATGATCTCATCTGTGAGAGGTTTGATGTTGTCTCTCCCCTGATGCTACTGTAGATAAAGTTGTATTAATTGACCACATGGGTTTCTGTGTGCTATTTTCAGATGAATAATGTGCTCCATTTGTATTTGGTTTGCCTAAATTACCAGAGGAGTAACTACTGGAGCCAGGCAATATTGACCCCAATTGTCAGAGAGCATTAAACTTTTTGTCACCTTGACAAATGCCAGGGCAGTCGAAACAGGAAATTGTTCGGCTTCCTTCTCGGCATTCTCGTGTATCCCACCAACAATAGAGGGATGTGTGTGTTAAAAATCCTGGAGTCTGGGCTGTTGTCAGTGGCTTCTTTCTGTCTTATTGCCCAGCTTCTATCAGTGGTGCGCCTATTATGCAAAATACAAGCACTGTATTGTTCTGCTGTGGTGGTCACACAACAATCGTCACAGTGGTGTTGCCTGATTGCTGCCCAACTCTGCCTTTGTTGCTCAGTATTCCATAGTCTGCCGGATTCAGGCTCCTGTTTGCAGGAGCCTCTAAGCAAGACATTATCCTCATGTGAATACAACTCCATTTTTTAATTTCAGTTTTGCCTTTGCAGAACAAATCCTTTTGACAGTGTTTTCTTGATGGCTAAACTTCCACATTCTGGATGACTGATCCAAAACACATGTCAACTAATATAAGAGAAACCACATTGAAATCCAGCACAGATAGGTATGGGAGCATTAGTAAATATATGCTAAGAAACACACACACACACACAACTCAAAGAAGTATATTACACTTGCTGGGCTTTACCGAACGCTCCTTTCCCCCTGGATGTCTCGCCAACTGCCACATAGTTCAGGAAGTTGTCCTTCAAAATATTTAAGGTTGCATTTTGCACAATTTCCTCCTTATCTTTCCCCAAGACTTATATTTTAAAATGTCAGTGTGCATATGGGAATGTTTAAGCTCAAGGATGCTGATCCATCAGGAAACTTTTAAAATCTTCTCCAAATAGGTTTATTTTTTTTCCCCTTCACCCTTAATGGATTGTTTCTGTTTCTGTTGTACCTGCCAGTCCGAATGACAGCACCGCCCAGCCACAAGATATGCCCTCATTTTGAAAAGTCAAGGAAAGAGGTGCAGGCTCCTCCAGATTTTTGGTGTTGCTTGGATTTTTTATTTTATTTTTTTTACTCCTAGAGGAAATGCAATCACAGAGCTTCTCTGCAGCATGGAAAGCTGCAATCTTCCTCCCAAAACAGACTAAGTCATGCCTGTTCACTGCATGGCTGAGAGCCCTCCTCAAAAAATAATTTTACCCAGGGTGTGGTTGGTGATTCAAAAGGTAACATTCCCAGCACTGAATCAGCACCGAACTGGTGGACAAACAGCCCCAGGAGTCATTGTTGCGCCACAGGAAGTTTTAGCAGATGACATGAAAAGCTGAGCTACTTACTTCATAGCCCAAGAAGCAGGATTGCACAGTTTTAAAGCATTACCTCGAGCTTCCAGATGAATTCCAGATTGTGCAACTCATTCTACCTACCAGCGGCACTCATCCAGCTCTCCATTACTCAGCATGTGCCTTTTCACTGACTTCAGAAGAAACGTAACTGGCCCTTTCATTCCCCCTCATGTTCCAGTTGGCTAGAGTGTTTATTCACTTCCTCGTCTAAACTGTAGCCCAGGCTGTGAGCTGTTACAAGGCCACCCAAATGTAACCTAGCCAACGCTGCCTTTGTTACACCAAATTCGGAGCATTTGGAATGGAAAAGAAGCATCTACTGTAATTTTAAGTACCTGCAACAGCTATATGCAGCTCTAAACAAGATCATTTTATTCATATACACAGATGTAGGTAGTGCCACAACAAAGGCCACTCAGATCATTAGGCTTAAGTGCACCTAATTTGCCCTAGGTGGATCCAGCCACACCCAAATGATCCCACACTATTCCAGAAAGAGCTTGTGAATATATATTTTTTGATACATACACGGGGGGGGGGGGGGGGGGACTATCAAGTTTTGACAAAATACCTTTGATCATATACAGTCGTACCTCGGTTCTCGAACATCCCGGAACTGATACATTTCGGCTCCCAGTCAATCGAAAATCGGAAGTCAGTGTTCTGGTTTTCAAATGCTCTTTTGGAAGCCAAATATCTGCCGGGGCTTCCGCGGCTTCTGATTGGCTGCAGGAGCTTCCTGCATTCAGAATCAGAAGCTGTGCTTTGGAAGTCAAACAGACTTGCCGAACAGATTCTGTTCGGCTTCCGAGGTACGACTGTACTCCATAGGAGCCAATGGCACATGCAAGGAAGCAGGTCAAAGAGTGAGGATGACTTGGACACTGACAGCACAATCCTGTGCAACTCTAATCAGAAATCAGACCTACTTGGTTCAATGGGCCTCACTCTCAAGTAAATGGGTATAGTGATTCCAGCCTTAATATGCATAATGAATAACCCAAAAAAGCAATAGATTGCCAGTTGGATAGAGTGGACGTGGATTCTTATGCCTTCATAAATAACTCTGACCTCCTCATTTTACAACTCCAGGGCTACTGACATTAAGATAAATTAGCACCCTGTGTAACTACAGGAATATGCATTTGAATGTAACAAACAAAACTTTTCTATTTATTTTTTGCCACTTTTCACAAAGTTCTTGTAAGAGCTTCTCAATATATTCTCAAGGTGTCAGCTGCTTCACACATGAGCATGTTGCATCTTTGGATCTATGGCTAGTCGCATTGTGGTTGTACAATGCTGCTGCTAACTCACATTAAGTTCAGCTTATGGTGAGGTGCAAACACTCTAATGAGACGTATGTTTCCTACTGCATACAGCAATATAGGAATCTGCCTTATACCGAGGCAGACAATTGGCTCTTCTAGCTCAGTACAGTCTGCAACCATGGCTCTCCAGGGTTTCAATCATACTCACAGTCCTACCTGGACATGCCAGGTATTGAGCCCAGGACCTTCTGCATGCAAAGCACTTGCTCTGCCACTGAGCCACAGCCCTTCCCCTGTGACTAGGATGCCATGAGTCAGGAATAGCTACATAATAAAACATGAGGCCAATGAATCATCCCTAAGAAAAGAATTCCATAGTTCTTTATATTTGGACAACACTGTATTATACTGTACACTGATGGAATATGTTGATGTAACCCCTTGGCTGAAACAATAACATGATTTTGAGGCTGTCATCTACCATAACCTATTTCCTTATCCAAAATGATGTGCATTGTAATGTAGGCCGATATAATATTTAGTTCACTTAAGTAAAAATACCTTGAGGTCCTTGAAGAAGGGGGGGGGGAGGACAGGGTGTTGACTCAAAGATAAAGCAGCAGAATATGTTGGGAACACTGTTTAGAAACCCAAATTCCATCTCACGGTTGGCTTCCTCCCATTTCACAGAACATTCTCAAACCTCACACGGGTTTGTCTGTGATAGGTATCTCAGGAAATGACCTGTTTACTGAGGAAACAGACCAAACCTATGAGCAAATATTTTCTGGACATTCTGGAAGTTCACATTCTGTTATACAAGTGAACATGCAAATGGTCTGACAAAAGAAAATGTTACCGTTTGGAAGTACTGGTGTTAATAGGCAAGGGGGAGCCAAGGATTGCTTAGGCAGAGGGAAAGGACTAAGTGGGCAAAGGTGAAAGTGGGAGGATACAGAAGGAGTTTCTGGACATGCTCTGCCAGTGGTGACTGCCATGACAAGACCTGAAGTTGGACTGGAACAGATCCAAGTTGTCAGTTTCCTCCAAGGATGCCTGAAGCTGGACAACCACCATATTCTCAATCACTTTGCCCTACCACAGGGCAATATTCTTTTTACCATTTCTAGGTTCAATGAGTTCTTCCTAAGGAGAAGACACATCACTACCTCCTTCAAGGAGGTGGTACTTCCCCCTCCTCCAGTGAAGCATTGATCTCTCCCTGGACCCACCCCTATGGCTTGCTCTAAGAAGCCAAGATAGAGGGTGGGTTGTTGTCTGTGAGCTTGTCCACAACCTCAGGCTGCAATAATCAAAACAGCTCCAGTACAGATGGAACAAGCAGTTCCCTGGACGACTCCATTGGACTTGCTCTACTTGTGGCATCCAACTCTTTTTGAATCTATCTAAATAAATTGGTTGTCTTAAGTCTGGAAGAATTTGATCAAAGGATCAGTGTTGCTACTTCAGATCCTGAGATAGCTACCCCCAAAGACTTTATCATGCCAGCCTTTTGGGGGCAGAGGAGACACAGGATTATCTCCCTTAAGGACAATCCAAGAAGAAACATATAATTATGGTAGCAAGTCATTATCTATGTGAAGGAAGCAGTAGATTCTTCTTTCCGCAACCTGACTCTGCACTGATGCACCTAGCATGTTAACGATTGGCTAATTTAATTGTGTTTAATTCACTCTGGCCTCAGATTTTAAAATCACTGACCACGCACACAAATCTGAAACCTAAGCTAGTTGAATGGCTTACATTTTGGTTTATAAAGAAGAAGTACCATGCTTAGAAGACAGCTTGCCAGCTTGACAGAAGTGTGAGGCAGGATAGCTTGAGTTCTGAAGAAACTGTGTTTGGCTGTAAGAAGAAAAAAGAGAGGTATACACAAGTGGTTAAGATATGTAAATCGCCCAGAAAACATTTGTCATTTTACGGTATATAAATATTGAAAACAAAATAAATGAATATCAAACTTAAATCCTAAATATGTAGTTGGACATCAAAAACTTTCAGACTTACAAATACTTTGAACTCATAAATGCATTTCTTGCTTACATTTATGATGTGGGAATCACTTCCATGTGCTGCAATCCCAAATCACAGGGGGGCACATATGATTAATGTAACCATATGTGCCTTTCCCATAAGAAGCTGCCGGACCATGGATTCATCTAGGCAAATATTGTGTGATCTGGTCAATGGTAGGTCTCCAGGGTGTGCTTTTGGTACCCACCAAGAGGGAGAGAGCTACTTGGTTGAGAATATCCAAAAGCACACCAGCCAACCTTAGCATCACACCAAGCCAAAGTGCTCCCATGCTGGTTTGGAGCACATGTGAAGATCACCCCAATCTACAAATAGCCGAGCTTCAGCTGAAAAGAATGTTATTCCTTTGAACTCCACACAGCAGAAGCTCGTCCTCTGCGTGGGCGAAAGGGTTCTGAATTCTCCGAAAGCGTTCTGAGAAAAATCTCAGCTGCTCCTGTGAGTGACCAATTATATACCTCTTCTCCCTTGTAAAATGGTCGGATGAGGAATGAACGGCTAGCATTTGTCCTACTTCAATGACATATTTAGTACCACATGAGTTGGGTCAACACTTTGTCTTTGACTAAGAGCAGCTGGAATTTACATGGCCAGCTAGGAGCTGTATCTTGTTGTTTTATTTGTTTATTTAAAATTTGCCCTCAGTCTTTGTACTTTATGTTTTCTTGATATATCACTAGCATGTCTTCAAAGTTGCCCACTCCCTATAGCTCTACACACACACACACACACACACACACACACTTCTAGACAGACAGCTGCTGCCACCAGCTTCTCTTCCCCATGGCGTCTAGCATTTTGTCATATTTTGTGATATATATTTTTTTTAAAAAAATGCTTTAAAAAGTATTTGTCATATTTGAAAATATTTGCACCACAGATGAGCCACCCAAGGTGCCCAGCAATTAAAACTTCGAGCCGCTAAGCTGTCATAAGCAGTGCCCCCCACATGTGCATCTAATATTCCTAAATCCCTTTTGCCACCCTGCACGGTTACAAAACGCTGAGAGCACATTTTACATCTCTTTCCTCTCCCTGCCTTCTGTTGATTTGGATTTATTTGAAAATGTCCCATTTAAAAAAAACAAAAAACTTTTTTACCTCAGAACACCACTTGTGCCTTTCTTTCGTCTTTTCAGTGGGCATGATAGCCACTAATGAGATGGCATGGCTGATATAACTTTCCTTGCTGTGTTATTTTATTTACCAGCTCAAAAGCCCCATACCTCTTAGTCTTTCGCGCATCCCTTTAAATGAAAGAGCCCTTGTCTCTCAGGACTCCCTGTCAGCTACGTGGCTTTGCCTCTAAAAGTGGTGCAATCTATTTAGTCAGTGGCAGATATCTTTTGTTTAATGACTCTTATGCGCTGCCTGATACAGTTTTCTTAGGCACTAATATTTTAGTGAAGTTTCTCACCAAGATATAAAAAGGGGGAACTGGTTACCAACACTTTAAAGCTTTTCCTGTCACAGCATTAGCATATACAGAAATGGAGTTGATGTTTTTTGCGTCTTGAGCAGGGCTAATCTAACCATAGACTCACGCATGTCTATTAAACCAAAACGAAATTGCTTTTTATGGGCAGATTTCAGCGTTCTGATGCAGAGGAAGCAATCCTGCTTCTGTCACTGAGCGCAGAATCCTTTCCTCTTTGTCTGCCCATCTGTCTCCCTCTAAATGTCCCTCTGAGGTTGTCAATTTGCCATTTAAACTACCTCCGTAGAAACAAACCTGGATAGAAAAATTCCCACATGACCTGTAGGGGTTAGCAGGGAAAGTACATTATTGCTTAATGTTGATAAAAGTGAAGCAAAAAAGGAAAAGGAAAAAAAGAAAAAGGAGAGCCCATCCTATTTCACCGAACAGCAGAGTTCCCTCGCCTCCCTCCTGATTCCTGGAGTAGCACATTCCCCTCCACCCACATAAATTAAAATGTAACTTTTATTTCACTGCTGTTTAAGAGTTAATGAAAGATTTGCACCTGTACAGCTGTCGTGGGCTGGAATGAACTTGTGGAGCAAATGTACGTGTGTGTGTGTGTGTGTGTGTGTGTGTCCCCGGTTCAGACAGTTGTAAATGCCTTGAGTAAAAACACTGAGGACTGCTAATGGATAGGTTTATTTTAAAGCATGCCATCTGCTATCAATCATAGAGAAGTATAGGAAGCAAGTTTGGCTGTGATCCCTTCTTGTGAGCCTGATAAAGATAGGGCTTCGGTACTCTGGAACATTTAGTCCCCAGGAGAATAAAACATCAAACCTACTCAGCAGCTCCACTAACAATAATAAAAATGCCTTTGCCTAAAGGTGACATTCTAAATTTACGATTATTTGTGTCTATAAAGTGTATTCGTTGGCTCCTGACTCATTCTGACTGTCTCACTACAAGAACAATACATTAAGCCTGCCTGAAGTTAATGGAAATCCTATCCTTTTATTAAGCCAACAGCCAGCACCTGAGATGCTCCAGTGCCCTGCAGCATCCCCTAAAGAGGGGTCCTCGTCTGTTTGGAGAGTTAGAGCTCTTCAGAAGACGAAGGCCAAGTGCAATTACACAAGGTAATGAAGAGCGAGGTGGTTTCACGGGGTCACGCTCCTCTCCCTGGAATAACATCTGAATATGTAAATTCATTCAAACTCCAGGAATTGCAATGCCCAACTTTGGGGCTAGTTTGGATATTGCAAGGCGACTTCGCAACATTACAGAAGGATGCAAGGTCAAACCTCATGTTCAATGAGCATGTCCTGTCAAATGAGCTAGAAAATGGGAAGCAGAGAGTTGGAAAAGTTAGAGGAAGTTGTATACTATGCTGGTGCAACAGACCCTTTTGTAGTCAGCGGGTACTAGTATTTTAATATGCTACCAGTATGCTGTGGTGTTGACATCACACAATTCTTGTCTCACATAAGTCCTATATCACCTGTAGTGAGAACTTTCTAATAGAGTCAGGGTGTGGATCT
Source organism: Podarcis tiliguerta (assembly GCF_965153285.1). NCBI lineage: Eukaryota > Metazoa > Chordata > Lepidosauria > Squamata > Lacertidae > Podarcis > Podarcis tiliguerta. The sequence continues at coordinate 36,906,650 of NC_139534.1, forward strand.
CACTGATATAATTCCTATATTTATTTCATTAGAACAAAAATACGATTAAATCATTTCTTCAGTTTATTTGACAGCTACAACTCATGTTCAGGGCAGACGGTGTTCTTCAGCAAAATCCACTCACACATCACATTCATCCTTGCGCTTTTCCATGTGCAGAAGTTTCCTGCTTTTGCTATCCCATCAGCCTGTAGCCCTTTCACAAGTGACGTGCTGAGCTCCCATGGAAGCTGTGTGCAAGAAGAAGGCTTCTAAATGAGATGAGAGCCACACAGAAGATGCCAAAACAACAACAAACAAACAAACAAACACTTGCCCCTGTCAGTGCTCCATGCGGTGGGTGGCAAAGGTTCCTGCTCTGGCAGGCAAATGATACAGGGGTGGTAAGACCCTTTTAAATGTGTTATGAGCCATGCAGACAACCTCTGTATGCATCTACCTTTTCAATGCTTTCCATGTGACCATCTCTTTCTCTTATTTTTCATTAGCTCTCAGAGATACAACAACAAAGGAATCACTAAAGGTGAGTGAGATTCTGTTGGAAGGAATTGCTGTGGTTACATGAAGGCAGATGGCAGCCAACCAGGTGAAAACTGCAAAAAGAAAGAAAGAAAGAAAGAAAGAAAGAAAGAAAGAAAGAAAGAAAGAAAGATATAATAGAAGTCCACAACCTACACAGGTTGTGTGTGTGTGTGTGCGCGTGTGTGTGTGCGTGTCTGTGTGTATTAGGAGCCCAGATGCTAGAAGAAAACCACTGGTTAAAAGTGTGGCCCTTACTGCAACAACTTCATGGTGAGTACCTGCACTTCCCTAGAAGAAAAGCACTGTATAAATGTGTAAATATAACCACATATCCTGAAGATACCACAGTCTCCACTGACCCTCACTCCAGTGAAACCAGACCTGAGTAGGTGCTTTGAACCCTTGTGGTCTCTCAGCACTTGTGGTGGCATGTAACAATATTTACAAACTTATTGCCAAGGTTGTATGCTCCTTTAAATTTCCCAGTCCCCACCTTCAGCTGGTTCAGGGCCATGATATTCCAACGGAGCAATACTTTTTTTGCCTAGAGATTTCAATCCATTCTGCTGTTATCATTTCAACATTTCAATGAGTTTTTCTGGGGTGTGATTGTTGCTTTTTGGCTTGCTCTTTGGCACAGATGCGAGACACGTTGGTACAATCGCTGGCAGGTTGGAGAGGTTGCCTCACTCCAGTTCAAATCCCTGGCAAATCATTCTTTTCAGCTTTAATGAAAACTGCAACAATTTGGCCTGCTTTGTGCAGATTAGACATTAGTGGTCCTATCGAGAAGAGAAATACCTGCAGATTAGCGCTGCAATTTTCTTCTCTAAATCTGAACCGTCTAATCTCTGTTTTTGAAAGGGAAATAGCAGCCCATGAAATACAACAAGGGAATTGGGGCTATATTTACTAAGTGATTTCTAAAATATTTCAGCTTGTGTTTTAGAAAACTGACAAGTCACTAAAATATGGGTAATAAACATTATTCTGAACTCCTTGCTTTCAACTAAGCACAGTTTTGAAAACAGAAGACAGTGAGTCAGGCAGACACCATGGGCCACTTACTCTGGAAGAAAACTATTAATGTCAATGGGGCTACTCTCTAGAAAGTAGTTTCAGGATTGCGAGTACAATTAGGTCACAGCTGGGAAGTTTATTCCGACAAGGATAGATGCATCGTGAAAGGATATAATTATTATTATGGCATGCATATGGTAAATTCATGCTGAATTATAGAATGTAGAGAAGGAATGGGAATACATATAGCGTGTGTGTGTCATATGACATGCACTAGCTCTTGGTTTGGGCAATTTATCAAGCTAGCAATCATCTTCATGTGATCATCTTCAAATGAGTAATTTCAATTTATTTTTAGAAGAGAGCTGAAGTGCCTCATCCTGTCCAGGTGGGGAAGCTACATACCTTAGGAGCAGCAGTGGGAGGTCCATAAAAACGAAATAACACCAAACACCCACACACATCACCTTTTAATGTTGTCACCTACAGCTGGGATTGGGAACCTGTCGCCCTCTGAGTGATGCTGGACTGTAACTCTAATCATCCCTTACTCTTGGCCCTGCTGGCTGGGGCTGATGGGAATTGGAATCCAACCAGTTCTGCAGAGCCAAAAAAATATCCAACTCTGCCCAGCTTTTGTTCCAGAGCTCTAGTAAGAGCTCCAGCCACTGCCATGTTTCCCATCTCACCTGAAGAATACATATTGCTAATGAAAGTGTCCCTCTCCAAACTGGATGTACCAGTTCAGCTCCCTGCCTTCCAAAATGGCTGCCCATCTTTTGGAAGAGGGGGTTGCATCCACTTTTAATTTATTAGGCAATATCCAGCCCATCACCACCTCTAAGCGCTGGGCTAGAACCTAATTCAGGTGGAAAGGAAAGCCAGAGCTGTGAATCATCTGCATATTGATGACACCTCACTCCAAATCTACGGATGGCAGTTCCCAGCAGCTTCAAATCAAATATTAAGTAGCACAGAGGGACACCACACAGGGCAACTCCCATGCTGCTGGGCAATATCCCTTATAACTACACCCTGGGAATGTCCTCAAAGGTAGGAGCAGAACCATCAGCCCTCACCTCCCAGAACTGTTCCAGAAGGATACCATGATTTAATAGTATCAAAAGTTGCACAAAGCTCAAGATGACAGAGTAGGGTTCAACACACCTGCCTCTTTGCTCACTCTGATTGCTCACTCTGTATTAGTAGAACAAATGGAGTTCTGCACTACCACCTGCCTACCTTTTTAGTAATATCCAGTCTAGTGTACCTGAAGGAGCATCTCCACCCCCATCATTCTGCCTGGATGCTGAGGTCCAGTGCCGAGGGCCTTCTGGCGGTTCCCTCATTGCGAGAAGCAAAGCTACAGGGAACCAGGCAGAGGGCCTTCTCGGTAGTGGCACCCACCCTGTGGAACACCCTCCCATCAGATGTCAAAGAGATAAACAACTACCTGACATTCAGAAGACACCTTAAGGCAGCCCTGTTCAGGGAAGTTTTTAATGTATGACATATTAATGTATTTTTGGTCTTTATGGAAGCCGCCCAGAATGGCTGGGGAAACCCAGCCAGATGGGTAGGGTACAAATAATAAATATGATGATGATGATGATGATGATGATGATGATGATGATGAACTAGCACTGGCTGCCAGCTTCCTCCTTCCAAGTCTCAGTGTTGCACTTGTAGAACTCAACAGGGAGGAGAATAGAGACCAAAGTAGAGTTGGTTGGCTGTGCTTGTCAATGGCTCTGGCTGCACCCAGTTTTGAGCTCTCTGCTTTCTGTCTTACCAGTCTCAATGGGCACCAGCCGCCACTGACTCATATCCAGTCATCAAATGCTTTCCAGTGTCATGATATGCCCCCTTTTTTTCAAGGCAAAAAAGTCAAAGAAGAAAACGCCGAATTTCTAAGGAGTGCCTGAACAGGAATATGCTCATAGATACTGTACGATGCATTCTGACAAAATCTGCTCCTCAGGGGTATAAGTTACAAATTCCTTTATTTCAAAAAGGTGCTTTCTTGGAGTTGTAGTTCACCCAGATGTTTGTCAAGGAATGAGAAAATTATAACTATCTCCCCTGAGAGAACTTTTTGTCAAAATGTGTTGGGCCGTGCATTTGAACTAACAATTTTTTCTCCAGGCACCATTCTGCACGTTTGCGCCTCTCTCTTTTTTGCTTCTGTGGCTGTTTGTGATGCTTTCGGCCTCTTCTCCTTCTGCTTTTCTAGGTAGGGAACGAGCTCAACTGACAAAAAGAACATCCTCCTGTAATATTCTGGCTGAGTTAAGGTGCCCACAGCGGGAAGGTGCTCTGCAAAGATTTCCTCAACCTCCTTGCATGACCTGATGCCCCACTTTTGGCTTATTTACACCAACATATTAGGAATGGGGGGGACGCAGGTGGTGCTGTGGGTTAAAGCCTCAGCACCTAGGGCTTGCCGATCGAAAGGTCGGCGGTTCGAATCCCCGTGGCGGGGTGCGCTCCCGTTGTTCGGTCCCAGCGCCTGCCAACCTAGCAGTTCGAAAGCACTCTCGGGTGCAAGTAGATAAATAGGGACCGCTTACTAGCGGGAAGGTAAACAGCGTTTCCGTGTGCGGCTCTGGCTCGCCAGAGCAGCGATGTCTCGCTGGCCACGTGACCCGGAAGTGTCTTCAGACAGTGCTGGCCCCCGGCCTCTTTGAGTGAGATGGGCGCACAACCCTAGAGTCTGGCAAGACTGGCCCGTACGGGCAGGGGTACCTTTACCTTTACCTTATTAGGAATGGGAAGCTGCCTTATGTGGAGTCAGACTGTTGGTTCATCTAGTTCAATATGGTCTTACCTTACCTGGATTTCAGGCAGGGGTCCTTCCCAGCTGTAACTGGAGACCTATTGTGTGCAAAGCAGATACTGCACCACTGTGTTGCTGCCCTTCCTCTTTCTTTCACCCTGCTTCCCGCTCCCCCCCCCCCCCGGGCCGGATTTAGGTTTGATGAGGCCCTAAGCTACTGAAGGTAATGGGGCTCTTCATATGTCCAGCTGTCCTTTGTCAACAACAAATTGTCGCTGTTTTTTGTATTGAATATATGCTATATGGTAATCTGTGGACCTAATAGGTATGTAAAGCCATTTGCACATAACAAAATATGTATTTTATCAAAGTAATTGTTGAACTGAAATACAATTAAGAAGTATATTAATAGTGAATTGGGGGGGCGGCAAGAGAGTGGGACCCTAAGCTATAGCTTGTTTAGCTTATATGTAAGTCCGACACCATTCCCCCCACAATCCACCCACACATTAATGATATGGTGCCCATTGTCAGTTCACTATTTTCCAGGTGGGTGATCCATTTAACAGCTTTCCCTTTCACCATTAGAACAGAAACATGTGAACAGGCTCTATAACTGGATTGTGCATTTGCCATCTCCTTGCCAACACACTTAATAGTCCACAATTGTTAAAGCCTTGGAATCAGTGGGATCTATTTGCTAGGACATCTTCCCCATTTCTTTGGCAGGGTTCACAGCTCTTTGCAGCTCCAGTGGGATGAATGGAAAGATCACAGCAGCAGTGTTTGTCTTCAGCTTTCATAAGATATAAAACTCCTAAGTCCTCTCAGTCTTTAACTGCCCTTCCATTTTCAACAGATCTCTTATTTCAATATATTTCGTGGTAGGTGAAAAAAATGAGACTATATTATGCCAAACAACAACAATAACAATAAGCAGAGCCTTGCTTTTGTTGTGTTTTCCTAATGCAGATGGCAAATGCCTTTAACAACAAGAAAGCTTGGGTTGGAATAAACTGTGTAAATAGTTGAATAGGAAGAAGTGTTGCAAGACAGCAATTTGCCAGAGTAAGGACAATTGAGACCCACATGCCGTAAAAGATAATACCCTTATATGAATTGGCATGTGTTAGCTATTATGCAATTGTTCATTTCCCACAGATTCCTTTTTATAGGAAACTTTGGAAAATCCCCGAAGAACTGACCAAGTCATTTAACCACAACAGGTTTCCTTTCAGGATTGGCTGGGAGTGGGCGATGAGTATTTTCATTTTGTTTTTGAAGCACCAGTGGGTTGTTTTTCAACTGTCAAGATTAGCAGCTTGGGGCCCTGCCACGAGGGTCATCTGAAGTGGCAGAGGATGGCGGCTGTGCCTCCCTTGAGCATGTCAGCTGTGTGCATTTTTGCCATGCCATGCCATGTGTGTGTGTGTGTGAATGCATTTGGCTTGCCAACTGCATTGGGGCTGGTCTGCAGCATTCCTCTAACTAGGAGCAGACGACGTTTCATGCAATCAAGCATTTTCATCCTGGGCTGATGCAAGAGGCACAGGGGATATTCATTTTGTTGTTGTTCCTGCTGCTCTCAAAGCAGAGAGCATTCCCATCTCTGAGCTGGACACAGAACCCTTTTTTCCCTAGCAGCTGAGTACTCTTTCCTAGTTGGCACCCTTGGCCATTTTTGTTGTTGCTGTCACAAATATTTAATGCTGATATTTTTGGCAAGTCGTTTTTTCCCCTCTTGAGTGGAAAGAGGGAAATCTGAGTTTCTTCCACAATTCTGGTCTGATTCTTTTTAAAAAATGGTATTACTCCTGCATAGCTTTCCTGACTAGCTAACAGCTGGCCTACAGCCCTCAAATGTTCTCTTCGTCCTGAGTGACGCCATCAGTGGACCTAGGTATTCTCAATGGTGCCTCATTAGACTGACTCAGCTGTGGGGGTGTGGAAGGAACCAAAGAATCCTTATGCAGCAATCACATATTTAAGGTCTTCCTTCGTTCCTTCCTGCCTTCCTTAAGAGGAACATTTATGTAGTGGAGGAGTGAGAACCTTTGACCTGCAGAAGCTGTTGGCTTCCAGCTCCCATCTACCCCAGGGATAGTAACATAAGAGCCCATCTAGTCTAGCATCCTGTTCTCACAATGGCCAACAAGACACCTATGGGAAGTCCACAAGCAGGACATGAGTGCAACAGATGGGAGTTGCGGTCTCAAAGCCTCTGGAGAGCCACAGTTTCCCTACTCCTACTTTAGAGACTGATCTATAAACCAGGGAAGTATTTGATGACATGCAGATGGGGAGGCTGAACTCACCCAACCTTATTGTTATTGTTGGTATTGGTCTGTCTCAAGAGACAATGGAAGAGTGCACCATTGGGGGTATAGTCAAACTGTTGGAGAGTTACAGCTCCTGCTGTGGCTGTAGAGATTGATACGGGAGAGACCCTTTTGGTTGCAGGCGGGGCAAATGAAGGCATCCAGATGCACTATGGTGTTTCATCTCTCTGCACTCCTCCCAGTGGTCATTTCTCTGCTGATCCCTGCTGTGGATGCACGACCTGGCTGGCTGTCTCTGGCCATGGTGGTTGTCTCCAAGGGATTCCTACACAGCAGAGTTAATGTTGCCAGCCTTCATGTTACATTTGCAGAAATATTCATAACACATAGTTATGAACGCATAGTTCATAACACATAGTTGCTTCATAACACATATTTATTACATAGACCAACTACTTAAGTTGGCCCCAGAATCTTATGGTGCTTTACCATGCAATCCTAGGCATCTCTACTCAGAAGTATAACCCATTGACTTCACTCAGGTGAATGTGTGTGGGATACAGATTGCAGCCTTCACCTCATTCCTTAGCTCATAAACTCCAATCACTATAAGCAACTGCTCGTACATGCTAAAGAATGTGTGAAGGGCTTGTTGGAGTTAGGATCCCACTCTTGGGTGGACAACCTCTACACATGTACATCAGTGCATACATATGGTCACATCTGATGTGTGCCCAATATGTGGCTGCCAGGAGCACAACTGGTATGCTGGTCAGCAAAAGGGGGCCTGGCTACCACACGCAAGTGCAGTTGTCCCATGATGTGTGAATGTTGTTTGCCTGAACACCACTAGTTTCAGTAGAAGTAGTCCAAACTGCATAGTCAAGGCAATATCCATTGTCTTTTTTATGGCCGTGAAAAAATGTGCAATAGACTGCTCCGTGCTTATTTTTCCAAGCTGAAAATCCCTTCCATAAACGCAGGAGGCAACGGCTACAAGTTACCAGTCTCTGCAGCCACAGAAGGCATTGTGATTCTCCAGCGGTTTGACTTCACTCTCGAAGGCGCACTCAGTCGGGTGCCAACAAAAAACCAGGGTTCCACATGTGCAGCCCCAATCAGATTATTGCCAGCAAGCAGGATATCATTGGAAAGGGAATAGAGAACTTCAAATTGTCCTTTCCCCATCAAGTGATGATGCTATTTTAATACAATCTTGCTGAGACTATAGCCATGTTCAGGCATTCACCTGACCACATATGGTCATAAAACAACCCCATTTCTCAATCTTGTGTGACTTGTGAGTGCACAGCACCAACTTCAGGTCACGACTGCTAACTTTAGGAAATGCAGGCACTGCCATGCTCTGATCATGCTCACCAACCTGGGCAAAGTTAGTCATGAGATATATTAAGATTTTTCAAAAGCGCATGAAAATATAGTGATTTGGGGGGGGGCTGTCTTTTTTAAGATGTTAATTCAAAAGATGAAAGAGACGGAGTGAGTCAAAGAAGTGCTCATGAAAATCATTCGCAGCAGAGGAAGAGGCCAGCGAAAAAAGGATAGAGATGTTTGACACAATGGCAGATCTTCTTAGACTTAACTAAAAGGAAAGAGAGAGAATCAGATGAGGAAGGAGTCCAGATTAGATGGGAAATCAAAAAGGGGAGATAAGAAGGGAACAAACTATGGAGAGCCTTCAAAAGTTACTTTCAGAAATGAATGGAAGAGACACAAAAGGCAGCCAGTGGAAAGAGCATAGCCATAATAGTGATCTTAATGCAAGAAAGAAACATTGTGTTGAAAATACATCAAAAGGGCAAATTAAGGAAAAATAAAAGTGGGTGGGGTGGAAGGTACATGTGCTACAAATTGTTAAGATCTGAAATAATGGAATGGGTTGGTCAAAAAATAGAGAGTCAAAAGAAGTGTGCTGTGGTTAGAATTTCTGAAGGATACCAACAGATGAATTCTGGGAACTGTAGTTCATTAACGGTGCTGAAAGTTGCTGGGAGACACATTGTAATTTCTGCTTGGTTGGTTTGCTGCTGCAGCTGCAGCAGCAAAAAAAGGGGGGGAGGAGCAGAGAGCCTGTTTTGCTTTCCACTCCAGACAAAAAACCCTGAACCGTTGCAGGTCCCCTCTACCTCCATTGTGAAGGGTGGGGTATCTGCCTTCTCTTTCTCTCTGAATGCTGATTGTCGCTCCAGCTCCACCTCCCCCCCCCCCCCCGGCAGCCCTGATCACTCGGATTAATTTATTGAACTGTGAAGTGAACATGAACCAAACTAGTTCATTTTGTAAAATGACAAATGTGAACGGGATTGTTTTGGGATATGATGAACTTGATCTAGAATGAGTTCTTTAAAAAAAAAAATGAACTTCCCAAGCTCTGAGTCCTCCATAGTTGTGCTTGCTATCTAATGAACCAGGAGACAAGTTTGTGGTATTCCTAACAGAAAGGCAACAAGATTGGAAACAAGATCCCTTGTCACTTAGATAATTCCTTATCCATCAACAGTATGCATAACTACTAGCGAAATGTGAACAGTTTGGGAGAACATCCAGAGTTCTCTGTAGCTTCACCAGGGACATATATTAATGTGACAAGTGTAAACAATTTTAAAAAATAAATGATCACCAGGGAGGGCTTCCTTCAAGGAAGCATGACACTGGCAGGTTTGTCGGGAGGAATTCCTGTTATCCAGATACCCTGTGAAGAAGGTGCCAGTTCAGGGATCTGGAAGTACATCTGCAGGTTCTGTCCCATCTGTTAAGACAATGGAGCTGCCATACAGTAGGTGGAATCCAGGGGGGATTTCTGATGCTTTGTCCTGGATCTTTGGCAAGTCAATCAAAAAATTGCTGCTTTGGGGGCATTTTTTATACCAAAAGCTCAACAACTTTTGAGGTATCCTGATTTTTCCTTTTTGAAATAGGGCAACCCTACCTACTGCCAATCATTTGTTGTTCAGAGGGGGAAAGGCATGTATAAGAGTCGCTTGTCGTAAACCCAAACGTCTGATTTATTGGGTGATGATCTGCTGATCTGGTTTTTCATGGGATTTGAGCTCAGCCCATGACAGGAATGAACATTTATTTCTCATGTGGTAATAGATATTCATTTACTAGTATCAGAGCCCAAGAACACCTGTTGGAATGACTCGTCAGGATCCAGTCATTTCCCTGAATGGGAGAAAAAGTGAATTCCCCAAATGTCTGCTTGGGTTAATCTTACCTCCTTGAACTGTCTGAATGGGATTATGCTAACTTTATTTTGGCATACTTAATCTCTGCTCTGCTCTGCTTTATAGTGGCACACCATAAAGTTTACAGCACTGGTCTCTAATGAATTTCTTTAAAAAGAAGAAGAAGGGTATTTTATTGCCTCCCTGAAATAAATGCTATCTTACATGGCAAGATTACTGCCCGATACATCTGCATATGCTGGCTGTTGTTGTTCATCTGTGAGAGGAAAGCACTTTGCACATGCTCCAGAGTAGTTGTATTATTGCTCTTCAGCTTCTAAGGCAGAATCCTGGAAACGACAATAAACTGCAAGGCAAAGCCTAGCTGAGATTATGCCTTGTGAGACCCGTGTGGGGTTTGGACAGGGCTGCCACCTTTTTAAACTGATGGTGATCATAGGTAACATATTTTCCCCAAACACTCAGACCATTTCGTACCTCAAATTTCACTACAGGCAAGAGCTTTACCCTTCAGCAGTAAAATTTCCAGTCCTAATCAAGGCAAACAAGGAGTTAACGGAGCTCTTTAAAATAGATCAAATAGATTTCCAATCCTGTAGGGTTCCATCTCTATTACATACATCCCTCAATGTGCATTCATTTTACTGCTGGCAAAAGGGGGAGTTCGTACTCTTTTGTTTATCTGTTTAAACCTTTTTCTTATAACAAACTTTTGGGGTGACGATAAAGAGGGTGTGTCATTTCCTACATTGCTTTGCATATCTTAAGATACATAATTAATCTGCTTCCTGAGTTCCTCTGTATCAGCTTTTCCCTGGTTATCCCTGGTTATATGTTACAGGCCAGTATCCGGAGCCCTGGAATTAATGATATTATAGTAGTGCAAAAATATTTGTTGTGATTCAAAATACATTTCCTTCAGCTGCTATATCTTTTTAAAAGGACTTCATTATTGTAGGAACTAAGGATCTCAGATGGTCAGTCACCTAACGGTACTTAAAATGTTCGTAGATTTTTTTGTGGTTGAATAATAACATCTGTTTTGATTTTTGAACCACAAAAGTGCATTTAATCTGGCCTTCCTTTATTTGAACTTTTCACATCTGCTTAGGCTTGGTTCCCATGAACTAAATCCCAGATCCCCCTTTCTTTTCTTTTCTTTTTTTAAATGGAGGAAGTTTACCTGTGCCGCTGTTGTCCCAGTTCCAAAGACAACTTTATAGGACTCCGATAAAAAATGTCAAAAGGAATTCTACACAATGCCCAGGCCAAACTTTCACGCACAGGGAGTATGACTACACTTCCAGTTGATCCTCAATCTCAAGTCAGTGACCCACCGCACTTTTAAAAAAATACAGTTGAAGGAATTCAGAGAAACAATACTGAGAAACTTCTAGTTTAAACATTCTTGTAAAGGCTGGAAGTTTAGCTAAGCAATCTACAGGCACAAACTTTGAAGACCAAGAGGGTATGAATCTTCACCATCCCATCTGCATTCTACTTCTCATTTTCTTCCAGCAAAATAAAATCAGGTTTTGAGGCAGTGGGTGGGATGGGGGAAAATATTTCAGTATTGGAGAAGATTCCCAGAGAGGTTCAAAGCCTATTGTTCACAAAAAGAAAAGCAAAACAAAGTTGTGTGTATGTTTTGTGGGGCAGGGGTTAGTCTTATAATAACTGGAGAGATGTAAGTGCCCCTGAGGAATAATCTCTTGTGGTCTAAAACAAAGAAAGTAAGAAGAGCACATAAAGGTTCATCTAGTCTGGCATCTTGTGGCCAAAAGTGGTCAGCCAGGAGCATCCAGCAAGCCCTGGATGCAGGGCATGAAGGCCACAGCCATTTCCTTTGGTTTGTGCCTAGCAGCTACCATTTAGAGGTATACTGCACCTAACTATGGAGATTGCACTTTGCTATCACAGCCATCATAATCATAATTGACAAGAATGGAGAGGAGTGCCCACTCTCTGTTCTTCAAGTGGTGCTCCTGATTTCTCCCCCTGTCAGAAGAGCTGCTGGCCCTTTCTGTCTCATATGCCAATAAGGATTGCTGCTGACTGCCTCTTCCGTATTCTCTGGGAGAGCTGAGTTTCAGTCCTTGACACTGTTACAAGCCAAATTTGGAGGACAGAGTGCAAGCAATTCCTGTGAATATCCCTGGGACTTCCGCTATCCTGGGTTGGGAAGATCAGCACTGTTGTTAACTGGACACACTGTTGCACAACAGCCCATATGCGGCCCTGCAGAACTTTAAAGGGAACGTATTTTGCTTGCACTGGGGCCAGGTCAATAAAATCACTCCACCTGAAATGGTTTGACCGAAGGGTTTGGGAGTCTGGGAGAGAAAAGATGTTATCTGCAGGCTGTCCTTGTTTTAAACTCAACCCCTTCTCTTTTTTCCTCCCCTCACACCGACTGTCATTGAAACTGCATCATGATAGAACAATCTGTGGGAATTTAACAAGTCAGAAATGGATTAAAAAGCACTTTATGACTTGTTAAAGAAATCCCCTTGTTCCTCAGAAGCATTTTTAGTATCTTATTAATGGCATTTGATCCGACTAACATATTGACTAGTCATTTGAATAAGGGATGAATCCTCCTTGATGGATCACAAAGGGAATATAAATTGAAACGAGGCATTTTTCCAAATTTCCCATTTTTAAAAATAAACCCTGTACAGAACAATATACCTCAATCCATTTTTACTTTGTCTCGCAAAAGGCTGTCCTGAGGGTACCTTGATTTGAGCACCAAATGATCTCTATGTCCAAATGTGCCTTTTAACTAACTTAGGATGTGAAGATTGCTCAACCTGTAATATACCTTAAGCTTATGGGCTATGTGATCTAATGGGCACATGCACATACAAATGCCCCTCTTTTTTTCTCAAAGGCAAAAAATCCAAGATGCTTGACCCAAGAATTTGTTGGGGAGAGTGCTGCTGCAATCAGGGCCTGCTTTTGGGCTTCCCACAGGGATATGGTCAGCCACTGAGAACAGAACGCTGGACCAGGTGGGCCATTGCCTTATATGCTGTCAGTGGACTAAAAGCACTAAGCTAGTCCCCTAAATGTTCCCAGTATTAAAGCCTGGCCCCTCCATCCCAAAACTCAGGAAGCTTCTACCTGCTTAGGGAGGGAGTCACAATGCTCTGATGGGGTCCCAGTGCCCTCCTGCCACCTTCCCTAAGCCTGACTCTGGGAACCGGGCCATCTTTAGCAGATGTGGCGCCAGAGTGCAAATATCCACTCACCGCCCCCAAATTACCACGGAGGCTTGGGAAGGAAGCTGCACACCCTCTAGCCATACAGTTGGTGGGGCACAGCTTCCATCCTAAGCCTCTGAGGGAATCACTCTCCTCCCACGGAGGCTTGGGAGGCAAGCTGCACGCCCACCAGCCATATGGTTGGCGGGACGCAGCTGGCGGGTGTGCAAGGAAAGGGGAGGCTGCTGGCAAAGCTGCACAGCTCCCCCAGTCACTGGGGTGCTCCTGAGAGGCTGGCACCTTGGTGCAATGAACCACTAAACCGTATGGGAAAGACGGCTCTGTTTGGGAAGGAGGCAGGGGAGCTGCACCATCCTGTCAGAGGCCTAACGTCTCTTTCCCAAAGCCTGGGAAGTTTAGGGAGGCCATGCCTGCTGTGATGCTCAAGCATGCAACACCTCCCCTCCCTGTTTTCCTTGCAAACTTGCTGAAGGCTCCAAAGATGGTTAGCATTTTTTAAGCGATAAAGTGTTTGTCTTTTTTAATTAAGGCATGCACATTGTTTTAAAAAAAACAACAACACTGTGCTATTGTGCACTTAATTGACCGCAATATATTGTAAACGTAACTTTTCTATGCACTAGAAGAAGAAGAAAAAAAGTGTGACTTGCTTTATTCCAATATTCGCTGTATTGTAGGGATCTGGAACCAAACCGGCAATACCTCCTTATTTATGTGTAATAAATAAGCTATCAAAGAAACCTACAAAATTCCCTCTTCTTCACAACTATTGGGTCTGTGTCCATCAAAAAGCTCACCTGCTTCATGTGTTTGCTTTGCGACAGGACCGTCCACCCAATAGCTCTGCCTCAATATTCATTTCAGATTGTCACGGTGCAGGACAAGGGGAAAGCACGGGAGCTCGTGGAAGAATTAGTTCAAGGAATTAGCTCCAGGTGTCTTAAGAAAGCGAGACAAACCATAAGCAACAGAGGATGTAACCACTTCCTCCACTACCATGCAGTTTCATGAGCATCTCTGTCCTGGGAGTGGGGAGGAATCCCTGCATAGCGCAAGCTATGTACACCTGAGCATCTATCCCACCCAGACATTTCCAGGCATTGTTATTGGATGCAACACCATGTATCACACAATAAGCCATTTATTTGAAGAATGGAGACTAACCTGTGCTTTGGCTAATAGAAACACAGTCTGGCCACAGATAACCTGGAGGAGGCACTGACGAAACCTTGAGCAGTGGCTCTACTCATATTAAATTTACTATTCATAAGGAGTTAGAGCAACATGATGCAATGTTTAATGCTGTTGTGATGTTGCAGGAGCATCAAAGCAGTAAAGGGGCGAAGCCATCGTACTGCAATGGTTCAGAACTCCAGAGTCTGGCAAACTAAAGTTTAATATGGGGGGGGGGGCAGGGATTCTTTCATACTAATTTAAGTATGCATTTGGTTAGAGTGTTGTGCTGATAATGCCAAGTTTGAAAGTTCTATCCATGTACGGGGCAGCTGCAAATTCCTGCATTGCAGGGGGCTGGACTAGAGATGATCTTCAAGGTCCCTTCCAACTCTAGAGTTCTATGAGTCTTCCATTTCTAGTGAGAGAAAAACAGGAGCAGTACCTCTGAAGCACCCTATAGCACAAACTAATGGTGCTGTGAAGTAGGAAGGGGGTGGAAGGAACGGTCTCTCTGCCGAAGCTTTGTAGCCCAGATCACAGCCTGTGTCTATTTATGCAACACAATCCTTTGGGAGCAGCTTAGACGATTAATATTCCTAAATGGCATTTTTGGGTTCTTTCAGAGCAACTGAAACCGTATGATCTGGCCACACGATTCATGCCAAGCCAAATCTCTCAAACTTGACAGTGTCAGGCCTCTGGGTGGGAACATCATTTACAAAATAAAAGAGACATATTTCAAATAAAAGTGCTGGCAAACACAAAACCTTCCAAATGTCTTGCAAATTCTCTCTCTCTCTCTTCACGGATTAATGACCCTACACAGGAACAGGACACTTTGCTACTTAATCCTACCCATGTCTCTGCAGCTCCCACTCTCACCAAAGCGGTGATGGTGGCAACTTTTTCTTCTTCAGATCAAACAGGAACTAAAGTCTGGGAAGATTTAACAGCAGAATAAAAACAATACTTCCAGGGGGAGTGAGGGAAGGCAAATAAAAATGTTAACCATCTGCAGTCCTTACTGCCTCTGTTCTTTTCTGTTTTATTTGACGTTGTATCATCAGCATTAAGACATTCCCCTTCCCTGCCCTGCTCTTCTTGCTTCCATCTTTTCAAACTATCATTCCCCATTAAGGAGCAATCGGACACACAAAGAGGTCCAGGGAATCTTCACTTAGGTAAATAAAGTCAACAGGGATGTCGTGGGCAAATATTCCAGGCTCTTCCCCGTAGGTGGAAGTGAGGCCAAGGAATGGAATATGGAAAAGCAAACCTGTGATATTTCCCATTTCTTATGCCGGGGCGGGGGACCTCAAGCCCAGATCCAAATGCTTCCCTATCTGGCTCTCAGAGCCCTTTCCAGGCCACACCTCAATGTGCCTGTTTCACACCCCTAGAGCATTTACCTGGCTTGAACTTGTCCTGATAATGCCTCTTCCTGGTCTGGGTCAAGGATAGAGAGTTGTGTTTATACACAAACCTACTGTACAAAGTCTTTTTTAAAAAACCTTCTGCCTCTGCCCACCACTATCCTCAAGCAGTTGTCCAGAAGGGAATTTGGCCTTCAAGCTTGAAAAATACCACTCCTGGCATTTGCCAACCCAGAGTCAGGGCTATTGCCCATGTCATTAAGGTTGCTAAATTTCCCTGCCCCTGCTCCTCTGTGTTTAGCTCTGATCTCTGAGGTCTGCCAAGGAACCAATGACCATTAAGAGGCTACAACTTCTGCCTCCCAATAAGAAGACTGTGGCAAAAAAATACACCTTCAGTCAATGAAGGACCAGCTGTAGGGAGCTTGCTTCCTGCTCCCTACCAGAAATAGCTCTCCACTCAGGGCTCTCCCAAGACAACTTCAGCTACAGAGTTATCAGGTACACACAAAATAGCAAACATGAATTACAAGGAAGAATCCATTGTGTGGTGCATATCACCATTAAGAATCCATAGCAAAGGATAGTATGCTGAGGAAACAGCACAGAAGTGCTTTCTCAAAAAAGCTTAACATGAGTATAAAAAATAGTCTTTCATGTAATAAGCATTACAGCTAAAGAATTTTTTTTTTTTTTTTAAGACTGAGCTAAAATTAGTGAAGGGTTTACCATGTCCATGCTTGCCTTTGTAAACTGAATCTCCTGTCGATTATTTTAGAGGGCTGCATTCAGAGATGAAGTGTTCACCTTAAGGGAGCTGCACTTTAGCCCCACCCCTAAAGCAGAATGGGGGTAATGCTCACTCTGAATTGGTTTTGTGACACAATCTCATAATGAAATCTGATTGGCTACATGGTGTCATAATAAAAACAATTCAGAGTGAAGGCTGGAAGCATTGCCATCATTCTAAACCGAAGGCAACAGACTCATGGAGGCAAATCTGCCTGGTTACATAGTGTGGTGATGTTACCACATTGACTTTTCAGTTCCTGATTGGACTGAATGGTGTAGAGAGTGAGAAGACAAGATCCAATTAAAAGATTCCATGTTTAAAGTATGGTGAACATTGGTGCAGCCTATTTTGCTTTGGGGCAAATGTTTTGTGGTGTAAAGTTTTGCGGGGGGGGGTTGTTGTTGTTTTTTGCATCAAACTCATTATGTCATAAGCTGATGTCTTATTTAAAAGCAACAATCCAACAACACACAGAGCTGGGAATTGAGGTAATCTGCTGTTTGCTGGTTTTGTTGGACAAATCATCTCCATGGTATGTGCTTATGACTTCAGGGTATGTTCATGCAGAGGCTAATTAGGGCTACAGTGATAGGAAGCCTCAAAAGACAGGCCATTACTTACTGCTACCACACTTGCCCCTTTCACACCTCTCTCTGCCTGAACACATCCTCAAGTCCTAAACACAGAAATTATTCATACATTAGCAGAACAGGGTGTGTGAGAGAGCTGATTCCATGTTGCATGGCAATCCTGAAATTTCAGAGGAACCACACTGGTCACAAACTGATATGGCTTCTTCCCGTGGCTCAATTTCCCAGTCTCCAAGATGTGAATATGATACCTGGAAGTGGTTATTATGGACATTGCTTTTCTCTGAGATGAGCCGAGGTTGCACAATAGATTCCCTTTTGCCTCGCAGGCATTCACAGAGACCAATGCTCTATAGCAGAAGCATCCTGATTTTACTCCTTTTGAGTATACAGTAGTACTTAGCCTAATGGCTAGTACAGCTCTAAGTATATGATTTCCCATGTCAATTGTTGACTGGCACTCTTGGCCAATAGTTTTGAAGTTCTGAATCACTGTGTTTCAAAGTTTCGAGACCATCAGACTGTTGGCTGTCAGTGCTTCTGTGCGTTCAAAACGTCAAAATGTAATCCTCTAACGTTTTGAATTTTACAATATCCATATGTCGCAGTCTTGAAGTTCAAAAGCTTTTGGATCTGAGTTGAATTTAAAGGTCCATATTTATTATTTGACCCAAGTTTCTGAAGTCAACTTTTTACAGAATTTGTCATTTGTTTTAGACTCATTTTAGTAACTTAGATCAACTTGATGTGGCCCTTTGAGCCCCATTCCCCAAAGTTTCTTAAAACTGTAGTAAAGGTCTTTGCAGTCCTGCAGTTGCTTGGTCTGATGCTGACTGATTTCAGTGCCTGCTACAAGACAGTGACTTGGCCTTTGCTCAGCTGCCTGGTGCTATTTAATATGGTGCCGTTTTGAAGCTCCAGCTATGAGCTCTTGGCTCTCGTAACCTGCTTTCTGACTTGATTTGGCTTCCTGGTGGTGCTTTTGAATTTCTGGTTTTCTGAAATGGGACTTTGTGCCCAGACTCTTGACCTAGGTCCAGCTTGACCACCTTGATCTAAACCCTGACGCTGGATCCTGACATTATCATGAATTTGCCTGCTCTAGTTCAAGATTACTTTTTCATCTCAACTGTGTATTTAGTCCATCTCTTTGATGTTTCCAAGCCACTATTTCCTTTGCCGTCACTTTTATCTCTGTCCTGGCATTCTTCCTTGCAGCATCCTCTTCCCCAGATGGTCTCCATCTCCCCTTCAAAAGTGCCCAAAATATTCCAGTTTCCTCCTCTTGATCTTTGCACAGCAACACACATCTTCATCGTGTGATGAGCTGGAGTCCCAGGATATTTTTTTCTCTTTGCGGTCTTCTTGCGTCTTTATGTGAGCCTCTCCAAAATCTGCTGGAAACAGACAAAAGTATTGGTTCTTCGTGCTGGTTCTTTGTGCTATATGAGGCACTCATCATAAAGATATCTATAAGGAGCAACTATAGATGAGGGCCAAGGAGACTCCAAGTGAAGGTTTGAATTTCATTACTCAGTTTTGTCACAAAGCCCATTTTTTCCCTTGTTGGAGGTCTAGAAGAGTCTCTTATGGAAGGCCCACAAGGCTCGCCTGCACAGATTCGCAAAGCCTTATAGCAGCTTTGCTGACCATTGCACCAAACACCTGGTAATTGCACACCAGAGCAATGGCAGTATCAGCATGGATGGCAGAACCTGACCAACAAGGCAATTTGTAGGTGTGCAAAACACCATACAAAGTAAGCACAAAAGCTTGAACTGTGTGATAAAAGCAGAACTCCAGTTGTTAACACTTGTCCACAAGAAAGCAGATGAAAGGTATAATCCAGGTCTTGTAGATTTCAGTGGCAAAAGGTCAAAGGATTTTGACGGATGTGACCTTCAAGACAGAGTCAGTTCTTTTATATGTTCACTCAGAAGTAAGTGTGCATAGAATTGCAGTCTCATTGCCTTCTTACCCACAACACCATAAGTTACACTTGGAGTTCTATGCTGATTGAGAGGAAGACACATGACTTTGAGTGAAGTGCATGCAACAATACTGTACCCATTTAGCTGGGAGTAAGGGCCACTGAATTAAATGGAACTTACTTCTTTGTAGTCATATGTAGGATTGTACTCTCACAACTTGTTAAAATTGCATATGAGATACGTTTTATTTTTATTTATCAGTACATATCATAACAATAATCCCCTACTTTTCACACTGAAATCAATTGGACTTAACTTTAGGCTGCAAACTTAGGCATGTAATTGCCTTTCTGCAACAGAGGCCAAAGGTGCATCTGGTCCAGAATTCTGCTTATTTATTTATTTTGTTCCAAAGGCATTAAGAATGCAATGGGGAAATGTGGCATGATACGAAACTTTAACACATGGCACGATAAAAGTCTGTAATTTTATCAGGAAAAGTTGCTTGTTGTTTACTGTGGTAACAATTGTTGTCTCAAAAGGTAACTTCTGTACCATGAAAATAAATAAAAACAGTATTTAAAAAGAAGAAGAAGAAAGAAGCTAGGTAGCTGCCTTATACGGAGTCAGACCCTTAGGCATCTAGCTCAGTATTGTCTACACTGCCTGCCAACAGTTCTCCAGGGTTTCAGATTTGGGTTGTTGCCAGCCCTACCTGGAGAATTCTGTCTCATTGGTCATCAAAAGGCCCTGTGTTAGGTCATAATGTAATAACCATGGCCTAATTCCCCCCCCCCCCAGTATTAAGTAATTAGAAGTGCATTGTCCTAATCACAGGTTGCCATGGTAAGTGTCTGAAAACAGATCAGTATTCCACAAAGTTGGCTAATCCATTTCTAATAACTACTGATGATTACTTCTGAGTATACATGTTTAAAAACACCTTGTTTTACTTTAGGCATTCTGTACCACCACTTAATCTACTGGAGGTTCTGCAAATATATTGAGATTTTAAACATCCAAATTCAGAAATAACAGGGAGTTGCTCAGAAATAATTAGACCGAAATAGTTGCACTGAAGAAAAAAATGGAGCAGTTACAAACATTGATTTGGAGCGGGTTTCCCTCCTGCCCCCATGTAAACCTTTAAATTTAAGGCGTGACTTCAAAATGAATAGCACAAATAGCAGAGCTTTAGGGTTCAGCCTCAGTTGCCGTCAGTTCTTTTCCGGCACTCCCCTAGGTGCTGTCATTTCCAAATCACAGTATAAAGCGCCATAGTGTTTTGCCATGCTGGTAAAACAAAGGCTTTATTTGAATAAATATGTGTGAAAATGTTGCAAACAAAAACCATCTCTGCAGGCAGTACCTGATTGGCTCTCGGGAACCTACTTGAGTGTCATATCAGAGCTCAGCAGGAGCGTTTCCTCCAATATCACAGCATTCCTCACAAGGAGGTGGAGGCCAGTTGGGGGCGATTTCCTCTTTGTTGTTCTTTTACTTTTATTTGTTATTGTTAAGCGGGGGGTGGATGAATTATTTTTTTACAAAACCCAATTACTCGGGCTGGAAGGCAATGTGCTGCCTTGGATGTTGTAATTTTTTGCAGTTTGTTTTTCCCTCTCTTTCTTCAAAAGGGTATTGATCGAACTGGTGGTTATAACTAAAAAGTCCTGTGTTAATTCTGGATGTATTTCTTTAATTTTTTACATTAACAGCCACCTCCTACCCAGACCCATTGTGGTTATCATGGTGAAATGTAACACAAAAGTAAAATATTGGGTTTTTAAAAAATATATTTATCAGTCATGGGCAATCTCAGAAAGAAAATGCAGCATGAAATATTGACTCCAGAGGTTCCAAGAGGATTTCCTATAGCTGGAATACTGTATGCAGATTGGACCGTCCAAGAAGACACAAATTAGCATCAAATTTACTTTGTGTCACTTGCAAATTTGTACCTTCTGCCTATTTTCAAGCAGGACTCCTGGTCACCCTTTAAACACACTTTACACACACCTTACACACCTTACACACACTTTAAAAGCTGTCCCTTTAAGGCCTCTGTAGATAGCAGAACTTCAGCAAGTGCTCCTGCTCACCATTTCCAGCTAAGCTTCTGAAAAGTCTTTCACCATTCCTCAAAACTCCTCTGCTGCCTTATTTGAAACAGAACCCACAGATATGTTTCGAACTTCACTCTAGGAGAAATTTCAATGTCAACTCGTTTTCCTTTGTAGGCCACAACGATCTTGAGCATTACAGTTTCCAAAATATAAAGTCTCGGTTAATATAATTAGCCTAGCTTTATTTCTCCACAAATCACCATTGAAAGGAAGATAAGCCATAGAGTATTGTGCTATACTGAACTATCGTTAAAGGTTTTCTTTTTTCTTATCTTTTATTAATTTTCTGCAATCTCCTATATCAGTCACAATGCCACGATCAGCCTCAAAAATCATGCAAAGCACGGGGAAACTAATAAGAATGAATGTATCTTTCGTAGCAAATCATCAGACATGGATCTGAAATTATAAAAGTGTAATTTCAAGACACTTGTATGAAAAAGCAAGATTTTTTTGCTGTTAATTCAATTTCTGACTCATTAAACCCATTTAGAAAAATGTATCAAAGCAATTATTTTAAAAAGCAGCTACAGGAGGGAGAGAGTAAGGAACAACAAATGGGCTGCCTGAAAATAAATGATTAAGAAGGGCAATTTTGTAGCCCACAATCAAGGCTTCCAATACACTCTGGAACAACTTTTCCCAAGCAGGTTCCTGCCAAGGATTGCTCTGGCTTGACCACTGGCCCTCAGGTTAATGGGAATTGGCTCCAGACTGACATCAAGAATGTCATTTTTTGTGCATTCAATGCTTATGGATGTATAACCTCCCTACAAACAAATCAGAGTGTCAATAAACAGCAGGCATTGTCTAACCTCCATATAAGCTTTTTGCAAGTAAAGCAGGATGAATTCTCAATAAATAGGTCACCCAAAGGAATCCCCACTTGGGAACTGAGAAGGTCTCAAAGAAGAATAGTGGCCTTGTCTTCTGCAATACTCCTAGCATAGCAGTAACACTCAGTATGGAAGTAACATGGCAGAGTTGGGGAAGATGATACAGTGGTACCTCAGGTTAAGAACTTAATTCGTTCCGGAGGTCTGTACTTAACATGAAACTGTTCTTAACCTGAAGCACCACTTTAGCTAATGGGGCCTCCTGCTGCCACTGTGCCGCCGGAGCACGATTTCTGTTCTCATCCTGAAGCAAAGTTCTTAACCTGAAGCACTATTTCTGGGTTAGTGGAGTCTGTAACCTGAAATGTATGTAACCTGAAGCATATGTAACCTGAGGTACCACTGTACTAGACTTGAATGGAATCCTTCTGCACCCAGCTCTCTATTTGTGGAAGAAGTTGGATTGCAACCTTAGTCATTGACGATGACAAAGTATTGCAATATAAAATGCATATACAATTGGCACACATATAGATAAGATGATGAAACTTATTAGTTATTGATGTCTTTCACCATGGAAGCCTGAGACATTTTCCTGAAGTTCATCTTCCCAAACCTATGGCTAAAGGTGGTTTCATGGGAATGAAGCCATCTCAGTTGATTTGCAGAAATGATAGCAGTGGTGATTTCCCACCGCTCCAACTCTTTCCTCCAGAAGGAGCCCGGGTGGGTGTGGCTAATTGCTCTGACATGTCACAACTATGTACTGGGTGCACAACTCACCACCTCATGTTCCATTCATATCTCCCCCTCCATTTTCTAGTAGGAAATGAATCATAATATTGAGACATGTCTGCGGGGTAAGAGGTAGGAAATGACTCAGAAACAGTTGCGACTGACCAGAAGTTCTGCACACGCATCCTCTCTTCTCCTTAATACACCTAATAGATTTGTAGTGCCAAGCCTATGAGCTTGGAAAGTGAAAGATGGTCACCCAAAGACGCTATCCATGTTTCTGAATAGTGACTGCACTACCTGTAGCAACTATTTATTTAATTATTACCCAGGATCCCAGAGAAAGCAACTCTGTCTGTATGACTGGGGAGGATCTCAACCTTAACCATGAAAAACACTGTTGTGTGAGCACTACCAGTGGCGTAGCGTGGGTTGTCAGGACCCGGGGCAAGGCAAGTAATTTGTGCCCCCTAACCCGGGGGCAAGGCAAGTAATTTGCGCCCCCCCCCGCTGCACTGTCCCTCCCCCAGATAGTCCCTTGCTCTATCTCCGCACCGCACCGCACGCCTGGCACCCTCCCCTCCACAGTGGGCGGCGACCCGGCGGCTCGGATCGGATTCACACAGCCAGCACTGCAGTGAGAGAGAGAGAGTAAGCCAGGTAGGGGCAGAGAGCTGCGAGTGCGAGTGCCCCCCCAGATGTTGCGCCCGGTGCGGCCGGCCCCCCCTACACCCCCCACGCTACGCCACTGAGCACTACTCATCTTTCTCATTGTGTAGACCTCTGCCAGGCAAGTAGTCATTCTAAGGTGAAGGCAGGACTATTGCAAGACATTCAACTTTCCTTAAAGCAAAATGCAAGATGACACCTCCCCCATTCCATAGACTACAGCTAACTAGGGAGCCTTTCACTGCAAATGAGGGCATCAGGCTAGCACAGGGGGCAGAGGGCAGGCTGCATGACACACAACTCTGCCCCTCAATATCTGCTGACTGAGGCAGTTGCCTCACTCTGCCAAACACTATAGCCAGCCCTGGATGGGGCAAAGAGGTGTAGGATGTAATCACCCCCTTATTATTCAGCATCTTCTCAGCCATTTACAGGCCTAAGAAACAATCACGGTGGTGTAATTTTGCCTTTCTGCTTACCAAGAATGGGACGTTGCTTTAGCTGCCATGGAGAACTATGTTTATTTCTCCTGCATCCGTTAAAGCTGATCCATAGGAGGGGGCTATTAACCCACAGAAGTAGTGACTGGGATGGCAAGTGGAGTTATCAATTATACTCACACAGGCTCAGATCATTTATAAAGGTTTAAATTGTGGTGCAGTTCAACAGTTCTTAATCTGTTCTAGACTCGCATACGCAGAAGCATATTCCATGAAATCCAGTTTTTTAAAAATGCATCCACGTCAGCATCCTAAGATTGTAGCCATAGAGAGATTTGAAACTGAACTAAGGAATTCATTGTTCAGTTTATTAATCAAAGTTTACCTGCTTCATATTAAATGGAGACAAATTAAGTAGGCTACAAAGGTACTCACAAAACATCTGCTTACAAAATCAGGAGTAATGATAAACAAACTTGAGTTCCTTTGTGGTTGATTTTTCATCCAGCTGCATTTAATTATAAAAGAGCTATCAAAGAAGGCTCCCCATTAGCAGTTAATTCAGAATGACTTCAGAGGAAAATCCCAGAGCTTCCAATGATATCTCTCCAACAGCTTTCAGATCTCTGCGAGCAGATGAGAAGAATAGCATTAGACCAGTTATAACGATCAGCCCTTGTTTCATTTCAGTGGCATGAGACTTGCAATATCGTTTTATCAAGTAGGCGTTGTTTTATCAGAAATTCCCAGTCACATGCATTGGAATTAAGTTATCAGTACAGTTGGGACTGCTGAATTTTCACTTGCTTCAAATCTTGACATGACATTGTGTCTGCTTCAACTTTGCTCTTGCAAACTCTCACCTATGCTCTTGCTTTAATTGTAACTGGCCCAGCAGCATGGAGAACAAACAAATGAAATGAAGAATGGATTGCTGCTATGGTCTAAGTTGGCCCAGTTGATGTGCTGGGCCCATGGGTAAGACCAAGGACACAGGTTTCAGTAAGTAGGGATGAAAGGATCTGCCAATTGTGGTTCTTTATGTCCCATATTTTTCCAATAATATACTTGATTCTCCACATTTAACAGCAATTTGCAATTTCTTTTTCTTAAAAAATCCTCATGAAAATTTATCAGCATTTTAGTGCGAATTTCTCTCAATAAACACAATACTGCATTCAGTACTGACTGAAGCATACACTTATACGAGCAATTTTCACAAGCATAATTAATTTTTGTATGCTATTTTCACTAATATCTTTATGCAGGTTTCCCCCTAATATAAACATTTTTGTCAACACTGGTTTGGGAACTGCATTGCAAAATTCGGGTAAGTGTGAAGTTTGAAGGATGGCTGTGTTTTGCTTCTCATATTGTTTTGGAAAGTACAGATTCTATAAATTCATCCTTAAATCCATACAGAATGGAATTTCTCCTCCATTCGGAGCAGCAAGGAATCTCTCTTCTCTGCCCTCTCACTGAGTTTGGTATTCCTAAATGATGAGATTTCTACAAAATGGTTCACCAAAGTTGCAAATTTCACTGGTGAACTGTACTAGATCCTTTGTGAATGTCACGAATCAAATCTAGGAGAGTTGTTCCTATATTCTGGTGGAGACTGTGATCCAAAGGTTATCTTCCCACACCGTGCAGTACAACCATCCCTCCATCCTCCCAGTCATAACTAGCACATTAATAGGCACATTTCCAAAATCCTCAAACTTTTTCTTTTTTAAAAAATATTTGCTCACATTCAGAAAAGCAATCTGGGAGTTCAGCACAAGACAGGCATTTTAAGATTTAAAAAACACCTCTTGAAATGATGTACGGTGGGAATGCTGACATTAGCTGGAGGTGCATGATAACAACACTTCCCTCGGGGACGATCTGTGCCCACAAAACGGGGCCAGGATAGAAGATTTCAATGAGCTTGTGCAGACAATGACAATGCAAAGACAACAGAATGCTCAAAGCTGGCATAGAAAGAGAGCAAAAATATAATGTGATTGGATACTGGCACTATTAGCCTCAAGGCCAAGATTGGTGAGTTAAACTGCATAAGGGCAGTAATGGGTTTTCAGTGTAGAATCAGCACTTCTCATGCATACTGAATTTTGGAAGCATCTACATCACGTCATTGACACAAAAATGCCAGCCCATACCTACCAATTTAGTCTGGATTTTTCCCATTGTGGGGAAAATCTGGGGAAGGGGTTTAACCCTCTTTTGTCAATGATCTATTTGTAACATCTGGACATCCCATCTGCATTATCAAGCCCCCATCTGCAAGCATCCTTAGTCAGGCACTCTAACTCACCCATTTTAGGCTGAGAACACGAATGTGACAGCAATATCAATAAGCAGTAGGAAATAGTTGTCCCCGCATAAGCAATCTACAGAATGGAGAGGACTGCTAGTGGAGCTGCTCTGTATGTCAAAGTAGGCTTTGAGTGCAATAAATCTGAAACCTTAGGAGGAGTGCTTTAAGTCACAGAATCACTGAGGGACGTACTCTTGCCAAAACACTGGTGGTGATCTAGAGATGGAGAAAGAAATCAGGATGGTGGCCAAAAGTGGGGCGGGGGATGTTGTGATAGTGGGTGACTTCAATTAGCCTCACACTGACTGGTTAAAATGTACGTTCAGATCATGACAAAGAGACAAAATTTCTAGATACAATAAATGATGGCGCCTTAGAACACTTAGTCATGAGCTGACAAGAGAAGAGGCGACCCTTGATTTAATACTTAACAGTGCCCAGGATCTGGTTAGAGATATGAGTGTTGCAGAATTGCTTGGGAACAGCAGTATCAAATTCAGCACATGTGTTAGTGGGAAATTGCATAAAAAGTCACTTTTAATTTAGAAAGAGAGGATTTCTCAAAACTGAAGGGATTATTTCGAAAGTAGTTGAAGGGTAGAATTCAGGAGGGTCAACAAGAGGGGAGCTCTTTTTCTGCAGTCATAGCTTTTGCCTCCCACAATAACCCCATTCTGAGGCACTCATAATACCAGTCTGAGTAGGTTGGAGTGCTACCACAGGCACTGATAAATTAATTAATGGTCTGTTGCACCCCTAAGAAAGGCTTTTGAGGCTGTTTTCAGCCTGTGGGTGAGCAGTTTCCTGACTCTCTTGAAGTGGGTGACTTGCAGCTGCTAGGAGAATCTTAGGAAAGATAAACTAGAAAAATAAGCATACAGGCACAAAAACAAGCAGCTGCCACAAATGTTGCTGCCATCACTCCAGAATGGGGTAACACTCCAGAATGGGATGACTGTGAGTCATTTCAGACTTATATTAAAACAGCTATAGTAGAAGCCTGGTTAAAATGTAGACTACAAATTAAAGAATGCCTTTTATCGGCATAGGCATGAGGTAGCCTCTGTGGTTGCCTCCAGATGCTGCTAGACTTCCATTTTCATCAGCCCCAGCAGCATGGCCAAGGCACAGATATGATAGGTGTCATGGCCTGACTACAGCTTAAGGCACTCTGTGGGCTACTCTTGGCTTAAACTGATTTAACAGCTTTGACCCTATCTATAGAAAATGACTCTTGCTATTGACTTAACAACCTGGTTATATCCTCACTAGTCTACTGTGATGCATGCTGCATAAGGTGGCCTTCAAAGATGTTTGCAGGGGCCAGGCAATTGGAGAATGTAACATCTATTTTGTATCAGCAGTGCTTGTCACCAGTTTGTTTCTGGTGCCAGTTTAAAACACTAAACTACCAGAACTGGGGAAACTCAGGCCTGGGGGCCACATGTGGTGGTCCAGGCCTCTCTTTGTGGCCCTTGGAAATATGGCCTATAAATATGGAAGTCAATAAATAGGATGACAGCACAAAGATCTAGCAGAGTCGACGAAGAATGGATAAGGTGGGTTTGGGAGGGAGACAGGCAAGAAGACTTCCTTTAGAAAGTTGAACTTTTGCCCATAAAAGGACAATTTTAAAAGAGCACGAATTCTGGCAAACAAATGAAAACTGATGATAAGGCAAGAGCGAAAGAATGTGTGTAGCAGAATTTATGCTAGATGCATAAAAACAAGCAATAAAAGAATGCTCGCCAGGGAGTTGGTAGACCTTTCGACAGTGGGAGTGTGAAATAAGCCCTGAAGAAGAACAGGGAGAAGTGGAGAGGATAAATGTCTTTGTTGTATCAGCCATCACTGTGGACCTGATGTTGCCAAACTTTTGGGGCCCATGAGTCCAAATGCAACTGAAAGAAACTGTTGTGGGTACCCCTGCACATGAACCAGAACCAAGCACACACAACTGTCTATTCTATTGACTACAAAAAATATACTTGAGGATCCTGCAGACACCAGGGAAGGTCTTTGTGCACCTGCAGGGGTCATGCTGGCTAACATGGCCATACTGTTGTATCTGTTGAGGGCATCTGATGAGCTATAAATGACAAGCGACAATATTTTAGAATTAAATGAATTAGCAATTCAACACAGTGCAAGAGGAGTCAAGAAATCAAATGTGAAATCGATGGCCAGAAGGTCCTGCCCTCCAGTCCCAGTCCTAGCCAGTACAGCCAATGGCCAGGGATAGGAGTAGCTGTTATCTAACAATATCTGCAAGGCACCACACTGGCTACCCATGAATCAAGCAAATGCATGGAGGATAAGTCAACTGAAGGTCATGGAACATCCATATTGAGAGACAGAAAATTAGAGATACTTAATGAGGAAGAGCCAACGCCTTAATGCCTGTAGGCTTCCTGGAAGTCCCTGGCTGGTCACCGTTGAGACAGACCCTGGGTCTGATCCAGCAGTACTCTTCTTATAGTTAGCTAAATCATGCTTATGTCGAATTTCCCTGTGTTTGGTATTCTAGGAGACCTGTTCAAGAGTGTTATTGCATCCAGATGATCTGAAACTTAAGTTTCTTCAAGTGAATGACATTGATGTTCTTGATGTTTTTAAAAGATGGGATATTGCATCTTACGTACCTGCTCTAGAGATAAAGGGACAGGATCATAACATGGTCTTCCTTTCCCGTTTTTGTTTATATAAATATCCATCCGGAGCTATGTGTGATGGGTTGAACATGTGGCATTCATTTTCCCTTGGAGAGTGGATCAAACAACGCTGCCAATATCTATCGTTCCCTTCATAACAATGTGCATAGTGGTTTCAATGTAGCCTTTCCACCAGCTGTCTTCACGTGGAATATTACTGCTCTGTGCAGGGCATGGAATCTTTAGCAGCAAATGAAAGAATGGCCTTTCATAACCCAATACATCACTGGGAACAAATCTTTATTGAGTACAGCAGCCTTATCCATTATGTTGTCCTATAGAAGTTGTTGGACTACAACTTCCATTAGGCTGGAGCTGTTGGGAGTTGCACCCCAAACATATAGAAGGTGTTGGGCTGGGGAAAACAGGAATACTTAGTTAAAATATTTTTGGAGTGTTCTGCTTTCAAAGGTATGGGACGGTGAACATTTGGAGCCTTACCTGGAGATGCCAGTGACAGAACCAAAGAATTTCTTCTGTACCACTGATCAGCTGTAATCAAATCACATATGTGGCTCCATCATAAGGTGGCATGACTTAATGACCATAAAGTTCCTTCTGATCCATAGACTTTTTTTTCATGGGAGGGGACAAGTCCACCTTCAAGAGACATCCTTTGGGAATGGTGCCTTCCATCCTTATTCTAGACTCATGCATTTGCACACCAGCCCCATTCCCAAATGTGGGGGAGGGGCAGAATGTAATCCTTCTGGCAAAAGCATGTGTTGCTAAAGTTAATGCAGGAGCAGACAGCACCAGTACTATTTTCATGAATATATACTTTACCCTAGTGTTTTATTTTTTGTGCATATTATCATATTTACTCAAATCTAATGCTCATTTTTTTTGGCCAAATTACATTGTGAAAATTAAGGCACATGTTAGTTTTGATGGTACATTGACAATTGAGGTGCGCATTACATTTGGTCGCACATTAGACGTGAGTAAATACGGTACTCGGTTGGCAATCTGCAAAATTCAGAGAAGCATGAATTTCACAGAATGAGTGTGTCTTGGTCAATAAATTGTTTTGTAAAGTTCAAATTAGGTAGGTTCTCCTTTCAATGTGAACCGAATTGGATTTCTCCTCCATCCCCACTGGTGTGATGCCATTTCTCTTACTTTCATCAAATCCCTGCTTTCCTTACCCTGTCTTTAAGACCTCCCCACCATCGCCCAGCCATCTTTATGTTCTAACTAAATCTAAATGCAACAATTACATATCATTCCCCTGTTAGGAGGTGGTGACAGGGCAAGCTGCAAAGCCAGTTTCACCCAGCAGTGGGTGAAACACAGTGTCTACTCAACTCTCCCTAACCTTGCCATCCTGCAACCAATCTTGTTTTTTAAAAGCCCCCCGCATCCATTAACACTATAAAATCCCTTTCTTATTATCTCGAAGCCACAGACCTAAACTTCCCCCATCCCTCTAAACAACCAACCAGAATTCTTAGCCTATAAGAGGAAGTGACCCACCTAATTCTTAGCCTCCCCTCACATACTGCAGGCAAGAACCCCCCAAACCCCATTCTCCTTTATTTTCACTTTGGAGAAAGCGACTTTGGAATATATTTCCCTCTGTCTTCCAAAGTTATCACTTTGGAGGATAACCACTTTAAACACCATGCTCCTTTGAACATGTAGAGAGGGATAAAAGGATACATAGTGGTACCTCGGGTTACAGACGTTTCAGGTTACGCGTTTTTGGGTTGTGCACCTTGTCAAACCCAGAAGTACCGGAGCAGGTTACTTCCAGGTTTCGGCGCTTGCGCATGCGCAGAAACACTAAATCGCGCTTTGTGGATTCGCTGAATCACGACCCGCAGCGCTGCGGGTTGCGAACGTGCCTTCCGCACGGATCATGTTCGCAACCCAAGGTTCTACTGTAAATCATAGAATTGTAGAATATAGGAATATGCAGCCATCACATACAAGGATTGAACCCGCAACCTTGGTGTTATCAGCACCATGCTCTAAGTTAACTTTTGATAGCAGGTTATAATGTAAAGCAATTTCTGAATATCAGCTGTTTTCTGGTCTAAAGCTCCCTTCCATCTATTGAGGGGGAAATGTTATTGATTTTAATGATGCTGATAAAAAAGGTAGCAGTGTTCAGCATAAATTAATGACTACAGTGTGTACCTTATGCATCAAAACAGAGTTCAACCTTAATTAAATGTTCATCAAAATTATTTGAAATTCTAAGAGGGGAGGCATTAGGATAAGGTGAGGTTGTAGATTATTAGAATCTCTCAAGAGCACTTTCAGTCTCTTTATCAGACTGTGCTCTCCTTCCCATGAACGACTGAAGCACTTTCTTCCTCCTTCTAAAACAAAGTGTGCCCTCTTGACATGCTCGAGCCATTAAAGAGGCAGTGTTTACAAGCACCTGACAGCATTTTCACGAGCCGACATTGACTTTTAATCAACAGAGCGGCAACTCAATGAGCCGGTTGGATGTTGTGCTTAAAAGGGATATTAGAAGCGCACAAAAGTGCTTTGATTTTGTGATGTATGATTAAAAAGTATAAATCAAAGGTTGGTTGTTATTTTGCACTTGACTTCAGTTATTTCAAACACACTTGTGGCTCTGTTGTGTGCATTGCTAAACATGTAGGGTTGTGTGTTTGGAATTAAATTTGCTGTAAGCAATTTTAGATTTTTAATGAAAATAATTATAGTTTGAGTAATATGAAGTGTGACTCAAGTATAACCCCTGATGCTTCTTCCCCAGAATCAGCAGTGATATAAATTATCATGATTTATTTGTAGTTATTGTGCATTTATATGTTTATAGTGAATCTTTGGTAGTGATTGAGATTCTTGAGGCAATTCCCCCCCAAAATACATCCAGCAATTCAGCATTTTTTTAAAAAAAATTGGGTCTCTTATGTAATTCTACTCTAATGGGCCTGTGATTTAACTGTAGTGTGGAAAATGATTTTGTAAAGATGCATTGTTGTGCTTGCATTTTGACAGCTTGCTTTAATTTATGTCATATAATGGATGAATACATTTCTGTTTTTTAAACTCTAGCATTATTCCTTCCTAATAGTGCCATTGATCCCACTTACTGTTCCTTAACTGGGTACAGAAAAAAAATTATACTTGAATTTGGAACGGTATGCATTAATTACATTTTCCATTTGAGAAACTCCTCAGGAGCCAAGACCCCATCTGTTTTGAAGTCATTTTGCAGGGTTGGGGAGCAAATCCTGATCTTGAAACAAAAAATGGTGACACAGAGTGCTCTCCGGTTCTCTCTTAAGCAGTTCCCTCCAACTGCTGGATACATCTATTTTCTCCTTGAGATGCTCCGTTATCAGAACGGTAGGAGCTAAGCTGTTGATTGAGTCAAGCATGGAACCAAACTTTCTCAATGCAAACTGAGAATTTTGTTTTGATTTTTAAGTTCCAACAGTGCCCATCCCACTTTCTCTCTCTAACCTTGCTTCATGTATATCTATGTCTTTATTGCCTGTTGTCTTTGTCCACGGAGTTTTCTTGGCAGGGATACTGGAGTGGCTTGCCAGTTCCTCCTCCAAGTGGATCACGTTTGGTCAAAGCTCTCCACTATGACCTGTCCATCTTGAGTGCCCTGCTCGGCATAGTTCATAGCTTCTCTGAGTTATTCAAGCCCCTTCGCCACGGCAAGGCAGTGATCCATGAAGGAGTGCTCACTGGAAGGACAGATCGTGAAGCTGAGGCTCCAATACTTTGGCCACCTCATGAGAAGAGAAGACTCCCTGGAAAAGACCCTGATGTTGGGAAAGATGGAGGGCACAAGGAGAAGGGGACGACAGAGGATGAGATGGTTGCATGGTGTTCTTGAAGCTACCAGCATGAGTTTGATCAAACTGCGGGTGGCAGTGGAGGACAGAAGTGCCTGGCGTGCTCTGGTCCATGGGGTCACGAAGAGTCGGACACGACTAAACGACTAAACAACAACAACATGTCTTTATTGGGTCATGAGACAAACACATGTCCATCAATTTGCCATTGCACTCTTTTCTTTTCTATTTACGGTAATTACATGTGTTCCTGATGTGCTCCTGCCCTTCAAAATGCAACATTCCACCACTTCTCCCTCCCCTTCACTGCTTTGGATGTTGGAGCAGATAGAGGAAACGTAATTCAACCCAGTCTTGGTGCATGAGACCATCTTGGCTGAGAGTCTTGGAAGACCCGCTCCCTGCCTTGCAGGCCTTTCCCCACTTGGGCTGGGGAGCCCTGACTGACTCCAGCTACAGAAGATGACGCTGCTGAACAGACTCTTGGGCTGAGGTGCTGTTTGGAGGTAGTTTTGGAAGTTTTGATATTGTTCACTACTCCCTTTGCCATGTTTTTAGTTCTGTAATTTTTAAATGTGTTGTAAGTCGCCTTGAGCATGGTTCTAACTGGAGAGCCAGTGTGGTGTAGTGGTTAAGAGCAGTAGATTCGTAATCTGGTGAACTGGGTTCGCTTCCCCTCTCCTCCACATGCAGCTGCTGGGTGACCTTGGGCCAGTCACACTTCTCTGAAGTCTCTCAGCCCCGCTCACCTCACAGAGTGTTTGTTGCGGGGAAGGAAGGGAAAGGAGAATGTTAGCCTCTTTGAGACTCCTTTGGGTAGTGATAAAGCGGGATATCAAATCCAAACTCTTCTTCTAACTTTGGAAAGGCGGCAAATAAATAAAATGATTTATTGATTGAGTTATGTGCTCAGAGAGTCCTAGCCACCAACCTGCGGGGTCCACCCCAGAAACGGAAGGAATGGATTCATTCTACTCTGCCAAGGCATTTCAGTTGCACATACTATGATCTTTTCTAAAAAGAAATGGCCAGCACTTGAACGTACCATCGGATGCTTCCAGCACAGTGCCTGAGGGCCTGTGTAGTAAAGACTAGCCACAAGGGAACAGTGGTATAAATATTTTCCTACTCTTTAACTCAAATTTCCCTTCACTTTTACAGCTTTAGTGCTTCACTGCTGGTGTTATTTTAACATTTTTCCTGCTACTTACTCTCTATCTTTTTTACCACTGCTTGTTTTGTCTTTATGCTCTGGCAAAATCACCCCAACAGGTGATATAAAAAAACATTTTATAGCAGGAGTGCTGCGTCTGGTTTGTGTCCACTGAAGCTTAAGACATCCAGATTTCATACACTGCAAGCATATACCAATGGGCTTACGCAGTTAGAACAATGGTCTTCCAGACTTTGAATAAAAAGCTTGTGCTTGATTTTAATTCCCTTGCCCCTCCCCAAAAATATATCCTAATAGAAATACAAGTCCTAGGAATAAACATATAAAACAGCTTTATATGTAGTCAGATTATTGCTTTCTCTGCTTCAGTATTGTCTACACCAATGGTGGGCAACTTGGTGCTCCCAGGATGTTGCTGGACTCGGCTCCTATCATCTCTGACCATTGGTCATGCTGGCTGGGGCTGCTGAGAGTTGTAGTCCAACAGTATCTGAATGCCACTATGATAATCACCTCCGGTCTACTTTGACTGGCTCCTCTAGGCTTCAGGTAAAGAATCTTTCAGGTCATCTATTGCTTGAGTTTTGAATAGGAGATTCTAGGAACTGAACCTAGGATGATCTTAGGGTTGTGGGTTCAAGCCCCACGTTGGGCAAAAGATTCCTGCATTGCAGGAGGTTGGACTAGAGGACCCTCGTGATCCCTTCCAACTCTATGAATCTCTGACCTTGAGTATGTATATGCTCTACCACTGAGCTAAAGTTTCCCTGTAGCAACTTCAAAGAAGCCTGAGAAGCAAATGAAGGCCTTGGCCAAACCTCTTGGATCAAATTAGTCTGCTCTGAATGGCAGTGAACAGGACCTATGCACACTCACTGAAAAGTTTATGCCCACTTTGGAGTAGCCTGTCACAAGTTTAGCTGGCATGTGTCAGAATAGCCACACTGTTGCTTAAGCAGTGGGGGATACTGTGTGTGTGTGTGTGTGTGTGTGTGTGTGTAGCAGTTTGCCTATTCTGTAAAGGAAACATTTGCATCCATTGCTCCACCCGCTTCCCACCCATCTTACGGCCCTCAGAAGATTGTCCAGAAGGGAATGTGGCCCTTGATGTGAAAAAAGTTCTCCTAAACAAATAGTTTGGGCTTACTTGCAAGTTATTTCAGATGAGAAGCTATGCCTGTTTGGGAGAACAACTTTACTTATATTACAATTTTCACAAAACACAATTAAACACAACTCGCCCTTTCTAACGAATTGATCCATTTTCTCACTCTCTTCCCAACCTTCAAAAATTTATTATTGTGCTATTTCATCCCACCTTGTGTCATTAAAATATAGGACGCAAGTAATAAAAACAAAGTAAATATGCACATATCTTTACACCATGTAGGGTGGCTATAAATCTCATTCTTTGATAACAGCTGTACTACAGCAATCATTTGAGGAGTGCAGCTGCCACTACGATATCAAATTTTATAGTTAAAAAAGCAGTCAAAACTTTAATGGTACAGTGGAGGTAAACATATATTGTGCTATAAATAAACATTATCTAATGAAGAAATGAAGCATGTTTGTAATTCCTTGACATAATATGCAATATCATATATCTCTCATTCTGTGAGCTGCTATAACAGCAGTCATTACTGTTGAGCAACCATCACACACACACACACACACACACACATCCCTGCTTATACTAATTATACCTAGGGTGGTGTCAAGAGAGATGCAAGCCGAGGGAGAAAAGGACTGAAGCATATTTGCATTTTAACCAAGTGGAAAGATTTTGGAGGCTGGGAAATATGAGAAATAGGGGTATGTTGTTTTAGGGGTGTGTGTGTGTTTGCTCTTCTGCTAATAGGCTTTTAAAATCAGAATTGCCACATATGGAAAAACTGAATTTTCATAGTGAAACAATGTTGTCTAATAACATTTTTTTAAAAGGTTTGATTCTGTACAGTTGCTTTCATTTTGTGATACTGGGGCTTCCCTTCCCCTTCCATTTCTATAATACAGTCGTACCTCTGGTTACGTAACCCTCTGGTTAAATAAACTTTGGGATGCATGCACAACAAACCCGGAAGTATTTTACCGGGTTTCGCCGCGTGCACATACACAGAAGCAGTCCTCAGGATCCTCAGAAGCAGAAACCTCAAGATCTGACCGGACCACTGGAACGGATCCCGTCTGCAACAGGAGGTACCACTGTAATAGCAAGTGAAACAACAAGAACAAACACTGTAAACCACCATGACCTTGCTCTTTCTTTTCCTCACTGTTGCTCTCATCACTTACCTGTAGAGGACAGGTAAACAAGACCAGGAGGAGGAGAAGCAGCAGCCTTCACTTGTCTCCACTCTCTCTGGCCTGAGGTGTCCAGTGTCCACTGGTTTTAGTTTCTTTCTGTCCCCTTCACCATCACCACTACACAGACCCACATGACGTCCTGCTCTGACTGGCACAAGTGGGCAGAACTTTGGAAGCGTCAGTCAGTCCATCACCTTATGTCTCTGCAACTCCATTTAGGATTGTTATGAAGGTTACTGGGTGATCTGGAGTCAGTCATTGCCTCTCACAGAGGGTTGATATGATGACAAAACAAGGTGGAACCATGGGTTGTATTCAATTAAGTCCTACTCAGAACCTAAGTCAAGTTTCCCTTGACCCTTCAGTGGGTCTACTCTGAGTGAAATAGCATTTAACACTATGCCATATAGATATGTGTCTCCTGTAATGTTTTAGATATTCCATTGGATATACTAACTAAGTGTGGTGTAGTGGTTAAGAGCGGTAGTCTCGTAATCTGGGGAACCAGGTTCGCGTCTCCGCTCCTCCACAAGCAGCTGCTGGGTGACCTTGGGCCAGTCACACTTCTTTCAAGTCTCTCAGCCCCACTCACCTCACAGAGTGTTTTTTGGGGGGGAGGAAGGGAAAGGAGAATGTTAGCCGCTTTGAGACTCCTTAAAGGGAGTGAAAGGCGGGATATCAAATCCAAACTCTTCTTCTTCTTCTTCTTCTACTGACTATACCACCTAGTATTAGGATATACTACCTAACGTCTTGTAGTATCTTTGAGGAAGAATGGGATTAGAAATGCAGACATCCATAAACTTAAAGCAACCTAACAGCCTAAACTCTAGAAGATAAGAAATCCCAAGTATTCATTTAAGCTGAATTGCAATCTGTACATTTTGGTGTATGTTTGCAAAGAGCTCGTTGTCTCACTAAGACTTTAGAAAAGAGATCTGAGTTTGCTCAGCGTCCCTGGAATTCTGTATGACAGATTAAGACTCTGCTTCCTCTTCTAATAAATGTGGCAAGATCAGTGTTTCACATTCTTGAGTTCTGTCCTGTTCCCCCACCCCATGGCAAATTTATTTTGGATCCCCTCTTTACCAGATAACATTAATTTTAGAGGTTGTTGACTGAGCGGTCAAAAAAAGAGAGCATGCCTGTTTTGCCCTCCCCACTCAGAAGGAAGATGGAAGGCAACATTTGGCAGTGGCATCAGGGTCATGACATTACTTATTAACCCTGGGAAAACAGCCTCTCCCTTGATGTAAGTCTCTTCCACTGGATGGGTGATCCCACCCTGCAAGCTTGGAATCAGCCCTAAAGCTGGCCTTTGCTCTTCACTGCCACTACCTCTTCCAAGGGACTGAGGATGCTCCTGACAACATTATGCACCCTCAAAACCTTGGGATCCAGACCACATCAGTGCCTAAGGAGTACACATACACGTTCAACTGCATAATGGCGTCTGTGTCACCCAGGAGATCGCAGCTGCAGAGATAAGAGAAGAAGAGTTGCTCCATTGTTCAGAGAGGTCATTTCCTGGTTTGCATGGAGAAGCCATTTTCAATGGAGTCCGGTTACAGAAGCGCACAGCTGTATTGAGGCAGAACTGGGTGTTGAAATTTTGCGCCCCCAAACAATTTTGCACCCAGGGCAGCTGCCCCTGTGCTACATGCTACATCACTGAGACAAATGCACCTAACTTCCCACATTTTACCTGAGGGAACATCTCCAAGGTGGCTTATGAGTGCACCATGACTGCAGAAATAGCCGTGGGTTCCCATGAAAAGAGTTCTTATTAATGTCACAGTTTGGCTGTGGTCCTCAAGAGCACCTCATTGCATTGGGGAAAATGAGCCCCACATCTCTGTGTATACCAGCCCAACCAACAGCCAACTGAGAAAAATCCAAACTGCTCCTGTGATGGTTGTGCTGTCAACTTTGTGCCACCTTTTCTCAGCATTCTTAATCTTGTCTCTCTCTTCCTCCTCCCCAACAGTATTACAGATTTTGCACTAAAAGGTTTTTTTGTGCTAAAAAGTGAGGAGGTGAAGCCATAGTTCAATTCAATTTATTTTTATATTGCTTCTCATACAAAGTCTCTCAAAACACTTTACAGTGAGAGATAAAATAATCATATAACACTTGCCAGACTTCGGCAGAGAAACTGATACAGACGGTGAAGGGAAGACTGTGTACACACAGTTAGGGCAGATAAAATGAAAGGACACCGAAAATTTAGAAGCAGCTGCAATGGCAATAAAACACACACATGCACTGCCCATTTATTGTAGGCTAGTCAGACTAAGGGGAGCAAAAAAATGTTGACAGCTTGCTCTTCTTCATTCATGGTGAGCTTGTACTGAAGTTGTACTTCATAGCTATCCCTTGATAAGTATTATGTTATTAAACATATTTACATAATGTATTTAATATAATTAGAAATATCAGTTATCCTCATGAAATTACCCAAAAGTATTATTTTGGTCCTCTTGTACACACCCTGGGCACCGTATTTTCCGCCCTATAGGGCGCACTGGCCCATAGGGCGCACCTCGGTTTTTTTGGGGGGGGGGGAATGAATAAAAAAAAGCTTCCCCAGACCCCAGAACAGGCTGCTATCCGCAAGCCTTGCGAGCCCAGCAGCAACTCCCGCCGGGCTTGCAAGGCTTGCAGACAGCTTCCTGAAGCCTGCATTCGCCCCATAGAATGCACACACATTTCCCCTTCATTTTTGGAGGGGGAAAAGTGCGTCCTATAGGGCAAAAAATACGGCAATTGCCCATGAAATTTCATGGGTTGAGTAAGCTGGAGTGGGATTTCCCCCTCAGAAGGTATACTGGGAAGGGCCCCTGCCCCCTCCTGAATACAGAGGGTGGCTTTTGAAAAAAATGTATTTATTTATTTTTACAGCACATGAGCCAGCAATATTTCAGGGAGAAACCTGCACAAAGAAAGCAGCAGTTTTTCAAGACGGCAGACCTGCTATCTTGCATCAGATCCTCCCGGAGAGGTCCTGTATCTTCAAGGTGCCTTCAGCCAGCTTACAGCTTTACCACCCCCACCCCCACCGTTACGCGAAACACCCTTGTGGTGAGTTTCCTGGAAATATCCACCAGATTAAACACTTGGAAGTTTCTGTTGTCACAAATCTTGGACACCCATCCAGAGTCATTTTCAGCAAAATTATAGCAAGAGACCCATGTGAGCAATACATTGCAAATGCATTACAACACAATTAGAGGACAGGAAATTTTGGGACAAAGTAGGAAAGAAGATCACTTACACACAAGCACAAATATTTGGAGTGTGTGCGTATGTGCATGATGAAAGGTGAGGCAGTTTTGTATGTGAAGAGTTTTGAAAGAACAAGGATAATTGAATTGGGTGAAGAAAGGGATAAAGCATCAGTGAAGGTGACCCAGTTATGTTTTACGATGGCAAAAGGAAAGGCGAGAATCAAGATATTTACAGTTTGGGTGACTTATACTGGGCAAGGAAAATAACAAAGAGCCAATGCGGTCTGCGCAGAGGGGGTGGGAATCAGAGGTGGGAGGAAGAGGAGAATGAATATATTCGATCACATATTCTCAGCTTAATGATACAGTGGTACCTCAGGTTACAGACACTTCAGGTTACAGATGCTTCAGGTTACAGACGATTCAGGTTACAGGCTCCTGTAACCCAGAAATAGTACCTCGGGTTAAGAACTTTGCTTCAGGATGAGAACAGAAATTGCGCGGTGGCGGCACGGTGGCAGCGGGAGGCCCCATTAGCTAAAGTGGTGCTTCAGGTTAAGAACAGTTTCAGGTTAAGAACGGACCTCCAGAACGAATTAAGTTCTTAACCCGAGGTACCTCTGTACAAAATAGTGGCTGTATGAATAAGCAGGAAGAAAATGTGGTATCATAATACATTGATATGCCATGATCCACCAAAGCCTTCACTTCAAACAGATATGAGTTGGGGAAAGGACACCGAGTTCAGATTTGCACAATTATTTGGTTGGAAGTAAAGATTCATCCATACCTGCTTATCTGTCACCCAACTGCAGCATCAGGCCTGAATCAGCCATTATAGATAAACCACCAGAGAGAGATGACGATCAGCCACGCGACCCTCAAGCACATTTGCTCTGATCCAGGTAATGCCCGTGCATGTACGGAAGCAGGCATCTGCATGTGTGTCCCTACCTGGAAAGGTAACTGTGAGCATACATAGGTGCTGTGTGTTTATAGCCCTTTCAGGTCCTACTATTAGTATATAAAGTTCATTTCCGCTAGTACCGCTTGACCTTTGCTCCACATCTGCAAAGACTCTAAATTCTTTTTCAATTAATAATAATAATAATAATAATAATAATAATAATACACCACAAATCAGATATTCTGGAGTGTGTTGGCTAGGGGGAAAGGGATAGATTCAGTGTATCCTCTATTGGATAAGCACACAAGTGGCTAACATGTGGCCCTCCAGCTCCCATCATCCCTGACCATTGCACATACTAGCTGGGGCAGCCCTTAGTGGTTATAGATTTATCATTTTTGCCAGTTAAGGCTGTTTTGCCTACAAACACAGATTGATGTTCAGCTGCAGTGAGTGCAGAGCCTCTGTAGCTTATTATAAGGCCTCTGTAATCATTTATCCTTTCTGTAAATAAAGTAAGACAGGAATAATCTTTCTCCCCCCACCCACCCCACCCACCCCAAAAAAGCATACAGTATATAGGACACTGAGACAAGCAGGGGCAAGTTTGCCCATTACTCCTCCTGCACCTCCTCCTCCCACCACCATCTGCACCTCGTATCTTCAGACTCATGTTTCTCAAGTCAAGCCACATCTTTATAACACACAATAACAAAACAGAATCCTATAGTAACTCATTTTTTGACCTTTTAATATTTCTGTCATGGGTTGTCAGAGTTGAAAACTGCTCTCTATCCTAAGGTGATGGATTATTTAATTAACTGTTGACCTTTTCTGTATCATATGTTGACAATGAATGCACTCCTATTAAAGTTGCCTGCTTGGAAACTTGTTCAGATCCATGTTGTTTGTTGATCTGTGCTCCTCGCAGAAGGGGAGGAAGGGAATGTTTCATACTTTCTATTATAAATAAATAGTGCATCTCTTTAGATATTATATTTTTATTGCCTGTTGCTGTGCTTTCTTTCCGATACCAGAAACATTAATTAGAACCGCAGGATTTAGCCTAACAGTCTACGCGCTGAGAAATTTAAGTTCTCGTATATTTTAGCGTACTTTGGCACATCCTCTTTAATAGCAGTGGATATGGTTCAGAACTTTGGTAAAAAGAGAATAGGTAAAATTAGGTTTAAAATTTAGGTACAGGGAAGTTGTTTTAATCTGGTTATTGCACGAGACTATACACTGAAACTGCAATCCTACACACTATAAGTAAATTCCATTGAACTCAGTGGGGCTTACTTCTGAGTAGACATGTCTAGGAATGCACTGTTCCTGCTATTTCACACAACCTATGTCATCAAACTGTTTTATAATAGTATTATCAATCTGTAAAGATGTGCTTTCCAGCTATCGCCATAATCCAATGCAATCCATATTTTTTTTAAAATGATATTCTCAAAATCTTGCTAGATCCCTAGAACCAGAATGGGAGAAATACAAACACAAATGACCTAGTTGAAAGTGAAGTGGATAGCTGGGTAAAGGAGAACAACAAAACTTAAAGGAGAGACCAAAGAGACATCGACAGAAGTCAAGAGAAAGACATTCTCAGGTCACTTCCAGACAACCTCTATACTGAGCATTCATTTTGATTTGTTTAAGGGGAGGTTAGAATGCCATCTGACAATCTCCAGTGCATTTTCTCATCACTTTCCCTATCATAAAAAGTCCAATTTGGCGGCAAGGGGTGGAGTGGGTTTGTTGCTTAGGAGCTCCAAATCAACTTTAATTTCACAACCTGAATTTGCCTATATATCCATTGAATCCCACCAGAAAATAGTGACAGTCTGAAAGTGACCAGAGTCAAGGACAAAGAAGCTGGTCAATGGAGAAAGAATCAATTACTCATTTTAATGGACAGTGAGAGACTATTCTCAAACAGCCATCTATGGCATTATTGATGCATTTGCCTAAACAGGCATAGTGAAAATAACTGGGTGAGAAATATATAGATCTATACAGTAGGTTTCCCCACTTTTTGTCTAAGCTTTGTCTGACTTTGCTGCAGTCTGCATTCCTTAAGCATCCTGAATATATTTTAACTGTCATTTCCACAAACAACAAGCAGTGCAAAGAAGTTATCCTTTCCCCTTTAAACTCAAACGTTATAAGTCTTCTGTAAGCTATTAAGTCTTACACCTTTAAAGGTGGAGAAAATTGTGACTCGTTTCTCGCCCCCTTCCTAATGATCTACCACGTAGGAAAGCCTTTACATTATTGGGAAACTGTCAATTCTCTTGCAAAATGTATGTAAATATATAGCATCATCTTCCATCTCTCTATAAAGAATGAGCTTATACATTATAGTGTATATGGACATGCAATCATTTTATAAGATTAGAGCATTCCTTGTTAAAATGGGATGCTTCTGCATCAGCAGAAACCTCTGAAACCTATTGATGAGTGCAATGAATATTGAGGGAATGACACCACACAGGATATACTCTGTTTACAATTGTCCTGTCTCATCAGGTAAAATTATCAGCAGAGCATAAAAAGTGCATGCCTGACCACTTGAAACCAAAG
Source organism: Podarcis tiliguerta (assembly GCF_965153285.1). Lineage (NCBI taxonomy): Eukaryota > Metazoa > Chordata > Lepidosauria > Squamata > Lacertidae > Podarcis > Podarcis tiliguerta. The sequence goes on from NC_139534.1 coordinate 36,949,378, forward strand.
GCAATCTTTCATCAGTTGCTTCAGGAGAGCTTTCTACTAAACATTACTCTCCCCATTGACACATTTGGCATCTTCTGCTACCAAGCATTTATCCCTATGTAGATCTTCTCCCCTCATCAACACTGTGCCTAATTGTATGGATTAGAATGGGTTACTTCTTGCATAGAATATTCCACCAACAGAAAGGATTTAGAAGTGAAGCCCCTGCAAATGGAAGCACTCCTCTCTTTTTTTTATCTCCTCCTACTGTGTGTTAGGGACACAGGTGGTGCTGTGGTCTAAACCACAGAGCCTAGAGCTTGCCAATCGGAAGGTCAGCAGTTCGAATCCCCATGACAGGGTGAGCTCCCGTTGTTCAGTCCCAGCTCCTGCCCACCTAGCAGTTCAAAAGCACGTCAAGTGCAAGTAGATAAAAAGGTACCGCTCCGGCGGGAAGGTAAACAGCGTTTCCGTGCGTTGCTCTGGTTCGCTAGAAGTGGCTTAGTCATGCTGGCCACATGACCCAGAAGCTGTCTGTGGACAAACGCTGGCTCCCTCGGCCTATAGAGCGAGATGAGCGCGCAAACCCAGAGTTGTCCATGACTGGACCTAATGGTCAGGGGTACCTTTACCTTTACCATGTGATAAACTGTTGGGGAACTGGTATTGTAGCCTGTGGTTTGGCAAGGAAGAGGTGGTCACTTACACATCTCCCCGCCTCACAAAAAGAGGACAAAGGAGGACAGAGATTTACATATAATTCACATATGCTAATTGATCTGTATGCAAATTAGGCACAGAAATACACCTCACCATAGTGGGGAAGACTGTGACTAGGTGCTTACAGTTGATGGGCCACTTCCAGCCCCCTGCTGCTTTTTCATCTTCCATCCATCCATCTTTAAACTGGGCTCGGATCAGACAAGCCTTCAAACAGAAGATGGAAGAATACATGTCTACCCTATGTTGGGAAAACTAATCCGCAATGCCCCTGCAAGGTGTGCAGTGATTTTTCTGTTCATGCACCCCACCCCCTTCAAACTCCACCATCCCCTTGTACAAAATTATCAACAGGGCCATTTCATCCACATCAGTTCTTTGGTGGGGGAAGGAGCAATGACCACTCCACTGGCCACAGGAAGTCTGGGAGTGTACAATGCTCTGGCATATTGAAGTTAAGTGGATGTGGGCCTGATCAATGCTTGAATGGGAAACACTCATGATCCATTTTGAGTTTTCAAAGGGAACACTGGGGTATAACTATAGAAGTAATAGATCAGAGACAAGCAAGGTCCTACTTCATACATTACATTAAGATGTACACTATGGTAATGTTTTATACTGCATGTATAAAGTGTAATGTACAGTATAAATATCCCAATCTCAAGTTTGCAAATGCTTGCATTATAGAGCTCATAACAGGAATGGCTGCAGGTTCTCAACAAATGTATTATTGGCGACAAACTCAGGTTTGCATTAGTATAATGTGTGAACCTCCTAACGTGGAACCAAAGTATGATGTTGAAGTTCATATGAGAGATACAAACACACTTTAACATCCTCGGAAGCAAAGGAGCCTTGTTTTTTGTTTTTTTTCCTTTCGGTGTCAATCCATACTGGAATTATGGAGAATGAGTAAATGTGATGAGAGGACACCAATTATGGATGAATGGATACTATCTACTCCCACTGCTTGATGTGATTTATTCACTGATCCGCCTTCATTTGTAGCGTAACAGATTGTGGCTGCTTATGAAGTGACAAATAGCGCTGAGCGACATTGACTGACTTGTGCGATCAATTTAGCTTGTCTAAAATGTAAACATGAATTGCTGTCCTTCCTGAATGACAGTACAAGTGGTCGCTATTAAACTTTGCAAACACACATGCACGCACAAATCTCAAATGACATTGGCAAACTGTTGTTTTTTTTAAGTCTGTTTGTGTGTGCTATATTACTTGGAATCGGTAACACCACAATCCTGGACAGAAATCGGGGGGGGGGGGACAGGACATGAATGCTTTTCATATTTTTGTCCAGAGTTTTATTGTGTTTTTCCTTGGAGACTGTTGTCACATTGGGATATAGGTGTTCCCACACTGAACAACTAGTTCATTTTACTACAAAAATTATCCATCCGTTTGGAGAAAAACACAAAACATGACTAGCATTTTGATAACCTTGCTTTAAAATTTCTCAGAATATCTTATCTGGATTATAGTTTTTAAAAATAATTACAACACAATCCTGACAGGTCTACTCAGAAATAAGACTTCTGGAATTCCATGTGGCCTACTTCCAGGTAAGTATGGTTAGAATTGCAGCCTTATCTCTCAAGATCTGATTATCTTGGCTTTGTTTACATCAACAGGCTTTGCATTCAGTCCATTCAGTCCAGAAACTACTTAGGTTTGAAGAGGAAGATTTAATCAGTCTAGGCCTTTCCCATCTACCTTCATCATTTAGTGGAAATGACGCCATAGGGAGAGATAAAATATTAGCTTCCTCAAAAAGTGCAACTTCCTCTTCAGAGAAGCACTTATTCTTGAGTGATATGCTGCTGCTGTTTTTACAGATGAGGAACTGAAGGCAGCCTCAGATGTGCATTCACCACACCAAATGTCATCTGTAAGCATGATCTCACCACACATTCAAATACAAGATATGTATTTCTAGTTATTTGTGTTAGGTAACAGAGGTTGGGTGTCACAGGAAAGCAATTTGTAGACATGATAAGAAACATCTGCTTTCTTATCTATGCCTGAGCATTCATGAGTAGGGGGCACCAAGCATGCACACAAGCAGCTGCCTCAGACTGAAATGTTGGCCCAGATTGGACACTCAGTTGGTTAGAGTGTGGTGCTGATAATGCCTAGTTTGCAGGTTCAAGCCCCATATGGTTGGACTAGATGATCCTCAGGGTCCCTTCTAACTCGTCAGTTCTATGGCCATCGGATAAAAGATTCATCATTAACAGTCCATTTATACTGGAGATATAATTCGTACAATAAGCAGATGCCTCATCAGTATTACAAATGAGAGACAGGGCAGTGTCACAGAGAGTGGGTTCGATGTGCAAGGCCTTTACACATCAATACTGATGAGTCACTCTTAGGACTGGGTCCTCAGTAAAAATTATGCAGAGGCCAGATGGCAGCTCAGGTGAACCTCGAAGTAGTGGGAAAGGAATATTTCCAATAAATATCAACTAGTGCAGGGCTTTTGTGTTCTAGTTGTTTATTTTGATAGTGTCATGCAAGCATACATCCTGATAGCCCCTAGTCTGTCATTTTGGACTAGCATTGGGGATTGGCATGGGAATCAGTGCAGGATCATGTGGCTTGCAGATGCCAGGCATCTTGAATCAATGTGTTTTTCTCTCCCCATGCGCGCGCGCACACACACACTTCTCTCAGAAGCCACCCTATACTCTAGGGCTCAAGGATCATTGAGGATGCATGGAATGAAAACAGTAAGGTCCTCTACACACTTACTGTGCTGCATAAACTATTGTGAATTATCCAAAGTTATAACAGTTTACTATGTCTCCACTTATGGCCTCCTGAGAATGCAACCTTGTGTGAATAGCAACTCATATATCCAAACCATTAATTCCCTGTCTTTTCAATTATGGCAAGTTTTTTGGGGGGAGTAGGATTGGCACCCCCACGCCACACAGAAAGGATTCTCTTTCATGCATATGCCTCATTTCACGGGAACATGAGAATGCAAGTGAGTAACTGACTACTACAATGTAGACCAACACAAAACCATGGTCTTAGTTTACATGTATATTTATGAATATAATTCAATTTATTAGAGCTAGGAAGTTCTTTGCAGACTTAATAATGAACCTTTGCATGATAAGCCAAGGCCCATTTTCCCCCTTTCCCTGTATTATTCAAATTTAATAAACAATATTTCACATTTGTTTGACATAATGTCAAACTCGGGACTCCTAAAGAACTGCTGCAGCTTTGGAACTGTTATGCTTTCTTGGACTTTAATCATTTTTGGCAAGCTTCCATTTCCTGTCAGAAAGTGAAACAGCTTAGGAATGTCATTTTCACGAAAGAAAACAGAGAGGATCCAAGAGGAAGTTCTCCTCCACTCCAGAGCCCCCTAAGATACTCAAACACACTCGCAGGAGGGCTGGAAAGTATCAAACATTAACAGAGGGAAAAGGACACGCTTTTCCCACATTAAAATGCATGGATAAAGTTGAACTTTTGCTAAAAATAGTCCTTATGACTAATTCTATTAATTTTTTTGAAAGAAAAAGGCAGCATTCCCCCCACCCCTTGAAGTCAAATTATCTTTTAACTTTGGAGTGGCATTAGAAAAATGCTCCCAAGTGCCTTTGTGTCAGTTTTCTTTTTTTACAGTGAGATATGAAAGATGAAGATGGTAGCATAGGTTGTATTCTGAAGGAACCTCTACCTCTCTGAGCTTCCCTCTCCCCCAGCCAGACTATGCGAGTTCATTTCCTCCATAATGGGGAGCAGAAGAAGGAGAAAGGATGTTAACATTAAGAATAAGCTTCTTAATAATTAGTAATTCAAGGGGTCCCCAAACTAAAGCCCACAGGCCGGATAAGGCCCCTGTCACCCACTCTTACCGGCACTGCGCTGTGTGGCTGCCCACTTCTGGGTCGGAGGAGCACCGGAAATAGCTTGTGTGCATATGCAAGCGTTATTTCCGGTGCACATCCGGGTCGAAGGAGGCCCGTGCACATGTGCACAAGCTATTTCTGGTGGTCCTGTGACCCGGAAGTGCACCAGAAATAGCATGTGTGCACGTGTATGGGCACGCTCTCCACGCTCCGGACCGCCACGCAATTGGCGCTGGAGACACCGGCCCAAGGCGCAGTAGGTTTGCTGACCCCTGACCTAGAGGTTTATGATTTTGTGCTGATTATGAGTAACAGTAAATAGAGCAGGCACCATGATGCACTGGGCTACAGACAGCTGTACTGTTCAATCCTCCTTGTCTTGTGAATGGATCACAAGGCCAGTGCTACTGTTAAGCAGAGTGAAATAGCCCAGTATATCTGAAGGAGCATCTCCACCCCCATCATTGAGTCTGGACACTGAGGACCAGCGCCGAGGGCCTTCTGGTGGTTCCCTCACTGTGAGAAGTGAGGTTACAGGGAACCAGGCAGAGGGCCTTCTTGGTAGTGGTGCCTGCCCTGTGGAGCACCCTCCCATCAGATGTCAAGGAAATAAGCAACCTTGACCTTTAGAAGACATCTGAAGGCAGCCCTGTTTAGGGAAGTTTTTAATGTTTGATGTTTTATTGTATTTTTAATATTCTATTGGAAGCCGCCCCGAGTGGATGGGGAAAGCCAGACAGATGGGCAGGGTATAATAATAATAATAATAATAATAATAATAATAATAATAATTCAGATAGTACACAGGAAAGTGGGGGGTAACAGTTGCTTGACACAATGTCATGCATGTCCCTCACAAGCAAATTGGAATGAATGCTCAATGAACAGATTGCCTGGAAGCAACCTTAGAGATCATAGCCTATGTCCCCATGGGAAATTCATTCCACTAGCAAAGTTACCCAAAGTCTCACAAATTACGTAGATAGTAAATGTTACTTAGCATTTAAGAGCAGAAATGGGATAAGGGGGAATATGCCTGACACTGGCATATGCTGCTTGATAAGTGATTAGTAGTGGCAAGGCAGTATTAATAAAAACTGCTTTTAGCTCCTTCCTGTGGAAATAATAGATCCAACATGCTTGGAAAACCAGGAGCTACAGAAAACATAATAGAAGCGACAACAAACTTCTGTGCTTACGTAATCTATCTTCCTTTCTACCAAACTGGTGAATGTCAGAGAGATGAGTATCACAAACTACCCAGAGGTGGAATGCTGCTTCCCAAATGGTCCAGCATCTGCATTTTGGATGCACAATGTCAGGGCAACCCATTCCTCTGGGACTGACGTTGTTGAAAATGTGGGAGCGGATTGAATCAAGTAACTGGCTGGGACACATATGCAGGGTGCATGTTTCCCTCCATTAAAAGTCATGGCAAGTCCACAAAGTAATGTGTGTGCATCTGAGGAGCAGCTGTGGAAGCGGGGGTGGGGAGAAGGAAAGAGAGCTTGATTGACCAATATGCAAATCCCTTTCTACTCACACAGCTGCACCCACAGGAATGGGTCATGCCCTTGAATTTTTGTGGGATTGTGGAATTATTTTAGTGCAATGCGAAGGGAATCCATGAGCAGCCCAGCCATATGTCAGTTAGTGGCAGAGAGAGAAAGTTAGTGACAACCCTTCCACTGGACCTCTGGGACAACTGTCCCTCAATTTTCTCTTTCCGGAGTTGAGGCCAGCAGCAGGCAGACAACCTTTTCTAAATGACCACTACAAATATGCTGTCTCCATTCCATGCTGCCTGGACTGGACTTTGAGCTTCCTTCTTCAACTCACAGGGATAGCAACAGAAAGGGCAGAGTTATTTGTCCCCACTTATCCTGTAGGATTTACATCTTAGAAACATGTCCCAAGAGGGCTATAATCATCCCAATGGTTTAATAAGCCTGTATGGGGCATTGCTGTCCTCCTGGCTTCCCAACACAACAGGCCACGGGGACTTACCAAGAGATGAGGGGTGAAAGACATGGAGTTTGATGTGGTGCATGGTTGTAGAGCCAAATCTGATGCTCCCACTGCTATGCACCATAGCACTTCATGCTCCCCATGCCTCCTCTCTCCCTCTTGATAAGTGACAGCGACCTGCTTTGTTGGGAAGCAAAGAGAAGAAGAAGAAGAGTTTGGATTTGATATCCCGTTTTATCACTACCCGAAGAAGTCTCAAAGCGGCTAACAATCTCCTTTCCCTTCCTGCCCCACAACAAACACTCGGTGAGGTGAGTGAGGCTGAGAGACTTCAGAGAAGTGTGACTAGCCCAAGGTCACCCAGCAGCTGCACGTGGAGGAGCGAAGATGCGAACCCAGTTCACCAGATTACAAGTCTACCGCTCTTAACCACTACACCACACTGGCTCTTAATGGTGTTGTGGTTAAGATAGCAATGGTGGCCCCCCATCTGTGCCACCTAAGCAAACACTACTGCACCTCACTCTGCCCACCTGTACTGACAGATTGATGGCTAATTCAAACATTATCCAAGCAGGATGGTTATCACTCTGGTAACATATGAACATGCGAATCAATTAGGTGCAAAGGGCTGTCCACACAGAAATTCTTGCATCAGCACTGCCACAATTTAAGAAGGGTGTTGACAAGCTGGAACGTGTGCAGAGGAGGACAACCATGGGTCTGGAAACCAAGCCTGATGAGGAACAGCTGGAGGAGCTGGGTATGTTTAGCCTGGAAAAGAAGAGACCAAGAGGAGATATGATGAGGAGATGTGATATTTGACATCTTCAAATATCACAAGGGCTGTTACATAGAAGATGGAACAAGCTTGTCTTCTCCTACTCTAGAAGGTAGGACCCAAACCAATGGCTTCAAATTACAAGAAAGGAGATTCTGACTAAACATGCAGAAAAACTTTCTGACAGTAAGAGTGTTTGACTGAGGAACGGTCTCCCTCAGGAAGTTGTGAACTCTCCTTCCTTAGAAGTTTTTAAAGCAGAGGTTGGGCAGCCATCTGTAATGGATATTTGAGATCCCTGCATTTTGGAGAGGGTTGGGCTAGATGACCCTTGGGTCCCTTCTGACTCTATGATCCTCAGAGAAATGTGTACCACTGACATAGGAACCTCTCGCATGCTCTGCCCATCCCTCTTAATCATGTCCCTCTAGCTTTGGCCTGGACTCCATCCCAGAGTGACATGGGATAGACTCATCCCTGAGAAAGTAGCAACCAGGCATTTCTGGTAATAAATAAATTGGGCCTTAGAGACAACTGAAACGAATCACAGGTTTTTGCACAATTCCTCTTTCCCATTCAGCAAATGGCACAAGGGCCAAAGACAGTCCTGAGCCCAAGTTGTTTAAGAATGCCTTTAGGGGCTTTTTCAGTAAAGTTTGCTGCTCAGATGAACAGCTTGCTGTAGCTCTAATGGTAAGGCTTATAAAATGCATCATACATTAAATTTAATGTTGCCTCATTAGTCTTAATTAGATTCCTACATTACACCAAGATTATGGTTTCTTCGTGTTTATGTTTTCTCCTAAAATAAATTCTACACTAGTCAACAGTTCAGTGTACTTTCTAACCTTTTAATAAATATATCCAAGCATTGATATATATCCACATCCTTAACCTTGAAGAACAAAAATAAATAAATAGATGATACAGCATTGACATTTCAGCAAGTGAAATTGTCATGGCTGAGAAATTCACACTGACAGTAAAGTTATAAGAAACAAAATACCTACAGTATACAAGAGTAAACCAACTGATCAATCATTTGCCATATTTCATCACAACTGCCTTTCAGATGTGTGAAGAGGAAATCTCCCTCAAATACCTCAGCTTTACCTTCTGCTTCAGAAAATAGGAAAAATCTCAACCCTTAATGATATCACAGTTTGCTGTAGTGAAATTTAATGTGATACCACAAATTCAACTGTGTGACCAAACTAGAAGATGATGTAATAGGAGTTGGCAAGATGGTACAATGACCTTTTCAAAGCACACACACACACAAATATCTTCAACACTTTGCAAATTAGGCAAGGAACCAGTGATAAAAAAATATGTTGAAAAGATTTCTTTTTGCTGCTCTTTGTAAAAGATGCTGGAATGGGCACGCTGGGGAAAAAATTGATTATCTTTAGTAAGAGCCTATTTACGTCTAAGTTTCCAGAGCTTATGAATCTGGCAATTTATATCTTTAGGGTGACTGGTTCCATCTCTAATTCTGCCTTTACAGCTACATATTTGTTCTTAGGTGTTTTTCATGTTACAATGCCTCCAACTGTCTCTCTGACAGACCTTCCCAGTCAGATTCTACAGCCTTTTCTTTATTGACTCATTGAATTATATGTTCTCAACTGAATAGGACCAGGGAACATTTCTGAGCATTGTATCCAATGCAGCACTATGTGAGTGTTCTGTCGAGGCAAATATTTCTGCTTGCACAAACAGAATGCTTCCCACCTCTCTTTTCCCCGCATGCCCCTATATCTGCTATTGAGTCTCCAGCACAACCCCAACAATCTGGTGCAAATTTGGGGATGGCACCGGGCACACATAGGGGGGGGGGGGGACAAAGGAAAGTCTGATTGCGCAAGCAGAAATTCTTGCAGATGGGACACAGTAGCTGAATACCACCCTGAAGCTGCAATACCCATGGAACTAGGCCTCATTTAACATAGTGGAACTTAATTTTGAGTAGACATGTATAGGACTGTGCTGTCAAACTCTCAGAATCTACATACTGTTATAGTCTCATTGCTGAGCAACAACATGCATAGTTCAGTGATGTGGGAAGCCAGCAAACCAGAAGAGTCTCAGAGTCAGCATCCAAAATCAGGTCCATCCAGTCCTAGGGTCAGGCAAACAGTAATTCACATGGTCCAGGCGTCAGGGTTCCGATGATCATGGGGTCAAGATGAGCAAGAAGCAGCAAGGTAGGGCCAGGATCTTACGAGCATTGTTACCTGCATCTGACTGCTGCTGGAAGCTCTGCTTAAGAAGGCTGAAGCCAACTGGTTCTCATCAGTGCCTTCTCCTCTGTGTCCTTGAAGCCTGATCATCTGCAGGTGGAGTCACTCCCCCTTTTCCCTCTTCAGGTTGCTGTTCCACAGCTGAAGATGACTCCTGGCCCATGACACATACCCAATGTGAGAAATGTTAGAAAAACACTAATTTGAATAGTAGAATGTCTGGCATCTGGTGCGCTGGACTCTGGAATCAGCCCCTCCCTTCAGGTGTTTAGTTATGTTATGTTCAGTTCAGTTCAGTTAGAGAGACCAGTTGTCTTCCTTGCCTCATTCTTGCCTCATGATGATGCTTTAGTTTCGCTCAGATACTATGTTATGGTGTTACAATTTTCTTTATTATGAAAGCTTTGTTTGATATATTCGTGAACCGCTTACTTTGCTGAAAGAAAAGAAACTGCTGAAGAATGGTGGAATATTCAAAACTGCATGAGTGAGGGGATATTTCCAGTCTGACAGGAGGATTGATTTTTTAATCACCCCCATCCTCCACCACAAGACTAAGCATGGTTGTCTTGCAGGCATGGCCAAACTTGGCCCTCCAGCTGTTTTGGGACTACAGCTGCCATCATCCCTAGCTAAAAAGACCAGTGATCAGGGATAATGGGAATCGTAGTCCCCCAAACAGCTGGAGGGCCAAGTTTGGCCATGCCTGTTGTAGTGATTAGTAGACCATGCTATGGTTACTCACATGAAGAAGGTAAACGTGGCAATGGGGTCTGCAAGGCTGTGCATTCAGCGGCACCTCTAAAGTGTGTGGCTCCCCTCAGCCACAAGTTTCCAGGGCTTTACATTGCATGAGGCACTTCCCCATGTAGAGCTGAGGAAGGAGGACCCATACAACTTTGTGGTTGTATTCTATCAAATTCAGCTACACTAAACTGTGGAGATCAGGGCTGGGTTAGCCATCAGGCTATTGACCTTACCAAGGCCAAAGCCAATAAAATAAAATAAAATAATTCTTTGAACAAATGAGTGTAGTGAATATTTTGTGAATTTATTGCATCTTTCCGCTCCACAAAAAAGTAATACCTAGTATTTAGACCACTAAGTAGGACCCAAACCAATGGATTCAAATTAGAAGGAGATTCCAGCTAAACATTAGGAAGAACTCTCTGACAGTAAGAGCTGTTCAACAGCAGAAGAGAAGAAGAGGAGGAGGAGGGGGAAAAGGAGGAGTTTGGATTTGATATCCCGCTTTATCACTACAGAAGGAGTCTCAAAGCAGCTAACATTCTCCTTTCCCTTCCTCCCCCACAACAAACACTCTGTGAGGTGAGTGGGGCTGAGAGACTTCAGAGAAGTGTGACTAGCCCAAGGTCACCCAGCAGCTGCATGTGGAGGAGCGGAGACGCGAACCCGGTTCTCCAGATTACAAGTCTACTACTCTTAACCACTACACCACAGCTGCCTCAGAGGGTGGTGGGCTCTCCTTCATTGGAGACTTTTAAACAGAAGTTGTATGGCCGTCTGTTGAGATTCCTCCACTGCTGGGAGTTGGACTAGGTGACCTTGATATCCTCTCAGTTAACTTGCTAGTAACTTGGGGAGGGGGATCAGCCACACAGTGCCCTAATTCTGTGCATACTTATAAACCTGCCACTGCTTCTTCCAACAACACAGAGAGCAGTGGGGGAGAAAAGAGGGCATGCATACTTTAAAGTTAGATCAAGAAGGGAAAGGTGAGAAGGCAAAGGATGAAACTTGGCATGATGTTGAAAAAGAAAGGGGGGGGGGAGAAGAAGAAGAAGAAGAGTTTGGATTTGATATCCCGCCTTTCACTCCCTTTAAGGAGTCTCAAAGCGGCTAACAGTCTCCTTTCCCTTCCTCCCCCACAACAAACACTCTGTGTGGTGAGTGGGGCTGAGAGACTTCAAGGAAGTGTGACTGGCCCAAGGTCGCCCAGCAGCTGCATGTGGAGGAGCGGAGACGCGAACCCGGTTCCCCAGATTACGAGACTACCGCTCTTAACCACTACACCACACTGGATCATCACATTTCTGGGAGTATGTGAACCTACAGAAGAAAATGTGTAACCCTCCTGGGTTCATGAGCTTATACCCAGAAGAGACCATAAACAACCCATCGTCCAAGAGAACAACAAAAAAGTGGTTTTTTTTAAAGGAAAAGAAAGTAAGTTTCCTTCGTAGCTTTGAGATTGCCTCCCCTCCTCGGTTTGCTTTGGCTACTTGAGCACTCACCTTTGCTAGTTTAAAAATACACATATAAAGGCTATACAACTTTGGTGTACTTTTGCTGTGCTGGTTCCATTTTTGGATATAGTGATTTTGCACTGCCAGCCGAACCCAGAAGTAACTGCATTTGGATGTTTGGTGGGATTGACAATTCATTTTTTAATGTCAATAATTAGCTTTAGGTACTGGCTCCTATTTTGTTGTTTTCTACCATTCTGTTGCCTTGGTGCTTGTGGTCTTCACCAGAAAATAGTGCACATTTTCTACACTTTTGTGAGATACTCACAAAAGATACTTTTTAAAATGGTTTTCCCCTCACTAAAACTTCCCCCTTCTAGAGCATGGAAATGCAATTATTGTTATCAACCCTGAGCCCTTGAGATAAGAAGGGCTATCAAATACGGCCAGAAATCCTACTTTCTTAACTCTGAGGCAGAGACATGAAACTTCGCCACCCACAGCACAACTGCATCCATATATGGCATGGTGATTACTCAAAATGTTACATGAGAAAATTTAATTTAAACTCTATAGCCAATCAATAAGTCTTATTGATTACAGAAGCCTACTTTTACAGCAGTAATATTTTGGGAGTGGAATCTTTCCACCCCAAATGGAAATAACATCCCATTTCCTACTCTTAAGGCACATACCCTGCTATTCTTTGGCCTGTTCAAAAACTAAAATTGTTTAAATGGTTCATGCTCTTTCTGGTTATGTTCTATGATTCTGTTCTCTCTCTCTATATATATATATGTATATGTATTATGTATGTATGTCTCACTGTCCAATAAGGTTACAGAGGGAACACCACACAATCTATACAACTGCAGCTCAAAAACAAATTGAATCTGAAAATATAGTGACTTCCTCAGGTCAGAACCAGAAAATCAAATTAAACTCACAAGCACAGTCAGCAAAATGTTGATTGACAGAAGTATCAAGCATAAAGATGAGGGGAAATAGTCATTTGGTTAAATTATATGCTGTGAACTATTTGCTCAGCAATGGTATCAAATTAATAAGAAGATATAAGAGGAGGGGGGATCAGAGGAACTGAAAAGAATGTGGGAATGGGGAGCGCTAATTGGCTGGCAAGCTGCCAGGAGTTGTTAATAAGGATAATAATGCCTCAGGACAAATCATTGCTATCTCTGTTAGGGCTACATGAAGACATTTCATGTACTCAGTCAAATTATTCTTTTGCATCTTCTACAAAAAGCGGCTCATCCCCCCCCCCCCAATGTTCTAAAACTTGTTCTGTTTAAACAACTATGTAATTATGTGTGAGATTCCGATGAAACAATGCCTAAGGGCATTGGTTCTAGTCAGTGCTATTTTTCTAGAAAAAGAGGTGCCAGAACTCACCCTGAACATCTCCCTCGTTCTCTTGGAATGGCAATGGCGCCCACTTGAGAGGTGCCGGAACTGAGTTCTGGTGAGTTCCACCTGGAAATAAAGCCCTGGTTCTCATGGATAGTTGAAAGGCCGATTCAGAACTAAATTCTTGAGATGCTACAACCTGCACTTCAGAAGAGGTTGATGCATACTAGTTTCATATGAGGGAATTAGAGGGCAGATCCACAAATATTATTGAAAAGCATTGAAAGCACTCAATTATCTGAGGTTCTGCCCTGCCCCCCCCCCCCCCCCGGCAGAAGTCTATACCCATGCCTGGACCTGCAAGGGAAACTTTATTTTTTATTTTTTTTTATTGGAATTTTATTTACAACATAACACAAAACCCCACTCCCCAAATCCACCCTCATTAAACATGAACATAACATACAGTGAGCATAACAATACAAACAACCAAATAAAAGACTTCCTTTATCCTGTATCTGGCCATCTTATTGACTTCTTGTAAACTGTTTCCTTTGTGAATAATTATTAAGATTTTTCTAATTATAACTTAAATATCCACACATATTTGTGGGAAACTTCATTTTTAATACTGCTCTTTTGTGTGAAATATCTGTGCAAAAGAGCTGTTTTAATTGTAAAAATGGCAGTATAATAAATGTACCTTCAGCAGCTGGTTGTGGGAAAAGACAGATGGAAACAAGATGGGAGTAGGGGGCATTGTTCTAGGAGAACAAGGAAGGTGTTTGTGGTGATTTCCGGCACATCTTTTTCTAGAAAAATAGCACTGGCCACAGGTATATACAGTGCTTTTTTTCTTTTTTTAAAAAACCCAAAACTGTTTAGAGGTACTCTCATTTTCCTACTCATATTGAAATGCTGCCCCTCAATGAGGCCAAACTTAGATTCACAAAATGTTTAGGGGTATGTGTACCCCTATCACACCCCCCAGAAAAAAAAGCACTGGGTATATATATAAACCCATAACCCACAGGCAGGCAATATCCCAATCAAACAGGTCTCCCCCCCCCCGCCCTCCCAAAAGCCCCACATTTCACAACATAGGAGTAGTGTGAGTGGGAGCTGAATGTACCACATTGGAGACCCCAGGCGTAGTAGTAAGGGCAATCTCGTCTTTTCTTTCCACATTGTGACTCCAGTCCAAATTATCATTCGCATTTTGTAATTCCCGGACACACGGTCATTCCAAATCCTCAAACCCTATTTCCTGAATTCACCCTGTCTCTATTTTTATAATTGTATCCAAGTATTTTTTAAATTGTATCAAGGTAGTTTTAAATTATATCTAGGTCTTTTTCTTGTAATTGTGTCTTTGCTACTTGTAAATGTGGATCCCTAAGGTGACCCTTATGCAATTGTTGCATTTGGCATCTTCGCAATGGAATTGACCCCTTTGTATCCTTGTGCCTTATCAGTGCTTGTTGAATTTCTCAATGATTGTAACTACTTTCGGGAAAATAAGAACTAGAACCCATGTATTCAAATTGCATTGCTTTATTGTAACCACGAAAGTATAAATGTTATTTTTAGCCTCAACCTAATCACTTCCACTCTGCTCCCCTTCCTTCTTCCGTAAAGTGCCAGATGACCAGATTCATTTCCTTTGACCCACTGGGGAGAGGAATTCAGCTATTATATAAAACTCTCATCCCTACTGTTATTCTAGAAAACCAGATTACAACATCATTTGCCAACTCTCCCTGGATTTCTAGGTATTACCTTACTCGTGTAGATAGGATTTGCACCCCACCTTGTATCTTGCACCCAAACCTCCCTTTTGCACCCTGCACTCATGTACCACTCCCTTACCTTGTAAACTGACAAACCTGTATGACCATCCACAGCTGCAACTGTATAATGTTCTGGACTTACCTTTGGGCAGGTATGGGCTCATACCTTTTGTCACTTTTGCATAAGGAACCCGGTTGCAACTGAATAAAGGATCTTTGCTTTTAAAAAGCTGCTTGCTTCTTTCTCTCCTTGGTTGGGCATCACCTGTCTTCTCCAATCGGACTCCCTTTGGGGCCCCAAGCCAAATTCTCTGTGTTTTACATCAACATCTTGCAAGACTTTTGTTATGTACTGAGCTGAATCCTAAAACAATAGGAT
The DNA here is from genome assembly GCF_965153285.1 of Podarcis tiliguerta. Lineage (NCBI taxonomy): Eukaryota > Metazoa > Chordata > Lepidosauria > Squamata > Lacertidae > Podarcis > Podarcis tiliguerta. The sequence continues at coordinate 36,964,703 of NC_139534.1, forward strand.
CCAGAATGCAGCAGTCTGATTGGTCCGCAGGAGCCACCCAATCCAGCTCCAGGTGGAAGTGAATCAGCAACCTGATTGGCCTGCAGGAGCAGCCAATCAAGCTCCTGGATGAAGTGAATCAGCAACTTGATTGGCCTGCAGAAGCAGCCCGGAATTAGCCAGTCATGCTGGGCCCATTGTGTAAATAATGTATATACAGCTAGACGTTTGGGGGAAACTTTCATTCATTGCTACTATGAGCTGAGCTATTGCAGGAAATCAGCAGGGAACCGGCACCTATACTGGCACCGTTTCTCTGGCGGAGGTGGGGGCATGGCAGGAGGCACCCATTAGGATGCTACCTTGGGGGCTTTTGTTGCCTGAGGCAGCTTCTTCACGCCACTCTCCATGGGTGGGCTGGCCTTGCCTTATGGGCATGCACACTGGTATCTGTTTACCTGTAAGCACACACCTTTAATCACAGCAGTGCACAAGCTTCTTACTCTTCCTATTTTATCCTCCCAGGGGATAGGGATAAATGTGGGGTATGTTAGGCTGAGCGACTGGCCCAAGGCCACCCCAGGACAAAGGGTATCGCTCAGTGATACACAATCTGCCTAGCATGCAGAGGGCCCAAGTAAAATTTTCTGGGATGTGCTGTCTCCAGATAGTGTTGGGATTCCCGGCTGAAGTCCTGGAAGCCTGCTGCTAGTCAGTGTACTCACCCTGAAATTGTTACAATAAGTGCCGCACTTTTAACATTGGAGGAAGGAGGCGCTGGTGCTGTGTACCCTCAAAAAAAGCACTGGTTTCTAGTGTGTTGCATGTCAGAAAATGTATTCTTTGAAGTTCTGCTTTAAACACACACATACACACACACACACACACACACACAGAGAGAGAGAGAGAGAGAGAGAGAGAGAGAGAGAGAGAGAGAACTGCCAGCTCTACATCTAAGAACAATGTGATGGGGAATTCTTTTCAGTCAATTTTGTTTGGATTTTTAGTGATCCCAGGGATAAACTCCTCTCCAAAGTGGATCACACATGTTTCCTGAAAAGATGGGTACTTTTGATCTTTTGTAAGTAACAAAATATTAGTTGCTATACTCATTTGTAGAAAGTTATTTGTGATAAGAATTAATTGAAGTCTCTTCAAAAACTTAATGAAAACCATATGCATTATTAAATTGCACTTTGTGCAATAATATGCAAAGCTGCGCTAATATATGATTGCATGTATCTGTCTCACTCTATCAAATGTAGTCCCTGTTTTCTGGGATGTGCTGTCCCTAGTATATCAAACCACCTCTTTGGTGTTTTGGCTCGCCACAAGCTAAGGAGGCTTGGGGTGGTTTGAGTAGGTGTTATCTAGGTCCTGAACTCTCCTCCACCTTTTAAGGAAAGATGCATTGTGTCTTTAGAGCACGTACATGTAAATACATGAATGCTAAGGCACTCTGTAGTTGGGAAACTCTGCCCCCCCCCAAAAAAAAAAAACTAGTTGGGGAAGAAAGGATGCAGCAAAAACCATTATTTGGAGGGCGCACTTATTTAATCCATGCTACACAGCACTGTAATATACAAAGTTGGGGATGCAAATAGAGGGATACGAATTATTTTGAGTTAGCTTCTCTTTGGAGTTATCCCTGAACTGTGTAGCTGGAGTTATACTTGAACTGTTTCACATGCCATGGCTGTAAATGTTCATCTGGAAAAGTGGTTATTACAATGCAATTGTGTTTTTCTTAATATTTCTTTTAACTTTTTTTAAATTTTATTTTTTACAAAAAGCAGCTGTATTATTTGCTTTTAATTCCGTGTAGGACAGATTAATTGCAGAACAAATGAATACAGTAGGTGGAGAAGAACCCCTAAGAATGTTTAGAGTTAGGAGTTCAGGCGGTGATCCTTGACACCAGCAAAGAAAGTTACAACTACCCAGGAACACCTCTATTTCCAAATACTGGAGTCTAAATGTGATGGCAATCTGTGATTTATTTATTTGTTAAGAAAAGTTGCATTTTACAATTAATGTTCTCTATGCTTTTTGCACACACATTTTACACATATGTGCTTCAAAACAGGTTTTTTGCGCAAGACTGGTAGACCAAAGGCCCATCTGCAGCAGCTTTTTGAGATGCCCAGAAGTAGGGTGAGAACACAGATAGCATTGGAATGTGTTTTGCAACATGAAAGCTCAGGCTAGTCCCAGGCTGTGTAAACACTGGGGACTGTAGTTTGTTAAGGGGGCTGGGAATTGCAGCTCTGTGAGTGGGTAAATTACAATTCCCATGATTCTTTGAGAAAAGTCATGTTCTTTAAATATGCTTTAAATATATGCAGCCCTAAACAGTTTGGCACTTGAGGCAGAAAATGCAAAGACTTCCCAAAACTGCAGTTTTAAACAAACTTGATACCTGCTCATGGCCCCAGAAATCTACCACCTGAGGTGGCCTTTTCACTTCTGTTATGGCCAGTTCCAGTGAAACTCCCTCCCCCCCCCATTATATGTTAGTGCTGCCCATGATACCTGAATAGTAAAGGGGGGGGCAGGCTAACAACAACAGCTCTGCACAGTGGGATCAGGAGAGCTATTTGGATAGATATGGAGGTTCTTTTTCAATCTGTCCTCTTCCTTTATGGTTGGGTTGTTTGAAAATCAGGGAGTTCAGCAGCCAACGGAGGAAAAAGCAGGGAAGGCCAAGAATGTGGCTTAAGAATGTAGGCAGATGAGTCATAGCTTGTGACCCAGTTTCATGCAGGCCAAGCCTGAGTGTTTGCCTCTGAAGCTCCCCTTAAGAGTAAAGTTTCAAGATCATTTATTTTAGATATTAGAAAGAGAATGCAATTCTGGAGAGAATGTGCTGGGGACCACATCCAGAAGAGAGAAAGAGGAAAAACCCCACTGAAATCAGTGGAAGCCCTCCAGAACGAGCATCTGAAGATTATAACAGCAGCCTCTTGTTTTATGGAGGCCACATTTATAACTTCTTCACTGTTCCTTTCTGTGGTCTATTGCACCTTTCATAAACCTACTGATTAATATCAAACAGTGAACAATCTGACAGCAGGATTACAAACCCAGCATAACTGTTTATAGTGTGAATGAAAAAAGCACTCCATTTCCAGCCCACGTACTTAATAGTAAAATCTTGTTATACTTAAATGATGAAGGGATTACTCAGCTGTCAAAGTTCCTTTAAATGTTAAGAAGTAGTACTCATGTTAAAGACATACTCCACAGAAGCCAAAGCAGGATGTCAGGTTAGTTGCTGTTATTTCTTTCGCATATAGGATACAAATGTGAGGCTGGTTTTTATTGCCACCCATTTTGCACACATCCATCGGCCACAATCCTTCCCAGGCCGATCTGACTCAAGAATGTGATCCCAGCCACCTCTGGGCCATAATACCAAGGGGGTGGCAATGTGTCCTGCTTTACAGATGTACATTACAGTCCTCTATTTGGAAGTGTCTTCTACATGAAGGGTTGTCAGGTACAAGTACATTTTAAGGCTAAAGAAATGGAAGACCGAATAGTAGGAGGAGCTTGGAAGCTGCCCATTCACAGTAAGCAGGTCACCTGGTCACAGCCTCCCCACTATGGTGAGATGCATTGTGCATTTAAATTATGAACATTATTTATAGATTGGCATCAGTACATATGCATTAACACATACAAATCTGTGTCCTCCGACATCTTCTCTTTTTGGGTGGGGTGATACCTACACAGTTACCCCAAACACCAAATACATTGCAGTGGTGGAGGTAAAGGTAAAGGGACCCCCTGACCATTAGGTCCAGTCACAGACAACTCTGGGGTTGCGGAGCTCATCTCGCTTTACTGGCTGAGGGAGCCGGCATACAGCTTCTGGGTCATGTGGCCAGCATGACTAAGCCACTTCTGGCGAACCAGAGCAGCGCATGGAAACACCGTTGACCTTCCTGCCGGAGCGGTACCTATTTATTTACTTGCACTTTGACGTGCTTTCGAACTGCTAGGCTGGCAGGAGCAGGGACCGAGCAATGGGAGCTCACCTCGTCACGGGGATTCGAACTTCTGACCTTCTGATCGGCAAGCCCTAGGCTCTGTGGTTTAACCCACAGCACCACCCGTATCCCATAGTGGTCGAGGAGGGAGAGGTAATTAGACTCTTAAGTCCACAGCTTTCAGTTTCTGTTTACATCCAGGTCAAAATCTAGTCACATATGTAGACTCTTCAACATTCTAGCCTTCATTTTATTAAAAAGAGGCAATGTTCACAGTTCTTATGGATTATTTTCTTTAAAGGCTCAGAGGCCATAAAGAAGTTATGCATGGCTCTGTGCAGGACCTCTGCAGGTCTCAAAGTCCCTGCCTTATGACCTCATCTCTTGCCTTCTTTCCCTGTTCCACAAGCATTGCCTCTGCAATATATCTTTCTCACCACTTCAGTCCCAACCAATGTCAACATTTGTCAAGCACCCTGTGTGTCCAACTGGAGTAAATATGTAATTTTTAAAATGGCTGGATTTGAATAGTTCATTAATGCATAATTTCTTAAGGGGGGCACACAAAATTCCGATGACTTTCACTGCAGAAATCTAGAACCTACCCTTCCACGATGATCCCTCCATCTTTTCCTAGCGGCTAAGGCACATGATGTCTTTCCCTACCTTTTCCTAACTCCAAGATGGAAGTAAATGTGAGTGCACTTGCAAAGCAGAAAACAGCCATAAACCAACAGAATGGAAACACATGCATGGCATATGAGTCCTCCGCCCCCGCCCCATTTTTTCCCTCTGACCTACATTGTTGGCTTTGACATTTAAAATAAATGTGCAAAAGTCAATTAATACCTTATTAAATAATACTCTAAATGCTCTAACATTTCTGGAAGGCAATTTGGGTAAATGAATCAAAGCACTTTACCTAAGATAATTAGGGCCTTAATCTTGCATCTCTCTCTGCATGGGTAGACCCCTTGAACACACACGGAGTCCGCCAAAGAAGTGGAGCCGAAAACATGGACAGCTTTGGATGAGGGCTGCCAAGGAAGAAACAGAACTGTTAACGCTACCTGCCAGCCTTCTTTGAAAGAAAGCAGAGCAAGACCCTTTTAGAACCACACCGCTCTCCCACTTTAACAATGGAAATTATGCTTGCACAATAAAGTCCTGATGCATCTGTTGGAAGGAACATTAAGCTGCGTTATTACTGCCGTTCCTGGGTTTGCTTAGCATCACACCATTTAGAGCAAATGGTGTTTCTTTTCTTCTGCTCAACAACTTCAAAGGACTGCACATCGGGGTTGGTTGGGAAAGGCAGCATTTTTCCTACCACTTGTTATCCGAATAGGGGTAAAACAAAACAGAACAACAACAAAAATCAAGGATTTGAAAGGTGTGTTCAAAGAGTAAATATAGTAGTCCTCAAAAGTGGCATGCTTAAAAAGTCTGGTTTGGAAGGAGTGATAGTGCACATGGGCAGTGCTTACTAAGAACATCCCATGCTCAAGCCTTGACTGAAATGTTTAGCTGGATCTGGACTTCTGCTGTGAAGTACTGTGTCCTACCATGGCTCTGTAAGTGGAGACACTCAGGGATTACCAGAGGCCTTACCCATAAAAAAGAAGTTTATGACAGTAAACGTCTTTGGCTAGTCTGCCACATCATAGGAAGCTGACTTGCACTGAGTCAGGCCACTGAGAATGCACCACTCTGGCGCGACATTCTGTGGGCAGGTAGGGTCTCAGCCTGCATACCAGATGGAGCTGATAAACAGCTGCCCTGGACACAGAATTGACCTGCGCCTCCATGGACAGCTGGGAGTCCAGAATGACTCCCAGGCTGTGCACCTGGTCCTTCAGGGGCACAGTTATCCCATTCAGGACCAGGGAGTCCTCCACACCCGCCCGTCTCCTGTCCCCCCAAAACAGTACTTCTGTCTTGTCAGGATTCAACCTCAATCTGTTAGCCACCATCCATCCTCCAATCGCCTCCAGACCCTCACACAGGACCTTCACCGCCTTCACTAGTTCTAATTTGAAAGAGAGGTTGAGCTGGGTATCATCCGCATACTGATGCACATCTAGCCCATACCCCCTGATGATCTCTCCCAGCGGCTGCACATAGATGTTGAAAAGCATGGGGAAGAGGACGGAACCCTGAGAATGGAAGATTTGAGGCTGGGTGATAGTTGGCCATATTGGCAGCATCTAAAGATGGTTTTTTAAGAAGCGGTTTGATAACCGCCTCTTTCAGCTGGTCTTGGATGGCTCCCTCACACAGAGAAGCATTCACCACCCCATGAAGCCCATCGCCCAGGCCTTCCCGGCTAGCTTTTCTAAGCCAGGATGGGCAAGGATCAATGGGACAGGTGGTTGGTGATCTGACCATGACACTTCTTTAGTTTCGCTTTTACTTAGTGTCAGATCACCAACATCCATAGAGGTGAACACCAGGTCCAAGGCATGTCCACGGCTATGGGTTGGACCAGACTTATTCAGGGACAGCCCCATGGAGGCCATGCTTCCCATGAAGTCTCAAGCAGCCCCTTGTAAGGTTATGTCGGCATGGATGTTAAAATCCCCTAGGACAACCAAACTAGGTGTCTCCAGGAGAACATCTACAACAACCTGAAGCAGCTCGGGCAGGGAATCCTTGGTGCAGCGGGGAGGTCGCTTCACCAAAAGGAATCCTGTACTGCCCCTATTGCCCAACTTCCAGAACATACACTCATATAACTGAGTCTTCCCAATAGGATGCCTGGTGCAAACTAATGACTTCCTAAAAATCACTACAACCCCCCCCCCCCCCGCCCACAAGGCCTGGGTTGCTGTGTGTAAGAGAAACCTGGTGGACAAGCAGCAGTAAGAACAGGCCCATCTGCTTCATCCAACCAAGTCTCTGTGACACATGCCAGGTCAAGTCCTCCATCCATGATCAAGTCATGGATGGCAGTGGTCTTATGAACCATTATCTTTTATTCTGTTAGTTAGATTTGCTAATTCCATATATTTCATCTGCCACTCCTCCTTTGTTGGTATTAATCTCTCTCTCTCCTGCAGATTATTTATTCCTGTGGACAGCTTTGACTAGTTCCTCTGCCTTAAAATCCAAGCTAATCACCTTTCTCAAATAAGATTCTCCTTTAGTGCTTTAGTTGCATCATTTCTAGTTCAAAACACTCTATATAAAATTCTGTTATGATGACTCATTTTGGCCTGATAATTTTTCCCTGCCTTGCCCAACCTGGTGCCCTCCAAATGTGTCAGACAGCCACTTCCATCAAACCTCATGATTGACAGTGCTGGCAGGGCTTATGGGAGTTATAGTCCAAATCATCTGGAGAGTGTCCAGTTAGAGGAGCCTGAGTTATCCTATTCTTCAGCTAAGGAACTTTCATTTTGCTTTCCAGTTGCGTCTTGAGGGGAGTCTTCTCATTCCATTAGCACATATTGTCTTAACGCCTGAGGACAGGTCAATGGGGACGTGTTTAGGATAGATTTCTAGCACTGTTAAGGTCCCCCTCCATTCTCTCTCTCTCTCTCTCAGCGTTGATTCTAATTATGCACAGTTCTGTCACGGTATTCCTCCTGGTCTTGTCTCATGAAACGATGTAACTCTTGATTACACTTCTTGTATTCAACTTGTAAAATTGCACCGATCTATTCTTGAGCACCTTGATGACAAGTAACATACATTTCCCTGGCAAAACAATCATGGCGCTAAAACTCTCTTAACATCCTGGAGCCTCTGCTGAAAGCATCTGCCTAGCTTGTCAGTTCCTCCCCTGCCTCTTGGGTGTCTGATTTAAATGGTAAGCCCCAGAAATGAATACATGCTGTTGGGGGCACCACTTACAGGAGATGTGCATTGTCTCATGAGTGATAAGGGTGACAGAAGTGGAAAGCAACGCTGAGTGGATCTGGCACTCAGATGTAGAACAATGCTGCATAAGAGGTTCCTACACAATGGCATATAATGTATTCCAAATCCTTCTAACATAATAAGTGTGCTCTCTCACTCTCATTGCTAGTCTCTGTATCTGGCTAATTTAATGAACATATGCCTCACCTGCTCCTTTTTTTTTTATCAGGTACAGTCCCTACAACTTGTCCCTCATATTCCACTGTTCCTATTATGTCCCCATTTGTGGCTTAATGAGTTTGTATTTATCGAGCTCAGAGTACAAACTTCTCTAGCTTGCAATGCTTATCTCTACTAGAAATTGAGCATCATTTGCCTGAGCAGTTATTATCTGGCTTCAAATGTGAACTGAGCTTCTGAGAAAAGAGCCTCAGGAAACATCGTTTTCCAGGTTTTATGAGTACTCATTAGGGTTGTCAAGCAACTTGGAAACAAGAGTTTCTTACTCTTGAGAGACTAATCCGAGGAGGCTGCTCCACTTCCGGGTGGGGCAGTATTGTGGCCAGGCCACGTGACCTCCACACACAGTGGTGGGTGGCCAAAGCTCCCAGGTCATCAGGGGGTCCCCTGGGTATTCCGTTAAAGGAATCTGGGGGTCATGGTTCCTGTCTGAAGCCAGGGTGGAGGTGAGGGCCATGGCAGAACCTTCCGGTTACTCTGGGGGGAGCTCCGAGTTGATGTACATCAACAGGGCTCCCCCTACTGGTGGTTAACCCTTGTCAGACTTCCTGCATGGCGGGCAGGAGTCAGATATAGTCAGTTCAATTCCAGTGCCTAAGCCAACACCTCTCACATTCTGTAACCAATAAAGTTGTGGCCTAAATTTTGCCCAAATCGACTGTAAACCTGCAGGGTAGAATTCAGCATCACGCTGTCACAAATGCACCATCTGTGCAAGCATATCTCTTTGCCTCCCCACTGTGCATTATTCATAAGGTTCTCCCAAACCCCCAGATCCAATTGGGGTGGCACAGGTGGAGAAGCTGGAGGAAGCCAGACCCAAGTGCCCTATTTTCCAGGGACAGCCACGGATTTACAGAGGCCATCCCAGTATCTGTTGTGATCCTGGAATGTCCCACTTTTCCTGAGGTTGTCCCTATTTTCATTGGCAAAATGTTTGGGAGGTAAGGAATTGGACATCCCTATTTTCATCAGAGAATCGTTGGAGGGTCTGGGTAGGATGTCTGTATTTTCACTGGAGAAATGCTGGAGGGAATGGAATAGGACATCCCAATTTTTATCGGAGAAATGTTGGAGGGTATGGGAAACCCTGCTCTGCAAGTGGAAGTGTTTTCCACAGGGCTTCTGCTGGCAGGGTTCCTGCCCAAAGTTTTCTAATTCTTAAGATATCAATAAAGTGGTACCTTGGGTTACAAACACCTCAGGTTACAGACTCTGCTAACCTAGAAGTAGTACCTCGGGTTAAGAACTTTACCTCAAGATGAGAACAGAAATCGTGCACCAGTGGCACGGCAGCAGCGGGAGGCCGCATTAGCTAAAGTGATAGTTAAGAACGGTTAAGAACGGTTTCAGGTTAAGAACAGACCTATGGAACGAACTGAGTTTGTAACCAGAGGTACCACTGTATAGAGATTCTTAAAGGATTTTTAAAAAGTGGGCCATAAATGAAAAAAATAAATAGACATGGAACTACCAGGGTTCACGGAAAATGTCTCTATAAATGTCTTGGCCCTTAAAGTGCCATGTAAATCTTGTTTCTGCAGCAATAAAGTAACATAGCTACTCATCTGGAAATGGTCGGTGAGTTGCAGAATAAATGAATACAGAGTATGGCAGGCAAACAAACAAAAAACTGCTTAGCCATGCGAGACAGTCATTGTGCATGTGTGGCTGCATTCATGCACACACATGTACAACCACAGCTACAATGATGAATACAAGAATAGGGGAGTTCCAAGTACACAAGTCCCCATTTTCCTTTGAGAAATACTGGAGGAATGGTCGAAGAAGATATTTCTACTAAAACAAAGCATTTTACTCAAGCAAACTCGATCTACTATCCAGACAGCATTACCCAGATTTTTGAAACCTGCTGAAATATGTTACACTGAACAGAAGACAGTGTATCATTACTTTGGGGGATTCTAGAGCTGCCAAGCACTAGGAAATGGTGTATCATCACTATTGGACACAATCTTGGTCTATACTCAGCAAGTTGTAACTGAATATGGAACCTGCCTTTCAACACAAAGTAAATGTAGTTTTCAAACACATGAGACCTCTTTGGGTTGAAAGGGGGAGAGAGAAAGTTGCCTTAAGACCACTATTAGTTTACTGCCTTGAGCTGTGACACTGCACAGAATCCCATTTTTGGGTGACTCACGTTCTACAACCACAACATAGTGTATGAAGAACAAACATGCATTGGCCAGCAGTCTTCGTAGCACAAGTTTCACAGATTGCTGTAGAAACAAAACCAACACAGGATGCTCTGGGACCTGCCAGGATATGTACAGAGCACACAGTTACCTAGAGGCTCCTATGGAATCATCCCTTTCCACAGAGCCCTTCCAGATGTATCATTTCTATAACAAGAGCTGCTTTCGTCCGCCCCAGCCACAACAAAACATGTCTCTCCCACTTTGGTCTCTACAGCCACGGCAGGTGCTGCAACCTTCCAAAAGCTTGACCTCACCCACAAAGGCACACTTCTCCATTGTCTCCCAAGACAGACAGATGCCAGCAATGCCAACTGCTGTCTATTCCAATGTATTTGGAGTGAAATGGTAGTGGACTGTCCATACTACTGGTTGCATATCATGGTGGTTATTGTTATCATCATCATTTATTATTATTATTTTGAGAGTGATTGTGCTTTTCCCTTCCACACCAATAAGAGAATCTCTTTTAATTGAGAATTTTTGTGTGTGGCTGTAGTCACACCCCTGTTCCCCACTAAATATTGGTGTTATGAGTATGTGCACAGGGTTATAGCCCTTTCTGTTTTGCTTTTTCTTTCGATTTAACACCTGATATTTCAGAATTCTGTTTGTAAGGGGCATCAGGATGTTAGAGAGCACAAACTTATTTTTTTAAAATAATAATAATAATAATCATGTTTTTAAAAAATTGTATAACAAAGTGCAAAGATTAGAAAGACAAACAAGAGAAGGAGGGGAGGGGAACAGACCCTACCTGCCATCATGGTTCACACACAAAAATGTGATTATAGTTTTGTATACAGTGGTGCCCTGCAAGACGAATGCCTCGCAAGACGGAAAACCCGCTAAACGAAAGGGTTTTCCGTTTTTCAATGCGCTTCGCAGGATGAATTTCTCTATGGGCTTGCTTCGCAAGACGAAAATGTCTTGCGAGTTCCTGCGATTTTTTTTCGCTCCCCACCCTCTTTTTCTAAGGCACTAAGCTGCTAATAGCCTTTTAGCAGCTAATCTGCTAATCCCTTAAACCTTTAATAGCCGCTAATAGCCGCTAAACTGCTAATAGCGCTAATCCGCTAATAGGGTTGCTTCGCAAGATGAAAAAACCGCTAGACGAAGAGACTCACGGAACGGATTCTTTTCGTCTTGCGAGGCACCACTGTATCTGTGTACATAAGCATACTGACAATTAAAGAAAGTGGTCAGTAATGAAAAGTAGGTGCCTAGAAAATTGAAAATATAATTTCTCAGAGGTCAGCACAGCAGTTCTGCTTACAAAATAATATTAGTCCATTTCCTTCCTTTCAGGGGCATAAAGATATCAAAGAGTACAAAAAACCAGTTAGTATGTCAAAAGGCAAACATACACTGATGGCATCGAGCAACCATGTTGTTGTTGATGATGATGATGAGTATTACTACTAAAATTTGTTAGGTGTCCCCCCTTCACCCTGAGGTCCCAGGACAGGTTACAACATAATCAGAACACAATGAAACAATTAAAACACAACATTGATATTAAAACACAATACTACACAATATAAAAAAACCTTTAAAGAACTTAAAATTACAGAAATAAGGTGGGTCCTAAGACTATATATCTCAAATGTCAAAAGCCAAGGTAAAGAGGCATGTTGTCAGTATTCACCAAAAACTGTATAATGAAGGTGCCAGACACACTTTTCTACAACACAGGGATTGTCACAGAGAATGTTCTCTGAAGGGCCACCACCCCTGAGCTTCTGGTGGTGATGGAACAGCCAAGATTGCATACTCCACTGCTCTTAGCAGTCAAGAGCATCTGTAGGAAAGGAAGAGGTCTTTCATGTACTTAGGGCCTGAGGAATTCTATTACATTAGCTAAGTTAATAAATGGGAACCAGGAACTTGTCTTGTGTACTTCCTTGAGAACTCCTCTATCTTCCTCCACATAATTCAAACACTGGCTACAAGTGGCTGAGCAGTAGCTGAAGGATCACCAAAAATTAGCAACTACTGCCGTCCCTCTTCACCAGAACAAATAGCAACAAAATGTGGACTTGAGGCGAGAGGTCACCATGCAATTCAGACAATCTGGATTTGTAGTCCCTTTTCATTGACCGTTCTAATAGGTCAGGTCTAGTGCCATTGGCCAAGTCCATCTGAAAGAGTGAGGTGATCATGCAGACATGAGAAGCTGGAGCAAAATTCTACTGATTTCAGTAGATAGTCAATTCAGGTCTTTATGGAGCATGAGGGAAGATGTTCATCAACTTTTGTAAACATGATTATCTTCTATTTTCCCTACTTGCTAATCTCATTTCATTGGCTCACTGCCACAGGTTGCGTTCGTGAAGTTGATTTACAGTAAACAGAATATAAACTCTGTAAGGTTGCCGTACACTGTCGGTATAACACAATTCAGTTTCCCACCGTTCTTATGGAAGAACAACAACAAAAAATTAAGTTGCTGTATTTTCTTCAGACCTTTATAGCAACTGGCTTAATCTCTAATTGAAAACAGTAGATTATTATAGAGACACAAATTATACTCTGTGTAATGCATTTCATAAAAAGATAAATGTAGCAATATTGCTTTTTGCCTCTCAGCTAGGGAACATCAAATCTTAAACTAGGGAGTCATTTAGAATGCAAGTTCCACACTGCCGTTGCAAAGAGAGTAAGAATTTTCAGGGAAAAAGAGAAAGAAGGAAACTAGTTATGTGAGCAAGTGGGAACAAATCCAGAAATATCAGAACTTGGGGGGGGGGGAGGGAGTCAGATTAGTAAACAGATATTGGATGCATTTTAAAATAAGGTCAATGCTTTTATGAAAAATTTCAGGTTCCAATAAATTCAAAATTAGGTCTGACTTGCTTTTCCCTTCTACAATATGAAGACCGTGTGTGTGTGTGTGTGTGTGAACATGTACACACATGCACATGCAAGTCTGGGCTCACCTATTTGCATTTTAAAAATCAAATCTATCTTGCACATGCTGGCTTTAGATGTTGGTCATTAGCACATGTCCTTGGAGGCAAAGTGTGATTTAACTCTCCTGCTACAGATTAAATCCACCTCCAAAGCAAAGTTTAAGAGTGGGCAAGGTGCCCTGTGCAAAAAGGTTCCTACACAATTCAATAAATATTTCCGTAAAATAACTCAGATGGCTTAAGCTTGGGAGCCAAGCCACACAATTTCCTCTTACTTTCCAGTGAAAATGGAAATGGCTTGAATAATTGCGGAATTAATTTTTTTCTTCAGGCTTTGTTGTGGACTAGGGGTATGCCACCCCTTGTACTCCCTCTGCTCCACCATTTGTACTGTATGAGACTAAGATTTGTTCACCGTGCATAAGATTAAGTGCATCTCCTAGGGTACCCAGTGTGAGAGACAATTGGGACATCTGACTCAGAAGAGGCTCTGAAAGTTCTGAACCAGTGACTCAGTGCAGTAGTAGACTGGATGAGGACTAATGAACTAAGTTTGAATCCTTGTAAGAGGGAGGCTCTGTGCATAGGTGCTTCATGTTCTGGACCATGGGTCAGCAAACTAAGGCCCGGGGGCCAGATAAGGCCTGCCAGGGTCATAAACCTGGCCCGCGGAGCCTGCTGCCCATTCAGTCAGTCACCACGCTGTGCCAGTTTAGCTCTGCAGAGAGGCGCTCTCCTGGGACTTCATCTCCCAGCATGCTCTGATGTTGCTCAGACTTCCGTGACGCTGGCCAATCTGAATCCTTCACAACCTCAGGCCTCCCCTCCATTGGCCGGTTTGACACGAGCTGGAGGCCAATGATGACCCTTCTTGAGGCTTGCTGCTCCAATCAGGGCAAGACTCAGGGCAGGGTGCCATGTTGATGTCTAGCTCCGAGAAGGGAGGAGGAGTAGCGAAGGGGCTGGAAGAAGCGGAAGCAGAGAGCCTGAGAGGAGGGAGGAGGAGGAAGAAGAGGAGGAGGAGGACTCCTCTGTGCTGCTCGGTGGTGGCACATTAGCAGCACGGTCATGGACACCCCGGGGTAGGGGTCCTTCCAGGCGGGGTGGCTGTGGCCCCTCAGCACAAGCAGAGACCCAGCGCCAATGGGGTGCCCCCTCCCCAGCCCAGCCTGCTCCGCCTGAATTTGGGGAGTGGAGGTATCGCAGCCACGAGGGAGGGAGGGAGGAAAGGAAGGCTTGGGCGTATGTGTGTGTGTGTATACACATGGTCCGGCCCGCCACAAGTTCTGAGGGACAGTGAACCGGCCCCCTGCAGAAAAATTTTGCTGACTCCTGTTCTGGACAGTGTTGCATGCTCTCTATATGAACAGATGCATAGCTTTAAGTGACTGGAGTGACCTTAGTGACTAAGAATGTCTATTACCTGCTTTGTCTGGTATGCCAGCTACATGCATATCTGGATAACTTGGCCACTGAAGTCCGTGCACTGGTAACCATGAGAATGGATTACTGCAGCACATTGTACGTGGGGCTGTCCTTTGGCTTGGTCTGGAAGTTCCAGCTGGTACAGAAATCAGTGTCTAGGGGACTGATGGGGGCAAACTGTCCACAACGTGTGTGTCACCTCTGCTAAACCACCTGCTCTGGCTTCCCATATATTACCAAGCTAAGTTCGAGTTCTTTTGTAGATATACAAAGCCCTCTACAGCTTGAATTCAGGGTACCTTTAGAACCAGTCTATCTGATCAGTGACACCATCCAAAGGATTGCTGCTAGTTGTCCCCCATGTTACAGGAGCCAAAGTGACTTGATCCAGAAGTTGGGCATTTAGTGTCACTGGTCCCTATGGGAAGCCTCACTTTTGACTTTCAGACATCTCTTGAAGACATCCCCCACACACATAAACAGGCTTATGCAGTTGTTTAGAATGTCCCTTGAGTGGTCAGTCATCTTAATGACTTGTTTCACCTCCCAGAGACTTTTTTACACCCCAGCTTCCGAAAGGTTGAGCCAGCTGCTTTTGTGGAGAGAACACCGCCCCTCTTTCTGCCAGCAGTACGTATCACAAGACCATTTCATGCATTGGATGAAGTGTGGTCCAAACCATTGCATCTTGTGCCACAATTAACTTGCTAGTCTTTCAGGTGCCATGAGACACTTTTTCTAGCTGTTGCTGCACAGTTATTGCTGTGAAGTTCTTTATATGAAGGTGTCCATATAACTGTCGGAGTTTCCGTACGACCGAGCTGAAATGGCTCTCCTCCTTGTCATATCTTCAGAATCCATCTAGGCTCTCCTCCGACGGTGATTAACGACCTAAGCCTTTAATGAGACTTCCGGCATGCTCCCCATTACGCAGAGTACCCAGCAGCAGAAGGAGCCAGAAATATGTGCTATATTGCTACGTTTATTTCTATCTACGCAGGACAGAAAAGAATGCGCGTCTGCTCTCTGTGAGAGACAGAAAACTACAGGACAAAGAAACAGGAAACCAGTAACTTCAACATCCATCTCCCGTGTCCCGTGAGACTTCCAACAGTCTGGAATGTCAACAGAGTCTTTTGACTCCAAAAACTGCACAGTGGCATAGCAGAAATCTAACAATAACACAGGGGTTAAAAAAAGAAAATCCTCTGTCCCTGAGACCCAAATGCATCCTGCCAGGCTTTTCTATCCAACACTTGGAACTTTACCAGGCCATGCCCCACCCACCCCACTTCACATCCCTCACTGCCCTGCCCTGGACCCTTTACTAGAGATTTTACCTGATTGGAATGTCTCACTTACCTGGATGAAGGAGGGAGTGGTGTGTGTCTGGCCACACCCACTTTGGCCACACCCACTAGTGGCATGAGGCATTCCCATGAGGGCATGTGGCCCTCCCCACCCCTGCTAGGTTGAACTAGTTCTTTTGCTTCTTTTAATAAAAGGTTTCGTTTTCAACGTTTGTTTGCAAAACATCCATACTACGTGGCCATAGCTGAGCTGGCAGCGGGAATGGACTGGCATGCAGTAGCCCTCAGTTGCTGTCATTTTTTATTAGATGCCCAGGGAATGAATCCGCTGAACAATTCCATAAAAAGGCCAAAGGGCCTCTTCTGAAAGAAACAATGTTAATTACTTAATGATCACACAACATGTTTTTTAAAAAAGAACCTACCACCCACATGTACAAAACTTGTGCAGAAAACAATTACTCATCCTGAATCAGTTACTGCATGCATTTGTGATTTAAAAATAGAAAAGAAAAAGGATCTCATCTGGACTAATTACCACCCACTTTTTGTTCTCTGTCCTGTGTCTCCCCACCCCCCTTTAAAACTCATAGTGATTTGTTTAAACGACTCTGAAACTGTTGTTTTGAATAGACGTTTTGTTTTGATGACTCAGAAAGGGTAAGAATGTCCTTTTTTACCCTTATTGTTTTGAGCTCTTCCATTCCCCAGCAACAAATAGTGCCAACACAGCTTAAAGGCTTTGTTTATATCACACAAACTGTCCTAGTGCTTCCTGCACTTACTTTATACATAGCGCTCTTCTGTCAAAGGAGGGAACCAGGTGAACACAACCCCATGGTCTACTTCAGCTAGACACCCCAACCGTGACAGGGTGATTAACCATTAATTCTCCTGTGGGAAGGATCCTAATGACATTGTCGGCATTGTTTATTGTGTTTTTGGAATGCAGATCATTAAACTGTTATTCAGAAATTACCTTGGAAGGATTTTGTATGCTCACAGTACCAAAGCCATGGACTTTGGTGAGAATTCTCGGCCTACTTTCTAGTAGAGACCTTGCACGTGGGAGTGGAGCAATATAGCACCTCCAGCTTCCAACTCGCTGAGTCACTCAAGAAGAACACCATGGCCAAAGTTGCCAACAGCCATTGAAAGTTCAAGGAGAACCAGCAGGGTTGAACTCCCCATGTCTCTTTCTTGACAGAGTTCATCAATCGGAGCAACTAAGGTGGTTTCAGTGCCAAAATCAAATCAGACTGCAATGATTCTAGATAATCTACCTCCTCCAGGTGTACTTGCTGCTGGTTGGCCACCACCCTCTCAACTATCTTGCTCAGGAAAGAAATGTTAGAGACCGGATGATAGTTTTCAAAAACTTCTGGATCCAGCTAGGACGTCTTTAGGATGGGTTGCAACACCACGTCTTTCAAGGCAATGGGCATGACTCCCTCCCACAATGAGGCACTGTCTTCTCCCTGGGCCCAACCTGTCAATCCCTCCTACTACATTTGATCAGCCATGATGCACAGTATTGATGACAATGACAGACAGCGGCTCTCCAGGTTTTAGGCAACTGTGCTTTCCAGGGTTTGAGCCTGGGAGCTTTTGCATGCGAAGCACATGCTCTTCCAGTGAGTTATGGCCCTTCCCCCTTGCAGATCCATTCCTATTGTGCCAACACAAAAAGAACAACACACAGGGACCCCCAGCCAGGTTTGGGGCATGTCTTGGAGGAACACAGCAAAACACATATCTGAGCCAGAAGAGTAGCCCTAGAATTTATGGCTCCTCCAACACTGAACACAACTGAACTTCAGTCTTTCCTTTACAGAACACTTAGGTGGATTTATTTTCCATATCTAGGATTTACAGAATAATAGTGAGTATATTCAAGACAACCCACAATTATAACATTTTTTGTTTTTTCCTCTTATTGAACTGGGATATCAGGTCTTCGATTTTTCTTTTTGCTGTTGTCCATAAAGTTGCCTACCTTTTATATTATTTTTAACATGCTCTGAGCAAGACATAGAGGTTGAAAGATGACCAGGCTGAAATAGAGAGGAAGATGACACTTGCAAATACTTCTAAAAGGGAAGGCCTTGACTTGGTAGGGCCTGCAGTTCTTTCTCTGAATGTGCTTCTTTCACCCTCTCCATACCCCTTTATAGCTTATCTATCTATCATTTGATCCTGACAGACACATATATTATGTTCTGGCACACAATTCACTTGGCTGCTTTCCTGTGACATCATCTTATCTCTGAATGTAGCAACCTGCTAATAACTTCATTTTCTGGTTGAAGTTTCCCAAATTAAATTAAGCAGGCAAAACATGTTAGGCTTGCCCATTCCTCTTTACACGGCAGCTGAAGGACATCTTCTGAGAGTTTGATTCTGAAAGTTGGCTAAAGTCCTATTTATTATAGAGTTTTGACCATCTGATCAAGTTTCTTCTTCTTCTTTTCTTGGTGACCAAGACAGTTTCAGTGCCCAAACCAGAACAAAATCTTGATTGAAATGAAACAGAATGAATAGTAGAATCCTGAAATAGTAGAGAAAACTAGATCATTTAGCACAGCAGATTGGGAGGGGTGCCATTTTGAATAAAAGAGAGAAAGAGGGAGGGAGGGATAGAGAGATCTTTCTGTAAGTAAAAATTAGCACACGCGATAGAAATGTTTCAGTCCTGCCGTGCTAGTTTGCTACACATATTTGATCTTGGGAAAATTAAAGTGTAAGTATTGTAAAGTTGTACTTTCAATACTACCACCTTAAGATTTGACCATTTTATTGTCAAGAACTCCCAGAATTGGAACTAGAGATTTCATTCTCTGTGTAGTGGCACCATGTGGAGAGCTATCAAAACTGCAGCTTGAGATATCCTCCTGGCAGGGAAGTATTTGTAAGTTCTGGAGTGGTTCCACCTAGCTGGGCTGAAGGGGGAAAAATGGAGGCAACAGCAGAAACCCAAAGGAAGTAGACCATTAGATTAGAACAGATCATGTGATAATGGCTGATCTCTACAAAAAGCTTGTTCAGTGAATGGATCCAAAAGTATTCATTAGATCTTTTTATTGTTTTGGCAACAGCCACACATATCTTGTTGCATAACCAGCAATATATCTGTCATTTTTCTACCTACAATGGCACAATTGCATTATAATGGTACCTCGGGTTACAGACGCTTCAGGTTACAGACTCCGCTAACCCAGAAACAGTACCCCAAGTTAAGAACTTTGCTTCAGGATGAGAAGAGAAATTGCATGGCGGTGGCACGGTGGCAGCAGGAGGCCCCATTAGCTAAAGTGGTACCTCAGGTTAAGAACAGTTTCAGGTTAAGAATGGACCTCCAGAACAAATTAAGTTCTTAACCCGAGGTACCACTGTATTGACTTATTTTACTTACTGAATTTACTATATCTGCTTACAAGAGTCAAGGCACACTATTATATCGAAACATTAATATCTGCATAACTTCATTTTGACTAAAACAAATTTAATTATAGTGCATACAAACATAACCTTCTTGCAGAGTTTGCTTAATAATCATTAGCAGCTTGATAATTACAACTTCATATATGTAAGTCTCTCCCCCTCAAACCCCGGCAGAATAATATAATATTTAAGATACTGCTTTGGTCAGAAAAAGAGACATTGTACAGTAGGCTTCCTGTTTCCTGTGCACCAGGGGATGCACCAACACCATGGAGAGAGAGATGAAGATAATCAGAAAATGCATTTTCTGCATTCCTCTTTGGCTGGAAGAGGAACCTGACTCTCACCCGCAGTTTGCCTGGCAGTCTGGCACTCACTTCCCCATGGAATGCGAGGGCAGGCAAAGACACTGGGTGGATGGAGCACTCCAACTGCCATGCCCCCCCCCCCGATCCTGTTTCTGGAAGCATAGGTTATCCTGCTAATTGGGTTTTTTTAAAAAATGGAGTAAACTATAGGTGCATAGTGGGACACGGGTGGCGCTGTGGGTAAAACCTCAGCACCTAGGACTTGCCGATTGCATGGTCGGTGGTTCGAATAACCGCGGCGGGGTGCGCTCCCGTCGTTCGGTCCCAGCGCCTGCCAACCTAGCAGGTCGAAAGCACCCCCGGGTGCAAGTAGATAAATAGGGACCGCTTACCAGCGGGAAGGTAAATGGTGTTCCGTGTGCGGCTCTGGCTCGCCAGATGCAGCTTGTCACGCTGGCCATGTGACCCGGAAGTGTCTGCGGACAGCGCTGGCTCCCGGCCTATAGTGTGAGATGAGCGCACAACCCTAGAGTCTGGCAAGACTGGCCTGAACGGGCAGGGGTACCTTTACCTTTACCTTTTTATAGGTGCATACTAGAGATGATGAGATAAGAAACTTCAAAAACGAACCCAGCTACAAGGATTTAAAAGGTTTGGATTGAGAGGGGATTTCATTTGGTAAAAGAGACGATGAGGGGAGGAGAGACCACGGTGTGCTTATATCAAAGTTTTTCTCTACATTTATGATACGGCAACCATTCCTGGAATGAAAGTTATTTTAAAAAATAAATAAATATCTGTACAAGTGAGGAAGGAAGAAATTGGAATATAAATATGGATTTAACAAAACTGGAACTGTCTGTGTGAGAGAAAGGAACTGAGGGGGAAGGTGGGGAATGCTACAGTTTGAAAATCTGGAGCAAAGTCCTCCCTAGCCTCCTTTATCACAAAGAAATGTGTTTAGGATAAGGACAATTGGCCATAAATCAGCAGCAGGGAAGAAAGGAGTCTACCATGTTTTGGAATAGAAGTTTTAGATTAACTATTTGGATAGAACTACAGTCATACCTCATGTTACATCTGCTTCATGTTACGTTCTTTCAGGTTACGTCCTGCGGCAACCCGGAAGTACCGGAAAGGGTTACTTCCGGGTTTCGCCGCTCACGCATGCGCAGAAGCATCGAATCGCAACCCGCGCGTGCGCAGACGTGCCGCTGCAGGTTGTGTTCTTTTCATGTTGCGAACAGGCCTCCGGAACAGATTCCATTCGCAACCAGAGGTACCACCGTATCTGGACTCAGAGCGTTCTTCCTAGGCTGGAAAAATGGCAGAGACAGCTTGTTTACTGGAAGCCAAATCACGGGACAAAGTGCTGCAGTGACTTTTGGAAATTGTGAGATAACTGCTTCTCCCGAGGCATGACAGGAAACATCAACGTTGTAGGAATAAAGGCTAGAACACCATATACAGATGGGAAAACATCATGAGGGGGAAACCTGTCACATGCAGGAAAGAATAAGGATTGCAGTTAGAGCTCCTCTCTTGAAACTTTATAAATTACCTAATATACCAACACGAATGAAATCACAAGATTGTTATATAATTATTATTATATCTGAATGGAATTATTATTATTATATCTGAATGGAGTAGAAGAAGAAGAAGAAGAAGAGTTTGGATTTGATATCCCGCCTTTCACTCCCCTTCAGGAAATTATTAAGATTTTGGAATGCAGAAAAAAATATAGAAGAATGAAGCCATCAAACCTAGCATGCAGGGAGGCCAGTTTGATTAAATTGTATAATCTGACACTGGAATAATTGGCATTAATAATTGTATTGATTGGATAAGTTATAATGAGGCTGCTATTGGAATGATATTGAAAAATCAATAAAAAACATATTTTTTTAAAAAAGGAAACGTTGTTTTAACAATGTAGGTGTGCTTCCTCCTACAGTGTTTGAATTTGACAGCCCCTTTTGATAGCTGTTTGGTATTGTCACAATACCAAAGGAACAAAAGCCCTTTGGTAAAAGCCAGCAGAAATCAAATCATTGCAACACTCTTGCTCCTTTCAGACTCTTTTGTCTTGTTTTGCTTTAATTACAAGCCAACACAGAAAATGTGTCTGAAATGTATCTGCTTTTGAGAATTTGGAGTTTAAGAATTAAATATATGATCAATGATAATGAAATGACAAGATTTATGCCACTTTTCTGTTCTTTTCAGAATGTTACTATTTACGTGATGGGGTAAAAAACCACCAGTGTGAGGGCTTGATCTGGAACTAGGGTTGTCATATTTTTTAAAAAAAGTTTTAGAAGTAAGTTTTTACCTATTTTTTAAGGAAAATCACCCCAAACCCACACTTCCAATATGGGCTTCCCAGATATTCTAGCTGCTTTTCAAAAATTCTGCCCAGACAACATTTTCAACAGCTGAATCCCGGCTATGTCCGGGAAATTCCTGATGTATGGCAGCCCTATCTGAAACCCCCAGTGCTATCCCACCACAAGACCTCATTGATATAGGAGGGGATAGAATGGGACCAAGCACTGGCGTTGGGGGTGAGGCTTAAGCCTCTGTCCATCCCAGTGCCCCTCCCTAGTCATCAGATGGATCATTTGATGAGTGGGGAGGAGGTTAAAAAAACTAACAACCCTGTGTGTATATGTGTGCAGCAAGAGCGTGTGAAAGAATGTGGGATGGCCACACTCCCGGCTGCCATGTGGTCCCCAGAGAGTTGACCAGGGCTGATTACAGCTGTGGGGCCAAAAAGTGTAGCCAGTCTGTTTTATTATGTTCTGTGTTGCCTTATCCATACATTTTGTTATTTATATTATTATCCCACCATGTCCCCCCGCTCTCCTCCTTCCCTTTCTTTCTTGTTTTGTAACGTATAGCTTTACTATTTCTGATTTCAACTTACGGGTGCCAGGGGAGGATAGGAAGATTCAAACCAAAGGCTGTTCCTGCAGCCTTTCACATGAGAAAATTGTTAGGCACATTAAAGTATCCCTGACTATGTTGCATTCCTTTGTTCAGAGTGAGTTTTGGGAACACATCCTTTTCTCATTATATTTCCATAAAATATACTTGATCTATTCTATTCTTAGACTACCTCTGATGTGGTCTGCGAATGGAGCACAGTATAAAAATATTTCTTTTCTTTTCTTTATTCACGACAAAATGTTTCCATTTCTAAGACGCATTTTTAAATATATATATATTAAAAATCATCCTATAGCTCTCTGTGAAAGTAAGACTTTACTGAAAGGTTTAATGGAGCTCAGCCCAAATAAAAAAAAAAGGCTTCTTATCTCTTATGCCAGCACAAGCTCCACCTTTAGATAAAATTCTGCTTAGGAAGCCAATGGAAAGATAACTGACTTAGGAGTATGGAAATGCCCCCATCCAGAAGCCTGCCATTCAACGTGATTTCAGATTAAGATGTTCCTATTAGTTGCCTAAAAGCAGGGAGGTGCCCTTTGATGAATGTGCATTTAGTGTGGATTCAAAACCACGAGCTTTGGCACACCTTCAACTGATGCCTTTGCCCATCCTAAAAATAAGGCAGAAGAAAGAGAGGGAGGCTCTGCTGAACTTTCCACTTCTGGCTGAACAGGCAGCACACCTCATTCTCAATGTTACATTTTAACCCATTAAGGATAGCTAACTAGGCATTCATTGATTTAAGAGATAACGCGAGATGGAATAATTGCCGGAAAGTGAAGCACGAACAGTGAAGGAAGGTGGTTTATATTTGCTGCTATCTAATTTATTGTGATTTAAGACACTTCTGGCAATTTTCATCTACTTCTTTCCACAGATTATTATATTTGTTTACGTGGAGCTTTAGTGCTGCTCTGACCTTTCTTGTCCCAATTTTATTTTCTGCTGCTGGATCTATGCTGGATTACATCTTATGCCCTATTCCTTTTATGATATTGTTTTGTGTTTATATTTTTTTAAAAAATTGGATGCTGCCCAGAGAATGTGCATTATGGAGCATCAAATAAATATCATAAATAAATAAGCTGGGAAGTAGTGATGAACAATAGCCCCTGGTTTGGGGTAGAGAGAGAGAGAGAGCATATATTTCCATGCATGAGGCCCGAGGTCTGATCAGTAGCTTCTCCATTAACTCAGGTTGTCATGGAAAGACTGGCTGTTTGCTAAAGAGCTGGACAGAGTGGCCCTGTGTCCTACTTCTCAGAGGTCAGTCCTCTGTTTGAAGGGATTTCCCATCAAAGTCCAGTTTGATAAAGAGAAGGACCAAAAGAGGAAGAGAACACAGGCCTTGAAATTGCTCCATCAACACCTGGACAGCAAGTAGACAAGCCACTTGGTCACAGTCTTCTCCACTACGGTGAGACACATTACATCTCTATTTAATAATAATAATAATAATAATAATAATAATATCTTTATTGTCATTGCCCCCTTCGGGGACAACGAAATTACTTGGCTGCTCCATAAAAACACTAATTAAAAGAAATATAGTAAAATACATAAAACACCAATTAAAAAAATATAGTAAAATACAGCAAAGGAGATTTGATGACTTTCAAAGTCCGGGCTTCCCATTCAGGGCCGAGATCGCTCTGGAGAAGAAGCTGTTCTTAAGACGGCTTGTTCTTGTCTTCATCGTCCTGTATCTCCGTCCCGACGGCAAGAGCTCGAAGAGACAGTGACCAGGATGCGATGGATCTTTTACTATGTCCAGTGCCTTCCTATGGCACCTTGTGGCGTAAATCCGCTCTAAGGTGGAGAGTGGGCAGCCAACAATGCTCTCTGCTGCCTTCACAACCCTGTGCAACCCCATCCTGTCCTGGGTAGTACAGCTTCCGTACCACACACATAAGCCATAAGTAAGCACGCTCTCAATGGCACAGTGATAGAAGGCAAGCAGCAGTCTCTGCGGAAGATGGTTTTTCCTTAGTATTCTCAAAAAATACAGTCTCTGCTGCGCCTTCTTCACAAGCCCCCTTGTGTTGACACTCCAGGACAGATCCTCTTGTAACTCAATGCCCAAAAATCTGAACGTTGTTACCCTCTCCACACAGACCCCATCAATCAAAAGTGGCTGGACATTGCTCTTCTGTCTCCTAAAGTCCACCACAAGTTCCTTTGTCTTCCTTGTATTTATGAGCAAGTTGTTAGCTCTGCACCACTCTGTCAGCCGCTCCACCTCATCTCTATAATCCATTTCACCCTCCCTTTCAGAGATGAGCCCAATCACGGTTGTGTCATCTGCAAATTTGACAACCCTATTACTAGGGTGAGTAGCGACACAATCGTACGTGTAAAGAATATAAAGGAGCGGACTGAGTACGCATCCCTGTGGTGTTCCTATGTTAGTCTTAAGCATATTAGAGGTATAAGGGCCCAACCGAACCCTCTGGGGGCGGTCTGACAAAAAGTCCAATATCCACCCACAAAGTGATAACGGAAGCCCCAGATCTTCCAGTTTAGACATCAGACGTTGTGGTAGAATGGTATTAAATGCCGAGCTAAAATCTAAAAAAAGCAGTCTGGCATAACCCCCCCGCTGCTCCAAATGTGCAAGGACAGCATGGAGGGCAATCGCCACAGCGTCCTCTGTCGATCTTTTTGTTTTATAAGCAAATTGGAATGTGTCCAGTCCCTCTGGTAGGCAGGCAATGACATAATTTCGTACCAGCTTTTCAAAGCACTTCATGATTATAGGTGTGAGTGCTACTGGACGAAAATCGTTCAGATCTTCCGGGTTAGGTTTTTTTGCTATTGGAACAATAATAGAGGACTTTAGGCAGGATGGAACAATAGCCTGGGCTAGGGATTGATTTAAAATCCTAGTGAAAACTCCTGCCAGTTGATCTGCACAGTCTCTCAATACCCTTCCAGCTACCCCATCTGGCCCTGTGGCCTTCCTTGGGTTGATTCCCTTCAACACCTTCCTCATCTCTTCTTTTTCCACAGAGACTACTACATTCCTTTGTACTGATGATGGTAATGGTGGTGATGATGGCAAAGCCTTCACAGGGAGTGGTGGTGGTGTTGGTAAAGCCTCAGCAGGTGTTGCTGCAGATGTTACTTCAAAACGGGCAAAAAAGGCATTCAAATCCTCAGCGAGGGATGCCCCTCCCTCGTCTGCCAGGGAGTCCTTGGATTTATACCCTGTTAATTCTTGTACACCTTGCCACACCTGCCTGGTGTTGTTACTTTGTAGATGATTCTCCAGCCGCTGTCTATATGCCTCCTTTGCTACACGGATACCTCTCTTTAGATCGGCTCTAGCTGAGCTGTACAGCGACTTATTTCCACTTCTGAAGGCAGTATTTCTTGCCTTTAGCAACCCCTGGACCTCCCTTGTCATCCAGGGCTTCCTGTTTGGGTAGATCTTTATCCGGCGCCTCCGTGTTACATTGTCAGTGCAGAACCTAATATAGTCCAACACTTGCTCAATGTGAGTCTCTACATCCTGTTGGGCGAATACCTCCCAATCGGTGTCATGAAAACAGTCTTGTAGTTGTTGGGATGCTTCAGCTGGCCATATTGTAATGTCCCTCTTTATAGCTGGAGTCCGTTTCCTCAATGGGATATATTCAGGAGTCAGGAGCAGGGACACATGATCAGATTGGCCTAAATGTGCCAATGGTTCGGCCTTATAGGCCTGTTTGACATTTGTATACAGCCTGTCCAGAGTCTTTTCTCCCCTGGTTGCACACTTTATGTGTTGATAGAATTTAGGTAGGACCACTTTCAAATCTGCCTGGTTGAAATCTCCGCATACAAGAAATGCAGCCTCGGGGTACTTGCCTTGTTGCCTGCTAATGGCATCATGCAGAAGACCCATTGCCTCATTGATGTTCGCATCAGGTGCAATGTATACTATAGTTATCAGTACTGCTGTAAATTCTCGGGGGATATATATAGGTCTGCATTTAAGTGTCATAAATTCCACAGTTGGAGAGCAATAGCTAGCTATCACGGCGTGGTTTGTGCACCAGCTGTTATTCACGTATGCACACAAACCTCCCCCCCTTCTTTTACCAGAGTCCTCTGTTCTATCATGGCGGAACACTGTATAGCCTGTTAGTTCTATGGCTGAGTCAGGAATAATTGGTGTCAGCCAAGTTTCTGTAAGCAGCAGAAGACAGCATTCACTCACAGTTTTCTCCGTTGCTATCCACAATTTCCACTCCTCCAGCTTATTCACCAAAGATCTCACATTCGCATAGAAAATGCTGGGAAGCGGTAAGTTATAATGTTGTGTCTTCAGCCTTAATTGCCTTAATCGCCTTCCTCCTCTACAGCCTCTCTTCTGTTTACGGTTTTAAATTCTGATTTCCTGATTTAAATTATAATCATAATACATCAATTAATATTCATTAGTAGAGACATCACCTTGCCAACAAAGGTCCGTATAGTAAAAGCTATGGTTTTCCCAGTAGTGATGTATGGAAGTGAGAGCTGGACCACAAAGAAGGCTGATCGCGGAAGAATTGATGCTTTTGAATTATGGTGCTGGAGGAGACTCTTGAGAGTCCCATGGACTGCAAGAAGAACAAACCTATCCATTCCGAAGGAAATCAGCCCTGAGTGCTCGCTGGAAGGACAGATCCTGAAGCTGAGACTCCAATACTTTGGCCACCTCATGAGAAGAGAAGACTCCCTGGAAAATACCCTGATGTTGGGAAAGATGGAGGGCACAAGGAGAAGGGGACGACAGAGGTCGAGACGGTTGGATAGTGTTCTCGAAGCTACCAGCATGAGTTTGATCAAACTGCGGGAGGCAGTGGAAGACAGAAGTGCCTGGCGTGCTCTGGTCCATGGGGTCACGAAGAGTCGGACACAACTAACAACTAAACAACAACAACAAGTATATTCAAATGTTATACAAATTAGAAAAGGTGTTAAAAAACCAGCACCCAGGAGAACTGCAGGGATCTGAACAGATTTAACCCCCTTCTTCATCAGCTGATGACTAGGTGATGAATCTTGCTGCTTCAACCGCATACCAGTTTCTTTGGGGATACTGGCTGGCGCAGCCAACATAGAATTGAACCCTGCCACCCATACATCCAGCCAACTGAGAGGTGGGTGTGGTTTTAAAGAAATGGCCTCACGGGTCAAATTGGATCCCCTGGTGAGATTGACATGTGGGGTGGAGGTTGTCTCCCCTGATTTAAAATAGCCAGATGGTCTTTCCTCACCAGATATCCTCCCTTCCCTCTGAATTCCAGCCCCAAATGGAATGGAATAGCGTAGCCATGTGTCCATGTTAATGTCACCTAGCATGGAGAGGACACCCTTCATTCACTTATCAACTTCAGGAATTAAGGAAGAGCAACAAGGTTTCAGGCCACAGTGAAACAGAGGGTGGGACAGAGACCTAGACATGAAATGTTGGGGGTTATTTGGAGTGGCAACATTGTTTGCCATTAAAAAAAAGGCAATATGAACAGCAAGGTTTGGGAACCTCAAACATGAGGGACAGTTCTCCCACCCACTGTATCCCTTTGTGACGTAGAAGCATTCAGGCCTGAAACTTTTTCCCAGATTGTTGCCGTTGTTGACTTCTTTTCCTTTTTGCTACTTTTCATTTATTTCTCATAGATTGAATTACAAATACTGAAACGAAATAAACGCCAAGCAAGCAAAAACAAAAAGAACAAGAGTATTGCCGTCAGATGGTTAAACTATGCTTAAGCAAGCTAGGAACTTCACGTCCAAGGCTGTGTATGCCATCATACAACTAAAGAACATGGCTTCCCCCAAAGAATCCTGGGAAATGTAGCTTTCTTAAGAGTACCGGGAACTGTAGATCTGTGAGAAGTCAACTACAGCTTCCAAGATTCTTTGAGGGGAGTAATGTACTGGAAAGGTATAGTGTGCATGCAGCCCAAGTCAGCTCAGTGTCCATTTAAAACAACTGAAATCACACTACTGACTTTAAGAGGATAACGTGTACATCCTCACATGCACATGAAGGACAGCATGAGCAAGCAAGAAATAAGAAGGTCTGAACAACACTATTAGAAGCTACTTTGTGTTAAAGGGAAGACCCTGTTCTTAGCAAAACCACATCAAAAAGCTTTAGGGGCTAAACAGAGAATATTTCTAAATCCTAACAAATATTTGATATTGTGGATAACGTAAGACACTTTCCCCCTTTTCCTATACCTTCCTTTTTTCCCCTTGGCTCTAGTCTGTTTTAGAGCCTAGACAAATAGCTGGAATCAGCCAATGTTAGCAGCAGGGAATTCTATGTTTTTATTGCTTATCCCTTAACAACCAAACTTTTCCCAGTACATTTTCTTCAGAGCGTTTTGCTCTAGATTGTAGTTTCCTAGCAATCGGGCTGAGGGGTGCCACAATCATATGAAACCTACCTCCTTCCTTCTCACATTAACCCATATCCAAAGAAAATATATTGACCACTGCATGGGTTGTTGTAGTAACCCAAGGTACAAGTATAGAGGAAGAACAACTCAGATGCATCATGGCACATGCCTGCAAAAAGGGGGGGGGGGTTGCTTTAAAAAAAGTAAAAGATCTCACACAAGTGAGTCAGTTCACATACTTTAGCTAGGACAGAGAATCTCATTGCTATGTTATGGATAATGTAGTAAAAGTATCTTTGTTCACAGTCCTGGTCCCTAACTTACATGTACATAACTTGATTGCTTAAAAAAAGAAATTGCACCGAATATGTGAAATGATCTTCAATGATACAAAATGTGATTTGTATTATTGGTTCATATGAATAGTCTATATGAAGTAGTAGATGTGTGGTAGCTCATTTACATATGCTAATTTACATATGCTAATAAGCCCTCCATTCCTCCACCGTGTAAGTGCCATGATGGCAATAACCTTCTGCCAACAGAAGAGTGCTGCTACACTTGTATAGTGTTAACTTTCACCGATGCGTTTGAGATTTAGGAGCTCAGCAAGCATAAGATGAGGAAGGATGGGACTGCAAATAAATAAATAAATAAATAAATAAATAAATAAATAAATACTTACTTACTTACTTACTTACTTACTTACTTACGCACTCCTACCAATGGCCATGATACCTCTTTTGCAAGTCCACTTCAACCGAAACTATTCCTGGCAGTGGCAGTGACAGGATTAAAACTCAAGTTCTCCAAAGGGTGCAGCTGTAAGGGCCTATCAATTGACTTGTCAAACACTAGGCAGCTATTGTCCTTTATATTCCTAAAAGCACTGAAGTTAAGCCAATAAAAAAAAAATACTTGAAAATAATAGAAATGGATTTCATATATGAATCACAGGAGCCTAACATTTTTTTTAACACATGATGTGTATAGCCTCTTTTTATCAGACACCATATCCATATATATATATATATATATATATATATATATATATAAATAATAAGAAACACACCATGTATGTTAAAATATATATATTCCTGCATTAATAAATACTGCATGTGCGGTGGGATCTTTCCAGAAAAGAGGCAATTTACTTTGATTCTGAAAAAAGGAAAAGGTCTCTCCACATAACTATTTCCATCATTCAGTAAAGTGGAAAGTTATAAGTATGCTATGTATGGTACAGAAAGTAGATATTTGTCTCAGTAGGTTTTGGTGTGTCCAGCTTCTGGCTTCAATTCAGACTTGTACAAGTCTTCTCTCCCTCTGTGATGTTGTTGTCTTTGCAATTGCTACGTATAGAGAACACTCAAAGGAATTCCTTGCATCCATATTCTAAGAAGTCAGGAGGTTCACCCTGGTCAGGGCTTCAGAAAAGATAGTGGACATCCTCAAAGTACATCCTTACAACAGTTGTTTCCGGGGTCCTTCTCTTGCCCATTAATACCATCATTCCCCCATTTCAGCATTCTTTTTTCATCCATTTGCCGCCAAGGCACTGAACTATAATTGCTTCCACACTAGATATAATTAGTGGTGCTGAGCAACTGATTTTCTGCAATCAGACAGAAGTAGAATTAAAACTGATGCTTCACACAACATTTAATACAGTGCTATATTATCCAGCAAGAAATAAATACCATTCAGGAAAACATCCCTTCCAATGTTAATAAAAAGTTTCTGCCTTGCAGATTCTGCCCTTTTATTTGTCCCTGTGATGTGCAGCAGCCTCTAAATCGTTTCTCTTAATTGCTCCTTATTAACAGTTTCTGTTTGCGTTTCCCCCCATGCTTATGTATAAATAAAAGTTGGAGGAAAACATAACAGGGGGAAATCAGTGGTTATTAAGCACTCCCCCTCCGCCGCAGCAGAAACTGACAATTAGGGACAACTGGTAAAGAGAGGATGTTTAGAGAAAGTAGCAAGCTCTTTCTTCATCGCTGGTCTCACTACCATACTTGAATACTGGAAGCAATAAAAGGGCAGGATCTGCAAGCAGGAAACTTTGAATTAAGGACACAGGAGCCCTGAAAATTCTCAACCGCATTTTGCTTTTCCAGAACGGACAGGCTGGCACAGCGAATGCATTTTTATTTTATTTTATTTTAATCACCAGGAATCAGGTCTAAAGGAAACACAGGGCGCGACAGAACACACTGGAATGCAATAGTCTGTAAACAACATCTCTGGATTACTGTAAAATGTGAGTGAACACAGGCTGTCCATTGTAGAGGGGGGTGGGAAGCTAGTTTGGAAGTAGTATATCTATTATCTAGCAAAGGGTTTATATCCCTTTGTCTCTTTCTTTTAAAACCATTTCTGCGCTCTACCTTGGTTTTTGGAGCTTCTTAACTGTTCCTCCTTTGTTCACTTGCTCTCCCACTACTAGGGTTGCAATTCTATTTACATCTACCCATTGAGCTTAGTTGGGTTTACTTCTGAGCAGACATCTATAGGATTATACTGTAGAAGTACATATTGGCTAGAGCTGGTGGGAGCTGGCATCAAACAGCATATGGAGAACATGGCATTGGCTACTCCATCCTGGGAATCTTACGCAGGAACCTTTGGGTGTGTTGTGTCTATGAGCACGCACACACACACACACACACACACACAGGCAGACTAGAAATCCATTAAATCATAATTAATGAGAAATAGGAGAGATCTGAAACTGAGTTTCATTTCCAAGTCAACTAGACTAATAAGCAGCAGAGCCATCCAAGGCAATATTTCAAAGTATCCTGGGATGGTGGCAATCAAGTCCATCCCGGGATTTCTGCTAGACAGAGGGCAGTCTAAAAAGGACCAAGAACCTGATTGTTGCTTTATGCAGAAGAAGAACTAGAACATTAAATTCTACATTCTGCATCCTAATTCTTAGGCGGTATGTACACATGTGTTTACTCTGCAACGAGTGTGATCCCACTGCCAGTTTGAGAAGTGGTGTACACACATTACATATCTGTCCTGCATCTACCCTGTCATTCTTCCTAATAGAAGAAGAAGAAGAGAAGAAGAGTTTGGATTTGATATCCCGCCTTTCACTCCCTTTAAGGAGTCTCAAAGCGGCTAACATTCTCCTTTCCCTTCCTCCCCCACAACAAACACTCTGTGAGGTGAGTGGGGCTGAGATACTATGTTTTGATGTGTTTCTCCCACAAAACAGCTTTGATTCAAGTTGAGAAAAAGAATGGCCTAGCTGCTTTTTAAGCTGGTAATGTGTATGCAGAATTATTTCTAAGAGCTCAAGGCCATCAGTCTATATACAACGCTATTTGCTTATCTAACAACTGAATGCTAAGATGCATGAGCGGGTAGAAGACGGGAGTAAATAAAGTTCCCTTTTAGAAAATTGCAAGAACTCCATGTAGCATATTCAAGATTGCAGTCCTGTAACCATTTATTTGGGAGCAAGCCATATTCAGCTAAGTGGGACTTACCTCTGAGGAGATATGTATAAGATTGCCCTGTGAATCTTGTGAATAAATCTGCTGGTGGAAAAGAACAAACCAGTATGGTTTCCAGCAAATTGCTTTTGTTTTAAATGCACGGCCTCATATGTCAGCACGCCACTGTGTCATGCCTGGTTACATTTGTCTTGTTGTGTTAAAATTATGTTACTGACATAAGCAGGCTGGGTGCCTTGCCACCATCAGTTTTGCCAGTCCACATGAGTGAAGGAGTGTGGGAGGATGAGGATGATGATGATGATGATGATCTTATTTTTTAAAGAACACAATAAAAGCTATATAGGCTAAATAATTCCAAATATGTAACCACTAACTCTTAAAATTTACTATGGTACTGGATCCTCTGCATGTTTTCTTAGAAGTGATGCCCAATGAAGCCCCTGGACCAGGTGTGG
Organism: Podarcis tiliguerta; assembly: GCF_965153285.1. Taxonomy (NCBI): domain Eukaryota; kingdom Metazoa; phylum Chordata; class Lepidosauria; order Squamata; family Lacertidae; genus Podarcis; species Podarcis tiliguerta. Next base: position 36,997,647 of record NC_139534.1, read on the forward strand.
GAAGGTGGACACTGCTCAGTGTCAGTGTATGGTTTGCATGAATATGGAGGGGGAGTTGAGCAATGCATGGAAACATATGCAACCCTCAGTGTTGTGGCCAAATGACTCTTTAGTTTCACACGGGTGAGTGTGTATGTGATGTGTCTGTGTGGTGGAAGTCAGCATCAAGAACCCTGCTCCCCACATCCCCTCAATGAACCCAATCTGCACACTTTGGTGGTTCCATCTGTGTGGAGACTGATGTGCAAATACTTCCAACATGCAAGTATACAAGCTGTATATAGAGAGCCTATGCAAGTTGGTGGAGACCCCTGTGCGAACAGAACTTCCAAGATGGTAGGACTGGCAGATATAATCCTGAATTTCAGTACCTGCATGCATAAAAAAGACTGTAGGCAGAGCTGTTGTGTTTCATGATACCTTGCAATTTCAAATCAACCAAGACAAATGCTGAGTGTCCTCCTTCTCTTTCAGGCCTGTGTTAGAGTTGCAGGGACAGACAGTCCTCTCTCCAGCCAGCTGAGGGGCACCTTCAATCTCCGTGAAATCTACATGAAATAGGAGTAGAAGGCAGAATCTAGGAGGCATGTAGGTGCTATGTGCTCAGTGAAAGTGGAAAGAGAATAGCAAAAGAATGGACAACTGATGAGGAGAGGGCTGAGGAGCTGATGCTCCTCTTACTGCAGCAACAGATGTTTCAATGGGTTTCATTGGCAATGGCCCGCCTCTCTGGCCGATACTGAATCATGTCAACTGCCGATGGCAAACCTGGATAATACTTTGAAGGAAGTTGGCATCTCACTACTGGTTTTTGGGAGGGGCTATAGGACTCCAGATTTTTTTATCGGGCTTGTAACTGCTCAGCCCTAGCAGCTGTATGCATGTTGGATAGTCCTAAAGTAAGTCCAAAACTATGCTGAACTTTCCCCTGCTTGGATTCCAGCATCTAAATCCAACTCTCTGTCCAGTGTAGTCTATTTATAGAACTTTTGCCATAAAAATGATTCATCATATCAGGGTATGAAATAAGCATACCACAGGCTGCTAAGACATGAGAAAATTATTTTGAATGAGCTCTGAGAACCGTCGCACAATGATTCTAAGGAAGTTTATCCTGGAAACCTCAAAACCACTACCTCTTGTATCCAGAAATCCATGCAAACCCAGCATTTCTAAGAAGCTTGAAAAGAGGAATGCTGAAGGCCAATCACTCCTTCTTCCTCAAGCATGGAGTAAATGTGTGAGGGGGAGGTAGGACAGCCTACCCAGTGTCCACAGGTGTAACTCTGGTGTGAAGAAGTTCTATGCACATATAACTATATTGAAGTATGGTGCTTCCATGCATTCAGGAGCCCTGTGGCAACTGAGATGTCTGATTGCATGGAAGAGCCCTGACACATTTACATCTGCACATGTATAAGAATTGCAATGCAGAAAGGTAAAAATCAGTTATAACTATAAAATCAGACTCACCTACTGGAATAAAAAAATGACTTAAGCAGGTGCTGGTGGTCCAAGCCTGTCTGACATCAAGCAGAAGGGAGTTCCATAAAATTAGACTGACAATACTGATAAGTATAATTGTTTAATTGACACTGAGTGAAGAATGCATAAATGTGTATTATTGAAGGCTTTACATGGGGAAATTCCACTGGAGTATAGTAAGTGGTCTCTGAACTCCTTGATGGGTTGATAATTAACTATTGTTCTTTTCTGCTATCTAACACATGAGTGTTTAACCTTAGATCAGGTAACAAAGGAATCTGGTTGCAAATCTCCATTTTGAAAGGGAGTTGCCTTTCATCTTTGTTCTCAGGCTCTGTGAGAATAAGATGCGACAATGGAGCTCACTCCAGGAGCAAACAACCTCAGACAAAATTGAGGTTGCAGGAAGAGGAAGACCTCTGTTTCTAGGTCTATTTGGAATTATCTTTTGTTTCTAAAAAGATGAACCTGTGCTGGACTTGCACAGTTATTGTATGGAGTTAATTGGGTGTATCATTTACTGCTTTTGTTTTGTTTTGAAAAAAGTTCTGCAAGTAAAGCTTTAATTATACTTATGGGCCTTGACAGTGGTTTACTTCCAAGAGGGGTCAGTTTTTATGCATCCAGTCACTTCAAGCAGCAGAATATTAATATGTGCAATAGAATGTGCAGCCCCTGGGGGACCCAAGCCGTGCATCCAAGCCATGGGGGACCACAAACAGTGATTCCTCTAAGGAGCTCAGTGACTGGGTGGGGATATAAGGGATTAGGACCAATGTTGTTCAAGGCCTTGTAAGAACCTTGGACCTGGCCCAGAGCATATGAGCATCCAATGCCAACTTCCGCGTACCAGAGTTATGTGCTGGTGATGGATTGGAAAGCATAATAAAATGTGTATTTTAGAGGAAGAATGCATGTACATTTAAACAAACAAAACTGAGTTGTGGGGAGGTGATTTAGAGGAGAGAAACTGAAGAAGGGTGTTGAACCTTTTCCTTCTATACATGTTTGGAACTCACCAAAGTGGGGAAATCAAGTGCATGTGTGCAACTGAACAGTGGCAGATGGAGAGGTGCTAATGGCACATACCCCATCCCACTTTTCTATGCTGACTTCCCTCTGCGGGAAGACAATTTTCTTTTAAGACAAGTTTCCCATGTGTGTGCATAACGTTTAGTTAGCTACTCAGTTTCTGTCTGCATAGATGAGCATGGATTTAGATAGAGACTCGAGTATATAATTTATACAAAAGATAAGTAAAAACTGCTGCTTTTTAAACATGAACTGCATTAACTGTACTAAACACAAACTGCATTACGATGATGCAGAATTTGCTTCTTTTAAAAACATCCCCCTTCCCTGCTAGCACTGTCACTCAAACACTGTGATTATCCTACATCCCTCTATTAAATCTGCTTTTAGACGTTCCCAGATACCAATGTTAATGTCACAAGACTTTAAATATTAGAAGGTTTAAATATTGTCAAAGCAATTTTCCATTCCTTTCTTCCATGGATTTCCTTGCCTGTCAACTCGCCCAACTAAACTTACAGTTGGGGATGTTTAGATACTGTCAACATGGCCTAACAACAAACTGGGTTCGGCAAATATGTTTAACAGTACTGTGGCAGTGGCAGTTTTCTATACCCACTTAGGATCTGATCAGTGTTGCAGATGAAAAGAGGTAGCGGGGGAGAATGAATAATAATAATCAGATTTAATTTTATTTATTTGTCTATTTCCATATGTCTCAGATGATTTACAAACATACCATATAAACAGCTAAAAAAAGGGGGGGGTTGAAAACAATACAAAAACCAACAAAGGTAAGTTTTAAAACAATACACATAACCTTCATTCATCTGGAAAAGTTTGTTGAACCAAAAATGTATTCAGTTGTTTCTGGAAGGTACAGATAGTGGGTGCCTATGGGATCTCTCCAGGGATCTGTCCTGTAGGATAGGTGCAGCCACATTGAAGATCCTGTTCTGTGTTAATGTGAAATGGCATTCTGATTTTGGGGCCATTTTAAGGAGAAACTCTCTTGCATAATACAGGGACCTACTGGGTATATAAGGGATGAGCATTTCTTTTTCTCTTGTAGACATTTATTTGTTTTCTTTTTTCCAGCTTTTGCAATTAATGTAAACTACAGCAGTGAAAAAGCTCCTGCCACACAATCAAGCAATTTAAATACCACAGTTCAACATCCATATATATCTATAAATATATCAGCTGTAGTAATACAGGGTGAGAAACACCCTAACATCTTTTGCTAACATCTTTCAGTTGTACATAATCCATCTGGATCTTTCTCAATTTATGATGCTATGACCAACACATCGTTCTTTCACTCCAGTGTAAGTTTCGTGTAGCAAAACTATGCAGTTCATAAGCTACAGGATCCAAACTATGAAGTGTAGTACTTGTTTCTTCTTCTTGAAACCATGCAGTTGGAAACAGAGTGAGTAGAAAATAAGGAATAATGGATGCATTTTTGTTGTTGTTGTTAACACGTAGTAATAGTAGTAGTAGTAGTAGATTTAAGTGGGAAGTGGCTGAAATAATAAAGAGATTTATAAAATCATTTTAAGATGGATTTTTCAGAGAGATACACCTCAATGTAGACAGCAACTTCCCACAATAGGTTAGCAAAAGTGTGGCTGGAAAGTTCAGTTAAATGTGATTCAGGGATACATACTACAGCTTTGGGAAGGGTGGGTTACATATGATAGTGTAAAGGAACTTTTAAAAAGTCTTTGTCTGGAATCAAGCATGCTTTTCTAATGATATTCCCTAACTTATGTATTTGTGGCATTCCAAAAAAGCTAAAATAATAAACAAGCTCAGACTCACTGCCTCTGTAGCTGGACAGGTTTCCCACAGCTGAATCCTTTGATGATCCTCCCTGGACTTTCTATTTTGAGAACCTTTCTCTTTCTTTGTCTCTCCGGAGGCCAACTTCTTAGCTCTCCTGCCAGTCTACTCCTTGGCCACCTTCTGTCTTGTGTACTTGGCCTTCCCTTCTCTTCTGCAAAATCCTTGCCCTCTTCCGTTGCTAGGCCTTCTCCACTTCCAACGCCATTCATTTTTGCTCACTTGCCAAGAGGCCTCTTTCTCTCCTTCAGTTGCCAAACTATGTAATCTGACAGGCCTTTGCCTCAAGTAATGCCAAAGCATGTCCCCATTTAGGCAAATGGCCAAGGGCATGCCAATTATTGGCATGTGCGAAGGAACACACACAGAGAAAATGTTACAGTACAGCTGTGGCAGAATGTGTAGGTCTATAATAACGGGATGTTGAGACTCGGGCAGCAGAGACTCAGGCCGCAGTCCTCCCCACCTGGGAGTGGGCCCCATTGAATTCAAAAGGGCATACTTCTGATTAGACATGGTTATGACTGCACTGTTAGTTACTTCGATTAAGCCTGAGGCATAACCGTGTAAAGTACAAGACCTTGACATTATTCATGGTTACATTATTATTATTCCAAAACCAAACTTTCTTCACTACCACCAATAAATTTACAAGATTATAATTGTCTAACAATGCCCAGTTATTTTTTTCTTGTAAACATAATTGAGACTCTAAGATTTAGATTCTCAACAATCGATAAAATGAAATGACAGGAGCTGGCCATGTCCACATTGCACACTCTTTTCAAAGAACTGCGGAAACGGTAGCTCTGTGATGGGTTATAAGCATCTCTGACAGATAATTCTCAGCAAGTTACCAAATTACACTTCCCTAGAGAAGGGCCGTAGCTTAGTGGCAGAGGATTTGAATCATAGAATCATAGAGCTGGAAGGATCCTGCAGATCATCTAACCCAACCCCCTGCAGTGCAGGAATATGCATCTGTCCCTTATGGGGATCGAACCTGCAGCCTTGGTGTTACCAGCAGCATGCTCTAGCCAATCTGCAGAAGGCTCCAAATTCAATCCCTGACATCTCCAGGTTGGGGGCCTGGGAGGGACTTCAGCCTGCAAACCTGGAGACCCACTGTTACTTCTGTGTCTAAATGGTAAGGCTTGAACTGCTTGTATTGTTCAGTTGTAGAGCATCCTTGGTTCAATCCCCAGTATCTCCAGGTAGGGCTGCAAATGTTGCCCATCTGAAATCCTAGGCAGCTGCTGCCAGTCAGTGTAGCCAATATTGAGCTAGATGGATCAATGGCCTGACTCAGAGCTTATCACCGCTTCCCCTTGTCTCACTGCTCCCTCCCCCCTTTCTTGGGAAAACTGCTCTTTAGTGCTCAACTGGAGCAAACGGTAGTCAGTTTTTCTCCAGATTGCTGTTTGTTCAGATTTAGAGCTAGTGCAAGTTTTCCCTGGGAAAACCAGCAGGTCAAGAGGGAAACAGCTTGGACCCATGCCTAGAAAGCATGGGTCAAGTTGAACCCATGCTTTCCAGGCATGGGACAGGCCCTCAGTGTGAGGCAGCTTCTGATGTTCTAGCACCATAAAGACTGCCAAAGTTATTATGGCATAAGTATCTGTGAAGTAGACCCCACCAAAGCTTAAGCCATAATAAAGTCTTTCCATCTTTAAAGAGGCCACGAGACTGCTGTTTTTGCTGTAACAGTCTAACATATTGTTATAGATTTAAGGGAAATTACTAAATGCTAGGATCTTGATTATTTGGGACATGAAGGAAGGCAAGCTGCAGGGGAACTACTTTGGCTTAGCAGTGGCCATCAAGGAACAATAGAGAGCAATTGAGGAACACTAAAAGAAACAAAACCTAGACAGCATCTTAAAAAGTAGAGACATTACCTTGCCAACAAAGATCCGTATAGTAAAAGCTATGGTTTTCCCAGGAGTGATGTATGGAAGTGAGAGCTGGACCGTAAAGAAGGCTGATCGCCAAAGAATTGATGCTTTTGAATTATTTTGCTGGAGGAGACTCTTGAGAGTCCCATGGACTGCAAGAAGATCAAACCTATCCATTCTGAAGGAAATCAGCCCTGAGTGCTCACTGGAAGAACAGATCGTGAAGCTGAGGCTCCAATACTTTGGCCACCTCACGAGAAGAGAAGACTCCCTGGAAAAGACCCTGATGTTGGAAAAGATGGAGGGCACAAGGAGAAGGGGACGACAGAGGACGAGATGGTTGGACAGTGTTCTCAAAGCTACCAGCATGAGTTTGACCAAACTGCGGGAGGCGGTGAAAGACAGAAGTGCCTGGTGTGCTGTGGTCCATGGGGTCACGAAGAGTTGGACACGACTAAACGACTAAACAACAACAACAAAAGAAACAAAAACAAGAGAACTCCTTCCCCCTGGCCCTAAGGTGTGAACAGAGACTGTGGATTTGGAAATTTGCCTGGGTATCTTCTCTGGGAACAAGGGTGGCTGGGAGGAAGAACAGCTGAGATCCATCTTGGGCGGGCTGTCTGCACTGCTGTGAAGTACCAGCCCCTCTTGAAAGGACCACGCTGTAGACTTAAGGTGTAAATAGGTGGATGAACCATATTTCTTAAAGTCTCTGCCATGTTGTCAATTCTCCAAAGGAGCACAGACCCTGTGTGAGTGCCTGGGACCCCATGGGCTCTTGCCACTCTTTGGCAGAGAGAGGGGCAGGCACCCAACATTTGTAACAATATCTACTCCCCTGGAGACCTTTACAGGAGTAACTCTTTAGCTCAGAGTCCTAGCATCATAGAGGCACACCATCTCCATGCAAAGCTGGGAAGCAGCGGTGCTTTCCTGGACTCCAAATGCTTACACTGCACATACATTCAATTGCAACAACTTTAGGGCATGAATATTGTACGACATTATGAGTCCGTATTATATTCTATGTTGTATGTAAACACTTTCAGTCTGCATTTAAGCGCACAAATGCATGTTGTGTATGAGGAATATATCACACATCATGTAGTATATGCTTGAGAAACAACAGCTTCCAATTTAAATAATAAAACACCCTCCAGCTGAAATGAATTCTCCCATTACAGTAAGTTTAAAAAAAGAACCTATTTCTATTGTGGTTAGTTGCCTAGAAAGTGTGTGTGGGAGAGAGAGAGAGAGAGAGGAAAAGGAAAGAGTCTTATCCTTGAGATAACTCCCTCCCCTCAATTGTTTTAAACAAAATAAACACACCTAAGTCATCATATATTACATTTGATACATAGCTAGGTGAATTCAGATTGAGAGATCATTTCAGAAATATTCATCAAGCTATTTATTTACTTACATAAATGTGGTTGTATATAAAAAAAAGTACAACAGGAATGCATTCAAAATTGGCTTATGTAATTTTCTTCTGGCAAGCCACCATAGAAAACAGGGGCGTCATGGCGCCACCAGAATTCTAAATTGTGGTAGAGAATCCCTCTGTACACATGGCATTAATCTTTGTCCCACTGCAGAGACACACATTTGCTGCATCGAAAAACTAAGATGTTGAATCAAAACCGTTAGGTTAAAAAGCACTCTGATTAAAATGATAGCTTCAGTTTGAATATCGGCACACACAGAAAGAAAGAGAAAAAGAGAAAACGAGAGCGAGTTTACTGTAATACAAATGTGACTTCCCCCCTATTAGCGGTTGTCATTACAAAAGTACACTGAAATGTATTATTAATGGATTAATAACAGAGCACAAAATTCATATTTTACTCCACACGTCGGACAGGATTCAGATCACACAACAGTACAATCTTATACACCTCTTTTCAAAAGTTCTGTTGGACTCAGTGGTGCTTATTCCCAGGTAATTGTGTATAGGGTTGCTGCCTAAGCCACGTTTAAAACAGATCTTTATAATTAGCAAGCCCATTGGTATTTCATTCTATTTACTTTGGGCTGATCACAGGACTTTGGGGATCTCATTATAACATATCAGTTTATGTTCCCTCTGTGACTGAGAATGCTTAATTTAATACATTCTTTTTCCTTTTCCCAAACTGATAAGGAGGGAAGATGTAAGTGCAATCTTTTTTAAAAATGACAGTCTCTCTCTGTCAATTTGCTTTGCTCTCTCTCTTTTTTTAAAAAAAACAACAACAACCCAACTATTTCAAATAGAAGGTAGGAAAGGAAGGAAGTTATATGATTATATTGTTGGGAAAATAAAAGGCATATCACTCTCATGAGATGATCTAAGCTTTTCCATCTTCTTAATAGGCTCCCTTTTTCCTTGGTTGCTGTTTAGTAATGGCTAGGGAGAATGTTTGTAAAGCATTTGTAGTGATGCTGTAACCAAGCTTTAAAAGGAAAAGCCCTTTCGACCTGGTGAACAAACATAAAAACTATGGCCCAACCTAAGACTTACTGACTTGGAGCTCCTGCAAGCCATAGCTGCCCCATTTACTTCAGTGTCAGGGAAGGACTTTTGCATAAAAGCTGGCACTGCTGTAGAACACCTCTAATCACCCTATTTGAGCTGCATCGTGGGGGTTGGACCCTTAACCCCAGAACTGACCCAAAATAAAATAAAATAAAATAAAATAAAATAATTCTGCAGCATAACATTAGATTTAAATAACTTCCAATAGGATATATGCAATGCCAGTTATCACAGTAAGCTACGATTATTTTTATGGTTGGTTGGTTGGTTGGTTGGTTTATTACACCTGGCAAGTTATATGACTGTACAAGACATCCTGAAAAGGCTAATAATTTTTAGGTTTCTTGAACAAAACGAAAAGCAAAAAAAAAGAGAAAAGCTGAAGATTCACATGTGAAGGTTTTGCAAATTAATAGGATGTATTCCAGAGACAACATGGTCTTTCACACAGGCACTCAATAAGAAAAGGACTGTTTACAGCATGAAAATCACTTGGGACTGGGTTTCGGAAAAGGGAATTTTAGTTCTGTGTGTCATTATTGCAAAGCCAAAAGCAAAAGCAAAAAAATAAAATAAAATGCTGGGAACTGAACTTCTATGTATTTTAAACTTGTTTGGCACATTATAGAATAGTCAACTAATGTCAAAGTATTAGCAAATATATTTTTTTCAGATGAATAAAATCTGTAATCACTTAGATAAGCACAATATGCCTTTTTTGGCATTTAATCAAACAATGAAATCACATGCACATTTCCTGACACAAAAGACAAATGATGTAATAATCTGAAGGAGTTTCTTCATCTCCTTGGAACTTTGCATACTTGACTTGCTTTCCATATTTTGTGACTTTAAATGGTGGGAAAATTATATTAAAATGCTTGTAGCAGTTCCTCTAAACTAGCATCCTTTTTGTTTTATTGTATTTAATATAAAAGCGGCAATTATTTGATTTCAAAGTTATGAAAATATGTACCTTATGAGAAAACAAGCAATTTAAGCTTTAATTGGTGTCATTTTTCACAGAACTGGCAAGATCTTTGCATCCCTGGCATGTTGTTTTCTATAAAACTGCAGAGCTGCCTTCAATGAAGGTTTTACGAATGTATAAGTTGTTTCATGAAGGTAGGTAAAGGGATGCCTGGAAATCTAAGATTTCTTGTGGGGGGAGTTATTCACAAAAGATGCTTTTCATTTCGTTTAATGGAGCTTGTAACAGTTCTCAGCGCACAGTCAGAATTCCATCACTTCTTCTATAAGAATCGAAGGAGGAGGTGTGTGCAAAACGTGTTCTGTTAAAAGAGGGCGGGTGGGACACAGAACAAATTGTGAGGGAAATGTGTTTTGATTTAAACAGAGCAGTGTATGAGAATACACACACACACACACACACACACACCACACTAATGGAAGCATAATACCAGTTTGTACAGATTCCACATCCAGACATAGGTCTCTGTCATTGGATCATAATGAAGCTGCCTTATACTGAACACAATCAATTGATTCATCTAGTGTGGTATTGTCTACACTAACTCCCCAGGACTTCAGGTAGAGAGTTTTTTTGCAGCTCTGCATGGGTCAACTCGCTCCTGCCCTTCTCTGCCCCAGTATGCAGCAGTATGTTGACAGGAAGAATGTCAGGAACAGAGACACCGTGCTGAGGAACATGAGTGGAAGAGTGCTGTGGGCTTTCCAGAGGGATCTTGTAGGTCAGTGTGGGAACAGGACACTGGACTGGGTGGCCTTTGGTCTAGTTATCAAGGACTCTTCATAAGTAAGGGATCCCAGGTCAGGGGGTGCACATATCATCAGCTCCTGCCAGAACCACCAGCGGCCTGAAAGAACTGCTTGTGGCAGCTCCCACCCCACCTTTCCCGGGGGCTGATGATGACCTGTGTGTCCTGACAGGACAGCACACATACCATCAACTACCGATTGGCATGGGAGGACAATGTCAGTCTTTGTTTTACATATTATTTTTGTTTTCGTGTTTAAATTGCAAATTGCACTGGCAGAAAAGCAGTACATAGATCCAATAAATGATGATGATTGATGATTGAATCTTTCAGATGCAAGGCATATGTTCTACCACTATATTCCAATAAACGTTCCTGGGATGAACATTCAAAAGCACGCTTGACATCAGCACTCAGCATCCTTAAGTAAGCTAAGTAAGCCCACCGAGGCTCCCTGAAGTGGTCTCCCAGAGATTGCTTTGACAAAGGCCCTCGCAAATCTGGAGCAAGTCCCTTTCCAGAGGGAAAGCAATTTCAGACCAGAGAAGGCCAAAGGTCTTTATCTCTGCCCTAGATCTAATATTGAATGCCACTTCCACCCGTGCTCACCAAGTTATGCTTGGTACTGCTTTCCTCACCACATGATTGGGGCCACTTTCAGGGAACATCCTTGTCTTTCTTCTCAATCAGCCTGAGGAACTTGAAACCAAGTTGTCCAATCTTGGGCAAACGTTATTCTGCTCTTCTGGTTGTTGCTAGGAAATTTCTCTTGTCTCTCTAGGGCACAGTTAGGGAACTTGTTGACCCTCCAGATGTGGTCAGACTACAATGTCCATCACCTCTCACCATTGGCCAGGCTGATTGGACTGATGGGACTTGGAGTCCCTAACACCTGGAGAACCAGGGCTTCTTTCACTCCTGTTTTAGAATATCAAGACCTTTTTTCCTTCTTTGACCCTATCTTTGTCCATCCATCCGCCCCCACCTCCAGTAAGCTGAACAAAACAATTATTCCCAGCAAAAATACTGGGAAGGAGAAAACTCTCATGGTTGCTTCCGTACCAAAAGTGATGTTCCCACAATCTAAAATGATGCGCTAAGTGGCTTCCTTGATTCACCCAGGCCAAAGAAAGGACCTCTTGCATACAGTGACAATGCCTGTAAAGTCCATTAAAGAACTGAGCTCAAATTGGGACAATTTGCCACAGAGGAACAAGGCAAAGAATGTGTTGTGCGTCCCTGTGTGGTTATAGAGCTATTGACATGCATGGAAGCCACCCATATGCATACTCCGAGCAATTGTAAGATGGGGAATTAATTACAACTGTAGAAATCCATAAGGGCTGTGGTTATTCAGCCCCATGTGCAACATGAAGCGGATTGGCATTTTAAGGGATAATGAGATGTGAAACTCCCGCCACACCCACTTTTGTGTTTAAGAAATGGAGCCCTGTGGATTTTGTATCCTGGTTTTTTGCCCAGAGCCGAATGTTATTCTCAGAACTTAAGTCAATTAAATACAGGCCTTGCTGGCTCAGAAAGGGACTGGTACCTTTAAACATGAGAGCATTCTACTCACAGGCTAGTCAACTTTCTGATTAATTGTGGCATATGGAATGACTACAGAGAATGTGGTCTCTGAAAACTGAATTTTTCAGAATGACGTTACTATTAACAGATGGTCCTTAACATTGCCAGACAGTCACACTGGTGTTGAATGTATAACTTTCTGAAGCAGGGGCTTTCCTAGTCTCCCTCTCTCATATGGCTTTCAGGAATGATGGACAGTAGTGGAATCAACTGGTGCTATGAGTGATTTTTTTTTTTAAAAAAAGGAAAATTAATAATTGCCCATTAATCTCTGGGCTGGTATTTTAAAAGCAAGGATCAGCTATGTAACCGACGAGTCACTCTGAAGTACTTTAAGGGAATGCAGTCTCTGATTGTTGCCTTTGGAAAGTCTATTGCAAACACAAAATAACTATATGTGACGTTGGTCCTGGAACTATGACTGCATTGCTAGCTGCAGCCAAGCTTAAGTGTGTGTAAGAGCATTTTGCTCCTATTCTTCCCTCACTACTTCCTATCTTCCCTTTGTTGCCACTACAGATTGTAAGTTCTTCAGCGACAGGCTGTTTACTGTGCTTGTGAAATTTTGTAAAGTGCAAAGTGAGGCAAGTACTTCTGCTGCCACTATTTCAGCTCCTGTTGCTGCTACTGTTGCTGAAGCTAAAATGGTTAATGCTTAGACTACCAGCATTCACTGAGTGCCAATAAGGTTCTACGAAAACAGTCCCTTTTTGGTTAACGAAGACAATATGGGATGTTCTTTGGCCAGTTTTGAGCCTTGTATGCACATTCATTTACCCAATTATTATCTGAATATAATCTAAGACAGTGTTTCTCAAACTATCTGAACTGGTGGACTTGCAATTTATCCCCCCCCCCCACAAAAAAAACCCCAAAATGTGCCAGGGGCTGGTGCCATATTTTGTCCCATTCAATCTTGACTATGGTTTTATTTAACTGTTTTCTAAATAGTTTTATTTAACTATTTTAACTTGTGCATTTTGATATAAATTCAGCAGTATATAAATTTTAAAAATAAATAAATATTAATGGGCTGAGATGCAGCATATATCAGATGCAATTATTTAGTTCTTAATGAAGGACAACATCTTGCTCTGAAATATGGTGGTGGTGAAAAAACTGTATACCACCCTATACCCACAGGTCTTCTTTATATCCCATTGGTTCTTTGAAGATTGGTTTCAGACAGTTCTACTATTCCTAAATGAAGAAAATGTGGATATACCAAAATACAAAAATAACTCTAGAGTTGCACAATGCCCAATTATTTTCACTAGTGTCTGGAGATTTCCTGGCCATTTTCTTTCTTTCTTTCTTTCTTTCTTTCTTTCTTTCTTTCTTTCTTTCTTTCTTCCTTTCTTTGAAAAGCGACCTCATAATTGTAAAGATAGGTTTAGATGTACATTGAGATTGAATCGGGATCACGTATTGCTATATTTCGGTTTGGCTGACCTGAATTTGCAGTGGGCATTTCGGTGACGGATGGTCTTGAAAATTCTGCCAAACAAAATAGGCCTTATCATCAACAAATCACTGACTGGATTTATGAAAGCCAGTTTACTTGAAACTGAAATCCCACATGATTAAGTGAAAACAGCAACGCCAAGATCTTTAGAAGCAATATCCTAAATGTTCCTCTTAAGTGTTTTTCAGTGCGCAATATAAGCACAGACTGTCCAAGGTAAACCCAGACTGTAATTGTAAAAAATGAGAAAAACTTACAGTGGACATCTTCAGGGTAGCATCTCACATTGTGGGAGGTTGCAACAAAAAACAGCACACAACCTGAAAGAGGAATAGAGGACAGAGGGTGAAGAAAGAGCTATGAGTGGAGGGGGGTCCTTTCCCCATCCTTTGGATCCCCTGGGAAACTCAACCAACCTGGTACCTGGAACTGGGTGTAGGGAGTGACTGCTGTGGGCAGTCAGAGTACCATCCACCTGAGGCCTGCCCATAAACAGCAAGTCTAGAGTGAGAGACTAGGGTGATGGCTGCTGTTTCCAAGAACTCTTCTTGCTGTGAGACTTTTGTGAGTGATCTGAGGGTTTTTCTGGACCCTGAGTGATGATGAGGATGATGATGATGATGATAAATAATTTATTTATACCCCACCCATCTGGCTGGGTTCCCCCAGCCACTCTGGGCGGCTCCCAACAGAATATTAAAAATACGATAAATCATCAAACATTAAAAACTTCCCTAAACAGGGAATGCCTTTCAGATGCCTTCTAAAAGTCAGGTATTTGTTTATTTCCTTGACTTCTGAAGGAAGGGTGTTCCACAGGGTGGGTGCCACTACCAAGAAGGCCCTCTGCCTGTTTCCCTGTAACCTCACTTCTCGCAGTGATGGAACTGCCTGAAGGCCCTCGGCGCTGGACCTCAGTGTCTGGGCTGAATGGTGGGGGTGGATATGCTCTTTCAGGTATACTGGGCCGAGGCCATTTAGGGCTTTAAATGTCAGCAACCCAGAGCTTGAGAGGGAGGGTGTGTCAGAATGAAAATGAATCGTATTAATGTAACATTTCTATTATATAACTGTGTATTTTGTAATATCTTGTTTAAGTTTTCTTTTGATGCTTCTTTTTTGTACACCGCTTAGAGATATTTTTAATATATTAAGCAGTAAATAAATTAAATAATCAACCAGCCAACCTTTTATGCTCCCACTTTTCCCTGTAATGCATAGCATCTGAAAAGAGAGCCCACACATCTGTACCACAGACATGTCTCCACGCAGAGGAGATCAGGCTCCCTTTTGGATGAAATGGAAATTAGCTTGTGATAATCCCATGAGTGATTTAGTAAGTGAGCAAGTAACTCAGCTCCTGAATGAAGTTGGCTTTCTGCAGCGCAGAGTGTGCGAAAGGGCAACAACATCCCCCAAAGCCAATATTCTGCCAAATATGTAGCTTTGCTCGCTGTGTGCTGCAGTCTTAGTTTCTGCTATGAGATATATTATTATTATTATTTGTCCCACGTTTTGACTGCTTGTCTACAATAGCCCATATACCCTGGAAAGAAGACATGAGACAGGTTGGGAGTAACAAAGGACTTCATCACTTTATCCCCAAACAGTGCAGGTCCTTACAAATTAAGGTGACACCTATAAACATCTCATCACCTACCTTAGGTGGACAACTCTGCCTGGTCTAAAGTATCAAATCAGCCCAGGAATTGATCCTTATTTCTCATTGCAGTTCAGGCCTAAGGGATGCCAGGGACACGCATCCACAACCTGGTCAGCCTAGGATAGGATGATTGGGCCGGGGGCCAAAGGATCCAATTGTATAAGTGTCTTTCATCCTTGTTGTTGTTGTTGTTTAGTCGTTTAGTCGTGTCCGGCTCTTCATGACCCCATGGACCAGAGCACGCCAGGCACTTCTGTCTTCCACTGCCTCCCACAGTTTAGTCAAACTCATACTGGTAGCTTCGAGAACACTATCCAACCATCTTGTTCTCTGTTGTCCCCTTCTCCTTGTGCCCTCCATCTTTCCCAACATCAGGGTCTTTTCCAGGGAGTCTTCTCTTCTCATGAGGTGGCCAAAGTATTGGAGTCTCAGCTTCAGGATCTGTCCTTCCAGTGAGCACTCAGGGCTGATTTCCTTAAGAATGGATAGGTTTGATCTTCTTGCAGTCCATGGGACTCTCAAGAGTCTCCTCCAGCACCATAATTCAAAAGCATCAATTCTTCGGCGATCAGCCTTCTTTATGGTCCAGCTCTCACTTCCATACATACATCACTACGGGGAATTTCATCCTTAAGATGCATCAAATGCTCACTAGGGTAGCGTAGCCTTCAAACTCTCCCAGAGTGAAGCGTATCTGCCATTAGAGGGAGCAAGCTTTCCCCATCTACCAAGCAAAAAAAAAAAAAAAAAAAGATGCAATTCTCTCTACAGTGTCTGCAAAAAATAAAGGTCTAAAGGAGGTCACGTTGTTCAATGGATAGTTTCCCTCATCTCTATAGGTGACAAACAGGTGTTGGCTCTCCCGGTGTGGGAAATATCCCATAAAGCAGCTGACACAAACTTTCTTATGTCTCTGTTGATCCTTTGCTTCTATGGAAATAGCTTAACCATTAGGGAGGGGGGTGAGTTCTCCAATTTAAATGCCTTATTTGCAATGTTTAAACAGAATCTACCTTTAAGGACACATCCCACATCCATCAAGTTTATGAGGTTTGGCCCAAGCAGGAGGCAGGTCCAGAAGCAGATTGAAAAAGTAGCTGAAGGAGAGAGGACCTGTTGTACAGAATTCTGCAATACATATGTATTTTTAATATACTATTTCTTGTTCCAACTCCTCTGACCCACTCATCATATAAAGAGAGAGCATCACACAATTTTCAAATGGTTCACACCAACACACGCATACCCATCTTGCTGCTGGCATTAGCTGCAGAGAAAATTGTTTCATATATAAAGCTTTCAGACTTCACAACATGCTAGGTACACCTTTACACTGTGCATTTAATTAAACATTTACAAATATATATGCATTTGGTAGCTCAGTCAGTAGAGCATGAGATTCTTAGTCTCACAGTCATGAGTGCAACCCACATGTTGGGCAAAAGATTCCTGCATGGTCCCTTCCAACTCTACAATTCTCTGTTTCCCACTTTCTCCCCATTTAAGGTATGTAAAGTGTAGCAGATGATCATATTGTGGTGCCGGCGGCACAAAGAATAGACATTCCCTCAAAATCAGAACAAGTGTTGTGCATAATTGGAGTAAATATTATCGTATATCTTGGTTCTTCTCTGTTCACACTTTTTTTTGGTCATTTTTCATTCATGCCAGCAATTCTTTTCTTTTAATTTTTCTGTGTTGAATTTATACCACTGCACCCTCGTACCCAGATACACGGGTGCAATTGCAACAAGGTCTGTGTGTGTGTGTGTGTGTGTGTGAGAGAGAGAGAGAGAGAGAGAGAGAGAGAGAGATTGTGTGAGAGAGGGAAATCTCAAGTGCACACACCCCTGCATATATTAGGAGAAAAGTTTGTGCAAACAGAAATATTTGGGGAAAGAACTGGGAGAAACAAAAAAGGAACAGGGACATGAATGTGAAATGAGACATGAAATTGGAAGAAAGTTGATGCATGCACACCCCTTAAACACAACTTGGTATTGGCTTCAGCACTGGGCAAGTGCTCTTGAAATCTGAGCTGAGAAGCAGTTAGAGTAACTTTAACCACCTGAGAAATGCAATAATCACCCTGAAATGTGCAGCCTGCAGTGTTTTATTGGCATTATAAAATGCAATTTATACATAAAAATAAGGAAAACAGTCAGAGCCATCCATTTATGAGGCATCATAAATATTGTTATGACATCACTGACAACCTCTCCAGCTCTGCCAAATGCACTGAGGATTCTGAAGCAGTGCTGTATTTACCTTTGGAATCTGTTTTTGATCAGCATGAGCATGTGTGTATCTCTGCATGTTCAAGAGGACATGGCCATGTGCTGTTTGTTCTGCTGCTCCATTGACACAAGAGCAGGACTGTGAGCATGGATTTTAGGTGCATAGGGGACATGAAAACACCTTCCCCCTCTGCCCAGGTATAGCCATGGTGGCCTGTCCAGTCCAAGCATGAGGGTTGGCTAGCTTACAATTGTGCCACAGTAGTCTAAGACGATAAAGGAAGTGGCTGCATTTCATGTAGGATGAAGTGGATGGAACTCTGCAGGAGGAAGTCTCAACAAGCAGGATTGACTCCAGATTCCTTTCTTCTCCTAAAATATGTACATACTGCAGTTCTGCCAAATGACCCCATTAGCAGGAAATTCTGGAAGGAAATGTAATAGCAACAAGAAAATGCAAGTTCTCTTGATGCTAGACACATTAACTTGGAATTGGTTTCAATGAAACTTTCTTTTAAGCATTCCTATGAACATATACAGTGGTACCTCGGGTTAAGTACTTAATTCATTCCAGAGATCCATTCTTAACCTGAAACTGTTCTTAACCTGAAGCACCACTTTAGCTAATGGGGCCTCCTGCTGCTGCCGCGCCGCCATAGCACAATTTCTGTTCTCATCCTGAAACAAAGTTCTTAACCCGAGGTGCTATTTTTGGGTTAGCAGAGTCTGTAACCTGAAGCGTCTATAACCTGAAGCATATGTAACCCGAGGTACCACTGTACTTGTGAATAAAGTCCACTGAATAATTTGTATGTGAACATGCCACAGGTAACTTCTTGCTCACTTACAGCACAATCCTATGTGTGTGTCACAGAATCATAGGACTGTAGATTTGGAAGGGACCCCGAGGGTCATCTAAACCCAACCCCCCCACAATGCAGGAATCTCAACTAAAGCATCCTGTGACAGATGGCCAGCGAACCTCTGCTTAAAAACCTCCAATGAAGGAGAACCCACAGCTTCCAGAAGGAGACCATTCTACTGTTGAACAGCTCTCACGGTCAGAAAGTTCTTCCTGATATTTAGTTAGAATCTGTTTCTTGGAACTTGAAGCCACTGGTTGAAGTCCTAATGCCCAGAGAAGGAGAAAACAAGCTTGTTCAACCTTTAGTGCTGAATAAAGTAAAAAAGCAGCACTTCCTCAAATTAAAAGCAGTGTAGAGCAGGCAAGAAAGCACCCAACTGGCCAATCATGGGACACCTGAAAAAAATCCTTTTCAGCCCCCAACAGGGCAACCAATTGATCCCATACTACTGAGGGGTGGGTGGGCTGCCAGCCTTTAGCTGGGGCATGTGCCTCTTTGTGGTACCCCTCCATGAGAGGTCCGGAGGGTGGCAACACAAGAACGGGGCTTTTGTGGTGACTCCCCCTTTCAGGAATGTTCTCCTCTTTTAAATAGGGGGATAATTGTTTTTGTTTGTTATTATGTTAGGCATTTCTGTGTCTTTATACTGTAAACTGCCTTGTGATCCTCAGATGAAGGGCTGCATATAAATTTAATAAGTAGATAGAAAATAAAATAAATGGATGTCTCCTCCCAATCAGCTATGAAGGCCAGCCAAACTCTCCCCACCCCCCAATACTGGAGGAAAAATTCTCATGCTGCATCCTCACAAAGGGGTGGGCATGCATAGGAGCATCATTCCTAGTAAACTAGGAACCAGCTGACTCTGGCCTGTGTCTTTCTCCTGAAACTCAGAATCAGGATCACAGGTTAAACATTCCCCAGAATATCATGTACCTGAGGCTTCGTCATGTGTTACCGCGAAGTGCCAAAATAAGAAGTGCAAGTGAGTTACCCACACATATCTATTGGTGACTGTGATTCAAGCCTTCATGGGTCTTTGCTGCACGCCCAGGAAGCACCACACAAACTGTTCCAATTGGTGTTAATGAATGTTCCACATGTGGATATCCTTTGCATATCCACAAGACTGAAAAGCAGGGAGGCAGATGCTGAGTGACTATGGAAGTCCCTACAAGCACACCAAAGTTTCTGGATTTTTGTTGATGAGACACAATAGTGGGAAATAAACAGTCTGTTTCTGTTTTATCCCAGTTATCAAAGCAAAATAGAATCCAGATTGCCAGGGTACCAGAAACATTGTCAAAGTTTTCTAAAAGCTGCAGCTTAGTGTTGTTGTTTTTTTAAAAAATTGTCCCTTCAATGGGACAAGCAAAATGTGAGATTTAGTAATGACTAATTTTACTTGGAATAGATGAATTGATTCAGATTCATAATTTGGAAAGAGCTATTCATTTTAGCTCTGCTCCTGAGCATCTAGATCATCAAAGTTTCTAAGTGCTATTTGCATATATGCAATGTGGAATCTAATGTATCGTAATCCGTTCTTCCCTCTGGGAAATGCTACAGTTGTTCTAATGAGAAAAACAACAGACTACTAGTTCGGTCAAAGTTGTTGGTTGATAACCCCCTGCATAACTTAGCTCACAAGGCTGCAGTCTCCCATATCGACAAGCAGAACCAGAGTTTCCTTGTATTAAATATCACATTTTGTTCATGGTGAGGTTCAGTCTAAACGATCATTCAAAGACAAATCTAAATAAATAACAAGCCAGCTTTCAGGCAAACAAATGAATTTGCATTGTTTTATATTCATCATAAATATTTCACTTAATTACTGAGGTACCTTGTTCAGAAATACAAAACAACATTATAAATTTATTAGCACTGTCCCTGCTGATTTTACAGACGTTCTGTGGAATGTAAAAGCCAAAAGTAGAAACTGGCTCAAGAGCATAGCCAGAAGAATATAAACCATAATCAAATGCTAATCTTGACTGACAAAAGTATGCTTTGTTAGGCATCTTCTTTCTATCCGAAGCTTTCTGCCTTTAATCAGGTGTTATCATATTTATTGTTAAAATCAAGGTCAATTGCTTCTCTTTCAAATCCCAAATATGGGAAAGAGGCACTCATTAAAATATATATATATCCCAGCTATAAAATGCTCTCAGGAATTGTTTTCTTGTTTGTACAATTGTTAAAATATAAAGGCCCTGATCCAGAGTTCTTTAACCTCGAGAAGAATTTTTTAACATCAGTGGCATGTTCTCTTTAAACAGCTTGACCCAGAACCCAGCAAAATAAACTCAGGAGACTTAAAAGAATTAATTATGGGGTCCTCTACATGTGATTCTTAAGAAAGAATCATTCAAGGGGGGAACTGGTTACCCTTTAGCGCTGCTTGCATGTCTCAGTTTGGATCAGAGCCAAAATCGCATAGCAAGATTTTCTGAAAGGTTTAGGAAGGTCAAGTAATTGAACAAGTATAACTAAAACATAAAAGCAACATTTACCAAGAACATTATTTAAGCTTATGACAATGCGTGGGAATAATTTTACTCAAATATGTAAAAGTTTTATAAAACAGTCTCTCTTTCTTGGGGGGTGGGGAAGATGGGAAGAATAAAAGGCTGACCATTTATAGTGTACAGATTAATTGAGTTTTTATCATCCCTGAGTAAAGTAAACTCATCTCTAAATTTAACAAATCAGTGCATTGTATTTCATCTCAGGGCAAATATTATAGCTTCCTTGTAATGAATAAGGACAGTGTGTGTGTGTGTGTGTGTGTGTGTGAGAGAGAGAGAGAGAGAGAGAGAGAGAGAGAGAGAGAGAGAGAGAGAGAATATGTTGGGGTTATGAATGGGAAAATAAACACCACCAATGTAAACAATATGATAGCATAAACAGGGGATTTCATATAAGTCCTGGTCTATGAGCAAAGTAATATCAGAGGCTACAATCCTGCATGCACTAAGACTTGTTAAATCCTACAAATCGACAGGATTTAAGAAACTTGCTGTGCAAAGGACTGCAGACAAGGAATGTGCACAGAGTGAAGGTGTAAACAGGTACTTCAACCATTGCCTGGTTAATATACATAGCCTGTGCCTGAGTTTCTCTGAGTGGCTATGGAATCAACAAATCTGCCTGAAGCACGGGTCTTATCTTGCAAATGCAATACTGTAGCACAACATGAGAATGTTTAATAAAAGCGATCCACGAACGAAGAATGCCACTTACAATACTTAGTGTAATGTGTCGAAGTGTGAGAGAAGTCCATAGTTCAAATCTCAGTCTTATGTTAAACCTTCTTCTCTCTGCTTTAACCATTCCTCTACAACCATCTACAAGTACAGAGAAAATAATGTTGGTCAGTTTTACAGGACAAGATTGAGTCCAGATATCCCACTCACCGAAGGGCAAGTGGGGTGCAAGGGCTGATTTCTGCTGATTTCCTGTTCTGTCTGCTCACCCTGAAAATTTGGGAGGGTTCGGGAGCCACCAGTACAGCATAGGAGGTGATTCAAGAGACTGCAAAGGGAAGGGGAACATGTGGAAATCACCTCCCCTTCTACGAGCAGGAAATTTGACTGTATCTTCACCCTTTTCACAACTGGAAGAAGCCCTTCCATTCACAAAAGGGCAAATCTGGATCCCAGCTAATGGGGAGTCTGAGAATAACCAGATACAAACGAGGGCAGAAGCTTATTAGATGCCTAGAGGACCTGTGAGTTTTCACAAATGCACAAAGACTGGGACAGGCCCCACATCCCCTCATGCCTGATGGTCACCCCCTTCTTCATACTTAATTGGCTGTTTGGTTCTTAAATTTGTATCCTGCTCTTCCTCCCAAAGGAGACCGTCATGGCAAAACCCAAAGTGAAATAAATAAAATAAAATAAAACATTTTTTAAAACATCTACTGTCACTCTATTTCTGTAATTTGCTTTAACTGTGTTTTTTTTAAAAAAGTGATACAATGTGGCCTAGGACCTGCTTGTGTGGGGCAAGTAATCAATTTAATGACAATGACAGCCTGTAAAACAGTCACTTACTGTCACAACTGATATTTTCAGGGTCATTGGGAACAGTATCTTTCATCCAGGGCTAAACACAAAAGTTTTAAAATTCCCCTTGAAAGTTAATAATGAGGGAGACAGGCACACTTCACCAAGGATGACATTCCACAAACTTGAGAGCCATCACCAAGAAGGCCCTGTCATGGGTCAATGTCAATGCTGTTTGGCATAACTTGTACAAAAGCCTACAAGCATACATAGCAGGAGCACAAAGAGAAGAAGCACCACGCTGCAGCACAAATGGATGCCTTTATCTTCCCCACCTGGAATAAAATGTGTCTCTCCGTATCGGTCTCCACAGTCACATCAGGAGCTGTAACTCTCCAATGGTTTGATTTTGCCCCTGAAGGCACACCTTCCACTGTCTACTGAGACAGGTGGGTGCCAACAGCATTGGGGAAGGTAAACAAAACCTACAAAACCTGGCTTTATTTTTTTAGAGCTTTCAGTGGCACCCTTAATGCCACCGGAGAGGGGAGAGAGATAGAATTGAGTTCAGGGAATAAGACTTGGATATTTGGTTGCAGTCAATAATACATAGGTAGGTGCATTGATCTCTGTCATTTTGAATCAATCTCTGGGGATTGACTCCCCAAACAAGCTTAGAAAAACGCAGGGCTCCTCTTCTACAGTTCTAAAATCAGGGTACAGTAATGTGCTCCATTTCATAGATCCAGGCTGTGCTGGAACACCAGCAAATAACTCTCTGAAATCAGGTGCATAATGAAGGGCATTTGGCAACCCTGATAGGAGAAGTTGAAGAATGCTGGCACTCACCACAAGGAGAGGAGCTAAAAGAGTTTTCTTAATGTAGGAGTAAAAATGGGTGAGACAGCCAATGTTCTTCTGTGTGAACCAAAAGGGGGGGGGTGGAAGAGGGATAGAGGCGCTAGACAAGGTACTAAGGGTGTCCATTTGAAGGATTAAATTGTCATAGCAGCAGAAATAATATGGATTACAGAGTGTGTTTTGAAACTGCCAAGATCACAGGGAGATGGGAACAGGCTTCTGCCTATCATTTCTAGGTCAGATTTTCAGAGTGCAATTCAGCTTGTAGACTCTCTGTCTGTCTTCTCTTGTTCTAGCTCTCACTGAAAGGTAGCCTAGGACTTAGGGTCTGTTATTAGTTATTTCGGCATGGAATGTCTGGCTTTTTATGATTATTTTAATTGGTGACAGTGCTCCCTGCTTTAACATCCTCAATCTGGCACTGATGTTTTCTCATGTCCTGCTCAGTGACATCCTGGAGTCTCATCCTGTCTCAAGATTGAGCATATTGCTTCTGTTCTGCAAAGTTTGCAAATCCCATGCCCACCCCCACCCCCATCCAGCACTAATTCAGTCTCCCCATGCTACTATTGTTGGACTTTGTAATTATTTTTCTTTAGAATGCAGTGCAATATGAACAATTCAAAAATTGGTCATCTGGTATCTATTCATCTATTAGCATCAGAGGATTTACTTAGAATTATATTTGCTGCTGATGCAAATGGTTCCAGATATATCCAATGTAAACCAAAGTAATGTGCGAATCACAATTATTGGCCAGCAGCAACCTGTCAATCAAAAACCTTAACTGCAGGATTTACACATTATACTTATATAGGTAAACATTTGCTGAGGACCAGGGCCATAATGTCTGAACCAGTCCACAGTCTGCGAGATAGGTTAGCCTATTACAATGAATAATCTCAAATTTCCCTGGTAGACATCCACTGAACATGTGGGCACTACTTTTGCTGCTAGTAGCAGTAGAGCTCGATATTTTTCAGTTTCAACAGAATGCATGACATTAGCAATACAGAACAGTTCATTAGGAAAGTAATAAAGATTATACCAGACAGTATATAAATAACAGCAGTTTCACATAAGCATATTGGTTATTGCAATGACATCAGCATAGAGTGATGACTTGCATGGAAATGGCTACCCCAGGTCAAAGACCACAGGCAAAACTTCCCTGTCAGTTTGCATACCTTCAGACAAAACTATATCAAGATGAAAAGTCAACAAGTGGTAAGACACTGAATCGCCTGATAACTGTGTGAATCAGTCCTAGGTAATATTTTAGAGAAATATATTAGCTAGTACAGTGGTACCTCGGGTTAAGAACTTAATTTGTTCTGGAGGTCTGTTCTTAACCTGAAACTGTTCTTAACCTGAGGTACCACTTTAGCTAATGGGGCCTCTCACTGCTGCCTCGCTGTTGGAGCACAATTTCTGTTCTCATCCTGAAGCAAAGTTCTTAACCAGAGGTACTATTTCTGGGTTGGCAGAGTCTGTAAACCTGAAGCGTTTGTAACCTGAAGCGTCTGTAACCCAAGGTACCACTGTACTTGTAAATCTTGGTTGACTCTGTGATCCTATTGGTTACCTCTTTTCATGCAGCCTTTCATCTTGCCAGCTACTTCTAACATAGCTACATGGGCAGAACTCCATTTGTGCAAGTGTAGCCCGACTCCATTTGTGCAAGTGTATCCCGACGTTTTCCGTGCACTGCTCTGGTTCGCCAGAAGCAGCTTAGTCATGCTGGCCACATGACCCGGAAACTGTACACCGGCTCCCTCAGCCAGTAAAGCGAGATGAGTGCCACAACCCCAGAGTCAGCCATGACTGGACCTAATGCTCAGGGGTCCATTTACCTTTACCTTTTATCCCGACGTGGCTTGGGAGAATTTCAGCAGGTTTCTGGAAAGTGCTGTGGCATAGCTAAAATCATCCTGAACTGCATGGATTACCAGCCACATAAACAACTTTCGACAGGGAAGTGTGCCCACATGGCTGCAATGAAAGCGGCCATTTTGAATGTTGCCATGTATAATGTCAACAAGAGTTTTGTTGATTTTGGCAGGTGATGCAAACTCATACCACACAGATGTTCTTGGTTCCCAGGCCATTTCTGCCTCACTGAGGACTAGCTATTACTGAGGCAGTGCATATATATCAAGACTATAACCACAGGTTGAGGCTTACAAGACTGAATTCTTGTCCATACAGAGAAAATTAGATATGGTGTTTTCTAGGAGAGGGGGAAATTTGCATGATGACAAATTAGTCACATGTGTACACCACCCACAATCTGAACGTGGAAAACCCAAACACAGTGAGAAGTAGGCCAGGGATTTATGGTAGGCAAAGGAATCTTCCATCTCTGGGTCACCAGTTTGGGATAGGATGTCATTGGCTAGGTAAGCATTCAGATGCCTCCAAACATATCAATGCAAAAATTCAGTTCATGGTTTCTGAAAAGCCTGGCATCTTCATCCCTAGATGATGACTGCTGTGTGGGCAGGAAAACTGAATGATCTAATCGCATGCAGAGGAGGCCATTTCAAAACAATACGAGGCTCTTTGGCACGGAACATCTGCCTCCAAAACTGAACCCGGCTCTTCGCTTAAAACAACAACAATTTAATTTTCCAGTGATGGTGGTTGCCACCTAAGTTTAGATTTGTTGATTATGGTTTAGATTCAGATTCTTGTCTTTACCTCACTCACCTTCAAGTTACGAGTGCATGTGTGCTAATTACATTATCCATTTTCTCTTCTTTTGGGGGCTCGGGAACTGAATCACTTAGGCTGCCAAACAAAAGCTCACAGGGCAAGAATGCATAAATTTCATGTGCTCCTGTCCTGGCATTAGAGTACAATGTACCATTGTACATTAGAGGTCTCTCCAAAATCTTAGAATACTGCTCCCATTGGAAGGGCTCTATAGATTCTTTATAGATTCTTTATTCTAGCTAAAAATGCACTGGTTCCTGTTCTTCTTCATTATGAGCCCACTATCATCCTATCCAATCAGGCAGTTATTCAAATTATGATACATTACCTGGGATTCTTTCTGGAAATCTCACTTGAGATTATGTGGTTACATCAGTGGCAGAGGGTGTGGAGGAGAGGGGTTTGCAAAATTATTGGAAAGTGACTATTTTTCAAAGAAGCTGGCAAAGCTTGATATTTCCAAAAACTCCCACGTGCTTTCTAAAATGGAATGCTGTAAATGAACAAGGTTGTACATCGACAAGAAAAACAAAAAGAAACCCTGGTATGTCGGATATTGTTCCCCTGACATCTGTATTGCTGGAAGGAGAGACTGTGGCTCCATCTGCACTATACATTTAAAATACTATGATACCACTTTAAATAGTCATGGCTTACCCCCAGAGAATCCTGGGAACTGTAGTTTGTTGAGCATCATAGAGCATCAGTTCCCAGAGTTCCCTGGAAAGAGGGGTTGATTGTTAAATCGCTTTAGGAATGGTAGCTCTCTGAGAGGAATAGGAGTCTCCTAACAACTCTCAGCACCGTTAATGAACTACAGTTCCCAGGATTCTCTGGGGGCAGGCAATGACTAAAGTGGTGTGATGCTGCTTTAAATAGTGCAGATGGGACATGTGTCAAGAAATAAGGCTTTCACCTGCTCCGCCCCCCATCACCTCCTTGCCCAGGACCCTTCTAAGGAGGAGCTGTTGCCTGTGGGTTTACACCTGCTTTCTCTAACATCAGGTGGGTGGGGTGGAAAGGCCTTTGCTTTTAGGCAGGAGGATAGATGTATCGGGCTTTTAGTTTAGCTTGTAAAGATGCCAGGTATAGTTGTGAACTCTCCCCAGTTCTCCTCCTTCTGACTCACCTTTTATGTTTAAATTGATGAATATTTGTTTTTCAGTTTGTGAATTACTGCCCAAGTGTAAACAAAGGAAATCAGCAGCATATCCCCCCTTTTTGTATTTCATAACATCTTATTCCATTAATGAAATTGTATATATCTCTATCTATCCAGTGCTTTTTTTCTAAAGAAATGTTTAGGGGGTACTCTCATTTTGATACAAGAAAATCACTATTTTATAGTTCAAATTGGGGAAAATAAATACAGAAAATGGACAAAAGCACAAAGATTCACAAAATGTTTAGGGGAATGCATACCCCTGCATCTCCCCAGAAAAAAAGCACTCTATCTATCTATCTATCTATCTATCATCATCATCTATGTTGAGATTTCGTTGCCTTAAGTTTTGTAAGCTGAATCTTATTCTTTGAATTTTGTATTTGTGTTAAACTGTGTGAGCTACCCTGGTAGCTTTTTGTGTGAAAACGGAAGAATAGAAATAAACTCTTAACTGTACAGGTGGTGTGTGTGTGTGTGTGTGTGTGTGTGTGTGTGTGTGTAAGAGAGAGAGAACAATTGAATTAGGAGAAGCTGCTTAATAAGTAAAGTAAACATCTTTTGGCAATTTCGTTTTCCATTTTGAAGCCTGGCTGTGCAATTCAAAAGGGTGAAATAACATGAACACCCTTCTGCTCGCCAGTTTGTTTAACAAGGGGGAGCAGTGAGCTTTCTGAACACTCCACTCGGGAGCAGGGCTCTTTTATGAGACTGCCAGCAGCTGGAGGAGGGGAAGCAAGGAAAGGGGGCAGAAGAGGGATGCTTAAGCAAACTGTAGCTGCTCAGGGACCATTCAAAGCTGCCACATCACAGGCAGAATAGCAGGGATCAACTGTGAGAATCCTGCAGTAGGTTGCTGGCTGCCATCAGAACCAAATACCACAGCTAAGAACGAGGGCTAAGGCACTCACCACTAAGGAGCTAGCGGGGAGACGCAAAACCATGCAGTGAAGGGAGGCTCTTTTTTAAAAAATAAAAAAATAAAAATTACTCTAAATGGGAAAGATTTTTTTAAAAAAGTGGAAAGATGTGTGTCCTACTTTTCACATATGTGAAATGTGAAAACTGGAAAGGAGAGGGGAGGGGTGGAGATGAGAGGAAGAACGAGAGAGAGAGAAAGAGAGAGAGAGAGAGAGAGAGGAGAGACTACTAAAGAAATGCCCCCCCCCCCTCTGTACAGACTGCCTGACGCCAGATGGCTTCTTCTAATAAATATTCAACCTTAACTCAGTTCCCATGTAACTTTATTGTAAAGCTGCCAGCACACCCACACAGATCTGGGCCAGCAAAATGATTACAGTAGTACAAACAAAATAGTGCAATAGAGGAAACAGGCAGACAGGATCCTGTATACAGAAAGACAGGGCTGCAAAGATGCGAGTCAACAAAGCTCTCCAATACGCACAAACCCAACACGGCAATGATGCAAAGAAATGCAAAAGGAACTCTCAAACCCATGCACAAATATACAAAAAGCACCACTTTTATTTGCTTCCCCTGTAGGTTTTATTGACGGAACATCTTTCTGAAAACAGCACGTTATAAAACAAAGGCTACTGTTTGCAGTGTCTGTTTATGGAAATAATTGAGATATGTTAAAAAGAAATAGCAAAGCTGCTTCTGTTTCTGCCGTCAATTGTGTGGCCACACAATAAAAGATCGGAGCCTCTGTGACATTTGCTGCATTAATTGAGGCAAAACCCAGGCACCATATTTCTTTCCCCTAACAACAGTGTCTGAAAGCTCTAAAAAGAAATAAATGTAACTTTCACTTATTCATCTTGTTTTTATTTTCGCGGGCCGGATCGTGAAACCTGAACACACCGGACTGGAAAGCCCAAACTGATTAAAATAGGATCTTGACCAAATTCCACAGTACATATTCAGATTGAGAGCAAAATTGGAGGGAAAGGACATGACTCCGCGGGCATGTATTTTTGGATACTCTGGAATAAGACACTTTGGGGAGGAACGACTAGAGGAGGTACATACTGTTCATTTCTTGGCTTTGTTTCTAGAGGTTTTTGCTTGCTGAATTGCTCTTAATTAGAGACTGGAAAATGTGGGTAGCCTGTTTCAAACTTCTACCTACAGCTAAGGCAGATTTTTTAACAACTATGCATGTGCCAGTGATGTATCAGGTAGCTCAAGCTACACAGTAAAATGACTTGAGGAGAACTGAAAGCTGTGTTTGCCTATTCCTCAACATCTAATCTTTGAAGCCTGTGAGCTAACCACTCTCCTGGCAGGAAACTGCCGATGTGATAGAAAGATAAAAGAATAACAACTGAAATACAGAGCTGAAAATCAGGAAGTGTTTCCTGATGATGAAATTAATTCCTGGGAACTCAGGCCACAAAGCAAGAGACAGCTGAATGTGAAAGAGGGGTTCCAAATGAGTTTTGGGGGGAGGGTGGAGAGAAGAGAACAATTCTGCACTGGGACATTTTGCAAAAAAATAGAAACGTTTTAATAGGATCTTCTCATAAGCAACAGCCATTGGAAAACATGAGAACTCACCAGGAGGTTAACCAGCACAATGGCATCTCCATATTTGCAACAGAGCCTAGAGCTCTTTTCAGTACAGACTTTTTGTTATTTCACATTCTCCTTGGCCCTTTGGCTTTGTGACCTGACAGGGTCTCAGTCCCCACTGCCATTTCATCAGCTCTCCAACAACCCAATACTTCAGTCCTTCCTTCATTCATTCTCAGTAGTTCCAAGCTCTCAATCTCTTAATAGAATTTTGTTACATGACATTTGCACATGATGCTCAAAAGCATGACTACTTTTAATGGGATCTCTTATCAGCTGGTCTGCCTGCCTTACTCGGTAGAGGTAGACGTCCTAGAACTGGATGGAAGTGGCTTTGTGGTCTAAACCACTGAGCCTCTTGGACTTGCCGATTGGAAGGTTGGCAGTTCAAATCCCTGAAACGGGGTGAGCTCCCCTTACTTTGTCCCAGCTCCTGCCAACCTACCAATTCAAAAGCACGCCAGTGCAAGTAGATAAATAGGTACCACTGTGGTGGAAGGTAAATGGCATTTCCGTGTGCTTTGGTTTCTGTCATGGTGTCCCATTGCAGCAAAAGCAGTTTAGTCCTGCTGGTCACATGACCCAGAAAGCTGTCTGTGGACAAATGCCAGCTCCCTTGACCTGAAAAGCGAGATGAGCAATGCAACCCCATAGTCGCCTTTGACTGGACTTAATCATCCAGGGGTTCTTTACCTTTACCTAGACCTGGAAATGAGCAAGCTTCCTTGAGTATGTGGAAATTTTTTTAATATGAATTTATTGGACATCAATGATACATAACTTTAGCTAACTAATTAATTACTAAATAAAATAATTGTTTCAAAAAAGCAAAGATAAATGTCATAAAACTTCTCTAACAGATTGACAGCCAAAGTCCTAATTATGATGGTGCTGCCACAGATTTTGATAGATAAAAGTTCAGATCTTAGTGTAAGATTAACTTGGCAGTTAGTGCAAGATGCTGCATGTTCTGAGCAGCATTTTTTTTTAGGAAGCCTTCATTTAAAAAACAAAAGTAAAACAGACTATTACTGAGGAAAGTCATTTGAGTTTTCTTCATTTTTAAGGGTTATTCCATTATAATGGTTCCTTCTTGTAGGCAGCGGTAGAAAAGCTTTCCGTACAGCAGAAAATACAAAGTAATACTGCAGCCAGGCTGCTAAATGAGATGAGAGCCTTTAATGATTTATTAATAACCACTTTCTGCAACATTTCTAACTACTGAAGAGAAATCAGAACACTAAATATATTAAGACCTTCTCTTTAGAGAAAAGAAATCTGCGGCAAACTTGTTAGAATATCATCAAATTTACAAGAAAAATGTATCTTTCTTGTTATCTGAGCTCTACTTTGTGAGCATCTCCTTGCTTCTTAGGATTTAAAAGTGATGCCTACCTCTTCCGTTATTGTAACGAAACTAATAATGTTTAATTGAATAAACTTAGAATTAGATTACAAGGCAATTCCTGTTTTCTTGTAACCTCAGAGTTATGCCATCATATAAATAATATTTTTCCTCTTCTCTATGAGATATTTGGCAAATATATTTCAAAATCTATGGCAAAATATCCGTTGATGAAATCCCAAAGACAACTGATTTGTCACTACCATGCAAGAGAAATTTGAACTCACAAGTGGGGCCTACAAAGGTGTTCCAGCGATTCAGCCATGCCTTCTTCCAGCATTGCAGCTCCCTTCCCAGTTTTCCATTCCCACCTCCCTCAGAGACAGCAGTCAGTCAGTCAGCATTCCCTAGCCATTGAGCAAGATGAGTCCTCATTGGTTGTTACTTCTGAGAAGTGTACTACTTCTGAGGAGTCTGGGTCTGCTGATACCTCTGTCTTGGTGATGGCATCATTTTGAATACATAAACACCAGCATTCACCTCTAGAGAAAGAGGAAATTAAGATGACATTTTCCTAGTCATAAGCTGCTGGGGCATGCAGCCAACACGCCTGAGACATATTTCTAGAGGGGAATAGTTTGATAGCATACCTGCACCACAATTTGCATAGATAATTTAAATCTTCTAATCTGTATAGAATGAGAAAAATAAGCTCAGAGCACCTCACCTGTAGGCTCTTTGGTTTCGCGTACAATCTTCTGGGTATTGGTCATACTGCAACCCTTGTCAGACAAATTGCTTGGTCAATCATGCAGGACTTTCAAGGAATATCTTTTTATGGGAAGCAATTGTGATAGGATGGTTTGGAATGTGAAATCCACCAGAATACGGGGTAGGTTTTGCTTCCTTCCCCCTCCTCCCAATGGCGAGTTAGGTGTATAGCTGACAGAACAACAGACATACTTTTTGAACAAAGAAGAAGCAGGCTTGAGGGCAATGAGAAAGAAACTGCAGTTTGAGAGAGAATAGAGAGTTCGGGAAATATCTGGGTTTGCTTTCTCTGGGGATCAGATTAAGCAATGCATCATCTTCCCCCCATCTATGCTTTACTTGAAAATAAACCAAATATTGCAAAACACTGTAAGTCTCCAGCGATCTGTGCTACCAAAGGAAGGCAAATCTAGGTGAGCACCGTGCAGGGAACTTCACATCACTCAGAGCAGTAAGGTTCATCTAACAACGTTTTAACCCATCAGAAATTGAAGCAAATGAGCTGATACAGTCAAATGGGTTAAGTGACTATTAACACACTTTAGCCACACATTTTCATCTTAGTGCAGGCCTGCACAGCTTGCGATCCACCAAGACAAATGTAGTCCTCTTCCAGCCATGTATTGTGTACTGCCAGGGCTTGGCAGTGCCCCTGCTTTTGCAATTCCAGTCATGCAGTAAAGACAGAAGGTTTATCAAGTTTCTGGCAAGCTCTGGTACCTAGCTTTTGAGCTCTGTTCCACTTGGTGGGTCACAAGATACAGAGGCCTGTGGTAAACAGATTTTCCTTAATGTTTACATAAAAGTTCATAGCAGCATTCCCAAAATACTTTGTTAACCTGTGTCTTGTATTATACATCCTTAAGATAGCAAACGTGATTTGGTTAAGAGTATAACTGGCGTGCTCTGGTCCATGAAGAGTCGGATACGACTAAATGACTAAATAACAACAACAAATAACTGGGCATCAAGCTCTCACACACAGCCCACCTCCTTTTCATATGATTTAATCAGCCATAGTCGCCTTTGGTATGGAAGTTTTACTTGTTCCCTCCTCTCTCCTTCCAAAGCTTGATCTGCCCACTATGTACAGTGATGGGCAGAAGGTAGACTACTGAAAGACTCCCCAATTGTTTCATGATAGCAACAACAAAATAACATTCTACACCTACAGTTAGGCTGCTGAAATGAAGAAAGCTACCCAGGTGGGGATTTTGGTGTGAATGGGCTGTGAACTCAGTTCAGTTGTGGTATGGAAAACAAATTCTTTGGCTCAGAATTCTGTACCTGTTTCCCACAGGCATTTAGTTGGCCACTGTGAGAACAGGATGCTGGACTAAATGGGCCATTGACCTGACACAACAGTTTCTTCTTATGTTCTTAGAACATTCTCAGTGACTCCTGTTCTTTCATTCTAACTTTGTCTTTACCACCTTGCTCTGGTACATCTTGGGGTTCTGGAACAAAACAAAGTGGACCTTCCCAGTCCTGTTGCACACCATGGCAGTAACATGAAGTCTGTTGCCGATGTAGAAAGGAATCGTGCAAGGTTAGAAGCTTCCAGGATCCATCTAGTCACCACAGGCTTGGCAGAATGGTGTTATTTTAAAATGTTTCTGCTCAGTCTTTCTATCAAACGTGCCCAAGGTAGCTTACAATGTAACTTAAAAATAAATTGTAACCACCATCCAAAACAGAAAACAGAAGATACACTATTACAAAACAGATACTTCTTTCTAGTAGCAGCAAAGCTCAAAGATGCCAAAAAATGGGAAAGTGGTAAAAGGTGCTGTGAAGTATGAAGAATTTGGTGGGGAAAGCTTTTTTTTTTTTTAAGTGAACATGCACAGACCAGTCTTTAAGAGGAAATGGACCCAAGGACACTTTGCATGATTTGTGTTTTATTAAGCATTTTACTAGACAGGGCTATTTACATACATACTTTGAATGCAATCTAAAAGCATAGAATTCTAATGTTTTCTGATGGTGCTAAACAAGTGGCAATTTATGTGTTGTTGTTATCTGCCTTTCACCCTAAGGTTCCAGAGCAGGTTACAACATTTAAAATACAGTATCACAAATATTTGTAAACCACCTACAACCACAGAAACAAGGTGGGTCTTAAGAATATGTGTTTCAAGTGCCAAAAGCCAAAGTAAAGAAGTGTGTCTTCAGCATTCACCAAAATGAAGGTACCAGATGCATCTCTGTGGGCAATGAGTTCCACAACTCATGAAAAGCTTATGGAATGTTTTGTTGTATTATTTTGTATCACTGTGTTTTGTATAAAAATCAACACTGAAAGCGAGCAAGCAAGTTCAGAAGCCAGTTCAGCCAGAAAGATTAAAACGTCACAGCCCCTTTAAACCAAATGCCTGTCAGAACAGAAAGGTTTTCATCTGACAGAAAGAGGGTGGCCACCGAAGAAGGGGCAAAGTGAGTCTCCCTAGAAAGGGAATTCCAACGCCACAGCACACAGCCACAGAAAAGGCCCTCTCTCATGTCCCTACCCAACACAATTCAGGTGTTGGTGAGATGTGAATAGGAGCCTCTCCAACAGTCAAGTGCAGCAGGATGTGAGTCTACAGCATGCACACAATTTACTATTTTGGGGTTAGGAATATTTACAGCAGAACTGGAAGACTGAGAATGTGAGTTGTTGCTTCAGAGGAAATAAAAGGAATCACTTCAACGTGGTGGTATACAGCAGACAACACATTGCATGGGATACTGACATACCTTCAAAATTATATGAAGTATAGCATCTGATGTTTAATGGAACATTTAACATTTCAATTAATGTCTCTGTAAACAGCTGTCAGGAGGTAAAGCTAGAAAAAAGAGGGAGGGAGTCTCGTGGATGAGAAAGAAGTGTTGGTAGAGTATAGCAAAAGCAGAAAAAAAGAGGACAAAGGGTTTGGAAGGGAGATGTGGGTCTGGCCAGATCCTGGAGCCCAGAGGACTTGTACAAATAGGTGTCCGTTTGGAACATCAGGCATGCAACCTCAGCACTCTCGATTTTCCCATTCCAGACATGAAACATGCTATACAACCTGATCTAACAGGGATGAGATGAGGACCAAGTAGCCTATGAGACTAGCATCCCATGATCTCCCCATGAGCCAGAAGCATAGGGGATGTCACCATCTGGACAATCTTTAAGTAGATTACAAA